>NW_025421402.1:11977187-12636250 GCF_011764305.1 Mustela putorius furo
ACACTGTCCTTTTTCATTGCCTTCCCTATTGACTTCAGCTTTTCCTAGCTAGCACCCCCACCCCGTCACAGAAACCAGCCCCTTGCAGTAAATATCTTAATACATATCTCCTAATGGTTCCTTCTCTCTCTCTGGTTAAACACTGATTCACTAGTTAACTACACGGGTATCATTCCTTCACATTTTTTTCTCATACCACACCTTTTATTAAAGTCCTGGCCACTATTTGATATACTTAAGCTTCCCCTTTCCTACTTTATTATTATTAAGTTTTATCACGTACCATTAGCCACCATAATAGATGTTTAACTGACTTGTGTCTGATTTCTCCACTGGAATGTACATACAATGAAGCAAAGATTCACATGTCTTATTTGTTTCTATTGAATTTTCATTACCCACAATGGAATATAAGCGTTGTTCAATAAATATTTTTTGAATGAATAAATTATGGAAATAAACTTATACCTGAAATTATTCCTGTTTTCTTATGCAGATTTATTACATTTGCTTTTAGTCAATAAGCACTATTATTTTTAATTCTTTGTGTGATGTATGATTGGTGATACTGTCATTGGTTTTGTAATCCTGTGTGAGAGCCCATCAAGGGCCATCGAAGTAGGTGACAGAGGTCAGGGTTATAGCCTAATCTTCTTGAATCTGTCAGACCCTTCACCACTCAGTCTCCTAATGACCGCCTGTCTATTGCGAATAAATAAAACAGTTGTTGTAATGAGTACATAACAATAGATGGGACATTGTATACACTGTAAGACAGTATTAAAAAGTACTAATAATTTGAAGATGTTTATTAATATTTCATTAGTAATTAACTTGATAGTATATATCATAACATGGCAATTTTCAATTCAATAAATATGCTGTCTTTAAACTAATGATATTAATATGTCTGGTATGAATAAAATACACTCAATAAGTAATTAAAGTAGTCAAGTTTCATAATTTAAAGTAGTTTCAATACAATCTATGAGATTATTATTAGAAATGCCTCCTATTTTAGAAATCATGAAAACTGTACATTAATTGTGGTTTTTGTTAGAACAAAAATTTTTTTTAATATGAATCATAAGCAAGGAGCTTTATTTACAGGTGCTACATTGAAATAATAGAGATAATGGCAAGTATACTGTCTTCCTCTGGCAAGAATACATCTGTTTTTCTTGTTATCTGTTGTTATCTGATGAGACTTCTTTTTTTTTTTTTACTTTTTCAAAGTATACTTTATAAGTTATTGCAATCTATCTTCAAACAATATTAGAATTCTTCACATATAGTGTAACAGTCTTACAAAGCTGTGCTTATATTTCTCCCTTTTTAAAAGATTTTATTTATTTATCAGAGAGAGAGCGGGGGAGAGAGCGAGCACAGGCAGACAGAATGGCAGGCAGAGGCAGAGGGAGAAGCAGGCTCCCCGCCCAGCAAGGAGCCTGATATGGGACTCGATCCCAGGACGCTGGGACCATGACCCGAGCTGAAGGCAGCCGCCCAACCAACTGAGCCACCCAGGCGTCCCTCTGATGAGACTTCTGAAGCCATTGTTAATTCAACTTTAATTTACCATCTGATATTATTTCTACCATTTCTCTAGGAATCAATTTCTCTCTGCCCACCCTTTCCTCTCTTTTCTTTATCTGTCTTTCTTTTCTTGCTGTCTCTCACACACACCCCCACACACACACCCCCCACACACATAATTCCAAGTCACAATTTTGTGCCTATGATCATAGCACTTGCTAAGAGCCAAAGGGAAAAAAAACCCTCAAGCTTAGATTCTGCTTAATGGCAGAACTTATAAATACATCTCTCATCTCAGGAATGGTTAAGTGTTATTTTGCAAGCACAAGTACTTTCTATGATTACAATAACTCTAGCCTGGAAACATAAAAATCAGAAGTGCTTTAGACTTTCTAATTCCAGACAGTAATATTGGGAAATATGTTTATGAAATGAGATATTCTAAGTCATGGAGAAACTTTTATATGTAATTTTAATTCGGTTGCATTTTGAAGTAAACATAAAATTGTATTTCCTAAATATACATAGAAAACAATGTGAAATTATTCAAGCTGACCTTTAATTCAAAACACTCCCCAGATTATTATCAATAAAATAAATCCTATGTAGCAACAATAAAAAATATACAATGGCAAAAATATACACTTTCTGGCCCAACTCTAATTTAATTGGACTGTTTATTTTGTTTTGTTTGTTTCTTTGTTTTGAGTTTTTTGGTGTTTTTGTTTGTTTGTTTGTTTTTTCAGAAATACTTTCTGGAACACTGTTATTAAAATTCTAGAAAACAACACAATTTTGTTGTGTAACACTCAGTTTCTTTTTTTTTTTTTTTTAAAGATTTTATTTATTTATCAGAGAGAGAGAGGGGGGAGAGAGCGAGCACAGGCAGACAAAATGGCAGGCAGAGGCAGAGGGAGAAGCAGGTTCCCTGCTGAGCAAGGAGCCCGATGTGGGACTCGATCCCAGGACACTGGGATCATGACCTGAGCCAAAGGCAGCTGCTTAACCAACTGAGCCACCCAGGCGTCCCTAACACTCAGTTTCTTATGTTCTGAGTTAATTTAAACTAACTCGTTGAGAGGGGAACCTTTTATCTCTCTTTCAAGACCTAGAAAAATCCTATTCTTAGCACATGCCCTCCCCTCAATAAATCCACATCAGTGGTAAAGAGGGTAGAATCTGAATAGTCAGAGCTTAAGACATCATCAGATTGCATTTACAACTGAGTGACGTCACTGGTTTAAAATGAAAATAAAAATATGGTAACATGTTAAAGGGCCCTCTCAAGGGCCTGTTGTTCTTCTCAATGTGGGCAGCCCACAAAATGCAAAGCTACACATAGATTACCTGGGGCAGCACTGAGGATAAACTAAAAAGGCCATTCTTAGTATCAAAATCTAAATCTGACAAGAATATAGGAGCAGGCATAATAAATTTGAAAACTTATTTTTCTGTTATTTAGTATTTCTGCACTATTGGTAGATATGATGATTAAGACATGAACTAAGTATTCTTAGTCTCATGAAACTAAAACCATTTAGTAACATCCAAACTTTGAACTTAACTCATTCATAATATTTTTTAATCTTACTATGTTTTTTGACCTTATTATATTGTACATAGTTTATTTTTTTAACCTTAATATATTGGCTGGCTGCTTTGTCAATTTCAAAGAGTGCACTGTAGTATACATATGTATTATATACTTATATTTTTAGTATGGATTTAAATGTTTTAAATTATGGTACAGTTCATATCAAAATATCTTTTTTACATTTTAATATATATATGTATATATATATATATATATATACATATACACATACTTTCACATGTATATATGTTTCTTTTTAAGCATAATTTTATCTCTTTAAACATATGTTATGGCAAAAGAGGCCAAAGTTCCTCAGAATTATCAGTTCCTTCAAAGGCCAGGCTATAAAGATAATGATGATATAAAAATCAGAGGTGTCATAGAAAGTTTAGTGTGCTCAAATTTACTACTGGGGATTCTAAAGTAGAAATTTAACTCCTCTTTCTGAGTTATGAGCAGAGAGCTAAAAATATGCCTGCTAGATAAAGAACAAATGTTGTTTCAAGCTGACAGTAAAGGCTTTTCATGATACTGTCGCCTACTGGTTAAAAACTCTGAGCTGCTGCTTCCAGGGAATACGAAAGAGTGTTACCTAGTGTATAACAGAAAGTCCATTCTCATTTATGCTTCCAGAAAGAAATTTGTTCTTACATTTATAAGGATTTTAAAATGACACTTCCATCCCTAGAGTGAGCTGGCTGTGGTGATAACACCGAGGCCTTGCTCTGAGGTGAGATAAAGAGAAAGAGAACTATCACGTCAAGTGGCACTTATATCAAAAACTATAAAAAAAAAAAAAAAAAAAAAAAAAAACTATAGCAAACAGGAAGTACTCTCTGAGAAACACAATGAGAGGAAAAACACAAATTGAAACAAACATAAATTAAACACTGCTCCAAAGGTGTTTCACTGAAGGGAATATTTATTTTTAAAGGGGTAGTTTTCAGAAGTATAAGCAAGATTAACCAACAAAGATGCCAATGCACCCCTGGGTGAGAAACAATGGAAAGCAGTCCCCTTAAGCCTGAAGGAAACAGTGGGGGATCCATGGTGGACATTACCAGAACACCCAGTGAAGACTAGGGGTCCCACAAGGAAGTACCTCAGAGGAGCCAGACTAACAGTTAAACAAGGAAGAGTGGGCAAATATGTAGCCATACTGATGTCTCCTTCCATTTTTTAATTTCCAACCAGCGACTCCCAATAGTCAAAGCAAAATGAAAACCAGGAACCTAGAGATTCTGAATAATACAGTCCCTGGAGATTTGCCTCCTGGAACAGAGAAAACAATAATGGATCTGAAGGGGCAACCCCTTGCTGGATGGTGGGTAGGGAACTGGGAGTTATGAGAAGTCTCTCTTGGGTTTAAAGGACATATATATTGCCTTCATATGGAAGCATAATTTTGAACTTAAACTTTCTCAGTAGGAAACCAATTATTTACTTTGTTTTCATTTCATCTTCTTTAGGACAAAAGCAGCTGCAAATTATTGTTATACCAATCCCTCGGGCCCATGTTTCTTCCTTTGGTTTTTCTTTCTAATAATTTTATCAGTTGAAGAATTGTTAAATGGCTCTTTCTCTCTGTTTTTCCAACTTGACTGAATTTAGTTTAAGTTTGTAAAACCAGATTTTCCTCAAAGTATCTTTTATTTCTAAAATTGTGCTGCTTAAACATTTTTCAGAAAAGACATGCATGTTGTTTGAGATAAACTTCAGGTGAGTAGTTTAAAAGAAGGAGGAAACAGAACCCTGACTCTGAAAACACAGAATTGAGTCTAGAATCAGCAGCCATTATAATAAGAGACGGGATGAATGGATCCTATGATATCCAAGCTAATCTGAAGTCTTCTTCCTGGATGGGTCTTTCCCCAGCCTATGCCTTTACTGCATGTATCAGCTTTGAGTCAGTGCTCTCTCCAGGAAGACACAGCCTCTATTGCTCTGTTCCATTTAAGACCCAATCATTGTCATGAACTGAATTCCCTTCTTCACTCCTTTAGAGTTAATTAATCTTATTTGTTGGTTAAAAATAGTAAAAATAGTGATACCTAGCTTATCTTACTCTCCTACTCTCTTCTGCCTGACATTGATCAGATTATGTTTGCAGAACACAATTTTCTCCTCGTCAGCATGTATTGATAGCATTTGCATGTGATTCCCTAGAAGGAGAGCTGGCTAGACTGTGGAATATCTGGTCACTTATCTTGTGGAGTTATGAAGATCCAAAGAGAGTCATATACACCTTCAAATGACCAGAACGCACTTCTTTCTGGCCTAATGCCTTCCTATCTCTGCGGACTTCCATGGTTAGTCTCTAAGACTCATATCAAGAATAGAAACAAAAGACTGGCATGATGACAAATATTTCCCTGCTCCTACTAAGGAGGGTGATTCCTTTCTTTATAATGGTTAAATTTTCTGTATTTAATTTCATATCATCATATTAACTTTTAATAGTTTCAAGGATTATTAGCTGCTCTGCCTTCTATTTCAGGAAATAAAGATCAGTAAGTGTTGCCTTCACTTACAGTGAAAATAAACCAGACTCCCTTCACACATGTTACTTTTTATCAAACCAATCAGTAGTTGAGAACACTGAACAAGGAACATGCTCATCGCTGGAGAAATCACCAGACACCACTGAAATAGTAAACTAATGGGTGATGGCCAAGTGCTAGTTGGAAGAATAATGGTAATCATTGGGAGGAAGGGCAGAACTGGGGGAGTCTCTAGGTTCTTGCATGCTCTTTTTCTTTAATCCATGTTTGAGTACTGAATAAAAGTTTGGGGGCGCCTTGGTGGCTCAGTGGGTTAAAGCCTCTACCTTCGGCTCAGGTCATGATCCCAGGATCCTGGGATCTAGCCCAGCATCAGGCTCTCTGCTCAGCAGAGATCCTGCTTCCTCCTCTCTCTCTGCCTGCCTCTCTGCTTACTTGTGATCTCTGTCTGTCAAATAAATAAATAAAATCTTTAAAAAAAAAAAGTTTGGAAAGAGGTGTATGAAGTACCTGTCATAGGCAGAACTGGAGGAGAGAAGCAGAAACCATGTGTAGGTTCAAGACAATCTCTTTCCTTGGGAGAAAGTCACTACTGAGGAGACTATCACTAGAGGTGGCGGAGGGGCAGTGGAACTGAAAAGTCTATACCCTCAAAACCCAGAGATGGAGTGCATCCTTAACACTGACGATTAATCAACAAAAGCATAAAAACAACACCCTTCCAATATTAACCTTTCAGACTAAGTTAGTCAAAATTATGTAACAAGTTAAAGCAAAATTTCTGGTGGAGGGAGGAGAACACAAGGGAATGAAGAAGGCTTCTCTAAGGTACAGTACGATGGGGAGACCTAAAATTCAGAATCAAGCAGTGACTTGGGTAAATGAAAGATCTACTCTAAACAGAAGGTAACCCTTTAGGAATTCAGAGGTTGTGTTACAGTGAAACAACCATTAATCCCAAAACAAGTTCAATTTCTGGGTAGACAAACTGAAACCTTCCCAATGAGGTCATAGCGGAAAGAAAGGGATGCTTATTCCTTTGCATATACACTATCTACTTCAGCATATGACTGACAACAAGGCAAAGATGTCCATTCTGATTACACCTTTTTAGCCTCGTACTCTTATCCACTGCAAAAAGACCAAAAAAGGCGGGGGGGGGCATATATATAATGGAAAAGAAAACATAAATGCATCTCTGTTCATAGATGGCATCATCGTTTATGTAGGAAATTCTAAAGAATCTATAAAATATTTCCTAGAAGTAATAAATGAGCTTAAGAGAATTGAACTGTGTAGTCAATGTACAAAATCAATTGCACTTCCATGTATTAGCAATGAATAATTGGCATTCAAAATTTTTAAAAAACACCATTTACAGTGGCACCCAAAAATGATGTATTTCATTACAAATCCAGGTTTATTTTCTCTTTTTTTCCTATCTCTGAAGAACATAAAGTCTTCTTTTTGATAAACTGTTTTTTTATAGTTTGCCTGTAGAATCTTGTATAATTCTATATAAATGGTCCCATAAACACATTTAGTCATTAGTATTAAAAATACAAACTTATATAACACTATGTTTTAAGGGAGCGATAGTTGATTTTATGACATCGTCTTATATGGTGACAAGTGTAAGCCACTGATAAATAGAGAAGGTAATTTAAAAAGAACTCAATAGGCTGCAAGTCAGTTTTTCTCACTCTCTTTGCAAAAAATAAGTTCATATTTATTTTGCCAGACTTGTTTCATTCCCATGGGAAAAGTAAAAACAACATGAGAATTTTTAGATGATGTTTGCAAAACATTACCATTTAAGATCTGCTGTAAAAAAGAAAGCATTTGATTTGGCAGAGTTCAGTTCTTGTGAGCAACTGCTCAATTTGACCAAGATCAGCTGTCAGCCTTTTCTTGTCTTTCTCTTTTCACCTATTCTTCTCAATGTTGTCAGGTAAAACACTGCTTTTCTCTGGCATTCAGGTTAGACTCCCATCAAGAAGGCTGGAAGCCTTTTCTGTGAAAACTCTGGTATCTTTAGCTAGAATAAGGAAATAAAGGCAAAATGTTAGCAATAGACCAAAAATGTGAATGGCATTTCCTGTATCTGGGAAAATATAAGATAGAAAAGATAAATCTAAAAGAGAAAACTTACCCAGTTAACTCCTGTACTTATAAATAAGCATATCGTGGTGACATTAAGCAATCAGGAATTCAGGGTGAGGGGGTAAAATGTATCAATTTCTCAAAAGGGAATGGGATGATAAAATAAGTGCATTTAGCACAAAATGCTGCTGTGTGGACTTGACTCAAGAATTCTTGAGTTCACAGGAAATAGATCCAGATAATAGACATTTACTTCAATAATGACACAAAAGGAACAGATATGGCAGAAAGAGTCATAGAGGCAATATTGTATAAAAATAAATATAATAAGAAACAAAAGAAAGTAGGGACGTGAATGGAGAAAAGTTGAAAAAAGAAAGGGAAGAATTCAAAATAAAGGGACGGGAAGTATTTCAAACTGGACACAATAGTAATCAAATAATTTCATTAAATAATGCGTTAACGAAACCATGGCATGTCTGTGGAAAAATGTTCCGTTTTAATGTCACACTATACTTTCCTCAGGAAAGGATTATCATAATTTATAATTATCATGAGCAAATGTATAAATAAAAATATAAGAATGTTTAAGAAGAAGAGAATACATGAATAAAAAATTGAACCCTAATACTGCATCCTTAGTACCAAAGTAAAAAAAAAAAATCCATGACTAAATAGATGGGAATGAGCACTAACAAAAAGAATCTCTGGGTAGTCAGTACTAAACAAAATTAGAAACAATAGCAGAAAGCAGTGTATTTGTTCCCCTTCTCTTTTTCCTCAAAATAGAACAGGACCCATCTGTTTAATTTGGGGTGAGGGCAATGGTTGGTTAATGCTACTCTTCAGTGGCGTTGCTCCTTTTTTAGCCCCTCCCAACGTACAATGGGTGGGTGGACATTTTGTGACATCTGAAGATTATATAATTTAGGGGATCCTTTTTAAGAAAAAAGAACACAAATCTAGAGGCACTTCTGTGAGCACCTGGTTGGCAAATTCAGTTGAGCATCCCACTCTTGGTTTTGGCTCAGGTCATGATCTCATGGTCCTTGGTTGGAGTCTGCGTCCGCTTCGCCCTGGGCAGGGAATCTGCCTGTCCCTCTCCAGACCCTCTGCTCCTGCTTCTCCCCAGCCCCTCACACGTGCATGTGTGCCCGTGCTCTCTCTCTTCAAATAAATGAATACAATAAAAAAAAACACAAATCTAGGAATAAGATATTAGATACAATAGTACTTTATAGACTCAGAAAAAGTATAGTTACTGAAAAATTGTAAAAGCTAATAGACCCACCATTATTTTTCTTAGTTCAGAATTTTTTTTCAAGATAAGCAGACTGTATTGATAACAGAAAATTTAACATTATTGTCACATATGAAAGAAAAAAAAAGTCTGCAGAAAGGTATAAAATGTGTTTTTTGTAGAAGCTGTTTTAGACATTCTGTTTCTGTAGCACTGCTTTAGCTTTGTCCCCTCAAACTAAAAAAAAAAAAAAAAAAAAATTCTCTTAAATTGTGTTTCATATTATTTCTGTGTTAATCCAGGTACTCTAAGAAGAGAGGCCAAGATGGGAGCAAATTTCCATTTATGAAAATGCCTGTGAGAAGAAACAGGGAGGCAGACAGTAGCAGACAATGATGCAAATCTGATGGTGAGTGAGATTAAACTTCATTAGGTTCATAGGTAATCTATCTCCTGAGCATGTGAAGTGTCTAACTAAAGTATCGTTAAGTTTAATTTTGAGAGGGAGTAAAATATAAAAAAGTAAAGTACCCAGAAAAGTGCAAAGAATTTGCAAGTCCATTTCCCTGGGAAAGTGACTTGTTATGCTTTACTCTCTAGCTCCTAATTAAATTAAAGGAACAGAAAATGATCTAATAGTGAGAGAAGGACTGGAAATACAAAAGTAAAACAGCTGATGAGTTTACTGGAGGTAAGTAAACTCACAAAAGTTTGTCGTTATGTGTGTGGAAGGAACGAGGGGATGGATGTGTTTATGAACAGTGGAATCCATAGTTGTTTTTTCTTTTTATTAAAGATTTATTTATTTATTTATTTATTATGAGAGAAAGATTGAGAGAAAATGTGCACATGTGTGAGGGGAGGGACGGAGAGAGGTGAGAGGGATAAGTAGACTCTTTGCTGACCTGGTTCTTGATCACAGAAACCCGAGTTCATGACCAACTGAACCTCCCAGGTATTTTAAAGCCCCTACAGTGTGCTACCAGAACATCACATTTTTTAATTGTACACATTTAATTTCTACTTTGAAAAATCAATATTTTAATTCTTTGGCACTTTACCAAAACTTTTAGTATCTTTATTATGTACCATATTTTGAGCTCATCTGCTACTACGTTCTATGTTTATTGAAAACGGAAGAAATAGAAATGTGATGGTAAGACCACAATGACGGAATGACTAGAAAGTAAATATTAAAGCAAAAGAGATGTATTTTTAATGGATAGAGTTATTTTATAATTATATAAATATTTAAAAATAATCATTAAAAAAGCAAAAGTTATGAAATAATGGGAAACATATTTGTGAAATAAATTGAACAAAATTTGATAAATTAGTAGGATTTTGTTGAAATGGAATTTAGCAATAAAGTAAACCAAACTTACAATTTATACAGCAATGTCTATGATTAGTTCTCTTTCAAATTGACAAATACTCTTGTAGAGCTCAGAACAACTTAAGAATTATCAGTTGCTGTAGTAGTTTGCTTTAAAAGAATGTGGAACAAACCCTCTATATTAACATTTAAGGTGATATAAAATCAACTTCCTCTGAAAGTTAAGTAAGTCTCTCTTAGTGACGTTTGACCCTGCAAAGGTCACCTCTAACCCCAGGAATGTATGTGATAAAGGAGCATAGGTCAGCGAATTGTGACCACAAAAGCAGGAGCCTCACTCTGTACAGCATTTTCATGGGTGAAGTTGAAAATTCAGAAACTATATGTAAATGTTGAAGGAAACATCTAAAAAGAGACATACTTTAGGAAGATGTAAAACAGGGGTGTCTTGATGGCACACTGAGGTTAGACTCCAACTCGTAGTTTTGACTCAGGTTCTGATCTCAGGGTTCTGAGCTCAAGCCCTGTATCTGCCCTCAGAACAATGACTACTTCAGCTTCTCTCTCCCTCTCCCTCTGTTCCTTCCACTACTGCTCTCTTTCTCTAAAATAAATAAATTAATCTTAAAAAATAAAGATGTAAAACATATACAAAGCAGACATAGGTCTTTCCATGTGTATTCACCATCACTAGAAAAACTGCCCAACATATCTGCATTGTGGCTGCTTGTGATCATCCATCCTAATAGTTGTGTTGTTGTTATTTATAAGTAATAATAATAATAATAATTTATAAATAATAACAATTCATGTTGAGATAGCTTCTATTCTGAAAATATCATAAAACACACTGGCTAAAACAAATTAAATGTAGTGACCTGTGTGGACCTTTGTTTATGTAACCTAAAGCTTCTATTTCCACGAAGTGGTCTAATTCCACAAAAGCTGAAAAAGATCAAAGACCAAGAAAGCTGAATGAAACTAAAAGATCCATGCTGTGTTTCTATTTCTTTCTTTATTTTATTGCTAGGGTAATATTTAAAGCAATTTTTAATGTACTCAAAAGCATAGTGAAAGACAATTTGCCTAGGGGACAAAGAATAAAGAAAAGAGAATGATATATGACTTCATCAAGTTCAGCAAATGCCATTTTGATGGATTAACAGAATCACTGAATACATTAAGTAATCAAAACACTAAAGTATTAAAACACAGGATTGCCAACATGTGTAGATATTTGATAATTACGAAACACTAACCAAGCATTTCAAGTTCTGCTCTGGTTAAATTTAATTTATTTGGATATGCAATTATTTCAGGCTCTTCCAGAGTAACTAAATGTCTTGGTCGAATTATAATGTGAATAGTTAAGAAAATTTACAGTGGATTTTATAGTATAAAAGTTATAGCAGGGTGCCTGGGTGGCTCAGTCAGTTAAATAGCTGCCTTCAGCTCAGGTCATGATCCCAGGGTCCTAGGATCCAATCCCGTATGGGGCTCCCTGCTCCACAGGAGTCTGCTTCTCCCTGCCTACTTGTGCTCTATCTCGCTCTGTCAAATAAATAAAACTTTTAAAATTAAATAAACAAAAGTTATGTCAATAGGTAAATTGATAGACTGAGTGATAACTATATACAGATACAGAGATAGATGTAGGAATAGATGCATATACATAGATACAGGTATATACATACACGCATGAGTGCACACATACATAGAAATTGTAATTCGTTTCTAGATTAACTTAAATAATGTCAGTCTATTTCCATTTTATCTCTTCCTCTCATATATTTCAACTACATAAAGCATTTATTCATGCCAGGTACTTATAAATGGAAACAAACTTCATCCCCCCCCCTCCCCCGAAATAGAATGTCTTCAAACTCTGGGCTGGCTTCATCAGCATGAACATCACTGGTTAGAAGTAAATAAATGACTCCTCCTGGACTCAGAATTTACTATTTATTTCTTTTTTCTTTTCTCTGTCTCTTTTTTGCAGTAGGATTTAAAGTTGAGTCTCAAAACATCAGCTAAGAAACATGGTGCCTCCCTGTACATTGCATTCCTCCAGTGTTCTTAAGAGTGTCTCTCGCAGCTCCTTCCATTATACAAACACACACACTAATGCACACACACATGCACACACACACACTGTCTCCATCTCCTCCAGCATTAGTCCCCTAAGTTATTTTATGAGATGCAGGGGATTGCTCCTTTTTCATCAGCTGAACTATCTTATCTTACCGGGAAAGAAAATAGGCAATACCAGAAAATACAATATTTAAAATATAGGAAGATCATTCTCTCTAGTACAGACTCATAATATTTTCTTTGTAATTTTAGAACACTATATAGTTATTTTCAATAGCGAACACTTTTCAATGTAGGTGGGGAAAAGATGAAACAGTATTCTGTAAATAAAATTTCCAGATCAATGACTAAAATGCATGTCATTTGTTTATTTTTTCATTCTTCCCTTTCATGAGCTGAGACCAGAATATATAACCACAAGACTCCTTTAATACACATCTTCTACAATAGAGAATTAGTCAATACGATCACTCTGGAAAAGAAGAGCTTAGAAGAGTCATGTCTTGAGCTAAACCTAGAATGTCCTGCTTACACTGAAAAAAATGTCCACAAAATAAAATAAATTGCTCTGAACGATTTCAAGTCAAACATACAAACGTTTCAATAAATGTAAGTCTATTTAGAAAGTCTTTTTAGTAGAAAAAATTCTGAAATGCATATTTTGTTTTCACTTAAGTATCAAAGAAAGAAGGAAAGAGAAAGGAAGAAAAAGAAGAAAGAAAAAGAAAGAAAGAAAGAAAGAAAGAAAGAAAGAAAATAAAGAGAGAAAGGAAGAAAGAAAGAAGAAAGAAAGAAAGCTTTTTGCTATCAATATCTAAAGCAAAACATTCCTTATGCTCAATTCTTAAGCTGTTCTATTTACTATCTTCACAATATCCACTAAAATAATTAAGGGGCAGCTATAGTGTTAGATGGCTACAGTGACATATTATTGGTATTATTATTGAGTTATTATTGAATTATTGAGTTATTGCTATTTCAGGTCTGAAATCTTGATTTTTCTCATAGTCTATTTTGAAAGAAAATTACCTCATGGAATAAATCATTCCATGTATCTAAACCTATTATGATTTATTCATTTAAGCCCAAATACATCAGTTGCATGTCATTTGTTTATTTTTTCATTCTTCCCTTTGCTGTTCGCTTCTTTTTTTTTCAAATTGCTACTGAGTCCTTACTCTGTGAAAGGCACTTTTTCTTGGGTTATGAGGATACAGAAATAAATATAAGTTTTCAGCTTTATATCAAGTAATTTAGAAATAGAATGTGGAAATAACAAGAAGAGCAGCACAATTATATAGTTTTAGAATATAAGACGATTTATTAGCAAGCCTTATTTGATCACATTTTCCTCATAATAATGAATAACATTCCTTTTCATAATAGGAAATGCAACTTCTTCAAATTTCTCAACCTTCTCTTTTGCAAGCATGCATCCCTGTAACTGAAACAGATATGAAAAAAAGAAAAAAGATTTCTCACTAGGTAGCATTCTATATTAGGTACTCTACATGACTATGTTAATTGTTTCCATTTGTATAAATAATCATCAGGGCTCTGTTTCTCTTTCTGCTCCTGCCTTGTCAAACTAATTTCAAATCCAGCATCCTTTCAAATTAACTCGCACAAAGTCAGATCGCTTGGCAAGAGGTGGAAACAAAATAGAAGTAAGACTATAGTTGGAAACAATCATTCATTGAATGATGAACTTTCTATTACTGGACAGCTTCTAATAATAGCTTGCTCTCAATTACCTGGTTATTCTCCTCACTTAAACCCACATCATGTATTAGAGCAGTCTCTTAATTATGAAATACATGTATGACAGTAGTCTTTGTTTAATAACTCATAATTGATCTTCATGTATTAATCATTTCATATACAATTATGCCACAGGATCAATAGAATTTAATGAACTCTATCCAGTCAGTGAAATAGCTATAAGTTATTCATGTCTGAAAATGAACTGTATTAAGTTAATCAAGTCATTAGGATCATTTTCTAAAGTAAATTATGAGACAAAGACAACATATCTTTTTAAAAAACGAGTGATCTCTACAAGAAGATCTGGCACTAATATGTATTAAGGGTTTTAGATCAAATGGGACATTTTCAAATATGTTTTTAAAATGTTTTAGTTTAAATCTATAAGGCAAAAACATAATGTTGTTGTTGTTATTGTTATTATTATTTCTTTAGAGAGAGAGAGAGACAGCATGCCAGAATTCAGTGGTATGGGAGTAGTGGGGGAGGGAGAGGGAGAGAGAGAATACTAAGCAGGGTCCACACCCAGCTCAGACCTCTAGGCTGGGCTGATCTCACCACCCTGAGATCATGACCTGTTCTGAAATCAAGAGTTGAACATGTAACTGACTGAGCCACCCATGCACCCCACAAATACCTAATAATAATTATTTTTATTAAATATTTTATTCAATACATTGAGTATTTCTATTCTAATTTCACAATTCTTTCAGAGTGAGCTTATAGAAGACAATTTTTTCACTTTATATCCTATATGCCTATAAAAAAAAAAACATTGAGAAAATGATAGTTTGCTGAAATGACTGTTAATTAAAAGTGAAATTAATTTACATAAGAATGTATTGTATTCCCCAATATTATATTTTCAATTTTTTCATCACTATCTGCTAAATCTGTCTTTAGATCTAATATTATTAGTTACATTTAACTAATTATCTTTCAAATAAGTACTATATAATTTTTCTAATTAACTTGTCATTAAGTGTTTTTTAAAATTTTTTAAAGATTTTATTTATTTATTTGACAGACAGAGATCACAAGTAGGCAGAGAGGCAGGCAGAGAGAGAGAGAGAGAGGAGGAAGCAGGCTTCCCACCGAGCAGAGAGCCCGATGCGGGGCTTGATCCCAGGACCCTGAGACCATGACCTGAGCCAAAGGCAGAGGCTATAACCCACTGAGCCACCCAGGCGCCCCTAAGTGTTTTTTAATTTTTGAGACGACATTTTTTTAAATAAATATTTTTAATAGCTTTCTATTTACAGAAAAGTTGTAAGAGTTTCTATATATTCCCTTATCATCAACATTTTACATTAGAGCTGTTCCTAATATGTCACAATGAATCAATTTTTATAAATTATTATTAACAAAAGCACATTGTTTTACTCAGATTTCCTTAGGTTTTACCTAATGTTATTTTCTTGTTTTAGTATCCCATACAGTGTACCATCTCTCATGTCTCCTAAAGCCCCCGTTGGTGTGACAATTCGCCTATTGAAATTTAAATTTCAATAAATTTGTCGTTTATTTCTTAAATTTTATATATTTTCAAATATTTCTGTTTGATGTGTGCTTCATTAAGAGATGGCTTATAGACTCCAACTCAGACCCAAAATCCAAAGACTTCAAAAGTTTAACACGTTATTAAATATGAAAATTAGCTAATGACTGGAATATAGTTTTAGTAGTGTGAAAACTGCTAATTTTACATCATATTACCATTTAATCAATTAAAGTTTAGATTATGAAGATTAATTATATTACACTCTGTTCATATAAATATGAGAATTTCATGAATGGTTCTATGAAATATTTAGAACATTGGAATATGAATATCATCTAATCATTCAGTAACATTTTTTGTGTTTGATTACCTATATTCAGGAAAACATGGAATTTCAAAACAGTTCAATCATTTCATGTTAATATTTTTTGGAATAGTAGTGATTTTAGGTAAAGTCATTTTCAAACACTTGATTCCATTATTTGTAGGAAAATGGTGTTTTGGAAAATGATTTTGCAAGTTATTTCTGAAGAAAATCCCAAATGATATTACTAAATCAGACTTTATTCTTTCCTGTAACAAAAAAGATATTTTCCAAGCTCTGAAGTATTGTATATTATTGTTTTTTAGTGAATTTCTCTGTACAATTAATCTATACTTCATTATAAAAGAAGGTTGAAGATATTTTTAGATTCCATTTATATCTCCTAAAAATATAACCACTCCATCATTGTTAGAAAAACTAAAATTTGTGATTGGAGATACCTATGAATAATTTAATATGGATTTAATCAAGATCATAATTACAATTTTAGAAGTAATTTGTGAAAATATATGAAAAAATTGTGCTATTTTACCTCATTCCTGATTTTATATTTCTATATAAAATTAATCTATTACTACTCCCTGAGAAAAACCATTCATGAGATTAGATCAAGCTGGGTATTTAGACTGCCTGAAAGAGAGCATATGGTCCCACAAAAGAAAAAGAAATGTGTATACTTTTGAATAATAAAAATTATTGTAAAAACAACCAAAGTATTTTGGAGATTAAAAAATAACTGCTTTTTATTTTTGTTTTTTGCTTCTTTTCATGTCAGTCTCTTTCCAAGTCATTCCCCAGTAGAAATTAGTTTCATTTCTCAAAATTTCTTTTGGACATATTTTAATTTTTGCTCCTGAGCTCCATATTTTATATAGTTAACTATCTTCTTCAGATACAATTTATTTTAATCTCATTTTTCAAACTAAATATATTTTATTTCCAACATTTTCCCATATGATTTTAATATCCATTTTTATTTCTGACTACTCTCTCCTTAAATAATCTTTATATACTCTCAAATATGTTTGTAGAAGTAAACTCTGATTATATATGTACATAAATGAAATAATCTATCTCCTCATGAGTTTAAAATCAGGTTGATTGCCATTTAAAATAAAGTTCATTTGGGGGGGGCTACCTGGGTGGTGCAGTTGATTAAATGTCCAACTCTTGGTTTTGGCTCTGGTTGTGATCTCAGGGCTGTGAGGTTAAGCCCCAAGTTTGCTCCTCGTTCAGCACAGGGTTCACCTGGGATTATCTCTTCCTTGCCCTCTGTCCATGCTCTCTCTCTCTCAAATAAATAAATAAATCTTTTAAAAAATGTTCATTTTTGAGTGCCTGGGTGTCAGTCTGTTTTGTGGCTGCCTTCAGCTCCAGTTAAATAAGCTCCTGGAATGGAGCCTTGCATCAGGGTCTCTGCTCAGTGGAGAGCCTGTTTCTCCTGCTCCCTCTGCCTGCTGCTCTGCCTACTTGTCCTCTCTCTCTCTGTCAAATAAATAAATAAATAAATAAATAAATAAAATCTTTTAAAAAAGTGTTCATTTTTATTATTAATTTGTTGGTTGGCATAATGTATGAAAACATTAAATATTAGAACTGTATACATTTCATCTTTAACAGATCATCTATTTTAGTAGAGTATTCTCAGGACTATCAAAGAATCTCAGAACATGACATTTTGGTACATACAGTTCTGTATTGACGTGCTTTCAGCATCACATGGCCATTTTGGCCAATAATGCCAGATATAGTTCAACACACACAGGTAACAGATCCCCACATTAAATCCAAAGCCAAGGGGCGTCTGGGTGGCTCAGTGGGTTAAAGCCTCTGCCTTCAACTCAAGTCATGATTCCAGGGCACTGGGTTCGAGCCCCGCATCGGGCTCTCTGCTCAGTGGGGAGCCTGCTTCTTCCTCTCTCTCTCTGCCTGCCTCTCTGCCTACTGTGGTCTCTCCTTCTGTCAAATAAATAAATAAAATCTTTAAAAAAAAAATCCAAAGCTAAGAACAGTCTGTATCATTACTTTCATGCCTTGGCCTCTGATTGTGTTTTATCATGTTCTATGCAATTTAAGAGAAAAACAGAGTTGGTGAGCTGGTGTAGATACTGCCATGCCACCGGTATTCCAAATCTGCTTCTATCATCTTTATAAATAGAACAAATACTCTCCAGGGTTCTAGACTTTTGAGGTAAGCCTCGTACTAAATATTCATATAAACCAGGCCCCTGTGATTCCTACTGGTAGCTATCTCACCACTATGTCATTGAGCAACCTGAGTCTCTTTCCTTTGAAATTCAAACAAAATGTATAAAGCCTACATTCTAAAATACTTTGGAAGCCAGGTATTTTTCTGGCATATAATTATTAGTTTTTAAAAAGATTTTTTCAAAAAGCAAAATATTAAAGATATTTATGAAAACTATCCCAGTAGTTCAATATAGAAAAATTAAACGATGAAGAATAGAATTTTTAAAACAATTTGTTGTCAATGAAAATAGTTTATTTGTAGGTTTAGGCAGGATGAGGGGCTCAGGAGCTGGCCTTTCTAAGTTCAAATTTTGGTATAACGCATACTAGCTAGATGAATTTGAGGAAGTGGTAGAATTTGTGTCTCAGTTGTTATCACTGAAAAATTGAGTTACCAATGACATCTATGCCACAGGATTTTGGTGAACACTGAGGTAGTTAATGGAGGTAAAGAGATATAAATGGTGTTTGGGATATGGAATATACTTGATAAAAGTAATTCCATTATGTTACTGTGATGAGTCACAAATACATGTAACTACTACCAATTATTTACTTCAGGTCCATTTCTAATATGTGTCTTTCTGCTATTCTAAAATAAACCTCAAAACTGAACATCGTTTTCTTTATTTCCTTGGTTAAAGCAAGCTGTTTTCCTCAGCGTTGCCAACGTTATGTCTGTCAGTACATTTCAAACATCAGAGTCATATTTGTCTCTTCCTTTTTCCTCTACCAGCAAGGTATGTGAATTCTCTGATAAACACAACATGACACATTCAGATGATTAGGGAATGTTTATTGAATGTATCGAGAAAAAAATAAAGATATATTTTTCCTATTGTATCTTCATGCCTGATTCCTTATATTTAACATTTTTTAAAAAATAATTTTATTTATTTATTTGACAGAGAGAGAGACACACAGTGAGAGAGGGAGCCAGAAGCAGGGGGAAGCGGAGAGGGAGAAGGCAGCTTTCTGCCTAGCAGGGAGCCCCATGTGGGGCTCAATCCCCAAACCCTGGGATCATGACCTAAGCTGAAGGCAGACATTTAACGACTGAGCCACCCAGGCTCAGTAACATTAAATTTGTAACATTAAATGTAACATTAAAGTAAATTTGTGACACAAAGAGTAAGTTATCCCCATTTCAAAACAGTATGTAAAATACAAAGGCATTTTCACAGAAATTCTATTTTCGTAAAAGTTAAAAGAGTGAGGGAGAAAAACAAGAGTGGTAACTTCTCTGTCCATTACTCAGCCTGGAACTGCTTGGTTTTCCATGTAGATGAAAAAGGAGTGGTCATCATCACACAGTGTGTTTTAACAAGTACTTTATGGATTGTAATGCAGAACAAATGGACCAAGTAGAGAGAATTCCCTAATGAAGGTCTTCAGGTGACTGGCAGTCAAGCAGAGATGTGAGTTACTCACAGGAAATGAATGCCACAAGGGAAGATGTGTGAGAATAGACCAGAAATTCTTATTCACCGCTTACCCATAAATAATGGGTTTATCACTTTTTATCCGAAATACCCATCATGGAAAACTATGTATTTAGTAAATAAATGTAAGTAAACATAAGGAAAATACGGTTAACTAGACTGGAAATAGGTATCTATTATTCTGTAAAGATAGTATCTGATACTTATTAAATTATAATAAATCTCACCACGACACAATTCTATTGTCCATCTGCATAAGATCGTAAGTGGTTCCAGGAGGGGGGATCAAAAAACATTGTAGAGGTAAGAAAGAAAGATATTCTTAATTTCTAAGAATGCTTTTCTAGGAGTAATGAGTGACTGAGGAAGAGATTACAACTAGATAACTTTGTCTTTATCACAAGAAACTGAAGGCTAAACACTGAACGTTCTACACATACAAGTGGTTGGATTTATTTTTAAGGCTGATCCAGTTGTTTCATACATTTTAATAATTCACTAATCAAGTTAGCAGGTGTACAAATAGCCCTAGACTGAAAGAATTTGCAATTCCAAGATTACAAACATTTTCACTGAACTCACTGAGGAATTTAAGGAAGAATTAGGAAAAAATGATTTTTTAAAAGATTTTTATTTATTTTATTTGACAGAGAGTGATCACAAGCAGGCAGAGAGGCGGGCAGAGAGACAGGGGGCAGCAGGTTCCCTAATGAGCAGAAAGCCAGATGCAGGGCTTGATCCAAAGACCCGGATATCATGACCTGAGCAAAAGGCAGAGGCTTAGCCCACTGAACCAGCCAGGAGCCCCAGTAAAAAATGGTATTGGAATTTTAAATACATTGTAATGAAAATGTAAGGAGGAACATTTTTGTGTGTCATACAATGTCTCCTCTGTGACCTTTGGGAAAGAACTTCATGGGTGTGTGAACCTATGCTCAAATATGATAGTTGGTAGAAATTTCTGATACCAGCAAGTGCACACAAGCAGGGTAAAACTTTCAGTTGACTCTAAAATATATGATGCATAATCCAGGACATTCTGGGAAATATCGTCATTCTACTCTAAGGAAGAAAAATTATATCAAATGGTTCCAAATAGACAAGAAAGAGATGAGCTTGAAATGTAGTTTGGTGGCAACAACGAAATGTTCTTTCAAGATACTTATCAAGTATCATATTAGCCTTTAAAAGGATTTGTTACTTTAAATGAAATAGCCACACAGGGAAATAGACTCAGCACAGTCCTGACTATTTTTTTTTTTATCTCTATTTCCAAAAGGGATTGCTTCCATTAAAGGAAATAAGGATGCAAATAAATACATCTTTTCCCAGATGCTTCAAATTTGAACCTCTTTACAATGTAAATTCACTTCACTTCAATAAATACATGTTTTAAAACGAGTCCACATATTTAATTCTTTCTGAAATGTACTGTGCAGGAGTTGATGCATGCTAGTAAAATAATCACTTTTTTTTTCTTCCTTCTGCTTATGTACTATAGGCAATGTAGAGAAGGTGTAAAAACAGAGATGTATTTGTTATTGTTTAAAACTGATACCACTGGGGCACGTGGGTGGTTCAGTGGGTTAAAGCCTCTGCCTTCGGCTCAGGTCATAATCCCAGGGTCCTGGGATCGAGCCCTGCATCAGGCTCTCTACTCAGCGGGGAGCCTGCTTCCTCCTCTCTCTCTGCCTGCCTCTCTGCCTACTTGTGACCTCTGTCTGTCAAATAAATAAATAAAATCTTAAAAAAAAAAACAAAAAAAATGATACAACTATGTTAGATTCTTAGTCCAATGAAAAGATGATCAACATTTTTGCAAAGTAGAAAAGTTCAGAACATTCATATGAATGCTGAAATGAATTTAATTAAGCTCAACCCATAGTAAATAGATATAATAATTACTTCAATAAATAATGGGACATGGTTTCAATATAGATTATCCACCGTACAACTAAATAAAGGTAAAGTATATTCTCAGAGCAGTTATACATTTTATATACACAATTGTGATGAAGGTCAATTGTGACTTAGAAGACAATAAAACAACAGACTCAGAAAGTTTAACGAGACTTCTAATTGACACATCATTTTACCATTTCATGGTAGTTTTGTAACTCTCTTTCCCAAAACTAATAGTAGGAAGTAAGAAACAGTTTTAATTTAATATCAATATAAATCAGTATGCTTCTAACATACTTTGTCGTGATAATAATTGAGAAAAATAATTAACGCACCTTACTTTATGAAAAGTACTGTTTAATAATGAGAAATTTGTTGTCCATATGAATATCTAATTTCTAGTAGGAGGAAAGAGATATATAATTTAGTGATTATAATATATCATGAAATCGATACACCATCTTGTGTTTTTTTGGTTTGTATCTTTTCTTGATAACACTTTCTTGCATCAGAACATACATAATATGACTTACAATAGCAGTTAATATATTAATTAACTATTTTTAATACAGTTTTGATTAAAATTAAATTTAGAAAAGGAGCTATAAGCCTCAGAGACAAGAAACTTTAGAGTATAAAAATGAATTTGAAAATGCAAAATCCTAAATTAAAATCAAACTTGTTTAGATAGAAGATTAGCAAATACTTATACACTGAACATCATTATAGATGAATCTGAACTTTCTCTATTTCTTATCATAAAGCAGAATTTCTCTTTCTCTGTTTGCTAAGTCTATTCCAATGATATTGAAAGATCAGTCTTAATAATTATCTAAAGTCTATTGTCTCACCACATTGAAATAATAAATGTTATTTTAATAAGAATGTTTTATCAAATGTGTACTATGAAAACACTGTAATTTAACTATGTTTGCAAAGGATGTTTGAGCTCATCACTGACCTCACTATGGTGCATGTTCAACAATATTCGTAGATTAGAACACTTAGTGTGTGCTAAGAACTCTTTAACCTCTGTTGATACAATAGATACAAATTTATAAATATAGAGCTAACAAAAGACATAAAAAAGCTGAATAAATATATAACATACCAATGTTAAAAATGTTATAAAGCAAAATAAAGCAGGGAGGAGAATGAGAATTAGAGTGTATTATTTTATATAGGACAGTCAAAGAAGGCATCTCAAAAGACAACATTTTAAATTTTTTTAAATTTAAATTCAATTATCCAACATATAGTACATTATTACTTTCAGATGTAAAGTTCAATACTTCATCAGTTGTATATAACACCCAGTGCTCATCACATCATGTGCCCGTCACCCAATTACCCACCCCCCACCTTCCCTTCCAGCAACCCTCAGTTTGTTTCCTATAGTTAAGAGTAAGAAGTAACATTTTAAGAGACCCATGGAAAGCAAGAGAGGGCACTGCAAGTAGAGATACCAGCCAGTGCAAAGGTCTGGCCAAGAAATGTGCTCAATATATTCAGAAAACACCAAGTAGGACACACAGATCAAACCAATGAGAGCTCTGAACTCTTTGGACTTTGATGGGAGCAGTTGAAGGGTTGTTGATTGTTGGCTTATGAAAGACTATAGCCACACTGATATAATTCAGCATTTAAAAACCACACAGATTAACTCAATGCCAAATCTCCCACCGACTTTGTAATTAAGTCTTCATATCAAAATTGATATTGGCCAAATTATAAGAAACACTTCCAAGTTGTATCGTTGTAACTATTTTAAAGTGCTCAAATGAAACTGTTTGTAAAGCCAACCTCTACTTTTCCACTTTGGTACAATTCACCCACAGGACTCAGTTGATTTATCCAATTCAGGCTTCTATCCTTAAATCTGGAAGTGTTTCTTCAAATGGATGTTTGGCTTATTTCCATGTCTATTAGATAACTTATGCTTTTGGCATTGATTTACCCTACCAGGCTACCTCTTTCTTAGTATTTCATATCTCTGGTGATGTCATACACCTCGTTAGCCAGGCCTCAAAATTGGAAACTGAGATGCCTAAATTATAACCATTACCGCTATTTCTGCTTCTGTACCTTCACTTGCTAACCCATGAGGAGATGGAAAAATACCAGCAGACTTTCTATAGACACTCTGTAACCAGAATTGAACCTGACAGAATGGCTGCTCCCGGATCCCTCCTCCAGCTCTGGGCCAAGAGATAACAGCCATCTGACGCCAGAGAAACCCCCATCCGGAATTGGACATAACAGAATGACTGCTCCTGGACCCCCCATCGGCTCTGGGCCGAGAGATAACAACCATCTGGTGCCCCTCGGCTTGACAGGAAGACCCCGGTCAATCCCGAGGTGATACATACCCTAGCGGCGCCAACTCAGCAGTTTGAAGAATGACCCTTTGTTTGAAGAGCCCTTTGCCCTAACCAATAATCTGTTCCCAAACTTCTCACGCTCTGTAGGGCCCCAGTCATATTATAGAGTTCCTTTTGGATTTTCTCACGGTATGTGGCAATTTGTTACAAGATACAATGATGTATGCTAAGTGCCTGCCTCCCTAAAAATAGTGTATAAAAAGTGTTGTGATCCTGAGCTCGGGACCTCTTAGCGTCACCGGCAACGAATGCGCAGAGGTCTGGGTTCCAACTTGTTATAAACAACCCTTGCTATTTGGCTTTGACTCTGGACTCCTGTGGTCGTCTTTGGGGGGTCTCGAAATCTGGGCACAACAGAAACCTTACTGACTTGTATCTTTCTCACATACCCAACATCTAGTTCATCAGTATATAATCGTAATTATTTGTCTCAAATATCACGATTTCTCACCAAACCTATGCCCATACTTCTATGAAAACAGGCTTACATCACATTCTACCTGGACTTCAGCAAAAGCTTCCCTTCTGATTTCCATGCTTCTGCCTTTTCCTTACCCTCCAGATACCCACAACCAAATTTGTTCTCCAAGTTTGATTGTTTCATTCCCTCCTGCAAATCTTTTTAATGGGGATATAATGGAAATTAACAGTCATGTCCTCCGAGGCCCCCTATGACCCTGCCTAAGCCTGCTCACCTGTCTGACCTCAAATGCTACTGCTGTCACCCTTTGTCTTAGCAACACCAGCCTCCTTTGTGTTGCTGTAACAGGGCCAGCAGGCCTAAGTCTCTGTGAAAAGCACTCCTCCTCCAGGGATGTTACTGAACTTGCAACCTCATCATACCCAGGCCTCTGCTGGAGGGTCATACCTCAGAGGCACAATTTCTTTAAACATATGCCCATATCATCATTTTAAATTTTCCATGAAGTAGATAAGTTTATTTTAATATTAGTACATTAAATTAATATTAGTACATTAAGATAATTGTGGTATTGTCAATTATTTTCCATGTGATCTAGATTTGCATAATTATCACATTAAAATAGAAATATTTTACCACTAAGGACTTGATTAAATGCTTTCTTTTCAGGCAGTAAGAAACAACAAAAATCACTTTTTAAAAAACAGTACTATATCATTATAAACTCCTATTCCAGAACATCACTGTAGTACAAGTGAATGAAAAGTTAACAGAATTTAGATAGAACAAAAATGCTAACAGTAGTATAGCACATTCTGGTACACAAAACAATTATGAGTTTTCTATTTTGAAATACATGAGATTATGCATTTTGAATTAAGCATAATTTACATGTTTGGAGGTAACTAAGGTCATAGTTTAGACTTTCCTAACAATTCTGAAATATTACTCCTCTCATCTTTAAGAGCTTCAGTTAAATGATTATTGATGACTCTTTCAAAATTAATTTAAATTTATTTAATAATGATTCTATTTCATAATTAATTTAATAATGATTCTATTGTGTGTTGTTTTTACTGTACATAAGCATAGTCAAATATCTTAAATACTCCTCAAAGTTTAATCTAACTCGAATTTTTATTGAAGCCAAATTAGACATCCCAATGAAAACTGGAGTAAATTCACAGAAATGATTTCCTTATAGGTATATATTCAATCTATATTTAACCAGCAGCATGTTTTCTTAGAGATAAAAATCTCTTTCAGTAGATGTTTTAAATTTCAGTTTTCTAATTTATGTCTTGTTTACTTATTATAGACTTAGAAAGAAGCTCTCAAAATCAAACAGACACACACATACCTATATCCAGAAGAGAACACTCTATAAAATTTGTTTTCATTTAATGTTTCTTTCAAGGATTTTTTTAAAAAAGCTTAAAGCACTACTTTTGAAAATTTAATGACTAGAAGAGTCACAGAATTTTTTCCTCTTTATTTTAGTGCTTATATTTTTAAATCTGATATTTTAATTTGTAGTGGCTATTTTTTGAATAACCAGTTGGTTAATAAAACATAGGTATTGATAGAATCAAAATAAAGGTGAGATTGTTTTATGTATCTATTTCACATAACAGACCCCAACTAACATTTTCAGTGTCTATTATTTGCATTTTTCAAAGAATATATTTTGAGGGTTTTTTTTTCTCATATCTAGTTATAATAAAGGTGCATTTTATGGTTAAAATATAAATTTTGGAATATAAAATTATGTTTCTTTGCTTATTAGTCTAATAATATTGGCTAGTCAATTAACATATTTTGGTAATTTTTATCAATAAATTAAGATAAATTAAGGATTATAGCAAGAATAACAGTTATTATTATTATTAGTTTTATTTTTATTAGCTTACATACACCATAAGATTTTTGTGATTTAAATAAAATAATATATAAGAATGCATATTTTAAACTTCAAAGCATTTTAGAAATATGAAATATAGCATTCAATATAGATTGATTTATAGAATCAAAATGCTTCATATGATTTTGGTTATTAGTCATCCCTCCTTAACAAAGTCTGGATATACTAATCTTTTTTCTGGGCACTTATTTAGGATGTGGCCTTACCAATATTTAAATGCTTCATAAAAGATTTGGTAAACTATTGTTTTGTTGAGAGAATCCCCACTTTTGCAATATTTGGCATCTGCCCTTTTTTCAGGTTAGACTTAGAGTATTAAAACTTTTTCACAAGCAGTATCTTATTTTAAGTTCATAGAATATTTATTTCCAAGATAAGCAGAAAAAAAACATTATGTGGCAGTCTAAGGAGGATTATAGCAAATTACTTTCACAAAAGTTGAGCCATCTGTAGAACTAACCCATGTGAAAGACTGTTAAAAAGACCAAAGAACTTAGAAATTCCCAAGGTTGGCAAGAGTTCTCCCTTTCGTATTGCAAAACCATTTCAATCTAGTCAATTCAATGAATTCTTTTCTGTAGAATAAAGATGCTAACAGAAGCCTGCAGCATGCCAGAAAAAGGAAGCCATATCCCAAGCATTTGAGAATGTTTTTCTATGATTGAAATAAGGAAAAAAAAAAAAACAAAGAAGACACTGAAGGAACAAATCTGAATATGTAAGTTATTAAACTGTTGACTCCATATGACAGTTATTCAAAAGTATTTTCAGAGCATCAGTGAAATTATCTTTTAATTATTTCCATAGGCGATCTATCTATCTAATCTATCTGTTTGCTCTAAATATGTCTATGGGACAAGTTGATGACTATCTCACTTTGTAGAGATCTTTAAGTCACACGATTTATTGTTGTAAATGAGGATTTCCTTAAATGTAAGTTCTCCTGAATATTTTCTAAATTTGGAATGTGATGACAAAATTAAATGTAGAGACCTAAAACCTCAGGTTTATTATCCATTTAATTTTTTGCATCCAGATTTTGCCAAGCTACACGTCCCAACTGCAGAGTAGTATCCAAACCACAGGGCCTATCCCTTTTCTTCTACTTCATACTGGGTCCCATAAATTTTACTGTATTTATCTATTGTTTCATTCACATCAGAGCTTCTTTTAACCTGTACTCATGCACATAAACAATTACATATTGATGTGTTGGTTGCTGGACCAGAAATATACTGGGGAGTGATACTAGAAATATGAAATACCTTTAAATATAAATACATGCTCTCTGTGTGTGTCTTGTGACAAAGATAGTATTTATTTTTATAAATGGTGATTCATGTTTACCATAAACCTTCAGTGTGTACTCCCGAACTCTTACCCTAATTCTAGCTTAGTTTGCATTTTGAAAGTGTTTTGCTTTGCTCATTATGTCATTCAGAATAAAGTCACCCATTTTCATTTAATTTTTTCCCACAGTCTTCTTTTTTTTTTCTTTTCTTTTTTTTTTAAAGATTTTATTTATTTATTTGACAGACAGAGATCACAAGTAGGCAGAGAGGCAGGCAGAGAGAGAGGAGGAAGCAGCTCCCCGCTCAGCAGAGAGCCCCATGTGGGGCTCAATCCCAGGATCCTGGGATCATGACCTGAGACAAAGGCAGAGGCTTTAACCTGCTGAGCCACCTAGGTGCCCCTTCTTTTATTTATTTTTTTCTTTTTCTTCAAGTTTTTATTTATTTTATTTTATTTTATTTAAGATTTTATTTATTTATTTATTTGACAGAGAGAGATTACAAGTAGGCAGAGAGGCAGGCAGAGAGAGAGAGGAGGAAGCAGGCTCCCTGCTGAGCAGAGAGCCTGATGTGGGACTCGATTCCAGTACCCTGAGATCATGACCTGAGCCGAAAGCAGCGGCTTAACCCACTGTGCCACCCAGGCGTCCCCTTCAAGTTTTTATTTAAATTCCAATTGGTTAACATACAGTGTACTATTAGTTTCAGGAGTAGAATTTAGTGATTTATCACTTGCATACAATACCCAGTGCTATTCACTACTAGTGCCTTCCTTAACCCATCACCCATTTAAACCATCCCTTTGTGCTCTTGTCCTCCAGAAACCCTCAGTCTGTTCTCTATAGTTAAGAATCTGTTTCCTGGTTTGCCTCTCTCTCTCTCTCTTTATTCATACGTTCATCTTTTTTCTTTCTTAAATTCCACATAGGAGTGAAATCATATGGTATTTGTTTCTCCATGACTGACTTCTTTTGCTTAGCATAATACTCGCTGCTCTATGTATGTCATTGCAAATGGCAAGATTGCATGCTTTCACAAGTATGCACATGCACACACACACACACACACACACACCACATTTTATCTTTTCATCAGTTGACGGACATTTGTGCTCTTTCCATAATTTAGCTATTGTTGATAATGCTGCTATAAGCATTGGGGTGCATGTATCCCTTCACATCATTATTTTGTATCCTTTGGGTAAATACCTAATAGTACAATTCAAATTGAATCGTAGGTAGCTCTATTTTTAACTTTTTGAAGAAACTCCATTGTGTTTTCCAGAGCAGCTGTACCAGGTTGTATTTCCACCAATGGTGTAAGAGGGCTTCCCTTTCTCTGCATCCTTGCCAACACCTGTTTTTTCCTGTGTTCTTTATTTTAGCCATTTTGACTGGTGTGAGGTCACATTTCATTGTAGTTGTGACTTGTATTTCCCTGAGGTCTAGTGATGAAAAAATGGTCACATTTTTTCATATATCTGTTAGCTATCTGTATGTCTTCTTTGAAAAATTTTCTATTCATGTCTTTTGCCCATTTTTTAACTGGATTATCTGTTTTGGGGGTTCATCAACTTTCCTTTTCCAAATGTTATGTTTTGAGGTATCTGGGTACCCCAACAATTCTTTATAAGTTATATAAATTCTTTATAATTTTAAAAATAATATCTGTCCTGGCTTATCTATTTTGTCATTAAAACAATAAAGCTAACAAGTTTGATTAAATAGTAAGTCAGGGAAATATTCATAAGGCAGGACATTCAGGCAATGGGGTGTCTCTGAAGCAAGCAATCAGATGATTCTTTTGATATATGTGAACTATAATCAAAAGAACAATACTCGCCTTTAATCTCCCATATTGTATAAGCAGCAGTATGAACATAGCACATTGGGAACTCAGATTAACATAACCTCAAACAACTATAAACACTTGACAGAGTTACAATTTTATTTTAATTACTTTTTCAATGAGCAACATTATTAGAAAAACATGTCCATTAATATTTCACCTGAAGATCACAGCAGAAATTGTATTCACATAACACTTTCCCATAAGTGTTTGTCTTTACACAACATCCATTATTTTCTTTCTGAATAAGCAGATTTACTGCCATCAGCTTGCTGTAGTTGTAAATAAATTTCAATACAGTATATAAAAACAGGAAATCAGATTCCTGGAACTTGGCCATTGTTTGATTTGGTCTCTTGTTAGAAGTAACATTAATTTGAAAGAATAGATTGATTGCTGACTTGTGGGAAATACTATAGAAGGAAAAGTAGGCAGTAAAGAAGCATCTAAGTGTCCTGAATATTCACCAGAAATGAAAATGTTCATGCAAACATATAAAATTAATTATGCTAATTTTTTTCAATTCTCATACTATTTTCAATTATCTAAAGTTAATTATATAAGCTGTAAAGTGAACATTTTAGTTATTCTCTGTTTTAGCAAATAAATTGAACTTATATGTAAGCCAATTCCACCTAAATTCTCTCTTGTTACATAATATAAGGTAATGGAGTAGTACTACATTTTATATATGCCGATAAATAAAAATCTGAGAAAGGAATCTGAAGCCATGAAGGGGAGAATTTAATTGTATTCTAATTCTTTAAACCAGAACATTGGTAAAATAGTTTGACAACAACCAATTCCTTATAGCTATAATCTTCAGACTATTACTTTGATTAAAATATATTGTGTTAGTCAAAATAATGGCTTCCCAAATGTGCCCACATCCTGATCTCTGGAACCTGTGAAATTGTTCCATTCCATGGTAAAAGAAACTAAAATAGCAGATTAAATTAAGTTGTTAATCAGCTGATTTCAAAATAGGGAAATTATCCAGGATTATCCATAGGGGTCCAATGTGATTACAAGGTTCCCTACATATAGAAGAGGGAGCAGAAAAGCCAATGTCAGAGTGATGCATTGTGATATGAGAGAGACTGCATCAGCTTTTGGAAAGACTCTCTCCGCCATTACTGTTTTTTTGTTTTTGTTTTTGTTTTTTAATTTATTTTTTATTTTCAGCATAACAGTATTCATTATTTTTGCACCACACCCAGTGCTCCATGCAATCCGGGCCCTCAATAATACCCACCACCTGGTACCCCAACCTCCCACCCCCCACCCTTCAAAACCCTCAGATTGTTTTTCAGAGTCCATAGTCTCTCATGGTTCACCTCCCCTTCCAATTTCCCCCAACTCCCTTCTCCTAACTCCTCTTGTCCTCCATGCTATTTTTTATGCTCCACAAATAAGTAAAACCATATGATAATTGAATCTCTGCTTGATTTATTTCACTCAGCATAATCTATTCCAGTCCTGTCCATGTTGTTATAAAAGTTGGGTATTTGTCTTTTCTGATGGAGGCATAATACTCCATAGTGTATATGGACCACGTCTTCCTTATCCATTCGTCCGTTGAAGGGCATCTTGGTTCTTTCCACAGTTTGACGACCGTGGCCATTGCTGCTATAAACATTGAGGTACAGATGGCCCTTCTTTTCACTACATCTGTATCTTTGAGGTAAATACCCAGTAGTGCAATGGCAGGGTCATAGGGAAGTTCTATTTTTAATTTCTTGAGGAATCTCCACACTGTTCTCCAAAGAGGCTGCACCAACTTGCATTCCCACCAACAGTGTAAGAAGGTTCCCCTTTCTCCACATCCCCTCCAACACATGTTGTTTCCTGTCTCGCCATTACTGTTTTTGAGAAATGGAAGATGGCTAGAAACTAAAGGATGCCAGCAGCTAGAAGAGGCAAGAAAATGGTTCTCAGAAAGGAATGCTACTCACTAACACTCTGATTTTAGCTCAGTGAAACTCATTTCAGACCTCTGACCACGAGAACTATAAGATAATAAATTTGTATTTTAGGCCACCAAATATGGTCATTTGTAACAGCAACAATGGGAAAATAATACATACATGGAAATATTTAGTAAATAACTTTAAGGGGATGGTTTGCATATTTTATTTATATTGGTAAGATATGAAAACATAGTGAATATAGCATCATCTTATTGTAGATATTCTAAAGGAAAAGTAAAGATTATTGGGGAGAAGATGTATAAACATAAAAAGTCATAAATTCAATCCTACTTTGACACTCATTTTCATACACCATACTGTCTAAACTAGTAAACCACTTTAATTTCATAGCATCTTGCTTGTAAATGCTTCTCAAGTCCAGAAAACAAACTTCTTAGATAATTATATGTATACTGAAGAAAATAATCATAATTTTGGAAGAAAAACACCACATTAGTCATTTCAAAATTAAGATCACAATTACTAAATTCATTCAAGATCTCCTACAGGGAAAAATACAGCCAATTTTTAATGTTCGTGAAATAGATTTTCCCATAAATAAATAAATAAACAAATAAAGTCCCTTTCATGAGAAGGTTCCTGAGTTCCAGAGCTGATCATTTGTACTACATGTAGAAAGTGATATGAGGATATTTTAAGGAAAGTTTTTATTTTTCTATTAGGATGAGATAAATAAAATGAAAATGTAACTTTTTATTTATATTTAGCATTTAAGAGTCTTTGGATTATTTGTACAGTTAATGTTTTTACACAAAATCTCTTCCTTCACAGAAGAACATAATATCACAAATTCAATAATGTCTGCCTGAATAAAAAATTTAACTCCTCTATCCGAAATTTTTTGAAACACACACAAAAAGTAGAAACAGATTGAATAAATCAACTACAAACCTGTAAAAGTGTTCTAAATATAGACTTGTAGTAAGGAATTCTAGGTTTAAATGACAAAAGTGATTTAACACTGAAGGAGGTGCCTTTAAATTCCAAGCAAGGTAGTTAGTTATTGATCGATATTACCCATAAGGTTACCCATGTTCATCTGAGAAACAGATCACTTTTTTTTTAGATCACATTTTTATAAGAACTAGAATGTATTCAGTTTTGGAAGGAATATCACCTGCGGTGTAGAGTAATAGACAAAATGCAATTAAATAAATAAATATTGAACCCATAAAATAACAAATCTTTAAATTGTGGAAAAATATATGGACTCCAGATGTGTCTGTATTTGAATTTACATTATTGGTTGTCTGGGACAAAAAATAGCTACTAATACTAGTAAATACATTTACTTATTTTTGTGTTAAAGATAGAAAAAAAAGATAGTTTATGGAGTTAATTTTTTTACATGTAAAATAATAATTTCCAAAATCCTTCCAACATTTATAATTCAATGAGGTTCAGGAGAGGAAAGTAAGGATATGATAGGAGCAAATTAAAAATTCATGTTTGACTTTTTTTTTAATAGCTCTTTCTTTTGGCAGTTTTCTTATACTGTAATTGTTCTGGGCAGTGTGTAACATTTATGAGGAAGAAAATTAATGGGCATTTTCTACTGTAAGAAAGGTAAAATTGTTGACAACCATTTAAAGGAAAATCATGTATTTTGGGGAAGCAAAAACCTTTTGGAGCCTTCAGATAAATAATAAAAATACAGATGCAATGGGTGACCAATGTGAAGTCTTACCTTTTCATGAATAAAGAAGGGTGCTGAAGCACACTAAGACCTTAGAGACTCTCCATCTGCAGCAATAGCTACACTTGGGTTAGGTGTGGGAAAATTCACTGCCACCATTTTGTCCTGTTGGCATTAATCAAACTAAATGAAAAAAAAATTTATATTACATTATACACTAAGCCAATATGTCATGCTCGTATGTTTTAGGAAAACAACAAGAATAAAAATCACTGTTATAATACTATTTTGAAACTAGGTAGTTAATCAATTTCAGTATCATTTCTCCATTACCTACTTACCATGAAGTAGCTTCTTATTATTTATTTTATTTCTCACAGAAAGAATAATATATTCTATCAAGAACTTCCTTAATCTTAGGCAATAATGAAAATAAACTTAAGTCAAAGGTTTAAATAGATGACGAGCTTTGGATGGGCTCAGAGGAACCAAGTCAAGCCTTGTTGGACACATGAATGTGTGACTATCTATGCCACGTATTCTTTAATGTTGTCATTATTTTTCATTTAGTCTACCTATATGTAGCTCACTATTTTTCTTTCTTTTCCCCATTTCCTCTCTTACTCATAACTTTCAGTTATTTATTCAATAAATCCTATTCACTGGTCCTCAAGTGCCATATATACTTCCAGGCATTGGGACTACAGCAGTAAACAGATTGGCCCCAAATCATTGCCTACATCCAAAAGGAGTTTACATTTTAGTGGACATAAACAAGAAACAAGAAGAAAAAAAAATATGTAAAATATATGGCATGTTACATTGTGTTTGAAACTTAAGTGGTCCTAGCCTCAGCAATCAGACAACAAAAGGAAATTAAAGGCATCCAAATCGGCAAAGAAGAAGTCAAATTATCACTCTTCGCAGATGATATGATACTATATGTGGAAAACCCAAAAGACTCCACTCCAAAACTGCTAGAACTTATACAGGAATTCAGTAAAGTGTCAGGATATAAAATCAATGCACAGAAATCAGTTGCATTTCTCTACACCAACAGCAAGACAGAAGAAAGAGATATTAAGGAGTCAATCCCATTTACAATTGCATCCAAAACCATAAGATACCTAGGAATAAACCTAACCAAAGAGACACAGAATCTATACTCAGAAAACTATAAAGTACTCATGAAAGAAATTGAGGAAGACACAAAGAAATGGAAAAATGTTCCATGCTCCTGGATTGGAAGAATAAATATTGTGAAAATGTCTATGCTACCTAAAGCAATCTACACATTTAATGCAATTCCTATCAAAGTACCATCCATCTTTTTCAAAGAAATGGAACAAATAATGCTAAAATTTATATGGAACCAGAAAAGACCTCGAATAGCCAAAGGGATATTGAAAAAGAAAGCCAACGTTGGTGGCATCACAATTCCGGACTTCAAGCTCTATTACAAAGCTGTCATCATCAAGACAGCATGGTACTGGCACAAAAACAGACACATAGATCAATGGAACAGAATAGAGAGCCCAGAAATAGACCCTCAAATCTATGGTCAACTAATCTTCGACAAAGCAGGAAAGAATGTCCAATGGAAAAAAAAAGACAGCCTTTTCAATAAATGGTGCTGGGAAAATTGGACAGCCACATGCAGGAAAATGAAATTGGACCATTTCCTTACACCACACACAAAAATAGACTCAAAATGGATTAAGGACCTCAATGTACGAAAGGAATCCATCAAAATCCTTGAGGAGAACACGGGCAGCAACCTCTTCGACCTCTGCCGCAGCAACATCTTCCTAGGAACAACGCAAAAGGCAAGGGAAGCAAGGGAAAAAATGAACTACTGGGATTTCATCAAGATCAAAAGCTTTTGCACAGCAAAGGAAACAGTTAACAAAATCAAAAGACAACTGACAGAATGGGAGAAGATATTTGCAAACGACATATCAGATAAAGGACTAGTGTCCAGAATCTATAAAGAACTTAGCAAACTCAATACCCAAAGAACAAATAATCCAATCAAGAAATGGGCAGAAGACATGAACAGACATTTCTGCAAAGAAGACATCCAGATGGCGAACAGACACATGAAAAAAGTGCTCCATATCACTCGGCATCAGGGAAATACAAATCAAAACCACAATGAGATATCACCTCACACCAGTCAGAATGGCTAAAATCAACAAGTCAGGAAATGACAGATGCTGGCGAGGATGCGGAGAAAGGGGAACCCTCCTACACTGTTGGTGGGAATGCAAGCTGGTGCAGCCACTCTGGAAAACAGCATGGAGGTTCCTCAAAATGTTGAAAAAATAGAACTGCCCTATGATCCAGCAATTGCACTATTGGGTATTTACCCTAAAGATACAAATGTAGTGATCCAAAGGGACACATGCACCCGAATGTTTATAGCAGCAATGTCCACAATAGCCAAACTATGGAAAGAACCTAGATGTCCATCAACAGATGAATGGATCAAGAAGATGTGGTATATATACACAATGGAATACTATGCAGCCATCAAAAGAAATGAAATCTTGCCATTTGCAACAACATGGATGGAACTAGAGCGTATCATGCTTAGCGAAATAAGTCAAGCAGAGAAAGACAACTATCATATGATCTCCCTGATATGAGGAAGTGGTGATGCAACATGGAGGCTTAAGTGGGTAGAAGAATAAATGAAACAAGATGGGATTGGGAGGGAGACAAACCATAAGTGACTCTTAATCTCACAAAACAAACTGAGGGTTGCCGGGGGGAGGGGGTTTGGGAGAAGGGGGTGGGATTATGGACATTGGGGAGGGTATGTGATTTGGTGAGTGCTGTGAAGTGTGTAAACCTGGTGATTCACAGACCTGTACCCCTGGGGATAAAAATATATGTTTATAAAAAATAAAAAATTAAAAAAAAATAAAAATAAAAAAAAAAAAAAAAAAAGAAACTTAAGTAAGGTAAGGGGCATAAGGAGTGGGGGCAGGGAAACAAACTGCAGTTTTAGAGGTGAACCAGTAAGGCCTTAGTTAGAGGATACACTTTGAATATCAACACATGATTTAGTAGCTTAAAACAGTGATCATTTTATTGTATCTCATAATTTCTGTAAGTAAGGAATTTGGGAAGGACTCAAGTTGAACAATTCTCACTTAAAATCTCTCATGCAGTAATAGTCAGACAAAGAATATGTGATTGATATATCCTTTGATGTACCCATTAACCTAATATACTGAATTGAATCACAAAAAATTTCTGTCCAGAATGATGGTACATTGGTGAACTTCATTATTGTGTTTTATGTCGATTAGAGAAGACAATCATTTGTCCTCTGATATCCATTTTCTTTTTCATTCTTCCATTACAATAGTTTCACTCTACATATGCTGGAGTTACATTTCCTGATTAGACTAATTTTCCTAGCAATAATTGCAGAGAAAGGCAGCTATATTACCAGTTCTGGCTGATGAGATTTGAGAGCAAATTGTCCTGAAAACAATTAGACATGCACTTTCCTGGTGTTTTCCTTCTTTCTACTGGTGGAAAGATGAGGTGGGTAGTAGAGTTTTCCCAGACCCACAAGCAGAAGCCATTTGTTGAAGACAGAAGAAATACCAGTCATGGAGTGCCTAAAACTGTATCATTACATCAGAAATAAACCTATATCTTTGTTAGAGCAATAAAGATATTCAATGAATACAGGGTGAACACAGGGTAGAAAGATTCCTGTATTCCTCTCAGCCCACTTAAGTCCAAGTCTCCCACAGTGGAATGACTGTTGGCGACATAAACAACAAAATAAATAGGGATAGTGTTGTGTTCAAATCAATAGAATAAAATAAGTATCCACAAGTCTATCTTACAGAGATTTATGAATAATGAAAAGTAGGAGGTATTGAGGGAAGAGGAAAATTCTTCCTTATATAATTTTAATAAATTAATGGAAGAGAAACAGTAAAAAATGAAAATCACTGTTAATGAATAGTGACTATAATAGGCAAGAACCATCAATGGTTGCTAAAATTCATGTGCAAAATATAATGAGAAAAAGAATATTTACATAGCCTCAAAGTATATCCTCAAAAGATTCTAATTTTTATAAAGGGGAAAACCAAGTACAGTGAAGAAACCTGGCAGACACCACCTTAATCATGTGATCAAAGTTTCAACATGAGTAATAAGAAATATTGTCATCAAGTACACCCTGGTATGATGCATGGAGAAGGGAACAACATAATTGCAGTGACAACCTTGGGCAAATCGCACAAACTCAATGTAATCATCTGAAAGCATTAGACAAACTGAGAGTTTGCAACAAACAAACAAACAAAACAAAATAACAACAAAAAAACCTGGTTACTGTTTTTCAAAAGTCTGAAGGTCATCAAAGACACACAGAGACTGACGAGTTGTCACAAGAGTAAAGGAGACTGAGATGTGACAGCAAAAGGAGAACTTGAACCAAAAAAAGATGTTAGTGGGACAACTGGTGAAATTCGAATGTATAACGTGGTTAATAGTATTGTGTTAATAATAGTAAGAAGAGTTGGAAAAGAAGACTGGGAATTATCTGCATAATTTATGCAAATTTTGCAGAGGGAACCTAAAGTTATGTCAAAATAAAAAGTTCAAAAGGAAAAGAAAGACTGCAACAGCAGATATCGGATATTAACCATATCTGATATTTCTTCACATTTCCCTCAGCTTGAACTTTAAACAGGCTTCTTCCAGACTCTAGGCCCCTGATGTCCCTTTTCTTGGAGCGTTTACTTCAAAAAATTTTCTATGGTAAAGTCTTGCTCCGTGGTTTTGAGATGCAAATTTTCTCCATTTCTTGCCAGTTTTATAACCCAAGAATGTCTTTCCTAAGGACCTGGAAGCTGTCCCTTTGAAATGTTACCATCAAAGATTATTTCCTTTACGTCCCAGTCACTGTGGCTGGGTAGGACCCGATTGGTTCCTATGATAAGAAATTCCATAGGGGACAAATAACAAGGATAGAATGACCAATCATACCAACCTGTCATTAAAGTTAAAGTCTTCCTGTACTTTCCGCTTGCTCACCCCATGTTCTTAAAAATTCTCCCACCTTTTGTTTCATGGAAGTTGAGTTCAATCTCCCAAACTTACTGTAACAATCTTGAGTAAAGCCTGTTTCACTTGTCAGGTACAGTAATTCTTTGACATGGTGTTCAAAATTACTATTCAGTATCGTTTTATAGAATCATGGTTATATATAATTTTAAGATTTTAAGTGATAATGCTATTTAATTAATCTTATAAATAAAAATATAACACTTTGTTTTAATATTAAAGCCTACATGGATGGAGCATATGGATTTAATCCACTCCATTTTTAGTTTTGAATTTTTCTAATAATAGGAAGTAATGGGAAATAAGAGGAAAGCAGGCTCCCAAGGCCTTCAGTATGTTTCACCATTTATAACCAGCACCTAACTGTATTTGGAATTTAGAGTTGACCATTTCAGATACTTTCCTACATGTTATCATCTTGAAGAACATAAAGATACAGATATTTAAGTCATGTGCTGCCATCATCACCATTAACTGAGGAGTGTCATTTAACATCTGTAACCCATTTTCTTCATTTGCATAAGGGAATCATAATGCCTATGTGGTGGTAGCTTTGGAGAACTCAATTACATGAGTAAAGCCAAAGCAGCACAAGGCCAATTACGTATTAAACATTTCCGTGTGATGTTACTCTTTTAAATAGAGAAAATTCAAGAAACTGAGTAAAAGCTTCTAACAATTGCTGTTCCCACTGAAATAATTATTTTTCTCTGTTTTTACTAGAGGTAACATTAGATTGTAACTTAAGTAGAAAATTAGAGGGGAGAATCAGTAAATATAATAAATTATAGCATTGCTATGGAAAAAAAATTCTGTTAAATACTGTTGGTCAACAGTAAACCAAAATTATACATTTAGGGGTGCCTGGATGGCTCAGTTGTTAAGCCTCTGCCTTTGGCTCAGGTCATGATCCCTAGGGCCTGGGATCAAGCTTGGCCTTGGTCTCCCTGCTAAGCTGGGAGTCTGCTTCTCTCTGTCTTTCCCCTTGCTTGTGCTCCCTCTCCTGCATGCCCCCTCTCAAACAAATAAAAATCTTTAAAAAATTGATATATTTAATAATTAAACCTTAAGGGAAAAATAAGACAGTGGTGAAACATACTTAATACCTGTTTAAGGTACAAATATTTGTTTCCATAATTAGCTATTCTTAAATGAGTCCTTTAAAAACTTCCACGGCTATGCAGTATTCCTGTAGTCTTAGAAAACTGCTCAAGGTCATCTTAAGTATTAGCAAACTTCTGAGGTAAATTTGTGATCAGCTTTATTTTGAAGTTAACTGATGATTCAAGGAATAATTGGACTTCGAGAGAAAGTACATGAGACAGAGCACATTGGTTTATTCAGATGTTTATGGTTGTTAGAAATGGGAAAGATGCTATTAAGTCATATTAATATGAAAAATAATAGAAATGGCTTGTGTGGGGATAAAAGAAATTGCATTATATTTCTAAGATATTATCACAGATATACTACTTCAATTTAGATTTGTTTAATTATTTTCTTGTAGAATTTGTGTCTTATCAGATAATTGTTGCATACAAAGAAAGTCACAAGGAAAATAAACTAATTTCTAGGTATATGTTTCTAAAAATGAATTTCCTTTGTAAAAACACACACACACACACACACACAAAATCAATGAGCTTTAGTACTGGAAAGAGTATTTCTGTGTGTGGGCACAGCAACATCCCTGGGAGTGAGGACTGGATATTTTCATTTTTGGACTTTGGTGAAGTTCAACATTGGAAGCCTTGCTTAAATACACACAAAGTCCAGATTTTTATATCCTTTGTACAGCTGCACCAGATACAAGTTTCAAAAATCTTTTCAACAAATTGGAATGAAAGTGAAATACCAAGAATGTAAGTCATCTAACTTACAAAAAAAGAGCTTCTGATTGAATTAGGGAAAAACAAAACAAAACAAAAAAAACTTCAAAGGCTTTGTGGCCCATTCCATAGGACATCCCAGGAAAATTATCTATCTATCTATATATCTATCTATCATCTATCTATCTGTCATCTGTCTATCTATCATCTATCTATCTCTGTGGCGGTGCTTCACTGTCCAGTTTTTATCCTAGCTCCTGGTAGTGAATATCAACTTTATTCCAGAATATTTCCATTGATCTGTTCACTGTTTAAATGACGAGAAAATGTCTTATCCCATTGATTTATAGATTTAACAGTTTTTCTCTCAAATCCATTTTTGTGTGTGTGTGTAAGTCCTCAGCTCTTCTAGAAAAATACCCTTGAAAACGATAAAGCCTCACATTTGTAAGATGAATGACATAGCGATATACTAAAACAACAATGATAACTTGAAATATTCCTAGAACAAGAATTATATGCCTAGAGCAATAGTGAGGAAACAGAGATTCCCTCCCATTGTTTCTACCACTTAATGAGTATAAAAGGATTCTGTTGTCTTATATTTATTATTAGTGATATTGTATTTATGGGTTTCATGAAATATTGTATCTGGATTATCCATGAAAAAAAAATTTGCATGATTTCTACTTCTTTCTCAAAGAATTAATATTTTCCCAGTAAAACGATAAACATAGTTAGAGATGGTGGTGGTGTCCAATAAAAATATCAGTGGTGTCCAATAAAATTATCGGCAATGATGGAAGTGTTTCTGATCTGCAGTGTATAAAATGTAGCCACTATATACATGTGGCTACTAAGCACTTAAAATCTGGTTGGAGTAACTTAGGACCAGAATTTTTAAATTTAATTTAATTTAATTTTATTTATTTATTTGACAGATCACAAGCAGGCAGAGAAGCAGGCAGAGAGAGGGGAAACAGGCTCCTTGCTGAGCAAAGAGCCTGATGCAGGGTTGATCCAAGGACCCTGAGATCATGACCTGAGCTGAAAGCAGAGACTTAACCCACTGAGCCACCCAGGCACCCCATTAAATTTAAATTTAACTAATTTAAATTTTAATAGCAACATATGGCCAGATGTTATTGTATAGTATAGACAAGATCATTTTATAGGCTTTTCCAGTATTTTCCCATCTTTGAAACCCTGTCAATTTTACATTTATTTTTTGACTTAGGAAAAGATACTCTTTATCTTAACTGTAGAATGAAATAATTTATCTATACAACTTTGACTTTGATATAAATAACTAAGCAAATAACTATAAGTGAACAGTCAGACCGATTATTTTTTTGTCCATATGAAGATACAAAATAAATTTTACATTTCGTGCTATTTGCTTTACTAAAAGAACAACTAGAGATGTACCTTTTTATTTGCATGTTGAAGGTGGATATCTTCCACAAGATGCTACTATAACCAGGAATTTTTACATCCTAGTCAATGACATAAAGTCAATTAGTTAGTTTGAATTGCTCCAGTTTTATTTTATTGAGAAGTGACTTGAAGTCTGTGGCCAAACATTTTTTTTTATTAAAATTAATAACTTAAAAGACTCAAAAATATCTCAGTGAAACATATATGCTCTATTATTTTACTAGTTACTGAAAAAGAAAACAAAAAATGAATAAATAAAAATAATTCTAGATAAAATATGTGTCCTTTACATTTAATATTCTGCTTATACTCAAATGCTGATAGAAGAATGAAAAACTACAGGTTTTGCTTTTAAATTTATATTAATTAAATTAAAACTCTACTTAACAACACTGTCCTTAAAATGTTCAGGTCATGTTCTAAACAGAAAAGTAGAACTATATCAGTTGTTTCCAGCCAGAAGCACACTAAAAAAAATAATTTTCTCAAAAAAATAAAAATGATTAATTCCCCACAACTTTCCCTGAGATGTTCACATTTTATAACATAAAGCAAAAGCAAAAGGCACATGTCCTCTCTTCCTGTCCCAACCTATTTGGTTAATAGTTTGTGTTACACTTTTAGATTTTCTTCTTTGTTTAATGAACTATAAATTGTAAATCTCAATCTAGGAATCATAATTTGTATTATTTTTCCACAGCTAAGGAGTGTCTATTGCAAACCCTAATTTTGCTGAATTAGTGAGACCTTAGTTTAGTCCGTTACCTCTTCTGGTTTCATTTCAAGTTCTTGGGGTCACCCAGTGGCAAAGTTCCAGCAAGATACATCCACTGCACCTTCTTGTACTCATTCTCACTAAGTCTGCTGTCTCTCTTCCTTCAATTTGATGATTCCACTGGATGCATGGGTGCCACACTGTCTCCTTGTGCCATGCTGGGCCACAGGGTTACCTTTAGACCTCACACGGTGCTATTGGCATAGGGGTCACTCACCGCATGTGGCTATGGAGCACTTGCAGTATACCTCGTTGGATTTTAGTGGTTCTACAAGTGTAAAATACATACCAGATTTTGAAGACTTTAAAGGGGAAAAAAAGAAAAAAAGTAAAAGATCTTTTACTTTTAGTGACTTTTAGATTGACTGCTCAGTGCAATGATTATGTCTGAACAATGTGACTCTGGATATAACAGAGTTGGAAAATGGATTCTAACCCTTTTTCATTCTTGAAGTAGGCTCCTGGACTACAGTACTCTCTGTTGCATATATTTTGTCAGGACTGGATTAACAAAATGTGTGTTAGTTACTAGGGAAATATCTATACAAGCTGCCAATGTTTGGAAATCTTAGATGAGCACAAGTCCCAGAAATTTGTTCATCAATATTTAAGCCAGAATTGACAATTATTAGCAGATGACACATGCCAAATCACAGCTATGACTCAAAGGGATTTAGATTCTGTAGCTCTATCACTTGAGCTCTCTATTGGCCAGATTGCTGGGTATGATTATCCTGGTCATTTTATTCACACAATTAAGACATTTAACACAATTAAGACATTAACACAATTAACACATTTCATTCACACAATTAATACATTCCTTGTCATTGACATTTCTGGATACCATTTACTGTGTTAGAATATAGTGTCACTATATTCTTAGAAGACATATTTGAAGAAATTAGATTGTAGTGTAAATAGTGTATATAAATAAATTTGGATAGATTACTGTTCTCTATATATGTATATAAATACTGTATTTGCTCACTAAATTTTCTCCCTCCTTTTCTTCTGCACATAAGTATATTTACCAGCTATCTTTACATTGACCAAGCCATGCCACTGTGTTCTAGTTAAGGGGATGTGTACATAAAGAGTATTAACCACTTCCACAGATGATCCTCCATTATATATTTTTTTAATTTAAAGATTTTTTATTTATTTATGAAAGAGAGAGAGAGTGAGTTGGGGGTGGAGGCAGAGGGAAAGAGACAAGCAGACTCTGCACTGAGTGTGGAACCAGGCACAGGGCTCAATCCCAGCACCCTGAGATCATGCCCTGAGATGAAATCCAGAGTCAGTTGTTTAACCAACTGAGCCATCCATGCACCCCCTCAGTTATATTTCTAATTTGAGAGGATTTCAAGTCATGGGTTGTGTAGCTATAAGGTGGAGGGTCTTGCCACTAGACCAACCATGAAGAAGGTCACTTACTGATTGGGTTTTGTATAAATAAAAAAGTCAGTTTTATTAAACTACAGAACTCTTGGAGTTGCTATAGAAATTAGCCTTTTGAAACAATAGAATGAATTTTCCACAGCATTTCACTGGCCTTCACTATATCATGTGATGATAATTAAGCTGAAAACTTAGCTGGGAAAGCAATTATTTGGTCATTTTGGCTTTTTAAGTGGAAATTGTACTGCTCTGCCTCCCAATAAGACTTATGGATTCAGACTAGATTATTTATTTGGAGAGAGAGAGAGAGATACAAAGAGAGAAAGAGATAAATTAATTTTTAAATGTTTTTAACATGTCCAAGTAATGTCAAGTAAAGCAAAGACTACAAAGACCTAAAGAAACATTTTTTTTTTTTGAAAAGAGTAAACAATAAGCCCAAGAGCTATAAGGTAAAACAAACTTAGATGTTTAGGAATTAGGAAGCTATATAATCAGAGACTCATAAATAAAGGAGAGACTAACAGGAGTTGCCATCAGAAAATTAAAGAGAATACAAATCATGTATGGATATATAAACCAAGAGAAGGATTTTGGACTTTATTCCCTCTTTCCTTTCCTATTTTCCATATTTTATTTGCTCATAAGTAACTTCTATAAACATTTTACCCCAATTTTCATTCAGATAACTTCATTAGTACATCTTTTGAGGTTTATGATATTTAATTTGATGGTTTTCATTGGGTAGTTCCAAATCTCTCTTAATGTAACTTCCAAATGTTTTATATTTACTAATAATATACATTTCAATAAAAACTCAAGTATATAATATATATGACATATATAATCTTTGTATAACATATAAAAGGTACATGTAAATAGACCATAATTGGAAATATTTGACTCTTAAAATTTGTATTTTCCTACCGTACCTTTCAGTCACACACAAACACACATTATAGATGTGTTCATTTATATTATACACACAAACTCAGTGAAAACAAATGTAACATTCAAATAAATGATAGGAATGTTTACAGATTTTATTTCCTAGCCATCTTCTACTGAATGTACATTATTGGTTCTATTTGTGATAAAGCCTGCTTGAAAAGTTGAACTATACCATTTTAGTGCAACAGACTTAAGGTATCAGGCCTGTGGATGTGAATGATGAAGTGTGTTATAAAAAGGATTTAGTAAGTTTCTGGGCAAAAGGATGACTGGCTATACAATGCACCAATATCACCTACCAACTGTTCCATGCACTACTATCCAAATGTACTGAGAGAAACATATCACCTGCAATGCTGACAGGTGCTATAAAGTTAAGCTGCCCTTTACCAGTGAATAAAAATAAGCCAAAGTGAAGACCAGAAAGTGAATTCAAAGAAGTGAAGTATTTTTACAGAGTTTATGAAATTTGTATTGTTTTACAAGTAAATTACAAAGAATTCAACCTATGTTAAATCGATAGGCTGGAAGAATTTAATGGGGTAAGTATTTAAAATAATGTTAGTGCTGTATTTACTGGTGATACTCATTTATAATTTTTTCTGAAAAATATCCAAAATAAACTTATATACCACAATGCTTTCCTTTTGTATTTTGTAATACAAAATTAAACTTGTATACAAAAAAATACTTGTATTACAAGTAATTTGTTTTGTATTTTGGATAAATCTGAGCCACTTAACAGTTAGTCTTCCTGTATCAAAGTTCATGTCTGTGGATACCAAACACCTATGTTTAAAATGATTCATATTGTTTAGAATAAGAGTTTAGAAATACATACTTGAAATGTTTACCTTCTCAAATGAGTTTTGTCTTTAACTTACAATTTCATAACCATTATTCAGGAATGTTCATGTTTTTAACTGTTGAATTTCTCAGAGATTCTTATGAAATACAAGAGTGGTGAAATACTAAGGAACAGATTAGCACTAGTGTTAAAGATCTCAGGCTTCCTCTATATCACAGTGCCTAAAAAGGGTTACATATTCTTCATCATTAAAAGAAAACTATATGACCATTCTAAGTAGTTTATTTATAACAGAACCAAATTTTCTTCCTATCAGAGTCAATATTCTCCAGATATACAATAGATATTGGTAATTATAATATTTGTGGAATTGCTATGATGAAATCACCAAATAAATGTAAGAAAATAAATATAAATCCAGACAGACAAGTAAATAAAAACAATATGGGCCAGGGGAAGTATAAACTTTGGGAGATGTAAGAATTCATAGATAACTGGATGGAAGGTAAGGGAGGGTGGGAGATATGTAAATTTCAAGACTGGGACATGTATCTGTCAACTGTGATGGTGAGTCCAAAAGACTCCCTTCAGAAGGAAAGGCAGTCAGACTATTGTAGTGGTCACTGTTCTGTTTTTTCAGAATTTTGACCTCATGGAATGTCTAGACACTTCTTTAAAAGATCATTATCATCTTGTTTTATAAATATTTACATATATATTTATATGTATGTATATAGCTCAATTACTATATATGGAGCATGAGTCAATGAATACAAAATTTGGTTAATTTCAAGATGGTGGTAGATCATTGTACTCAGAGATCAGGGAAGTTAACTGATGACAACAGAAAATGTTAATGTCTCATGAAAAATGGTGATAGATAGGGGCACCTGGTTGGCTCAGTTAGTAAAGGACTTCCTTTGGTTCAGGTAGTGATCCCAGAGTTGCTGAATCCAGTCCCTCATCGGGCTCCCTGCTCAGCAGGAAGTCTGCTTCTACCTTTCGCTCTCCTGCCCTTCCTGCTGTCTCACTCTCTCTCAAATAAATAAAATCTCTAAAAAATGGTGATAAAGGAAGGGATCTTTAATTGTAATTGTTATTTTAGAATTAAAATTGTTAACCAGAAACTTTATAGGGAATGTTTTTTATACCCTCAATTCTGGGGCATACAAAGAAAAAATGAAATTTTAAGGAATGTTTTAATCGAAACTAATTTCATTGTCATGAAACAAGAGAGAGGTGCTCTTTACTATCATTATATAGAAGTCTATACTCATTCTTTTAAAGCCAGTAAAAATGTTTTAATCATATGCAGTACTTACAGAGAGTGAGAAGAATAAAGTGTCAAAGTCATTATCCTAGAATCAATAATTTTGAACTATTTCAGTCCTTGAGTCTAGAGGCTTAGCCAGTAGGCAGTTGGATTAAAGCCTATGTTCCTGAACTATGTCAAAGAAGGAATGGTTAATTGTGTTTACTATTATGGAGAAGTAAAACACCAAAAGCATATCTCAAACTGATGAATACAAAATGTTTACAAGAAAATTCTGAGAAAGGATATCTTTTCATAGTTTACTTCCATATAGTATTTCCTTAAAAAAAAGATTTTATTTATTTTTATTTCATTTTATTATTTTATTAACAGAGAGAGAAAGAAAGAGAGCACAAACAGAGGGAGCTGCAGGCTCCTGCTGAGCAGACAGCCAGATGTGGGGCTCCATCCCAGGAACCTGGGACCATGAACTGAACAGGAAAAAAACCCTTTAACCTACTGAGCCACCCAGGTGCTCCTCATATAGTATTGCCAATCAAACTGTCTTACAACAAAATTTCAAAGCTCTTTTGGAAACAAAAGGTAAGTATGATCTGGGTTTTATGGGTTTATTTGAATTGACCAAAGTATAAAATGGCTTTATGTATGCAGATAATATAAATATTGTCCAATTTAAAAGAAGTTCCTTTTTGGGGCGCCTGGGTGGCTCAGTGGGTTAAGCCGCTGCCTTCAGCTCAGGTCATGATCTCAGGGTCCTGGGATCGAGTCCCACATCGGGCTCTCTGCTAAGCGGGGAGCCTGCTTCCCTCTCTCTCTCTCTGCCTTCCTCTCCGACTACTTGTGATTTCTCTCTGTCAAATAAATAAATAAAATCTTTAAAAAAAAAAAAAAAAAGAAGTTCCTTTTTATCAAAACCCAGAAAGAATATATTTTTCTAATAAAAGTTTCAATTTAATCATTGCAAGGGACATCTACAGTTAGAAATAAAATATTTAATTTAAAATAATGTAATGATTTGTTCTTATTTAATTGGTGATATATATCACACAAGGCATAATGCTTAAATTAAATAGTTTTTATTCATAGCCCTAGTGATTTTCTAGAGAATATTATTTCATGCAAGCAAGTGAAGCAATTAATTGGTTTCTATTTATTAGTCCACTTCAGATGTAATGAAAACATAACAGCAAACAAAATATATTTATACTTTAATCTATGATTAGTGCTGATATTACTGTTGTATTCAAGGTCACCTCATATTTCTAACAAATGCATGAAAATATATAATAAAGAGTTAGATAAAAGTCCAAATTAAATCACTGGAGACTTAAATGGAAGTAGCAAATTATTTTTCTTCATTTATTCAATCAAAATTTATTTATTGACTTTATACTGTGCTTCTAACCTTGGAATAAGTTTAGAATAAAATGTCTATAAGGAGAGCTAATGTTCTAGCACTTTAAAAATCTCATTGGGGTAATTTAAAAATAATCTCTTAAATTTATTTTTTCCAATCTAAAGATATATTTTCAAACTGGATCTGATTATAACATTATAGGTTTCGTTTTGTTTTCTTCAGCATTTTCAATGTCACATTTGGGAATTCTTCAGGATTGTTATCTTTCTTTTCTTTCAGTCATTTGTTTCAGATAATATTTTTATTTATATTCATATGACTCCTTTCCCCTTTTAAAAATAATTTCATTGTGGCAAAAATTGCATTCCACAAATTACACTTATTTTAACTTTCCATTTCAATGAGTTGTAATACATTGCTATGGTTGTGCACCCATAACTATATTCCAGTTTTAGATCATTCCCTTTACTCCAAAATGATCCCTCATCATCCCTAACCAAAGGGATTAGAACTGGCAGTAGTGAAAACCCTTACTCTTTTACCAGTCTTTAGAGGAAAGCGTTCACACCATTTGGTGTGATGTTGGTTGTATGTTTTTCATAGATGCTCTATATCAGGTTAGCACATGTCCCTTCTATTCCCAGGTTATTGATACATTTTTAAAAAATATTTTATTTATTTATTTGAGAGAGAGAGAGAGAGTGTTTAAGTGTATGAGCAGGAGAAGTGGGAAAGAACAGACGGGTAGGGACAAGCAGACTCCTGTGCTTAGTGTGGGGTTGGATCCCAGGGTCCTGAGATCATGAACTGAGCCACAATCAAGAATCAGACACTTAACTGATTGAGGCACTCAGGAACCCTGATATATTTTTTAAATTATGAATGAATGTTAAGTATTATCAAGTGATTTTTCTGCCTCCATTGAAATGTACTTAAGGGTTTTGTCTTTCATTCTTTTAATATGGTGTACTATGGTGTTTTGAATATCAAAACAATTTTGCACTTCTGGGATAAACACCAGTTGTTCATGACACATGATAATTTTTATATGTTGCTGAAATTCTAATTTTTTTTTAAGATTTTATTTATTTTGACAGACAGAAATCATAGGGAGGCAGAGAGGCAGAGAGAGAGGAAAGGAAGCAGGCTCCCCGCTGAGCAGAGAGCCCGATGCGGGGCTCGATTCCCGGACCCCGGGATCATGACCTGAGCCGAAGGCAGAGGCTTTAACCCACTGAGCCACCCAGGTGCCCCTGAAATTCTAATATTTAAAGATATTTTGAATTCATGTTCAGAGATAATGCTTATCCGTAGTTTATTTCTCTTGTTATGTCTTTATCTGGTTGGTTATCCGGGTAACATGAGCTTTATGAGATGAGTGGGGATGCATTTCCTCTTCCTCCATTTTCTCTAAGTGTTTATATAGAATTCTTAGGCCTGCACATTTCTTTATGGGAAGATTTTTCTGCACTAAATTTTTTTCTTTTCTTGATACAAGTTTAAGAACACTTTCATTTACCTGATAAATCTGTAAGTATTATTTGTTGTTTCTAAGAATTTGTCCACTTTATTGTATTTGTTGGGGTAAGGTTATTTTAAAATAATAGTGCCATTTAATCTTTTAAATGATCTAGGATTTGTATCAATGAACTTCTTTTCATTTTTTTTAAAGATTTTATTTATTTATTTGACAGAGAGATCACAAGTAGGCAGAGAGGCAGGCAGAGAGAGAGAGAGGAGGAAGCAGGCTCCCTGCTAAGCAGAAAGCCTGATGTGGGACTCGATCCCAGGACCCTGAGATCATGACCTGAGCCGAAGGCAGAGGCTTTAACCCACTGAGCCACCCAGGTGCCCAACTTCTTTTCATTCTTTATTTTGGTAATTTGTGTCTGTCTCTCATATTTCTTTTATTGTCCATCTCTCTCCTCTTCTTTCTTTCCTCTCTCTGTATCTTTCCTTTCCAGGCTAATGATTTATCAATTTTGTTAATCTTTTCAAATAACAAAATATTGGTTTTATTGATTTTTTATTTTATATTTTATCTCACTGATTTTTACCTTGACATTTCCCCCACTCTTTTCTATCTGTGTTAGATTTTATTTCCTCTTGGTTTTCAAGATTCATTAGAAAGAAGCTTAGGTTAATAATTATAGATCTTCCTTTTTAAAGTAGGTGCCAAATGTTGCAAATATTTCTCATCACTACTCTACCTGTGTATTCCATATACATCAGTACATTGTTATTTTTCATTTTCATTCAAATCAAAATGTTTTTGATTTCCTTTGTGACTTCCACTGGGTTATTTAGGACTGAGTTATTTAATTTCTAGATCCTTGGAAATTTTTCAGAGTTCTTTCTGCTACTGACTTCTGATTTATATCTATTAAGATAAGAGAATATATTTTCATAATTTTAAATGCAACATAATAACATTTTATGACTTGTATTATCCTTAAGTGTGTGCCATATGCACCTAATAGGAAAAGTGCATTCTGCGGCAGTTGGTTAGAGTTCTTGGTTGATAGATCTTTTTTTTTCCTTTCAGCATTTTAAATATGTTATTCCACTGTTTTCCTTCTTTTTTTTCTCTCCCCTGAGAAGCCAGCTGTTTTTAATCACATTGTTATTCTCTGTACATTAGGATTTATAGTCTTATGCTGATTTCTCTTTGTTTCTGGCTTTCAGCTGTCTGATTATTATGTGTCTTGGTGTGATTCTTTTTGTGTTTTCTGAGCTCATAGCATCAGTAGATTAATGTTTTCCATCAAATTTCAGAAGTTTTAAGCAATTATTTTATCAAGTAGTTTTTCTGCAATTTTTAATACTTCTTCCTTTTCTGGCACTCACATTAAGTTTATGTTGGAATGCTTACTTGAATGATTCAACCGTCAGTCGACCTCTTTTAATCTTTCTCTAAACTTCTTTTCTCTCTCCTTTGGTTTGGACGTTTTTCAGTGATTTTGAGTTCATTGATCCTTTCTTACGTCATTTCAAATCTGTGGCTAAGTGTGCCTGATGAATTTTTATTTAAATTAAAATTTTTGATTTTGATCAAAATTTTTGATTTTGATAAAATTTTGTATTTTTGATCTCCAAAATTAAATTTCATTTTTTTACAGTTGGTATTTTCTTCCTATATGTTGATTCATCGTTAGCATAGTTTAATTACTCTATGAATACATTTATAATAATTGCTTTGAAGTGTTTGTTTGCAAAATCAAACACCCAGAATCCCTTACGATCAATTTCTTTCAAATTTTTGTAGTGAAACATGGTTCACACTTTCCTATTTCCTTATATGTCTAGGAAGTTTTAGTTAAAAACAGAATATTTTAGATAACCTATTGGAGCAACTCAGGATCTTTAAAAAAAATCTTTTTTTCTGAAAGTTCCTTTTCTTTTTTTTAAAGTAACTTGCCTACACTTAAACTAGAATTGTTCTCTTTTGTGTTCACATACTCACTTAACTCCCTAGATTTTTTAAAAACCTAGTGTGACTAATTTTCAGCCTATCTATCCAAAGGTTGTCACTGTATCTCTAATTAGTCAGCCAATGTTGGACAGGGATTGTGCTTAAACATCATATAGCCAGAAGTCTTCTACCATCACTAATCAGTGTAGAAGTCTTGAGCTAGGCAAGACACTCAAGCCGGCTCTCGAAGTTTTCTGGACTTTCATGTTTCATCATCTTACTTAGGGTCTCATCTTTTCATGGACAGTTTCCTAGTCTGCCAGGAAATGTATAGAAAACTTTCCTCAGACTTTACATGGCTCTCTCTTTTCTAGGATCTTCTTTTAAAGGTTCTGCCTAATCCATTGGTTACCATAAAGTAGTGCCTTAAACTTTAGTTAGCAAGTCCCTAGGTTTACTTCATCCTTTTCAAAATGACCACTTTTAGCTGGCAAAGCTGTGGGCTTCCTGTACTCTGCCCAAATAAAGCCTGCTTCCCTCTTTAAGGAAATCTGCTAATTTTCATAACCATCCTAATGCTGGAAAGAAAACATTCTTAGGAAAGAGCTAGAAAGAGAGGGTGAGGAATGGTCCCAGACTGCCATCATTGTTTTCCAAAATTCTAACATTATTTTTTTGTTGTTATTTATTTATTTATTTTTATTTTTTATAAACATATATTTTTATCCTCAGGGGTACAGGTCTGTGAATGGTTATCTTTAAAAACTTTGTCCAGTTTTAGGCAACTTTTCCAGAGGAAAGTCACCAATTTCTTCATGCCACCAATAATAAAAGTCCTCAGAGCTATCTGCCTTGGGGCCTTTTCACTGTTTTAACTTGATGATTACAGTATTAAAAAAAGCCATAAAACTGAAACCAAATACAACCCTTTCAGTTTTCCTTGAAACTTTTGATTAAAGTCTCTGTGGAGCCTTTGTAAAACTGTTGGATTGGTAATCAATTATTTTTAGATTCTTTTCTTCTGACTTCATAAACTAAACTAACAGCTACCAAAGTAGCTGCTTATAAATGTATCTAAACAGTTCTTAGCTCTGATAACATGCTAGATAAATGGAGTGTTATCTATGAATTGACTATTTATATATTGAATGAATTCAATATATAATGAAAGTTATGTTAACCTTATGCATTTGAATATGGCACAATTACATGCTATAGCTATAATTAAATAATGGTTGAATATGTATAATTCAAAGAAAAATACTTCTTTTTGAAAGGGAAAAACTGTTGGGGAATAAACTATAGAATGACAAAGATAGATAATGTATATTATGCCTATTTATCTGTTTTGGTCATGAAAAAATAATCTTAGAACATCAATAGGGAAAATATATGTATTAGTGATTAAATTTGCTCAAAATTGTTACACTAAGTGGCATATAAACAAAAACTCTGAGAGAAGAGGATATTCAAAGAGGAGAACCAGACTAAACCTGAGCTGCCAAGTTCCCATTAAGTAGCAAAAAAAGTCCCTAAATCAAAGATATTTTTTAAGTTGCCATATTTGGGAGAATTATGACAAAGGAGATTACATTTAATTGGAAGAAGATGCTGAGCAGAGTTAACTAGAAGGCTATAGCTTTGCTCAAGTGAAGGAACAGCAGCTTGTTTAAATAGTTTTAATTAAAAGAAGAATATAACTGTGATTCCTGATGGGCTGGAATTCAATCAAGCTGTAATAACCAGCAGGGCAAAAAAAGAGGAACATACATGTAAAGTGGAGAAATGCTCACAAAATGTCGAATCAAGAGAGCATTATTATATGTCACCAAAAAACCCCTCAGAGAAATCAATGTGTAAGGAATTCAATCACTCTTTTTCTTTAAGTTTTTATTTAAATTCCAGTTAATAAGCAGTGTAATACTAGTTTCTAGTGCATAATATAGTGATTCAACACTTCCATACAATATCTTGTGGGGTCTCTTAATTTAGATACATATTCATATGTGTTTTCCTTTTTTTTTTTTTTTTTAAGATTTTATTTATCTATTTAACATAGAGAGAGAGCACAAGCAGGGGGAGAGAGAGAAATAGACTCCCAGCTGAGCAGGGAGCTTGATGTGGGGCTCAATCCCAGCACCCTGAGATCATGACCTGAGCCAAAGGCAGAAGATTTGCCTGAGTCAAATGCAAAAACTCAGGCTTAACTGACTGAGCCACCTGGCACCCCATGTTCTCTTTTTTAAAATCACATTCTAGTTTGCTATATACTTATGAAGATTAACTATGAGTGTTTTAAAAGTTACCTTTTCCCTATAGCAATGGATTTTTAGGAATTTTCCAAAATAACTTTCAAAAAAAAATTTTTTTTAGTTAATGTTAGCACATGCATAGCAAATTCTAGTATACACACAGCAACTCAAGTCAAGAACAAGGATCTAATAACTCATTGGGGTGGGGGGAAAGAAATACCTTTTTGAACCTTACCCAATAAAATGTCAGGAAGACCTTGGGTGGTGCAGTTGGTCAAACAACCAACTCTTGATTTTGACTCAGATCATAATCTCAGGTCATGGAGTCAATCCCTGTGTCAGGCTCTGTGCTGGGCCTGGAGCCAGCTTAAGATTTTCTTTCCCTCTCCTTCTGTCCAGCTAGCCTCCACTGCCCTGCTTGCTCTCTCAATCTCCCTAAAAACAAAAAGAAAAAAACAAAACAAAAAAAATGCAAAAACAATAATGTCAGGTCATGCTTAAGTGGTGAAAAAAATGCTAATTTAACTCCTCCAAATATCCACCTTGGTCACCCATTTTTAGGCTCTTTCTGGGAGAAAATAAATGACAATATAAAATGGTAAGAATAATTCTTAAGTAGTCACTTAAATTTAAGAGTAAGCTGTCAGAAAATGTTAAAAATAGTAGTTCTATCACTCAAATTTCAAAGGAGAGGGACAGTCTTAGAAACATAATAGACAACACAGAATAAGACACATGGGTATGTGAAAACTTGAGAGTGGGTCAGGCAGATCTCTGGCAATGGAAAAAACTTCTCAAATAAGTGGTGCTAGGACTGTTATATATTCTTACTAATAAACTAATTATAGATAACTTCAAAAATTACATATCCATCTCAGATAATGGAATACATTATATATATGTGTGTGTTATTATACATAATATATATTATATTATATTATATAAATATAATATATCTATATATTATATATCCAAACATTATATATCCATCTCAGATAATAGAACACTCAAATGTGAAAGGCAACATTATATAACTTGTTAAAATATCTATAGAAGGCAGTTCAGGGACCTTGAAATAGGCAGATTTCACAAAAACATCTGGAAAACCACAAACTAGCAAGAATAGACTCATAAATGGAACCACAGTAAAAATACATTTTTTTCTAATGCAAGGATACCATAAAGAAAACATAACAGTCAAACAACATATTTTCATAGGTAATCACAGCATATGTAACTGACAAAGGATCGATCTTGATGGATAGAACCACTAAAAACCAAAAAAAAAAAAAAAAAAAAAAAAAGGGCAATAAAAAATTTGGCAAAAGATATCAACTGGTATTTTACAAAAAGAGAAGGAGGGCAACTGGCTGGCTCAGTTGGTAGAGCATGCTACCCTTGATCACAGGGTCATGAGTTCAAGTCCCAGGTTGGGTGTAGAGCTTACTTTAATTAATTAACTAACTAATAAAAGAAAAAAAAAAGAAGAAAAATCCATTATGAAAAGGACAAGCAAGATGAAAACAGAATTAACCTTAACAATAATCAGGGAAATATCACCCATCATTCACCCACAAATGTGTGTGTGTAGAAAAACATACTTAGACACACTTAAATGTACATGCATGTATACCCTACATTCTGACAATGCCGAATAGTTCTATGCCATAAAGAAACCTTTATGTATATGCAGTATATACAAGAAGATTTATAGCAACTGGTTTTATAATAGTAAAATACTGAAATAATCCATATGCTCATCAATAATAGTGTAAGGGCTTACTTAGCCAGAGGGAGCTATTTTGTTGTTTATGTAATAAATTTAGATTGACCCTGCTCCTCCCAGAGGAACTTACTTAAAATCAAGTCTGGGAAACCAGTCCCAGGTAGCAAAGCCCAGATACAAAGACAGGTCAGGCCAAGTGGAGACATCCAATCAGTGCGGCGCGCATACTGTCTCCCTAGCTACCAAGGAGAGTGGTCCCCGCCTTTTGGGTGCCAATTCTGACCAAGGTGATAGGCTAGTTCAAATATCTACTAGGGTAAATTGAAATTTAATTGGTCACCCATGTGTGACCTAGCATGACTGTGTAGTTTTCTCTGTGTGTTGCAATCTCCTTGGCCACTTGTGTGTGGCCAGGCTCAACCACATAGCCTTTGCTCTATAAAAGTTAGTCTGTGAGGCTGGGAGGGGTCGCCTCTCTGTAAGAGATGGCCCTGACTGGTCGGTTTGTTTCTCGATGCTTGGCACAAAATAAAATTTTGTTTGACTTTCACTTTGTATCAGTCTCGTTCCTTTGATCACAGATCCATTATTAGGGACCTATCAAATAGAACTGAGAAATAAGTGTTGTATATTCCTATAATAGAATGCTATATAGTATAAATGCACTACATAAATGTATATGTATGCATACAGCCCACAGTCATAATACCTTGCAATAGTAGATCACAGGGACTAAACAAAATGTAGAAGATGATGAAAAATAAGCAAAACTAAAATTATGATTTCTAGGAAAATTATATATAATATACATTAATGTGTAATATATAAGCGATATACATATGTGTATACATATATCACAATGGGAACGAAAAGTGGAATAATAAGGCCAAAATCTGAAACTGTGGTAGTTACATCTTAGGAGACGAGAGGGAAACAATAAAGGAGGCACAGATCAGTGACTGTGAATGTATTAATGTATTTATATTATGTATGTGATTGTGTTTATTATTTTTGAACTGTAACTGTCTTTTATATATATTATTTTATATCAATATAGTTATGATGATATAAATCAGTAAGGAGGATAAAAATGGGAAAATTAAAGAAATGAACCAATGGATTTAATTTTGACAATAATAAATCTAAAATACCCTGGAGCATACAAAAATCACTTGACTATTTCACTCTTAGAAATCCTGGCCACTGTTTATTTCTTTTCCGGTATTTAACATCTCTCACCTCCCAGGCAGGATACGGCTCTAATTCTACACTTAGGGTGGCACTATAACTCTTTTGACCACATTTTTGGGTTACCTATATGTTTGGTACTTTTCACCACAGTCACTAGCAAAGCCTCTGATCTTGGATGACTCTGTACACCTTGATCCCTTGTTGATTTCTGAGTCTTCTATTTTGCTCTTTTGTTATGGTTAGATTCCTCACCTTCTGGAATCTTTCGTTGCCAAGTGCTTTGGAATTTCCTGAGATGCTGTATATTGTGGCAAGGGAACACCTTGTTTTCCAGGATGCCTCCTAGGACTGTGGAAAGTGGTGTCTTGCCCGGCACTAGAGATTTCTAATTCTTTATCTTCTTATGCTTTTTTCATTAATGCTTTATTTTTATCCCAGTTACACAAACCACTATTAGACGTTGTCTATTGTCCTTGCCAATTTCATCCTTACTTAATTGCTTCTCTCTTGTTGCTCATTTTGCTGTGGTAGTGACAAATCATCGGTGTGTTTTAATTGTTAAGATGATTTCCAAGGAAATTATCTCTAAATAAACCACTTCATAGAGACTGGTTTAACATGCTTTTGAATTTTTAACTATATAATCAGTGCTTTGTATTGCCCCAGCAATTTCTTTAAAAAGCAAAATGTGCACTGTATTCTTTTCTAACTCCTACAGTTTAAATGCAATTCCGCCTTTAATTTATGTTGACTCAAACTATTTTAATTGTTTAAAATATTTTACTTTTGTTTTTCAGAATGGGCCATGAGTCCCTTGAGAACAGACATATCTCATCCATTTTTTTAACAATTTCTAACAACCACCTATCACCTCACTGTGAACTAGACAGTCTTGCTCAGTTTAAAAAACAAACAAACAAACAAAAGAAGTTAATTATGTTTTGGGTGAATTTCTGAATCAAGAACACATCCTAATAGAGTCTTCATAATTATCAAATCGCAATTTCACGGGCTTTTGTTCTCTCTCCCTCAATAAAAACTTTGAACGTTGGAACCAGTCTGATGAATTTCAGAGAACAACATTTGTGGTTTCCAAACATCTCTTCTCTTTTTCAGAGTGATTGGGTTACACTAACTTTATATCAAGAAGACACTATCAATTAATTAGAACTTTCTAAGAGGTCAAGAGTCTTAGTAAATTGCAGCTTCTTTGAAGCCTGAAACCTATAAATATCTACCCACCATTGCCATCTAGTACCATTGTCCCTGCTTATTCCTCACTAAAGAAAGATCCTGTTTTCCGAGATCCTCTCAGATAAATAGCATTTAGATAGTGCTGTTTTACTGCTGCTGCTCACCCCTGGGTTGTCTCTACGTGCAAAAGGTGAAAGGAAGTACAAACTAAGGTTACATCCTTAATTATAATTAGACACAAACAGAACAGCAATAATCATTTTGCTTCCAATTCCTAATAGACTCTAAAGTAAAGGTCATCCAAATTTTAGTAATCAATCTCTAACAAATTTACGTAGTATAGCTTCAAAGGAATCTAGACAGATAATATGCCTTATTAAGCCAAATTATTAAGGAAAGATGCTTACCTTATTAGCCATTACTGAGAATAATTATCTGTATATAATCAACCATCTATACCTCATAATACTTTTGGGTTCTCAGAACCCAAAACCCAGATCTTGGAACAATGTAAAGAAGACAATAGAGTTTACTGAAAATTATAAACTTTACAACATGAAAAAAAAATCTTTTCTTTTTCATTTTTTTTAAAGATTTTATTTATTTATTTGACAGTGATCACAAGTTGGTAGAGTCAGGCAGAGAGAGAGGAGGAAGTAGGCCCCCTGCTGAGCAGAGAGCCCAATGTGGGGCTCGATCCCAGGACCCTGGAATCATGACCCGAGTCGAAGGCAGAGGCTTTAACCAACTGAGCCACCCAGGTGCCCCCTTTGTTTTCATTTTTATTTTCAACAATTGAATTTAGCAAAACATGGAAAACTATTACTATGAGCTACATAAATCGCCATAAACTATTGGCAATAGACCTTGCTAGTTTTCCACCCAAACCCTCAACAATCACCTTCACATTTGAGGGCACCTCTTCCTCTGCTTTTTGTGTCTTTTTTATTGCAAAGGCAAGTAACTGTACATTTTCAGAGGCCTGTGCTGGGGTTTCAAAGTGCCTAGGAATTTTAGTTACCCTGAGGCAGTCTTTAATAAATAACTCCCTTGGAGTTTAGAATTCCTCTGCAGAATAAGGAGGCTTGGCTGGAAATCAAACACTTGTGTGGCTTTCCTCCTTCTTGTCCAGTTTACCCTACATCCCTACCAGTTTTTCCTGGGAACACTGTAAATCACTTGCACAGTCATCTGCGTCTCTAGCTTGTTTCTCGATAAACTTAGAGCAATGGAAACTGATAAATAATCATACATAATTTACTTGCACTGGATGTTGCATAAACTTCATTTCAACCTCACCTAGAGCCTGTGATCACCCAAAACCAGGTACTTCAAGAACAACGTGTAGAGTTTTCATCTAAGTTTCATCTTTTCCTGTCACCCTAACTGCCTGTGCTGGGTGTCTGCTTCTCCCTTCAGGAACCCTTATTAGTTAGTCATGGAGAGTCTTGGATATCTGCTTATCTACTTGCTCCAAGTATTGTCTTTCAGTAGAGTCTTTGTTTTATGCAAGTCTTTGTTTCATCCACCCTATTATACCAAGTGTTTTCTGCCTGCTTATTAGTTGCAAAATGAGTACCATTTTTCATTTCAACTCTCTAACTAGAACATTTCATGTCTCTGCTTCCCCCTCACTGTTTTTCATATCCCTCATTGCCTTCTGCTTATCAGGGTAGGACCGCTGTAAATCCCTTTTTGGATGAAAATATTTTCTGAATTTGGTCATGACATTGGAGTTTCCATTACTGATGATCACTTTTCCTTAAACATCTTCCTGGCACCCACTTCTCATGAATAATTTTTATTTATTTATTTATTTATTTATTTATTTATTTATTTATTTTTAAAGGGTTTATTTATTTGACACAGAGATACAGAGTACAAGAAAGTAGAGCACCAGGCAGAGGGAAAGGGAGAAGCAGGCTCTCTGCTGAGCAGGAAGGCCAATGTGGGGCTCAATTCCAGGACTCTAACATCATGACCTGAGCTGATAAGCAATCACTTAACCAACTGAGCCACCGAGGCGCCCCTCAGGAACAGTTATTAATGAAGCCTGTCATATTCAATATTTGAGGCACAATGATTTTATGCTCTCAGACTCTCATGGCATTCTTGAAAAACTCTTCTCTCATATAATAATGATCTTTGTAAAAAGATCACCAAAATCAGGTTTTTTAAAAAAAATCTATTTATTTAAGATTTTATTTATTTATTTGACAGACAAAGATCACAAGTAGGCAGAGAGGCAGGGGCGGGGGGGGGGTGGAGGGGAGAGGAGGAAGCAGGCTCCCTGCTGAGCAGAGATCCAGAAGCTGGTTTGATCTTGAGATCCTGACCCAAGCCGAAGGCAGAGGTTTTAACCTACTGAGGCAACCAGGTGCCCGACCAAAATCAGTTTTCATTCCTGTGTAACTTTAAATCCTTTTTGGAACAAAATCTGTATAGTCTGTATTAGAAAGTGATTATAGTCATGTGTTTACCTTGCAAATTTGAATGCAGCTTAACTCATTTCTATCTCATATCCTTAAGATCACTGCATGAAATTCTACTTCCTCAAATGAGGTTATTGACTCTATGATGTTGTTGTTGAAGTTCTGAATTAACTAGCGTTTCCACAAGGCCTTTTAAATCTGGATTCTAATTTAACTCTCTTTTCTGTCTTCTCATTCTGTCAGTCAGCATTTCATTACTATGATCTTCTCCTCAGTTAAACCCACAGCACGTGGCAAAGATTACAAACAAGTGTTAGGGAAATAAAGATTTAGTTTGATATATGTTACCAAGTCTAAGATTATCAGAAATCAAAATATGTCTTCATTTTTAGTATGTGCAGTCCAGTCAGGAACACACCAAATTTGAGGTGTTTGAGGCTTTACCACAGGTGTATAGAATTTCCTCAAATATATAATTTAAGAGAAGAGAGGCTCTAGAGATAAGATGCTGAAAGAAAAAAAATCCATAATAAAATATTTATAAGACAAAGTTCAAAAATTAGACATATATATATATATATTTCTTTAGTTCTTTCTACTAGAAGAGAAATATTAGTCTCAATGAGTTTTCAGTGACTTATTTGCATGTAAACTTGTGTTTTTTACGTCAAGTAATTCAAATATACTTGAGGTGGTTTACAAAATATTTTTAAAAAGTAGAACCACTAAAATAATGATAAAATAATGTGTCCCTGGATTTAGGATGGGGATTAATGTATCAAAGAATAAGATAACTAGTGTTCCCAACATTATAGTGATATGATTTTTTACTTAAAAATCTATTTAGATTTCAGGTATCTTTAATTAAAATTTTCTAGAAACATTAAGATAATTTCTTTTTTTTTTCTGATCGTCAGGATAGATCACATATGAAGATTGCTTTTATATAACCCATAATGGAATTTTTACATAAACATCAACAAAGTTCTACAAAGAAAGTTAAATATTAGACTATGGGAAAAATACTAAGTCAGGTTTCGAAATTCTCTAACGTCCCTTTCTTCTATCCACCACAAACACACTTACATCCACATACCCACACCCAGATCCCCCCCCACACAGCAAAGTTGAAATATATTTCCTAATTTCCATGTCTAATTATTAAGGACTTCAAAAATAGAGTATAATTTAGGAAGTCATACTTTAAAACCTCTGAAAAGTAAAAGAGAAAAATCTGTCTCTCATCTTTAGCTAAACTGCCAAACAGATTAGAAGATATAAATCAATTTGAAAGAATTGTTGAATGGCACAGACTCTATGAAATACTGTCATTACAGGTGCGGAAATTCTATTTTTGTCCTTTATTTCCTATTTATTTCCATTTCTTATAAATACATATATAATGCATTTTTTTAGTAAATGTCAATTTACTATTGAATTGAAAACGAAAGTTACCTATTCAAGAGACTCACTATTATGATTAAAATTGAAACACACAAAAGAGGTTTCAGTCCCACAAAACAGAAGGTAATGGGTTTAATATTTACAGAGCTCCTGCAATGGCTTAGGTGTGGAAATACCATTAACACACTGTGGACGGAACTTTTCTTAATTTTGTTTTTCATACTCATTTATTAGAGACCTATATATACAATATGTTATATATATGTGTATATATATGTGTGTATATATACACATACATGTATATATAACATATTTGTTATATATACATGTTTTATATATATGTATATATAAATGAATAATTCCAAAAGCTGAAATAAAAACATTTTGCTAATTATTTTCTGATTATTCACTCAGTTAAAGACACAAGATAGAAAATAGTATACGTAAAACCCCTATCCTGAAAGAGTTGAACAACAGATAGGAAGACTCGTGTATCAATGGGATTTATGAAAAAGAGCTAACTTTCTAATCTTGCAAAAGTGTTAATATTGTCCTTTAGGAAAGAAATCGAAAAATGTCCATGACATTTTTCGTGGAAGAAACTGAAAAACAAACAAACAAACAAACAAAGTTTTTCGCATGTAAAGGAAGCAGCTGGGGTAATGGAATATCGGGCCGAAAGATAGTGTGGGCAATGGTCAAGTGGAAAGAAACATCTAGTAAATACCAGAAGTCCGACTCTACTAGAATTTAAGATGTGAGATGTAGGATGAAATGTAAAGACAATACAGAAAGAAATCCAAAGTTCCTTAGCAGAACGATGGTACCACCAGTACAATATTTTGATATTTTGGTATCTTCTTCTCCTTTCAACAACACTGCTTACAGAATGGGCAGCTACAGTGGTAGGAAACAGGGAGTGCAGAGAGCACGAAAACAAGTAAGAGTCTAAAATTTTCTAGGTAGAAATGATGCACTGAATTGGAGTAATTGCAGTCATGGAAAGAAATGTATACATTAGAAACATCTTAGTAATTTACTGAATGGGAATTTGTCAGGGATTGGGCAAGGTAGAAATTTATCTAAATATGATTAGGTTCATATGGGTATATCAGATACAGGCGCCTGAGTGGCTCAGTGGGTTAAAGCTTCTGCTGTGGGCTCAGGTCATGATCCCAGGGTCCTGGGATGAGCTCTGCATCGGATTGAGCTCTCTGCTCAGTGGGGAGCCCGCTTTCCCCTCTCTCTCTGCCTGCCTCTCTGTCTACTTGTGATCTCTGTCAAAACTAGATAAATAAAATCTTAAAAAAAAAAAAAAGAATTTCATTGCAGAAGTTAAGAAAAATAGAGTTATTAAATATTACTTCTTTTTTAGACATTTTATATCTGGGATAACTCCTTGGTATCAATTAATATATGCACAATGAAAGATCAGAAGAATGGGAAACAATTCTAAAAGAGAAAGGGCAAAAAAAACCTTAATATTATTGAACAATTAATATGCATCAGAAACAGTTCTAAACACATAATCTAAACACATAATCATTCTAAACACATAATAAAATACATTCTAAACACATAATCTCATCTCTTTTCAAGCAACCATGTAAGGTAAGTATTACTATTTTATTTTTAGTGCTGAGAAGTTTTTTTTCTTTTTTTTTTTAAGATTTTATTTATTTTTTAGAGACAGAGAGAGAGAGCACAATCAGGAAGAGGAGCAGAGGGAAAGGGAGAAGCAGGTTTCCTGTTCAGGGCTCAATCCCAAGACCCTGAGATCATAACTGGGCTGAAGGCAGATGCTTAACTGACTGAGCCACCCAGGGCTCCCTGAGAAGCTTTAAACTCAAAGTAATAATTTATTTTTGTCTACAGTGTCAGAAACCATAGCTGATGGAATCAATCTGTCAACCTACTTCCATTTCCAGTATACTTATGATGTGATAATATGTAGATTTTTGAGTCATCTACTAAAGTGACAAAAATCAAACTCTTGATAGTAAGTGACATCACTTTCAAGTTGGTGAAAGAAAAATATAAGGAAATAAGTATTTATGAAACTGTCATATGACTGAACAAATGAGTTCTAAGATGGATGTTCTGAAGTGATTGGTAGAAAAACACAGAACTGTCGAAAGGAGAGCTACCGCATCTGAGGATACACTAGATCTGTTCATGCAAAATCACACCTTCATCTCAGAGATTAAAAGATGGCTCTGCCATCATGTCACCACACAACTGCCTTTCAACACCCAGTAATCTGAAGAACAGACCCTGAAATGACACAACAGATAGTCACTCTATATCTCAAGCATGGCTTGCTTATAAATGTAAGAAGGGGGAAAAGTAAAGAAAAGAAAAACAATGAAAGCAAAAAATGGGAAGAGAAATGTAAATTCTATTTAAAAAAATCCTTATCCTTCACTTGTCTCCCAAATGTTATATATTTGCATCCAAGTGACAAAACCTGAATTATTACCCAGATTTCTAGCTCTGAATAATCTGGGTAACCTCTCCAAATAAGAGAATAATGAAACAGATGTTTAGAAAGTTAATTAGTGATATTCCCCCCAAAAGAGAAAAAAGATGAATATAGTCATGCTTTATTTAAAGCATAGAGGAGAAAGGGCTACCAGTAAAAATGATAAAAGATAGACAGCAATAAAGAATGAATGTAAGGGACGCCTGGGTGGCTCAGTGGGTTAAAGCCTCTGCCTTCAGCTCGGGTCATGATCCCAGGGTCCTGGGATCAAGCCCCACATCAGGCTCTCTGCTTGGTGGGGAGCCTGCTTCCTCCTCCCTCTCTCTCTGCCTACTTGTGATCTCTGTCTGTCAAATATGTAAATAAAATCTAAAAAAAAAAAAAAGAATGAATGTAAGTGCAAAGCTATAAAGGTAGCCCTTCCTCCCCCCACAAAAATGTTATTGTTTTTAAGAACAAGGGACACAGACTGAACATAATCAAAAATTTAGGAATAACTAAGGTAATTACAGTGGAGAAAATGTAAATATCTAGGTTACTTAAATAATTTCACTGAATCATTAAGGGCAACGGGTAGATTTTAGTTTTTTTTTTTTTTAATAAAAGAGAAATATAGATACAACTTAAAGAATTATGAAGGTTATTGGCATGTTTTTTTGCTGGAGAGACTTTGAGCAAAATACTTTCCAATTTTATTGAACTATGGCGGATACATAATATTGTATTAACTTAAGGTGCACAACATAATGCTTTGATTTATGTACATATTATAAAATAAGTACCACTACCTCACAGTTACATTTTTTCTTGTGATAAAAACTTTTAAGCTCTACTCTCTTAGCAACTTTCAAGTATACAGTACAAAATTTTTAATTATAGTCACCATGCTGTATGTAACATTCCAGAACTTATTTATCTTCTAACTGAAATTTTGTGCTTTTTGACTACCTTCAACCATTCTCCCCCATTCTCTTTCTCCACTCCACCTCCTGCTGGCAATCACAAATCTATTCCTGGTCTCTCTAATTTTGGGATTTCTTACACTTGATATTAGGCAAAAGGCTGGGAAGCAATTTTGAGGTTTTTTAGATCCAACATATAAGTGAGATCATAAGACTTTCTTTGTCTGGTTTATTTCACTTAGTATAATGCCCTCAAGTTCCATCCATGTTGTCATAAATGGCAGGATTTTCCTCTCTTCTGAGGATGAATAATATTCCATTGTATTTGTTGGTTTTTTTGTGTTGTTTTGTTTTGTTTTAAGATTTTATGTATTTATTTGACAGAGAGAGACACAGAAAGAGAGGGAACACAAGCAGTGGGAGCTGGAGAGGGAAGAGCAGGCTTTCAGCTGAGCAGGGAGCCAGATACAGGCCTGGATTCCAGGGGATTATGACCTGGGCTGAAGGCAGCAGTTTAAGGACTAAGCCACCCAGGTGCCTTCCATTGTATATGTTTACCATGATTTCTTAATCCATTAAGCTGTTGATGAGTACTTAGGTTGTTTACATATCTTGGCTATTGTAAATATTGCTGCAATGAATATGGGAGTGCAGATATCTCTTCTAGAGCCTGTTTTTATTTCCTTCAGATATATACCCAGAAGTGAAATTACTGAATCATGTGATACTTAAAATTTTTTTTCAGGAAACTTCATGCTGTTTTCCAAAGTGGCTGAACCAGTTTCTATTCCCAACAGTACACAAGGGTTCTCTTTCCTCTTCATCATTGCCAATACTCAGTATCTCTTGTCATTTTGATGACAGCCATTCTAATAAGGATTTTGACTAGAAAGCAGCTATCAAAGACAGCCAAAATGCAAGTAGAAGGCAAATAACTGCTAAAGGAGTTCTTAGACAAGGGAGAAGTGTTTCAAATTAAAAGAGAGAAAGAAAGAAAGATCTTAGGAAAAGGAAACATTTATTTTCCTAGATCAAATTGGAGGTCCAAAAATAAAACAGAAAATGAAAAAAAAAATACTATTTTTAAGACAAAGGAACAAAAGTTTGAAAGACTATTGCATAATGGTCTTACTTTTAGGAGATGAAGCCAGAAATTTTGGATAAGAATTATGGAGTTGAAGGTTTGAAGATTATGAAAAAGTGTAGATGAAGTCACCGAACGTTGTCAGAAAATGACATAAAAGACATGAAAAAATAGTTTTTTAATACCATCAAGTTGAGGCTAAAATTAAACATGGAGTGAAGCTTAATTTTATTTATTTTATCATACAATTCAAAGATTTGAAAGAGAAAAAATAGTAATAGAGTTGAATATTAGTATAGAAATGACTATGAAGACTTTTGATAGATTTAGAAAATACGGAAAAGGTCAAGAAAATAATACTCAAGCAGAAGTCTGTAAAAATGAGTGAGTGAGAGATGCAGATGTAAGTAGATTTTAATCGGGGAGGACTCAGAATCTGAGATCTGGGATGATAGATGAGTCAAAGATTTACTCATTCTAGTTCATGTCTGAAATAAAGTGAAGAGTTAAGCAAATTGATGAGAGAAAGTATAATAAAGGTAACTTGATATACCAGAGTAGATGTAGTATATAAAGGACATGGAGAATAAAAGAATGAAATTATGATAAAATTACTGAGGAAATTCATAAAAATTCCCAGAACTCAGATGATATAAACATTACATGCAGAAGAGCCTGTGAGTGAACAAAATCCTTCACAGAAGTGCATTGTGGAAATCTAATTTTAAAATATATTTAGTATTTTAAAATAAATAGACTACAAAGAGTATAAATTCTGTGTTCATCTCCATTGTTATACTGTCACATTTGAAGCAATATTATTAGGAAATTATTATAGTAAGGACAGTTTGGGGAATAATTACCAGAAATAGTGATAAATTGGCAACTTAAAATTCTAGATAATATCTACCAATTATTTTTCTTTGAAACAGTAAGATGATAAGACATTTTAATATATACTTATTAAATCTGTAGTATCTTAACTTTCAAAATGAACACAAATCTTTCACTGAAATTTCTCCAATGTCTGGAAGTAAATTTAATTTTTACTCTTAATGTAATCATCGGTAGCCATTCTTCAGGTGGTTATAACATTATTTTAGATTGATAACTCATAAGATTTTTAAGCTTATTATAAAAGGAATGTGAAGATATTATTCTATATAGGTCACTTTCTTCAAATAAGACTATGTCTGAATTACTTTAATGTAATATAAGTCAATATAAAAACAACAAACTAAACAATGTTCAGAATAAAAGTTAACACTATTAATTGAAAAAAAAAAACAAAAAAAATCAAAGGTAAATAATCCAAAAGCTGATTATTTTTGAAAAAAGACCACAAAATAGACAAAAATTTTATATTAAAAGCAGAGAGATCAAAAAGGAAAGGAATGGAGTGAGAAATAAAACATAAGCGTAAATAGAGAAGAGACAAATGAGTCTAAGAATACAAACTTACCAATGGGTAAGTGCTGAGGAAATGAATGGTTTCTTAATAAAAGTGTGTATTGACAAGAAAGGAACAGAACTTTGAGACCAATGCAGGGAGAGACACTTAAGATGTAAACTAAACATGTATTTTAAAAAAGATTCTGAATAGCATAATATATAGAGAAGTTGAATCCTTATGTTGTACACCTGAAACTAATGTAACATTATACATCAACTGTACTAAAATTATTACTTTTGTTTTATTTTATTTTTATTTTTTTTAAAGATTTTATTTATTTGTCAGAGAGAGAGAGGGAGAGAGAGCAAGCACAGGCAGACAGAATGGCAGGCAGAGGCAGAGGGAGAAGCAGGCTCTCTGACGAGCAAGGAGCCCAATATGGGACTCGATCCCAGGACGCTGGGATCATGACCTGAGCCGAAGGCAGCTGCTTAACCAACTGAGCCACCCAGGCATCCCATTACTTTTGTTTTAAAAAGACTCTGAATATAGCTGGTTTTCTCAATGTTGTATCTACATTTGAAAGAATAAAATTTATCACTTGGGATGGGAGGATCAGGTTCTCCTGCTTTACCATCAGTTCAGAGTTGGGCCAGTCAGTTGGATGCCAAGCATTTGTGTCTCATCTGCCACTGAAAACTTGGGGGCAGCACCGCACTGCAGCACTGCAGGATGTGAGAGTCTATGATCCCAAATGGCCACTGAAGAGACCTGATAAGACAATGAGAGAAGACAATGGAATTGACCACCTGTGGAGCATACTTAATTCCCCTCTCTTTTGTGTTGCACCAAGAAAGAGTTTCTCTAGGAAGCTCTTGGGGAGAAGTCCTTAAGCGTCCAGTAAAATTTTCCAGAGTAGTCTGTTCAGTTTTTTGTAGGCCTGTTTTAAACCAGTAGCTATATGGTGATGCTTCATTTCCATTGCATCTCACTTTCCTCACTCCTGTTCTTTTCTTCCCACTGTTATTGCCTTTTATGTGCACCTCCTAAATAAAATATCCATTCTTCGATTCTTTTTTTCAGGCTCCATTACATAGAGGACTCAGGGTAAGTTATCAGGGATATAAACAATTTTAGAAAAGAAAATGATAAAGATAATTTAATGCATTTAAACTCATAATCTCAAACTTTTCATTTAACACTATAGACTATTATTCAATAACCAAGAATACCCAAAAAATGAATGAAAAGAGGCTTGCATCATCTGTATAACCACTGTAATCAAATCATTATTATATTGTTTTAGTACAGGTATAAAAATACTATTAATAATCTAGGAATATATATATATGTATGTATATATGTGAATATGTGACAAAGGTGGAATTTTATGTAAATGAAATAAAAGATATTTTGGTTGAGAAATGCAATGGTATTGTTGAATAAAATCAACATAAAGTTAATTCACAGTATAATTTTAAATGAATAACAAAATGACTTAAGGTATTAATTTTAACAGCTTACTAAATAGGAAATTACATGTACAGTTTGGGGTTAAGGAAGGCCTTCCTATCTTATAAACAACAAAAAGCAAAAAAATAGGTATATTTTGCCATATTAAACATTAAGTTTTTGAGACAGAAAACAAGAAAAAAATCCAACTCAAAGAGCTAATATTTACAAAAGGAAAATGTGAAAGCTAAAATGAAAACATTTTGAAAGTTTGACAAAGGATATAAACAAATTACAGATACAATACTTATTGGCAATACATGTATGAAAATAATCTCCAGTTTACTGGTAGCCAATGAAATATAAAGTTTTCTAAAATATATGCACCCATTAATTGGCTGATATTAAGAGAATTATGATTAAAGATAATAAGCAAATCAACCAATATTATCTCTCAGTTTTTGATAAGTGTTAAGATGAAGAATAAGTCATGGTAAGAGTACAAGTGATGGGGGAGAGAAAAGAGGGCTTTTTTGGTCTTTATTCTTACACAATGTTGTTTTACCAAACTTATCAAACATAAGGTTAACTAATGAAACATTTCTTCACTCATTTCCTGAACATTTACTGTGCTTAAACAGCACTCCTTTAGTAAAAGGCCAAATTACTCCTGCTTTTTACCAGGAAAGAAGTAGGGTTCTTTATTTTTCTGTAGGTCAAATGCATCACCATTATAATTTAGGTTACTAAAAAAAAAAAAGAAAAAAAGTCGGATACGTACCTGAGGGTGAATCCTTCATACTGAGGACAGTAAATATAAAAATCGAAGGCCCTGAAGTGTCAGCAAGCTTCATGATTTCCAAGGAGACCAGTGTGATGGGAGTAGATCATGCACCTGAGAACTGAGATGAGAGAAGACAGAGGCAGGGCAGTGTGGACATGTGGGATATGGAGGGACTTCCAGGGTCAGCCCTTGGGGGATTTTGAGCAAAGGAATAACACGGTGTGGCTTGTGTTTATTAAGTGAAAAAAGCAAGTGACAAAGCAAAGGATAAAAGATACTGCTATATTTATATAAAAATATATAAGAAAAATAATTGGAATCCTTCCAAATTTATATGTTTGTATAAGCAAGGAGAAAAGGAATGGAAGGACCCATACCCAGCAGGCTACCATATTGTCACAGGTCTGTGGGGGATGGTGGTTGGGATAGAAAACGTCTTTGCCAGTTTTCATAGTATTATTTATTACAGTGAGATTATATTATTTTTGTAACTTTAGAATAATCAAAATGGATGAGTTTGAAGAAAGTTTAAATACTCTCATCCACAATTATAGTTGAACAATAAATATATTAAGATGCAACATATTAAAAAAGATAATTCAGAATTTTGGCTGTAATTTGAAAGAATAACAGTGAAATTATTTTTACCACTAAAAAATAAACAATTAGATTTGTACTTCAAGTACTTATATAATGCTAATTACAGTGTACCATCTTTTAGGAATCATATACTTACTCTCTAAATATCAACTTCATCGTGTTTAGAAATTCACATTTGCAAATGTGTCTAAGAGATCATACTAACATTTTGTGCTCTGTGACTTGACATTTACACATAGTATTCTTTGCTTTACCATCAGTAAAATGAGAACGATATTCATCTGTCTCATGGGATTGGTATAAGGATTAATTAGATAATGTTTATAAAATGTTTTGAAGATTAAAAGTGCTAAGTATTATTATGTTTATTACTGCACTACTGACTCATCTGTGTTCCTAAAGGACTTAATCTATTAGTTGGCTAGCAATCAACATTTCAAATCATCAAGCCACTGAAAATAGCTTCAAATCCTTAGCAGACTGAGCCTAAAATAGTTTCCTTTGAAATTGTCTCACTAAATAACAAGAAGTCCTTTTAGTATATTTCACCCAATTTAATACCATCTCTCTCTAATATTATTCAATCAGATCTCAATTACCCTAAAATATTTCTCCAGTGATTAATCCATTTTTATCTAACAAATATTGCTTTAGCATAATGCCTATAGAGAATGATCAGAACATTTCAGAGGTTTACAAGGAAATCTGTGAATCTTAAAGTTATTATTTAATAAAACAATGTGTTTATTTATATTTACTATTGAGATATTTTAGGTAAGATCTTCAAGCTATAATTTAGACAGAAACCCTGTCTCCATTACTAATGATTACCATATGTCCCCAGATACCTCTCTCATTTGTTTCCATATTCAGTCAAATATATATATTATCTTCATTCTATTCCAGTCATTCTTTCCTAGTTGTTGGCTTTAGGCGATATTTTAGAGCCTACATTAGTGGCAAGAAGCTGTACAAATTTTGGAAAGAACAGTATACAAACTGTAAAAATAATGACATAGACATTATTAAGTATTCACCCATCTTATATAAGCACATAGGCTGAAACTTATAATACAGTTATATCAGCTGAAAGTAAAATAGTATGTCAAAAATAAATCCAGATTGAAGATACTTTGGAATGTTTTCCTAAAATAACAAAGATTTATTATAATTTCATGTTAACATCCACCACATTTCTGCTATTCTTCTTAATATAGCATCCATTTTCAGGGCATCCATATTCATTACAAATGAATATATAATTTATATTCTATTTTAATATTTCTATTTGAGTTACCAAATTTTACAATTAAAAATATTGTTGAAGAAAAGGCAAAATAAGTCAGTCAGAGATCAGCAAATACCATATGATTTCATTCATGTGGAACTTAAGAGACAAAACAAATAAGCAGAGGGAATAAAGAGAGAGAGAGAGAAACCAAAAAATAGACTCTGAATTTTAGAGAACAAACACATGGTTACCAGAGGAGAGGTGGGTTATGTAGGTAATGGAGAATAAGGAGTGCGCTTGTCCTGACGAGATCCGGGTGTTGTGTGGAAGTATTGAATGATTATATTGTGTACCTGATACTAATATTATGCTGTATGTTAACTAACTGAAGTTTAAATAATAATTGTTTAAAGTGATAAAGATACTGATGCTGTCTGCGATAGTACTATCTTTCTATTAACTCATAACTTTTTCATACATTTAATTTAAAGTTATGCTAAAGTTGAGAGCACATAGGTAACACATGTATTTGTTAAAGGAATATTTTCTCATCAGTAAATATCATTTCTTCTCTTATGTGGTGTTGCACTATCATATTTGTTTAATAAAGTTTATAAAACTACTATTAATACACTTGGGATACTACATACTTTACTTTGACAGTATGCAGTAAATAAATATACAACATACTTTTTACAAAGACAATATCTGTTAATAGAATCTAGGTCTATAATGGCATATATATATGCCATTAACTATATTAACTATATATAGTTGGATTCAAGAATTCACACCTTGTTTATGTTAACTGAAAGTTTTATGGATATTGATTGTTAAATTTCTATGACAGAAAGTGAAAGTGACTAGCATATGATATTATAAAATATTTGGATATCACTATTAGGATGCATATCACAAAGACTTATAAACAGAATAGGACATGTTATTTAGGGGACTGTTGTAATAGGCTCTTATAGATTTTAATAAGCTCTACAGCTATATTTTATTATTTTCTCTAAGTGAGTTTACAGCATTAGAGAAGTTTGGGAACATTGTATTTAAAGCATAGTGTTAAGGGAGTGGTGTTAGGCTATAAAAAATCTATTAGAGATTCACTTAGAGTATGCTCAGGAGAAAGGACAGAGTTTGGAAAACACCAACATTTAAGGAAAAAGAATAGTAGGGAAAAAGAACAATAAAGGAGAATGAGAAATAAGGGCCACTAAAATGCTGTAAAATTAGGTGCCACAAAGATACAAAAAAGAAAAGCAATTTGAGGAAATGGGTACTGGTTAACAGTGCCTAATGGTCTAGAAAAGGGCAATCACATAATCTATAAAAAAATCTTTAAACAAAACATAATTCGAAATTTTGGCAGTCAACAATTTTGAAGTGAGGAAAGAAAGAGTAAATAAGCCGCTACTGCCAAAGGAAAAGGAAAAAAAAGGAAATAGACTGAAGAATAAATTATAGATGGGGAAGTAGAGACAGTAAGTATCAACTACTTCTCAAAAGGATGTCAGTGAAGAGGTGAGATGAGGTAGTGTGGTCATGGATGTGAAAGACTGAATATGATGGCTTATTTTATGTGTCAACTTGACTGCGCCAAGGAATGTCCTTATCTGGTTAAATAAACATTATTTTGAGAGTGTGTATATGAGAGTGTTTCTGGAACAGATTAACAATTGGATTGGTGAACTGAGTAAAGCAAATGGCTTTCCCAATGGGCACGGACATCATCTAACCCACTGAGTACCTGAATAGAACAAAAATAAAAAGGTAAACTGAATTCTCTCTGCATGACTACATGAGCTGGAAAATTTGTCTGACACAAGCCCTCCTGGTCCTCGGGCTTTCAAACTCTGACTAGAACCTACATCATTTTATCTTTGATTCTCAGGTGTATTTAAAATATACCACTGATCGGGTTCTCTGCTTGGCAGGGAGCCTGCTTCCTCCTCTCTCTCTCTCTCTCTCTCTCTCTCTCTGCCTCTCTGCCTACTTGTGATCTCTCTCTGTCGAATGAATAAATAAAATCTTTAAAAAAAAAAATAAAATATACCACGGATACTCCTGGGTCTCTGATGGCAGACCATGGGGCTTAGCCTTCATAATTGCATGAGTCAACACCTTATAATAAATCATATATACATACTGCTGGTTCTGTTCCCTAGTATAGATTTGGTATTAAGAGTAGGTCTAGAGAAACAGAGTTTTAAGGGTGAGTTTTCCAATTAGTTCTGGGTTTCTGGAATTAGCTCTCCAATTTGATTAGATTAAAAGACACAAATGATTTTATTTATAGTAGCAAAGAGCATTGACAGTTCATAGTGTCCATGATGTGACCCAGCAAAAGAGATATGTAAATATCTGCATTATTACTCCTAAACAACAGTATAAAAAGCAAGGAGCTGGGTGACAGTAAATATGATACTTTGGAACATTTTTTGGAAAACTTACAAATATCATAAGCTTGGCTGCTTCCACCCAATGTCACTGGATGAAGTGATGAATGAAAAGAATGAACTCAGGGATTTAAATTCCAAGCTCAAGCCTGTGTCCTTGAAGTAGACCCTTATCTCTTGCAGATGCAAAGATGAGATTGATGAAAATCAACACAGAATTTCATCCTATGACTGGCTGAACTACAGAGCAGGTTAAACTCTCAGTCTCACAAGATGTCTATTGTTGAAATGAGGGCATTTGGGGCTCCTGGGTGGCTCAGTGGATTAAAGCCTCTGCCTTCAGCTCAGGTCATGATCTTAGGGTCCTGGGATCGAGCCCCGCATCAGGCTCTCGGTTCAGCGGGGAGCTTGCTTCTTCCTCTCTCTCTGCCTGCCTCTCTGCCAACTTGTGATCTATCTGTCAAATAAATAAATAAGTAAATAAAATCTTAAAAAAAAGAAAGAAAGAAATGAGGGCATTTATTAGGGAAGAATGGGATCCTACAATTTGAAGTGGAGAGACTCTGATGAATCTAGGGATGTGGAGCTCCTAAATTCTGATCATTTTTTCTTTTCTTCCTTCCTTCCCTCCTTCCTTTCTCTCTACCTCCCTTCCTTCCTTCCTTCTTTTTTCTTTCTTTCCTTCCTTCCTTCTTTCCTTCCCTCCCTTATTTTTTGGATTAGAAGATTTTAATATGTTAGTTTCCTCATGTTGATTTACAGATTCAACTTAAAAAAAAAAAAGTTTTTTTTTAAAAGTAGGTTCCTCACTCACTATGGGATTTAAGCTCAAGATCAAAGTCAACATGACTTTGAGATCAAAGTCAACATGACTTTGAGATCAAAGTCAACATGCTCTACCAACTAAGCGAGCCATGCCCTCCATTTTGTCTTGGTTTTCTTTTTGGCATTAGGAGAGGTCTCCCCCCGGCCATTGAAAGTAGATTCCATACTCCCAGTGGTATCAGGTTTTTCTGTCTACAGTAGTGTAAGACTTTTCATCTCTATATAATAAGATTAATCGTATATTCTGCATTTTTTTGATAGAATGGTAAAGACTTCCACTGAGGCAGTGACTTGTGACTAATGCTGACTCTTCTTAGTACCATCCACACTTGTACTCTTTGCTCCTGACCTATAACTAGACTGTAGTCCCAGCAGCCCTTAAAGTGAGATGCAACATATGACCCATAGGAGATATATTACACTCCAAAAGAACTACTTGAGTATTCTAATTTATATCAACATAAATCTTGGGAACATATGTGGAAATGCATAATAAGGAGGTGGGATAATGTTAGAACAAACATAGTAAAGTTGACCCTTGAACTAACAGGGGTTAGGTGTGCTGATCTCATACACAGTCAAAAATTGGTATATAATTTTGACTTTCCCAAAACATAACATAAACAGTCGATTAGCAATATATATTGCAATATACATTTTGTATTATATAAAATTAAGATATAAAATATGTATAATATAAAATACAGTATTATTAATACAATATATATTAGATATAATATAGTAAGCAGGGAAAAATGTTTTTATGAAAATCACAAGGGAGGAAAAATACATTTGTAGTGCTGTACTGATTTGATCAAAAAATCCATGTATAAGTAGACAGTTCAAATATGTGTTATTCAAGGGTCAACTATAGATAGGTAGATGATCAATAGATGGATGTGTGTGTGTGTGTGTAAATGTCTTTGTTTTCTTTTATCTCTTTTTCCTTTAATGTAGCATAGAATGTGTTGACTTTATATCATGTTTATGTATTGTCAATTTTACATGACAGAATTTAACTTATGGGCTATCAAGGAAAAAACACTCAAGCGAGACAGGGAAACTGAAGGGACCCCATTAAAAAAGCCTTTATTTTTTTTTTTCCTTTGCTCTTTTTCAGACTTCTATTCTTACTAAGACCTGCACTCCACCGCATTCTACACGTGGTCTATCTATGAAGGTGTTTCCTCAAGAGATTAACTTTGGATTGGTGAACCAAATAAGGTAGATGTTCCTTTCCAAGGTGGGTTGCCTGAATAAAACAGAAAGGTAAAGGAAAAGACAATTCTCTCTTTGCTTAACTGAGTAAGTCTAAGCTTGTTATTCTGTGGTAAGTACTCCTGGCTCTCAGATCATCAACATAGGCCACTCACTAGCTTTCTTGGGTCTCCAGTTTGTACATAACATATCATGGGATTTCTCGGCCTCATAATCATGGGATCACAAGGTAATGGGTTTTTTTTTTTTCTGGAGAATCCTGACTAATAATATTTAAGTTTTGAGAGTGGCTTTAGAAGATGAGAATTTTAAGAATAAGTTTTCCAGACTAGTTCTGGGGCTTCTTTGGAATTGGCTTTCTAATACATCTCCTGTAATCTTTGTTTCTCTGGAGAACCCTATTACACTGAGGAAAGTGGGAGTTTAGTCACTGAGTCTGGGGAGAGCAGAAAACTGAGTTCAGAGGCTTGAGGGCCCATTCCTGTGGTTATGAAGACACCCTACAGGACTGATAACTGGTCTTGTATTAGAATGAAAGATCTAGAACAGTGTCTTTAAAGGACGTTAAAGGGAGAAATCACTGCCGTACCAAAGAAAGGCAGGCAAGTTTCTATTCCAGTTATATGAGCCTCAAAATGAACATTTACTCCTAAAGGAAAGTTGTGAGCTACAAGAATATGTACCATATATACTAACCCTAGAACTTATAAAGTTGTTTGGAGAAAAAAAAAATCAGTTAATATTTAAAAAGACCAGAGAAGCAGTGTCCTCAAAAGACTGACATACTTAGAACAATGAAATTAAGGAAACTTTTTATAGGTAAGTTGAAAAAGCCAAAGATTTTTTTGGTTAGTTCATTGCTTGATGGTTACTTGACCTCCAGTCTTATTTCATATGGAGTAGGGATTCAGTGTGTGCAACAGAAAGGTTCATAAGCATGCAATCATCATAAGAAAGTATGGTTGATATAAAATAATGCTAGCCAATTTTTTTGTGGATGCTATACAAGTATGAGAAAACCAAGAGAAGTTAAGTCATCTTTGTCCATAACAATTTTAAAGATGAGGCAAAAGATGGTTCTTAACTCAGATTAATAAGCTGAGGAAGGTTTTTCAAATAAAATAGCCAAGAAATATGGGGGGGGGAGCAGAAAGGAAGGCAAAGAGTCAATAAGAATAAGAACTTTCTTTTATTAAGTATGTTATTAATAAGCTCTAGTTTAACAAATTAGGAATCAAGGCGATTGGTTCTTTTTCTAGCTGATTAGTCTTCTGGGCTAACTAGTTCTCTATTGTCACTGTTGGCAATGAAGTCATAATTCCTAAGGATCAAATGAAACTGATTACATCTTAAATGTTATTAATATAGCATCAAGAAAAAAACAATAGTCTTGTATATTCTCTTCCCCACCAATGTGGCTCATGTTTCCATAAGCCACTGGATGCTTAGCATGAAATTCAGAAGGGCTGAAAGTATAAAATGAAAATAATACTGAATATAATTGGAGTTAAATTTGATATGACTGAGAAATAACAAAATTATACAACTTAACGAGAAATGATCAAGTTTTTGTGTCATTGTGCATCAGACAGAATGAATCAGATGTACAAAAGATATAAAGTGTATTCAATTATGAAAAAATGATTTTTTTCTAAGAATATTTTATATACTAAAGAAGTTCTATTTCTTTAGAACTAATTCTAAATAGGTTTATTATTATTATAGGTTCAATAAATACATTTATTTGGTTTGCTTTTTAAAGGTGTATAAGTGAAATATATCAGGCCAAATAAAAGATTTTTTTAAGGCATCTGAACTTCTAATTGCAAAACCTCTAGTTTATAATTCCACCAAAATTCATATAGAGAAGCAACAATTACAAAATTGATAAGAAATTTGGGAGAAGGGTCAATTAGAATTAGCTATGGCAAAACATCCCTATTTCAGAACTTAAAAAAAAAAAAAGAAAGAAAGAAAGAAAGAGGAATACTGGGGAGGGTAGGCTTCATGTTTTACTGCAACCGATCATCTTACAGGTGTTTAGCACTTTTCCCTAGGAGTCTTACTTTCGTGTAATTTATTGTGCTTTTTGTTATATAATTCATAACCATCATCATTTCCCATTTCTTTTTTTGTATAAAATATAATATGATGTTTATATTTTACTCAATAAAGATCTACTTATATTAATCTACACTTACTTGTACTGCAAATTTCCTATGATCTCCTTAGTTGTGTGTTATTATCAAATATGTATTACCATATAACTTAAGTCCCTACCAGGCACAGAAGTACTACTATGACATTTGCAATAAAATCCATTTATTCATTCCCCAATTTCTTAAGTATCAAAATAACCTTAAGATTTATGAGTAAACGAAATGAAATTGGGTTATTTTCCCTTATTTTTTCCAGAGGAATACAAAACTAACCACTTAGAAATAGCATGTGAGCTAGCTTATCATATAGCTCAAATTTGTGCTATTTTTTTTTTTAACACTGCTTCAAACCCTCATCATTTCTGAAGATTTCAAGCTACGAGTGACCAAAATTGCTGGATCAGTTTTTTGAATGATCCTTAGCTGGTAATCATGCAGATTATCAGAGAAGAATGGAAGACGGAAGAGCCACTAAATTTAGACAGACCAGTCCACAATTTTAGAACTAATGTTGGAACCTGTAATCTGAGTCAAGTCTCTGTACTTGTTTATTTCATTCCAACATTCACCACATTTCACAGACCAGAGGAAACAGAGGTTGCTTGTGTACTTTGTGTTTCTTTCTTTCGTTTTTGTTTTGTTTTGTTTTTTGGTAAACAAGAGTTCTTACAGTTCTGTAGTTCAATGACTTGGAGAAAGTACTGAAGAGACAATGAAGTTCTTTCGTTTTGGAGAGGTAAAATTCCAGAAACCCCATCAGTTAACACATTCACATACTCAAATCACATTCAACATCATGGCGGATATTTGTTCTTCTACACAGTGGCAGGAATCTGTTATACCTAGAAGCATACATGCCAAAGCCTATAAGGAAATAACCCTGTGCTCTGATAGTGCATGTCAAAAGGGTGGGTGGGATTGAATCTGTGAATTTTAACAATTCTCTGCCTGTGTCACATGTCAAAAACTGAGCATGAAAATAATCAAGTTGTGTTTTCACAACCAGCCCAGTTATCACTGCTGCAACTGGGCTGATCATAGTGACTGTGGTCCAATTTTAATGGCCATTAATGACCTGATCGTTATTTTGTGACCTGAAAAATGTCACTTAGAATATATTGTTGAAATCGAGCTACGAATACTTTATTTTATATCAAAATGTGTGCATGTGTTTTATTTATAAATATGTTTAGATGGTATTAGATCCTGAATTTTTTTTCCTTTCTTTTTCTGTTTTTGGGGGCAGGGTAGTGGGGGTCCATTTGGGTTCCAAACACAAGTCTAAGGACTTTAATTTTTCCTCCAATGACAGGAATCTGTCCCTTTTTAGAAGATAATATAAATAAAAATTTATGTCCTATCACGGCAGTGCAAGGGAGCCACCCCAGAAATCAGATGAGAAAAGAAGGAAACAGAAAGATTTAGGAACCTGCAAACTCCATAACCAGTTCTGATAAAAAATAAGCACTTTGCAATTGAGAATAGATTGAATTTAGACTTGCAATTTGAAAACTTAGAACGGGTAGCAATGATGAAGTTGAAATCTGAATGATCTGTAATTTGTGGAGAATTCCCTTTGCCCTCAAAGACCAACTTCTTCTTTGAGACTGTCCATCTTTCAGTCTTCTGTCTTCTCAAGCCAAGAGAGTACACAGTGCATCCTGTTGCTGTCCACCGCTGATACAATGGTTTACGTACTCCTGATTCACCAGCCAAGGCTTCACACTAAAGTTTCTCTCAACACATGCCTTACCTCCTTCATTCAATCCCCACTAGCCCTATCTCTGTTGGTTCTCTGTCCTGCTGTAGATTTAAGTAAGAAGCAACTACACTCTTCTACACTACTGTATTTTCTCAAAGTGTCCCATGAATTCATTCTTGTAGGAAATATATCTTATGGTATATTATGGAAATTAATATTTAATATTTTAAAAGAAATTCTAGTTACCTCTACGTACCCTTGAAAACTGCATAAAAATGCTAGAGTCCACAATTTTTGTATAATTGCACAGAGAAGGATGCTAGGAGCCATTACTGCAGTATCATATGTGTGATGTATGTTTATTTTACATTAGAATGTCTAGAAAACACAGAGAATGAAAACAAAATCAGTACTGGGACTGACTGGAGGTAAGGTAGGATACTATGAAGGGAAATGCAGATAAAGAAATGTCACTGTGAACATACTCAAGGACTTTATATAAAACTCTATAAGTAAAGTGGATGATTAAAAAGATTCAAGCAGAGAGATGTCATGATTGTGTTGTTACTTAAGTGGTTCAAAAAAGCAAAAACAAAAACAAAAACAAACCCAAGCGTTTTACTGAACCACATTTAGAAATGTGCAGGAAAATAGAATAATAATCAAAAGTATGTCACAATATGAGTATGCCTGGAAATCAGCACTTGGTGGAAATAATTTTAATTTCTTCTGAGCTTTGTTAAAGATGGCACATATTCTCTATCAAGTACATTTATATTTATATATGTATATTTTAATATAGCATATTACCTGATTATCTCACAAATATACAATATGGACACATGTCATTATGATCTCATAGTTTCCTTTCTTTTTAAAGATATTTAATTATTTGAAATCAATACCTAACCCACTGAGTCACTCAGGTGCCCTCATAAGTACTCTTTTAAAAGAATAGTGCTAAAAAAAAAAAAAAAAAAAAAAAGAATAGTGCTGCTTCTCAGTTATTATCCAAAATATGTGTAACTAATTGAATTAAATTATCCAATACCTGTATTATTCTACTTGTATAAAATTATTTCTACTGTCAAGTTATAAACAATGAAATGCCATATTTTCTCTACTTCAATGCCATACTTGCAGTCATAGTATTATGCTAGATGCTATGTTTAAGCTCAAGAAATTATTGTAGTAAACATGAAAAGCAGCCAGCTGCTTATAAAGGAATTTCAGTTTTGGTCCATGCCTATTAAGTTGACTGAAATATCTAGTCTTCACCAACAATAATGACTTTTCAAGTAGATACATAATATAACTCCATCTAAATGTGTAAGTAATTTTTACATAAATGATCTCAATACCTATTTTAATCATCCTGTTCAATTGCCACAGTAAATTCCAGATACCACAGGAGAAATAACCTTTATGCTACTTGAGGCCAACCCTTCCACATGTAATTTGAAATCCAATATCTCTTATGGTAGGGAAATACCCTTTGTGGTTTCACTGTTTGTTACACTTTGGGTTTTTCTCATTACTATATGAAGATATTTACTTCATCAATTACAATAGTTGATCTCTCTGGCTGTAGAATTGGACTGCTTTTATTTGAACCAATTTTCTAACTATCACCTAAGTTACTTCAGCTAGGCTAATTAAAGTCCCTAAACCTTAGTTTCCTCCTCTGTTAAGCTGGGAGAACAACCTACCACCACAAGATTTTGCCTGGATTAAGTGAATGAAGAATATATAAAATGCATTTTGGAAATGCATGACAGATAGTAAATATTTTTTTTAAATTGAGTGTTACTATTTTTAAATTATTATTTCCATTTTTTAAAGATTTTATTCATTTATTTGACAGAGAGAGACACAGCGAGAGAAGGAACAGAAGCAGGGGGAGTGGGAGAGGGAGAAGCAGGTTGCCTATGGAGCTGGGAGTCTGATGTGGGGCTTGATGCCAGGACCCTGGGATCATGACCTGAGCCGAAGGCAGCCGCTTAACGACTAAGCCACCCAGGTGCCCTTATTTCCTTAATTATCACTTAATTAAAATTTTTCTCAAAAGTAAGTTTTTTAAATTATTAGTTTTTACTTACCATTTCTAGTTATCAATCTGATATTTGGTCTTTCTTAATGCTAATTTTGTAATAATTCCAAACTTCGAGAAGAGTGTCAAGTTTATGACTGAGAACACTTATGAATCCATTACTCAGATTTACCAATTGTTAATATTTTGCTACATTTACTTTAACATGTGTTCCCACTCTTTTATAACACACACACACACACACATACAACCCTGAACATTTTTTACCAACTTCTACATGATCACACACTCTATTTATAATTGGTATGAATGGAATCAGATTGACCTTTTTATTCCTGCCTTTGCCCACTGAAAGAGACTTGGAACAATTATTCTTCAGTAACAATGAGCACATCCCAGTCCTTCATAAAACCATAAAGTCAGCAATCTCCCATGCCTTACCTCAATCCGTAGATATTTATTTTTAGATTTTATTCATTTATTTATTTAGGGAGAGAATGAGAATGCACAACCAGAAGTAAGGGGAAGGGACAGAGTGGAGGGAGAGGAGAGAGAATCTCAAGCAGACCCCAAGCTAAGCATGGAGCCCCACCAAGGGCCAGACCTCAAGACCCTGAGATCATGACCTGAACTGAAACAAACCAAGAGTCAGTCACTTAACCAAATGAATTACCCAGGCACCATCTCCACACCCCTTTCCATATTTTTATCTTCTTTCTTCTATATAGCATATACATAAATTATCTGATGAGTAAGCTATGAACTATGTGTACATAAATATTATTAAAATACGTTAATATATGTTGAAATCATGAATTTATACTGATATTTCTAATTGTTATCTAACACCACAGAATCCATTCTTGCCTTTTATCATTTGAAAAATTATTCAAGTTCAATTATTCAAACTAAAAAAAAAATATATGTTTTTATTCCCTTCTTATATTGCGAGGATTCTGGCTCCCAACACAATCAGTATATTCACTCATTAGCATTGTCTTACAATATTGCCTGAATGAGTGCAGCATTTGTACACCCAAAATATTCTGAAAAACAAACTATTAAATAGAATTTAATAATTGTTTGATTGTTTGATTGGTTAAGAGTGTTTATTTTTTCTCTTTCCACTGAGAACATAAAATCGAAGTGTTGGGTTCAAATTTACTTGAACTGGACATTCTTTTTTTTTATACTTTTTATTTTGAAATAATTATACACTCACAGGAAGTTATAAAAATAGTACACAGATTCCTGTGAGGTCTTCACACAGTTTCTCTCAAAAACATTATCTTGCATAACCAAAAAACTCACATTGGTGCGACACTATTAACTGGTCAACAGGCCTTAACCATATTTCATCATTTTCACATGTATTTATTGTACACTTTCACTTGTAATGCAATAACAATCTGACATCTATCCTTACGTGCAATTAATTCCTCTGCAGAAGGTCATTCCTACTTCTCTGGGTAGGGAGAGATGCAATGGTTGGAAACTTTTCAATCAATATTTGACTGATGTTTATGTGATATTCAATAATCTTTACAACTTCCTCCTTGTGATCCTGGTTTTCTTTAGTTTCTGAGACACTGCTTGTCTTTTTCAGTATCTGTTCCGCAGTGCTTTTCTAAGATTCTCTTCTTTACTCCAGAATGTCAGGATTTCTGCAGTTTACATCTGTATTCTCTCTCTCTCTCTTTTTTCTTTCCTTACTCTTCTGCCGCAAAATAAAAACCGAGTACATGAAGACTGAGTAAATGGATTGAAAAGTTTGCTTTTGTGAAACACTATTTTGTCATATTTACAATTGCAGTTTAAGTTTTCTAATAGATGTTTCAAACTCCAGCAATTAACCATCCTAATATTAAATTCAGTCCTCAAAAATCGAGAGATGAAGAAACTAATGTAGGTTGAAAGAGATTTTTCCCTACAATTCTTCCTTTAATTCTGAGCTTTGTTCATAGAAACTTGATTATAGAGCAGTCTAAAATGATTTGAATTCTCTCAACATCACTGTATTATTAAGGCTCCTGTTATTCTGATTAAATAAAAGCATTGGTTTCCAAGCATCATCCAACTGAATTCTGTCTTATTTCATTTATTGTACAACAGAAAGGAAGCTGGATAATAGGGGAAAAAAAAGCAAAGTGAAGAGCTAGGAATTAATAAAAAAGAGAGACCAGAAGGCATCTTCGTGATTTAGTTCAGAGTTGGAATCATTTTGTAATCTACAAACTAAATTCTGCTCTCACAATATGTGCTAAACTATGTGATTATGTAAGAATTTAGAGCAGTCACTAGGTATCTGTTACCTACTTCTAGCAATATTATTACATCTTAAATATTAGAATGTTATTTATAGAATTGAAAAGTAAAAGTGATCTATTACTGATGTGAAATAAACTATTCATGCTTATTTACTAAGATACTAGAATTAAGTGCTTACTAAATATTATAGTTTTAATAAAATAGTCTGTTTAATAAAGTGTATTGTTTGCTTCACAAATATGGAAGGAAACCATTTTATATAGTCATTCAAGGGCAAATCAAATCTACATGTTGAAAACTGATTATTCATTCCACATAATGGAGAACAACAGAATATGAGTTGGAAGACTTTATGCAGTTATGGACATGCAGAGTGAAGGTATTAAATATAAGGTCCTTATTAATTATAAGGTTTAAAAAAGTGAACAATAAAAGTATATGATATAACATAAACAAATATGAATTCTGATAATTAAATATGAAAATATGTTAGAGGTTTAAATGACTAAAAATAAAGAGGGCTTTTTAGCCCCAAATTTCCAAATAAAAGGGACCTTGAAAAGTTTACAATAGAAAACAAATTTTGGTAAAGCTCTCTGTAGAAAAGGAATGGTTGCTATGCATTCTGTTCTGTAACATACTTGTTTTTTAATATGAATTAGCTTATATACATTGGGTAAATAGGAGAATGATACTAGTAAACACAGGCTTGTTTATATGCATTCTTCCCAGCAGATTAATGTTTTGCAGCGATTGTTAAAAAATACTGAAAATCTCACAGAAGCACCTTTCTTTGGTGAAGAAGTGGATAGTTGCTGTTGTTTTTATTAAGGCTCTGATCATAAGGTACTGGGTTCTGAGTGATTGACAGCTCTATTATTCCCATAGCCCTATTATTTCTAAGGCATGATTTTTGTACAAGAGGGTTTTCAGGAACCCATATATAACAGAAACTCCTGTACCATCTTACGATTGTCATATAGGTAGGATGAAGAATTTAAAAATATCCACAATGTCAGAACATAAATATTTCAAATTACAAGTTTACTACTAATTTAGTAGCAAGTAGGTAATATCAGAAATTATCATGGACTTCTAGCACTTAGGCAAAACAGAAAAGTTATTTATTTTTTTTAAGATTTTATTTAGTTATTTGACAGAGAGGGAGATCACAAGTAGGCAGACAGAGGGGAAACAGACAGAGGGATCCTACTGAGCAGAGATCCCCACGTGGGGCTCAATTCCAGGACCCTAAGATCATGACCTGCATCAAGGGCAGAGGATTAACCCAATGAGCCATCCAGGTTTCCTGTTCTTTCTTTGAACTGTAACATTCCAGCCTGCTAAATAAATTATAAATTCTCTAAGAGCAGTATCTGTATGTTTTCTTTCTTCCTGTCCCAGGATATTTCCTTTCATTCTATACATTAAATACTCAATAGGTGCTTGTTGTTGTTAGATCAAATATCAGTTCACTTATTATGAAAAAACATACTATTACCCTTTATGGAAAGTTATGTAATAAAAATGGTCATATTCAGTCTATAACCCAATAATCCTATACCTATGGATTTTCCTTAGGGAAAAAAAAAAGTGACCAGAATTTAAAAGTACATAAAAAATATAAAATAAATGACCAGAATTTAAAAGTACATATAAGATATAAAATATATTAATTTACAAATTAATTGTAAATATATTCAAGTGTGTAGTAAGTTGCTATATATAAAATGAACAAACAACACTAACAATTTTATAAAATAATATTAAGGGGGAAACACAGTATATCAAATGGTATCATGATGATAAATGGTGGTGTTTGGTGTTTAGGAAAAAAATGTCAGGGGCACCTGGGTGGCTCAGTGGGTTAAGCCGCTGCCTTCGGCTCAGGTCATGATCTCAGGGTCCTGGGATCGAGTCCCGCATCGGGCTCTCTGTTCTGTGGAGAGCCTGCTTCTTCCTCTCTCTCTGCCTGCCTCTCTGTCTACTTGTGATCTCTCTCTGTCAAATAAATAAATAAAATCTTTAAAAAAAAAAAAAGAAAAAAATGTCAAAGTAGTATGCAAAAATTAACATGTTTTATATGGTAGGGTTGTTTTAATTTATTCCACATTTTTATCCTTTTTATTTCATATTTTAAATAATTTAAAAATAAAATGCTAAAATGACTTTAAGTTGCAAAGTTGACATTTTGTTATCTTTGACAAGAGTCTGTTCTTTAAAAGATTTTTTAAATATAAAATAAAAAATGTAATAAACTATATTTGACATTATGCTAGCTATGTGGGAAGTAACCAAATAGAGATAGATCTAGAAAAATGAGAGATAATTCTGTATAGTTATGATGTTTTTAATACCCTCTGGTTAATGTACTCTATAGTGTTAATCTATACCTATTACTTATAATGATAATTATCAATATACATATGTTCTTGTGAGCTTTTTTCTGTGTTTTCATGAATAATTTGTAAGGCACCATATGACTATAGGCTTATTTTAATTATTATAACAATATACTTTGTGGATCAACGTCTTAAGTGAGACATGACCTTAATTTATAAGCAAGAACTATAATTATTTCCTTATATGTGATATTTTGGAAATGCTATTTTTTAAAAGATTTTATTTATTTATTTGACAGAGAGAGAGATCACAAGTAGGCAGAGAGGCAGGCAGAGAAAGAGGAGGAAGCAGGCTCCCCACTGAGCAGAGAGCCCGATGTGACACTCGATCCCAGGACCCTGAGATCATGACCGAAGCTGAAGGCAGAGGCTTAACCCACTGAGCCACACAGGCACCCCAGAAATGCTATTTTTAAACATTTACTTATCTATTACCTTATTGTGCTGATATAAGTTTTAATAATTCCTTTTCATTCATTGTGTAAAGCACACAAATATACAATTTCTGTATATTACTATTGAATTAAATCATATTGCCGTTAAGTTGTCCTTTTCTTCTTTAATAATATTTTATTTTTTATATTAATTTAAATTCTGCTCACTTGATATTAGTATAGGTATACTAGCTTTCCTTTCGTTCATATGTTGAATAGTATATCTTTTTTCTTTATTTTATTTTCCACCTTTTTGAAAATGTGTATTTTAGCTATGTGTCTTGTAAGCAACTTATATATGAGATTGCCTTCTTTTGATTTATGCATGTCTTATTTTTTAGAAAAATTTATGATGGCTATCACTCTTCCACTCTCTCCTTAGTGGTTATCATGGAAATTACAACATACATACTTGATTTACCAAGAATTGACATTTTGCTTCTCCCTGGCCAAGGTAAATACCTTAGAATGTGTTAACTATTCATTCCCCTCACAGTTTATGCATTCTTGTTTTATTATACATAGACATACATATTCAGAATAAGATATCATATTTTTTTGTTTTACCTACACATATATTTAGGTTCATCTGCAATTTTTTTTTCCCATTCTTTTTCCTTTCTATCTGTGTTTTCAAACTTGAATCTGTTGTCATTTTCCTTCTGCCTGTAAGAGACATTTCAGAGTGTCTGCTGGTCAAACATTCATTTAATTTATGTTTGAAGCATATCTTCAAGTATATATATATATATCTATATATATATATATATATATATCTAAGTTGAATATGTTCACATGTTGTCAGTGACCATGTTTCTGGTTTAGGAGTTTAATCAGTTTCTCTCTGTGTCTTTCTGTGTCTGTTTCTCTCTCTCCTTCTCTTAATCTCTTTCTCCCTCGGCCCTTTTGTTTTTTGGTAGACCCCATGTTTTACCCCCAAGAATTTAAAGGACATAAAATCCCTGGGTAGCTTCTCATTTTCTCGTCTGCCCAAAGTTCCAGAATTGGCAGATGTTCTTACAGAAAAAGAAGCTCTGAATTCTAGAATGACCTCTAGGTGTTCTGTTCTGTTTTGTTTTCCATTTTTTTATTATCCCTATAACTTGTACAACTTTGTTTGCTCCCAGATGTCCTCAATAGATGATTATTACTTTTTACTCGGGTTTTCTACTTATTTTCAGTGGAAGCATTGGTTTCAATTATCTAGTCTTCCTTTGGTGAAAGAGATCCTTTGCCACTTGCAATAGTACCTTACTAAGATTCAGCCATCTTGCTGAAGGTAGATGGGGTTCATTAATTTTCACCATAGAGTTTTCTGCTACTTATTTTTCAGCTGTTCTTGCAGAAAGCTTTTAAAATATTTGCAGTTGCAAAGAGTGTACTCCGAATATTTTTGTGGATGTTCTGGTGCACGTGGGCAAAAATTGAATTTGTATATAAAGCTTACTCTGTGTGTCTATGTGGTTCTTTCCTCCAGAAAGATTTTCTTAGCTATTTCTAACAGTCAGAATGTGCTTCCAACTAAGAGATGTTTATAGGACTCAAATGGGAGTTTCAGGCTCAGATTCTCCACATTAGGGTTCTAAACTTTAAAAATCTCATAGCAGTGCTCCATGTCTCAGGGAAATACAGTGCCTTTGGATTTCTGCAGTTCCGGAATTCTCACCTTTACTCTGACCCTCTGCTGCCCTGACTCCCCCCACCCACTTACATCTCATTTTCCCAGGTTTTCAGGCCTGATATTTATGCATCCTTCCCAGCTCGGTCCTGCTTTTGCTTCCAATCATGGAAGCCTATCCCTTGATCACAAAGCCCTGACTCTGACCCCCACAAGCCATAGCTTGTGTTTGTTTACTTGTTCATTTGTTTGTTTGTAGGGTGGTCCTTAGAGACTTCTATTACCCTTATTATGACCTGAAAACTATGTCCATTTCAGGCATGGCTGTTGTAGAATAGAATAATTCCTTAGATTTCCCATTCTGTCATAAAACTCCAAAGAACTTTCACAACTAAGTATGCATAATCTTTACAAAGATCCATTATATACATACATTATTTTATCTAGTACTCATCTCTTGATTCTGGAGCACATAAAGTGTCAAGGATTAGGCCACACAATTGGTAAATGAAGAAGTGTTTTTTGAACCTGATTCTTCTGACGCCTATAACTCTGCTCCTTCCACTTCATAAATACTGTGGTTCCAAAATAATTCTCACCTATTAAGTTCTTCAAATGTAATTTTTAAAAATGAGTTATACTGCAGAGGTCAATAAACTCAATGACTTAAGGGACCCCTGGGTGGCTCAGTGGGTTAAAGTCTCTGCCTTCAGCTCGGGTCATGGTCTCAGGGTCTTGGGATGGAGCCCCGCATCGGGGCTTCCTCTCTCTCTCTGCCTGCCTCTCTGCAAAGGCCATCTTGCAAATAAGATAGTGCATTATATATCTATACAGCATATTTCATTTAAAAAGGAAATGTACAATATCTTACAATTGAGCTTTGTTCTGGTCAGGCATGTTTTCAGTCTCTCTGTAGATATTTTTTTACACCAATTTCTAAGTGTATAATAATTCATTGTCTTGTCATATAGAAGATCAATGTACTAATTATATTAAATTTGTTAATATCTGACATGTATTTGCTCTAAAACCTTAGCCAATTGAAGAAAATCTAGTTTTTCCTTTAAAAAAGAAAAATATAAAGAGCTTTTATCTGCAATAGAAACCAGTCTGCTTCAACAACAAAAATCCAGAATTCTGAACATGGAATATTTATGAAGAAACACATTATGACTAAGTAACACATTCTTTCTCTATATAATGCTCCCTGTGTTTCTATTACTACTAACGCCCTGTATAGACTGTGAGTTCAGGACACACAGCAGAGTGTGAGGAGCCCCCCATGGTGCTTCAACCAACCCTCATCATTAATTATATACTCTAAGTGGCATATTAGGAATCTTGGGAAGTGTCTTTGCTACACAGGCAAAAACGATGATTGGAAAGATAAGATGCAAGATGAGAAATCACTGCTACCCCATGAAGTCAAATGGTAAGAACATTTTGATCGACTGTGTGCAAGGCCACTGATAAATTGAGCAAAATCAAGACTGACAGAAAACTCTGGGGTTGGCAATCAGTAAGTCACATTTTGTTACATGCACAGGCATCAGAGTATATTTTATGAAACATATAGCAAAAAACAAAAAAAAAGGTGAAAAATCAGGAGGCACTGTGAGAGGGAAAAATATTTTAAATGTGTTTTGGAGTTAATCTTCCCATAGTTTTAAGAAGATAGTGACAAATATATTAAAGTCAGTAACAGAAAATTTTTAGGATTGTAATAAAAAATAACATCAATAACCTCAAATAACATTACATGATGTATAGAAATAAATCTGAATCTTCAATTCAGTTTTGAATCATGAAATTACCACCAAATTTTAAACATAGAATTAATAATTAACAATTTTAGAAGATAGAAGTAGAGAAAAAGCAATGATAAATCACAAGTATATCTTTTAAAGTATTGTGATTCTAAATAGCTTTACATAAAAATTTTCAGATGTAGAGTCCTATAGTTTGTAATAACAGGAAATTATTTTAGATTCGGAAATCTCCATAGAAACCTTTTTGTTCCAAAAAGCATTTTGCATATGTATGGATCAAATAAATTCCAAGTGTCATTTCACATTTATATGAAATACATAAATAATTTACATTAGAATCATTTAACACCCTGCAGTCATATTAATGGATATTCCATATTTGTCTGCCAAACAAATTTTGGTATTTCTTATAGTCATGAATATTATAAATGTTCTTCTTCTTCTTTTTTTTTTTTTTTTAAGTACACTCTATATCCGATGTGGAGCCTAGTGTGGGGCTCCCACTCACAACCTTGAGATCAAGACCTGAACCTTGAGATCAAGACTTGAACCAAGATCAAGAGTCTGCCACTCAACAGACTGAGCCACTTAGACACCTCAAAATACAATTCTTCTTAATAACTTTTAGATTTACATGAACTGTAAGTCCCTTTCCACTTCCTGAAGAATAACATCTCTAAGTCATTCATTCATTTGTTTATTCATAACTGGTCCCATTTTCTTGCTCTGCTGCTTATACAATAGTGAGTATGCAATGTTCCATGCTCTCAAAGATCTCAGATTCTAGTGAATGAGAGAAGGATATCAACAGTAACAGAGACACCATTAAAGACAGAGAAATTAAAGGCAAAGACAATACATGTCATTGGGTGACCTATATTTGTTTTATAAGAACTTATAGAAGTCTTAATGTATGTAGAGTAAGCCATTTAAATTGGCATCAAAATCATGAAATATTTAGGGATAAATTTAACAACAGATTAATATGAAGCTACAGAAATCAAGACAGTTTTTATTAGTTTAAGGACAGACACAGAGAAAGACAATGGAATAGAGTCCAGAAATAGAGCCACACATACATGGCCAACTGATTTTCAGTAAATGTACCTACCACAACACTTAATCATGGAATGCATGAATTATAAAAGAAAAATGATAAATTGGACTTTATCAAAATCAGATTTTCCTCTGAAAAAATGTTATGTATGTTTATTCATGTATGTGTATGTGTGTTGCTATATGCATACAATTTGGTCAAATAACTGGTGTTGACAATTCTGAAGAAAACTTCACAACTTAGTAATTAAAAACAACAAAGATGGCAAAGAAAGGATTTTTATTTTTTTTAAGAGTTTATTTATTTGACAGAGAAAGAATACTGGGAGGGGGAGGAGCAGAAGGAGAGGGAGAAGCAGTTTCCCTGCTGAGCAGCTACCAGCCATGGGGCTTAATCCCAGGGCTCTGGGATCATGACCTGAGCTGAAGGGAGACACTTCAGGTACCCCTGAATGGACAAACTACTTAAAAAGATTGTGCAGACATTTCTGCAAAGAAGACATCCAGATGGCCAACAGACACATGAAAAGTGCTCCATATCACTCGGCATCAGGGAAATACAAATCAAAACCACAATGAGATATCACCTCACACCAGTCAGAATGGCTAAAATCAACAAGTCAGGAAATGACAGATGCTGGCGAGGATGCGGAGAAAGGGGAACCCTCCTACACTGTTGGTGGGAATGCAAGCTGGTGCAGCCACTCTGGAAAACAGCATGGAGGTTCCTCAAAATGTTGAAAATAGAACTGCACTATTGGGTATTTACCCTAAAGATACAAACGTAGTGATCCAAAGGGGCACGTGCACCCGAATGTTTATAGCAGCAATGTCCACAATAGCCAAACTATGGAAAGAACCTAGATGTCCATCAACAGGTGAATGGATCAAGAAGATGTGGTATATATACACAATGGAATACTATGCAGCCATCAAAAGAAATGAAATCTTGCCATTTGCGACAACGTGGATGGAACTAGAGCGTATCATGCTTAGTGAAATAAGTCAAGCAGAGAAAGACAACTATCATATGATCTCCCTGATATGAGGAAGTGGTGATGCAACATGGAGGCTTAAGTGGGTAGGAGAAGAATAAATGAAACAAGATGGGATTGGGAGGGAGACAAACCATAAGTGACTCTTAATCTCACAAAACAAACTGAGGGTTGGTGGGGGGAGGGAATTTGGGAGAAGGGGGTGGGATTATGGACATTGGGGAGGGTATGTGCTTTGGTGAGTGCTGTGAAGTGTGTAAACCTGGTGATTCACAGACCTGTACCCCTGGGGATAAAAATATATGTTTATAAAAAATAAAAAATTAATTAAAAAAAAAAAAGATTGTGCAGAAAACAAGAGAGACTGATGGTGAATTCTCACTTGATAAAGTGTTTGAAATTATTCATCTAGAATAGAAAACTAAATCCACAGTGAAATACCCATTCAGAGCTACAATTAAAAAGGACTAGTAATACCACGTGTAGGTAAGGGTATCAATCAACTTAGATATTCTTTATGCTGGTGGAAATACTAAAATGGCAAAACCACTTTGGAAAAAAATTGACAGATTATAAAGTTAAACCTGTATCTATTCTATGACCTTGTAATACAACTTCCAGAAATTTTCAAAAGAGAAACGGAAACAATAGTTTATCCTAAGACATATTCATGACTGTTCATAACACTATAATTATAAGAGCAGAAAACTAGAAACAATTCAAGTGCACATCAGCAAATGAGTAAACAAACATATTGTAGTATATTCATGCAATGTAATATTATCCAAATATAAAAAGTAATGAACTACTGATATCCATAACAATACAAATAAATCTCAGAAACATTATGCTGAACAAAAGATCTCAGACTGTAGAATTCCATTTATATGGAAATTTAGAAAACTTAGACAAAATAGGTTTAATCTATAATCAGCAGTTTCCTAGGGCCAGGGGAGGGTGGAGAAGTAGGAGTGTTTGCATGGAAACTTTGGGGGTAAGAGAAGTATTCTATAATTTGATTGTGGTAGTGGTTACACAGGTATATAAATTTGTTAAAACTTTTTGAAATACATGCTTCAGTGGATGTATTTAAATATATGCAAGTGACATTTAAATAAAGTTGATTAAAAGTAATACAATGAAATGTTATGCTACCATAAGAAATTAATTATTGCAAAAAGTATTTAAAAACATAACACACTATTGACATAGTGTTACATAAAATGAGCAGGATAAAATATTAGGTTAAACATTCTCAAATCATAAAGTATGAAAAAGAGGGAGAAAAAAAAACAAAATGTAAAGAGTCAAATGCATTAATTTAATAAGTAAAATGCATTAACTCACCAAGTTAATTCTGTGCTGTCATCTACAAGGCACTATACTAGGTTTTAGGTACACGGAATATAAAAACATTTCCTATTATTCTAAATTGACTAAATTCACATTTGATTAACTTTTAGAAAAACTAAATTTTAGGTCTCCATTTTTATTCTCTATTTATTTATTACATTTGTAAGATCAATATTCCAGGATTATAAGGTTACCAAAAGAGATGACTGTTCAACATGTCAAATAATAATGAAAAATAAAATCTTAATTTTGTTGGCAAACAACAGTAAAAGAGTTCAGGACAGGATAGCCAGACCAGGAAGTTTGGTAACAAGTTTCTATGCAAATGTACATATTAAACTAGACAACAATGTGAATTTACAAAATGAATGAAAATTAGGAAGAATTTCCAATTGTGGTGAAGAAATTCACCTTGCAATGCTCTATGCTGGACTCAGGCCCTAAACCAGTTGATATTAAAAATTCAAGATAATTGACTCATCATGGAAAATCCAAGGAAGAAATGAGATAGAAGCTAAATTTCACCAATATCCTTTTCACTCTTCACCACACCACTTTGTCTCCTCCCTCTGCCCCACCCTACACACATTCAAAAAAAAAAAAAAAAATCATGGGAGCTCTTCTTTATCTTTTTCACGTTTTTTCATTAAAAATGCAAACAATAATTTTATTGAACTTATTTAATTCAATTACCATACAACTAGTCTTTTTAAAGTGTACGATTCAGTGTTTAATTACACTTACACAGTTGTACGAATATCACTAATTTTAAAAATTTTCATTGCCTCAAAAAGATAGCTTAATGATTATTAATAATTCTCTTCAAACACTGGGTAACACCAATCTATTTTGTGTCTCTATGAATTTGCCAATTCTAGAAGTTTCATATAAATGAAATCATATGGTATGCATCTTTTGTGATGGGCTTCATTTTACACATAGTATTATGTTTTCAAGTTTCTTCTCTTCATTTTTATTGCCAAATAATATCCTATTTTTGGAAGGAGAGAGGATCAGAAGTGCAATTAAATCCCAAATCATGGGGTTTAGCCAGTGGTTTGGCAGGACAGTTAGGGAGATGGAAGAACATAATTTGAAAATCGATCATAAGGAAACTTGAGTTTCGCGTATTGATCCTCTGAATGGGCAAAAAATGTGACGTTATTTGTGTCCCACATGAATGCTCATCAAAGGGTGACCTCAACAGGGAGGATTTTTAATAATTAAAGTAACAGAGTGATGATGACCTGCTGTGTGGGTATCAATAAGCCTCTTTCCCAGCCGCCCCCTGTAACTGCCCAGTGGTCACGTTGGCAGCAATGTAGGTAATGCTTAGGCTCAACAACATGACTTTCACTCACCAAAGCCAATCTGACAATGGCTACCAGTGAATGTTCAATACGCAGGCAAGAGACACCAGCACTGAGTTTCACATATGGCACCATTCCCCAGGTTGATCAGCCAGCTACCTGGTAGCATGTTGATTACATTGGACTGCTTCCATATTAGAAGGGTAAGTATTTTAATCTTATTCAAGTGGACAGTCTGAAAATAGATCTGCCTTCCCTGCACCCAATGTTCTGCCAAAAATATCACCCAAGGACTTATAGAATTCCTCATCTATCATCCTGGTATTCCACATAGCTTGCGTCTCATCATTATTTCACAGCAAATAAAATGAGGCTCATGGAATTTAATGGTTTGACCATGCTCTCTAACATTCTGAAGCAGATGGTTTGCTAGAATGCTAGAATGGCCTTTTGAAGACTCAATTACAGTACCAGTTGGGTGGCAGTGACTTGCAGATTTGAAGCCAAGTTCTCCAGAAGGCTTCATACGCTCTGAATCAATTTCCAATATTCGGTACTGTTTCTTTCACAGTCAGGATGCATGAGTAAGGAATCACAAGTTATTTCCCCCAAGGACTCCCTGTGACTCTTCCTTAACTCTTTACCTGGTCATTCAGCCTTTCAGTAGTTTTCTACAAGTGTGTTTTTCCCCCAAAGGACTGAACCATCTGATGTGTTCACTCATTGGCTTTCATCGCTATGGAACGTGTCACTTCAAATGGTGTGCTGGAACCTTGGGGGCAAGTTTTGTGTTGGGAACCATATGTGATCATCAATTTTATTCTGTACTACAGTGTTAGTGAAGATGCATCTTGAAAGCCAGCTTGGAATCTAAAATGTGAAAAAAAAGAAAAAAGGAAAAAGGAAAGAAAGAAAAAGTTAAAAAAAAAAAGAGGAAGGAAGAGAGGGAGGGAATAAAGGAAGGAATGAAGAATGAAGGAAGGAAAGGAGTGGAAGAAGGAAGGGAGGAAGAAAAGCCTCTGTTTTCAGCTCTCTCATAATGTGGAACATGTTTTCCTACTTGAGCAGCCAGTTAAGCCCAGAGTTAGGTGGTTTTGTATAACCGAATCTCTCACTGCCTCTTTATTTACTTCAATCATTTTCTTATTCTAATGCTTAAGCTTTTTCCTTCCATTTCTCTGTTCAAGAGCTTCTACAGATCATATTTCCCTCCAACTCAAAATAGTATTCAGCACCCTTTCCTCCGGACTATGTAGGAATGGTTTTTGGAGCTCATGATTTATGGAGGTTAATAATAAAATCACAAAGTTCCAGGCACTATTGTTATTCTTTTATAAATTGTATCACAAATTATCTCTGCAGATTTTGACTATATGCTTTCAACCGTACTTTGGAATTCTTTCTTTTTCCATTAAAATGTCCAAAATGTCAACATTACACTAAGATATTTGAGAAGATAAAGCAATATAAATTTTACATGCAGAAATCCTGATATCCATAAAATTAATTAATGAATAATAATCTACTTGAAAAATTTTTGTATTTATTTTTAATGTTTAATCAAAGTTATCAAGGTAATGTTTATTCAGATTTTAATCAACACATGTATGGTCTCTAATTTTTTTTTCTTATTATATATGTTTTTGTTTTTATGGTTATGTTTTTGTTGTTTGGTTATGTTTGATTTATGGTTATGTTTATGTTTTTATGGTTATATGTTTTTTTGGTATATTGCTCAGTGTATTTTGAAACATGGTGCTAATTTTACATAATTATAAAAGGTAATTTTCAATTTGATACAAACATGTATAATGTAGTGCTTTACATAGTTATGTTTCATCATATACAAATGTCATCTATAAATATATATATAATATTATATATAAATAGAATTTTCAGTTTGCATAACATTTCCAGCTTTCCATTTTTTATTAGGAGTTACATTATTCTTTTTTTTTTTTTTTTTTTTTTTTTTTTTTTTTTTTTTTTTTTATTTTATTCTTGATCACTGAATGATTTTGATAAATATCAGGAGGATTTGACATTTTCATGTTGTCTCACTTAAAATCTTTTTAAAAGGTAATTCATTCAGAATCTGTATGGAAAATGGTTTTAATTTTGCTTCCTTCTCAGTTTAAAATGACAGCTAGTTTCTAATAAAAATGTGAATAGTAATAATAGTAATTGAAAATTTGAAGTCAAAATTCAAAATCATGACAGAAATCTTTAATTGAGATTACTTCCAAATTTGATCATGTACAACTCAGAATTTTAAAATGTTTACGGTATTTTCCACTTGCAATTTAATGGGAATGTAGTATTATGCACCAAAAAGTTGAGATTTATGCCTTTAAGTATTTCATAATACTTGGGAAAAATGTAAATAGTATATTGTGGAAAAAATATGTGATATGTAAATATCTATAACTAGAGTATGGATTTGCTTTTAAAAGTTTACAGCATTATATATTTTCAAAAACCCACAGTCCAGAGGGGAATATGCATATTTCTTTAGACAAATGGTAACACAATCTTCACATCCCCAGGGAAGATGTGAAGACACATAGTTTATAATTCAAAATGCCTGATTCTTAAGAAAACAAATAAGGGAAAAGCCCTTTGAAAAACAGATTGGTGAGGAATTTAGACTGTATTCTACCTCAGATTTACTACACAAGGATATACATATTTACAGGAAAGGAAATACAGGAGACTATGATGATGATGGAGAGGGAAATATAAGGAGCCTGAGTGAAAATATTACTACATCAGATCCATTAACATTATAAAAAATATTGAAAATACGTAAGGATTACTATAGTAATTAGAATTACTTCAAACTTCATCATTTTAATTAGATCAGTAAAAGCTTAATGTTTACTTCACCAAAACTGATCTACTAGAAGTTGACCTACCAAAAAAGAAGCCAGCTCAGGCAGAGCCCTGGAAAGCTATCACAGTCTAGTATTCAGGCAAATGCTTCTGGTCTAGAGTAAGACTTTGGCCTGGACCTCCAATCCTGCCCGTGAAAGGCTTCTGCTTTTCCATCCACAAATACTAGACTGGCAGGATAGGACTGGAGCCAAAATTCTGTCCTGTTGCATTGCTGTTGTGTCTTAACCCTGATCCCACGTTGAGGGGGTACTTTATTACTCATGCAGCTTAAGAGAGCATGTTGCCTAAGGATCAGCATCCCTTTCCTAGAGTGTGACATCATGCCCTGCTAGACTTCTGGATAGGTACTAGGACATCGGGGACCCACACACCTGCTATCACTCCTATCCCCTTTCAACACTCACACTTTCACTTTCAACACTCCTTTCACACTTTGACACTCCTGGCATTTGTGCACTCGACCATTTGCTCTTGTTTGTTTACAGTTGGCTCCACAGTCAAGGTTAAGAATAAGCTGTGATGGAGTGCCTGCGGGGCCCAGTGGGTTAAGCCTCTGCCTTCGGCTCAAGTCAAGTCTCAGGGTCCTGGGATCGAGTCCCACATCGGGCTATCTGTTTGGCAGGGTGCCTGCTTCCTCCTCTCTCTCTCTCTCTGCCTACTTGTGATCTCTGTCAAATAAATAAATAAAATATTTAAAGAAAAGCACAAGCTGTGTTGTGTTCTTTGAGGTAAAACAAGAGTTTTTGTTGTTGTTGTTTTATTTTAGATTACTTTGGTCACTTAGAATTCCCAAAACAGCCATATTATATTGTGTCTTGCTAATCCTTTTCTCAATATTTATAGATATTTACAGGCAGTTAATTCTTATTTCATACCAAATTATTTTCATAAAAAAATAAGGAAGGAAACTGACAAGATTATTTGATGATACTATGCTTAGCACAGGTACCCTGGTCTACTATTAGACTATCATCATCTAAGGGAAATTAACTCAATTACAGGTTTACATGGAGTTGAAAACCAAATTCATTTCCTTCACAATAATTAGTGATCCCTATCTGCAACATGACTACATAGCTGCCAATGTTGGGCCTATAGCGGAGATTTTGCTTCGTCAGAGATGCCAAATGCCCCCCAGAAAATGACACCTACTTTGTTGTATGACAGAAAAAAACATGAAAGGATAGATGAAAAGAATCTTATTCCAGGTTGGCAAATGGCAAGCGTAAAGGATATCAAGCAAGTGGGAGCATGGCAGGTAGAAGAAAATGAAATAAAGTAGGGTTTTGATCGAAAAGGGTAAAAAAATGTGTACAACCTGCAGTTGAGAATTTGGTTGGGGCCAGGTCATGTGGCTTATAAACCAAACTGAGGAATTGTTAATTGATCCTAAGAACATTTTTAAAGGCAAAGAATGATAACCAGGCCGATGATAGCTTTATGAGCTTCGAAAAAAGTATCTCTATGTTGTAGAGAATTCAGATTAGATCCAGTTAGGGGGTACTTTCAGTTGTCCAAATGAGAAGTAATGATATCGTTGGCAAAGGTGATGGTGATACAATCAGAGAGAATTGATCAGAATAAAGCTATTTACTGTGTTGCATGTACTTGCTGATGATTGAATATAGAGGAAGTGTAAGCAAGCAATTCAAGAATGACTTAAACACGGTTGGGTGGTGGTACCATTCACAGATCAGGTACAGCAGAGGAAGAGTAGGGTTTGAGGGAAAAAATGGTGAGTTCAGTTTTGAGTTTATTGATTTGGAAAGTTTTGTGACATTCGTCTAGTAGGACATAGTTTATGGTTGTTCATACACATCAATCACAGAAGTTGGAATGGTAGTATACATGTTCCATTTATTTGCAAATAGGTTTCCTATAAACAAGCAATAGAAACAACTGCAGATCATTTAAGCAGAAGTGTGTGTTTATTGGAAGGATTTTTATTAGCTCAGGGGTTTTCTAATAATGGTCACAAAACCAGGCTCAGAAAACAATTAAGAGCAAAGAATGCAAGTAGCCAGATCCAAGCAAAAATCACACCACTGATTCCATCTGGTGACAACACTGACACCACCTCATCTCTTACACCTCCTACCCCTTTGTGCCACAGGATATTGGATATTGCTTGCAGGCATTGCGGGCTCTGCTGCCGCTATTGAAACTGCAAAGGAAAAGCTGCTGCTGTGCCTGCTGCTTACATGAAAATCAGTCTCTTACTGTTTGTGACGATTTGCCTTCCTAGTTGGAGATTTAAAGTGTTAGGCATGTGCACCTGATTATCCAACCTAGAACATATGCTTGTGCTGGAAAGGTGCATCTTTGCAAGCTTTCCTGAGTCCCAGCTGGTCTCATTCAGGGAAGAATTCTTCACTCATAGGAATGGATTTCAGATAATGAGCGAACACTACCAATGTCCAGTCCAGGCCAGTCCACATGTTATACTAACTATGTAATATATTTTAAGAAATCTCTTAAGGAGACGATATAGTTGAGAAAATGAAAATACTTCTTTTAGAAAGTCAGCTATTTAATTATTCCTGTATGGCTGACAATGTCTCAGAAAAGTTCCGTTGTGATTTTCCTTAATTTTTGTCTCAGTACATCTTCGTGTGTGTTTGTTTGATTGGCCTAATATCCTGAGTTTACCCATTTGTGATCGCTTTCATGCTGGAGTGTAGTAAGGAATTATGTATAACAAGTGATTAATGCCACAAGTTGTCTCTTTGAAGGATACTCTGAATCTGAGCATTATCACATTTAAAAAGGCAGGAAGAAAGGGGTGAATTATTGCTGGCTTAGCTTGATGGTTAAAAATAAAGACTCTGACTTTAAACGTGAATTAGTATTAAGGTAAATGATCATTTTTTTTTTTTTTTTGCACACTCTATCTGCTATGAACCAAATTGGGTTCCCCCCGCCAGATTCAGAAACTGGAGCCCTAACAACCCCTCAGTTCCATGTGACTGCACTGGATGTAGGGCTTTAAGGAAGTAGTTTAGGTTAATGAGGCCATCAGGGTAGTGTCCTGATGCAATAGTAGCAGTGCCCTTGTCTAAAGAAGAAGAAACCAAGAAACCAAAGCCTTCTCTTCACAGATTGAGAACACAGTGAGAAGACAGGAAGAAGGCTATCAGGGGAAACCAAACATGCTAATACCTTGATCTTGGGCTTCTCAACTTCCATAACTGTGAAAAATAAATTTCTATTGTTTAAGCATCCCATTCTATGCTATTTTTTTTTTAATGGAGCTTGAGAAGATTAAAACGCTATCTGCCTTTTACTGATTTAGTACTCCCTATAGTTTTAGGAAAAGATGCTAAGACTGGCATTTTCCAACTCTGATGGAGAGCTACCAAGATCAATAGTTATACTACAATGTCATGATAATGTTTGAAGAATTTTGTGTGAATGCATTGAATAAAAAAAATTGCATTAAACAAAAGTCATATTTACTTATACACAAATAAATACATTTTTCTGAATTCTAATGCAACAATAAATTGTATACACTGTTATAAGTAAGTCAACTATTTATATATTAGACAGAATTTATTAATGAGAATATTCACTAAGAACTTGTTTATATAAAGGTATGTTGGGGCACTTGGGTGGCTCAGTCGGTTAAGCGTATGTCTTCTGATTTTGGCTCAGGTCATGATCTCAGGGTTATGAGATAAGCCCTGCGTTGGGTTCAGTCCTAGGCATGGAACCTGCTTAGGAAAGACTCTCTCCTTCACTCTGCCCCTCCCTGCCCTCTCTTTTCTTGCTTTTAAAATAAATAAAATAATAAATTAATAAATACATGTTAATGCGATCATCAAGATGGATTAAAACCTGCTAGTGTCCATGTGTGGGATATGCAGCACTATGATTATATTAAGAGTTTACATTTTATTTACTTATTTGAGAGTTAGAGAGGACAAGGAGCAGAGAGAGGGGCAGGAGGCAAAGGAGAAACACAAACTGCTGAGCACAGAGCCTGATGTGGGGTTCCTATCAGGACCTCAAGATCACAACCTGAGCCCAAACTGAAAGTCACATGCTTAACCATCTGAGCCACCCAGGTGCCATAAGAGTCTGCTTTCTTTTATATTACATATGCATTTATTGGCAAATACAGTAGCCCTTCGAAAAAAATGTATGTTTTTCTAATACTTGTGAGGAAAATGGTGACTTTAAGAAATCTGCTATTAATTACTCAGGCTTAATAACAAATACTGGATTATTTTCTAGGCATGAATGAGTATTTTTATGGATTTATCAAAGCAAATTAAGACCTTATCAAAGGAATTTAACAATAAGTGTTAAAATATATTTTTACTAGTAATTTAAAGCTATTTTATATTATCTGTGGCCAAAACTTGTACCTTTCATTCCTAATCATTCCTCTCTCAGTCTTTAATTGAATATATTGTTTTTCTTTCTGTGTCATATAATTAAACTATAATTAAATCTAGAAAAAATTGAATGTATATATTATTTAACTAAGAAATCTTTAAGGGCTATAACATTGTTTGTATAAACAATATTTATTTTAAAATATGTTTTGTCTTGTCCCTGAGGAATATCATCAATTGATACAGGAGAGGATGGGAAATTAACCTATGAGTCTATAGCACATATGGGCAAATTGATTTTCTTTTCTTTCCTTTTATTTAATTTTTTTTTAAAGATTTTATTTATTTATTTGTCAGAGAGAGAGAGAGAGAGAGACAGACAGCACAATCAGGCACAATGGCAGGCAGAGGCAGAGGAAGAAGCAGGCTTCCCGCTGAGCAAGGAGCTGGATGCAGGACTCAATCCCAAGACCCTGGGATCACAACTTGAGCTGAAGGCAGATGCTCAAACAACTGAGCCACCCACGTGTCCCAGCAAATTGACTGTAAACCTAGTTCTTCCAACATTGTTAATGTACATTCCTATTTACAATATTTAGGGAACTTAATTTCTATTTCACTTTTATTTTTGTACATAATATAAGGTCTGTGGATATACATTTGAGTGCCAAGTTTGGGTACAGGGATATTTCATGGGAACACCCAAGGCCGTAGGTATTCATTCATTAACAAATATTTATTAAGTATCAACTATTTGCAGTGCCCATTCTAGATGTTGGCAAGGACTGGAATTTCTTCTCCCTAGCAACACACCATCTATCAATTCTTTGCTCTAATTCCTTCCCATAAGCAAAGTTAAAGTTCCGGTCCTGGACTGAACACACAACCAAAGAACACTCTGGTTTGAGACTATCGGTACAGTAGATTGCTATCTATGTTCCTGTCTTCTTTCTAGACCCAAAACTTCATTTTACAGCTTCCTCTGTAGTTAGATGTGGTCATAAGAATGTGTTTGGGTCCATGGAACACGAATGGAAATGAGGTGGGACACTCGTAGATCTGGGCCATAAAATCTCCTAAGTAACCCTCCCCACTTTTTGTCTTTCCTTCATTTCCCAAATGAATAGATAACATCTAAGGATCAGGTGGAACAACAGGTCACCAGATGGGGGGGAGGAGTCTAGGTCCTTGAATTGCTGTGCATTGGATCACCACACTATCCTACTAACTAAACTGAACCGTGCATTAGCACAAAATTAAAATTGTGGTTGATCTAAAAACATTGGATTTCTTAACCTTAAACTTATACTGAAAAAAAAAAAAAATCACCCTGCTGAAACTGCTGCCTCCTAAAACTCTAAGCAAACTCCTCTTGCCAACAAGTGCAGGCAGTAGCTAAAAACACATACTTTCAGAAGGCAGTGTGCAATATAAACCAGTGAAGCATGATATACATATTGCTGAAGAGATCTTATGCTTCAGCTAAAGTCACCAGCAATTATTCAAATCTAGATTTATTATTTTCTTCTGTATTGTTGTTAGGATTATGTCAGTATTTGTAAGACACTTGATGTCCATGACTTTGGTTATCTTATTCAAACAGCATATTATCCTAAGAAGTGCACGGCCCACAGATGACAATAAATTTGTTTTTATTTCTAATAAAAGGATGATTGATTATGTGAATAGAATGTGGGATAGAGTCAAAATACCTTTATATTTATTGTATACTCCCCTTATCCTCCTACCAGGAAATAAAGACTGTAACTTATTTATTTTTATGTCCTTATAACATTTAGAACCTTGCTTCTTATATATAATACTATCAATAAATGATTGTTGAATAAATGCTCAATAAATATTTGTTGAATTGACTCTTAAGCTTGGGCTCCTTCTATAAATATGAAATGAATTCATTTTATATAGCCTTTTAAAATTGCTTTTGTCTGTAAATTCATATTTTCTCCTCAGAGGCAAAACTCCATGATCAATGTGAAGGATTATTTTTCTTCCTCCTACAAGGTATGTATTTCTTCAGAATAGGAAGTACACGCATTACAGAGATTTAGAGACACCAAGAGAATTGGCAATCAAGTAGCTTAGTTTCTTTTATTTCTACAAGGGGTGAAAGGCCTTAGGAGTTCATGAGACACTAAAATTAATGATGCATCCTAATTAAGTAAACGTTTTGGTTCTTTTCCTGATTGCAGTTCTGTATAAAACACAAGGAGAAAATTATCAAATTGCTTCCTATCCATCTTTCCATGAAAATAAAAATCCTCCCACTCCCTGTCAGTCAGTCTCTTGTGGTCTCATTTTGATCTCATATTTCTTTGGATGTTTTGATAATTTTCACTGGCTTCTGTACTTACTGTTATTGTGCTCAGTATCTTTTCTTCATACCATTTCATTTTCATACAGTCCCAGAGGTAATGATCATTCTTTAATTACACCTATAGCAATATTTGTTAGAACCAAATCAGCATGAATTAGATGCTAATATGTGTGAGACACTATGCTAAGTAGTATATATCAAATGAATAAAACTATGCAGTATGATGAGTTCTTAAATTGTCAGTTTGTTTCTGGTAACTAGTACTATTGACTGGTTCAATAGACTGGTTCTTATTCACCAAATTGGTGATATAACCAAGTTCGATGAATCAGCCTGGTTTTTGAGGAAATCAAGTTTCTGCCTGATGAGAGACAATGGCTTATTCAGTATCTGGAGGAATGGAGTAGCCATAAAGCAAGAATTTGCTGTTAAATCTGAGAGTTCCTAGAGAGGAAAGGACATACTGCTTATTTTTGAACACTTTGCATGATTGGCTCTATCAGTTTCCTATCACTGTATAGTGGCTTAAAACAACACAAATTATTAAGTCAACAATTCTGTAGGTTGGAATTCTAAAATTGATCAGCAGGGCTTAATTGCTTCTGAAAGCTCTAGGGAAACATATCTTTCCTTCCCTTTCCCATCTTCTAAGGGGTGTCTTGCCCGCATTTCTTGGTTAATAGTTCCTCATCACGCCACCTGCTTCTGTCATCTCATCTCTTTCTCACACTGCATTCTTTTGCTTTGGTCTTGTAAGGATGTGTGTGATTATATTAAGGAGACCCAGGTAATCTAGGCTTCTCTCAGTGTCTCAGGGTCCTTAACTTTAAGACATTTACAAAACCCCTTTTGGTAGGTAACCTAGCTGCACATCCTAGAGATTAGAATGTGGGATATTTTGGGAAGTTGTATTCTTTCTATCACACTGAATAATCACTGAAATCCGGATACAAAGGAGGATTGTAGGGAAGTTGTATCTTATCATTTTCTTGAATGTTTTCAATATTATTATTTTTAAGTTATTTTAAAAATTGTGTAAATTTACTCATGTCAGTTGATAATGCATTACTCCATATAATCACTATAGCATTGAACATATTTTGTTCACTGCACTCATGAATAGATTTTGGCAGTACAAATAATTTAGAAAATAATCATTTTTAATGTCAAATATCTTAATTTTGAGAATTCTGATTAGCAAAATGTTATAAAAACTGATAATTTTTTAATTCCGCTCATAAAATTAGAAAGATTGCTCACTTCTATGAATATATTTTACTTGCAAAAGTTGAGAGATGAAAACTTTAGACCCATAGAGTTTGTTAATAAAATTAACCAACAATTTGATATGTCCATCACATTTCTTCTTCCCTCAACAAGTTAGGAAATAAAATATGATAAGTAAAAATAGCTTAATTATTTCTTTTAGTAATCAATAATAGTGTTTTAATTTCTTTCTACTTTATTTCCCTTATTTTCAAATAAACAAAATGCCTTAACTTACAACATAGTGGGAGGATTACATGAGTATGGCAGATAATAAGTATTATAAAAATATAAACTCCTGTGCAATAGCAAAATGTTATTATTTTAAACATGGCTTACTAAAGCCAAATATATGCAAAATATTCTGAAAATATTTTGAAAAATGCTCTCACTTAGTAATAATATTTCTAAATGTTGGGTAAAATTTAAATAAAGAAAGCCCTTGTAAGAATATTAAGGATGGAAGTTTTGATTAAGCACTGAATTTCACCTTTTAAATAAATATTTATTGAGCTCCTTCTCTATGTAAGGTCTTGTACTAGGTGGTGCAGATTCAAAGCAAGGGAGTTGAGAATAAATGTGAAAAAACACAGTCATTGTTTCTGGTTCATGAAAATGATAGTAGGCAGCATGTTCTTTGAAATAGATTAGGCTCTGAATTCTATTACACAGTTGTGAAGACATTATTAGTCACACAAAAACATCTACAGCAGTACAAATGCTACTTAACAAATGCTTCCAGAACACTTCTATCATCCCAGGATTTTATATGTGGTAGAAAAGTACAGTGGAAATCCACCCAGACTTCATAAAAACTGATTTCTAATTCTGAATCTTCTACTTAGTTTGTGATTTGGGGCAAATTAATACACTTGGAGACTGTTGCTTCATATATGAAATGTTTATAACCAAATTGCACAGTTGATATAGATATAAACTATTTAAAATGATAGACCTATAGTAGGTTCTTCAAAAAATTCCATGAATTGGGACACCTAGGTGATTCAGTCTGTTAACTGACTGACTCTTGATTTGGGGCCCAGATCTTGATATTGGGGTGAGATCATCAGAGCTCAGTGTCAGACTCTGTATCAAGGGGAGGAGTCTTCTTGGGATTCTTTTTCCCTCCCCCCACTGGTGCTATCTCCTTCCCTCTCTCAAATAAATAAGTCTTTAAAAAAAATTCTATGAATCTACCTATCTTTCCCTTTAGCAATTAGAAAGTTTTATTCAAGAATAGGTAGGTTTTAAGTAAGCATGGATTTTGTTTTCAATCCTTAAAACATTGTTAGTGTATAAGAAAGCAACTGATTTCTGTGCATTGATATTGTATCCTGCCACATTACTGAATTGCTGTATGAGTTCTAGTAGTTTGGGGGTGGAGTCTTTGGGTTTTCCATATAAAGTATCATGTCATCTGCGAAGAGAGAAAGTTTGACTTCTTCTTGGTCAATTTGAGTACCTTTTATTTCTTTTTGTTGTCTGATTGCTGTAGCTAGGACTTCTAGTACTATGTTGAACAACAGTGGCAAAATTGGACATCTTTGTCGTGTTCCTGATCTCAAAGGGAAGGCTTTCAGCTTTTCCCCATTAAGGATGATATTCGCTATGGGTTTTTCATAGATACATTTTATGAAGTTGAGGAATGTTCCCTCTACCCCTATACCTTGAATAGTTTTAATCAGGAACAGATGCTGTATCAATCCTTAATACAAAAAATAACCAATATAAATTCTTTCTTGTAAGTATCCCATCTTTTGCAATATTTCAGAATACTGTAAAAATTTAATTTTATAAAAGCATATTATATAGAGTAAAAATATTTTCAGATTTTCTTCTATTCTTGTTTAACTCAAGAATAAGTACCCCTTTGAAGCAATAACCACCAATGGATTTCAATGTTGTATTTGTCCTTTAGGCTTGTCATTTCCACAAAAAGTAACTTGGTAACAATACTCCAGAAAGTGAACATTCCTAAATGACTGAAGTTTTATAGCTTTCCTATTATGAATGCCCTTTGTTAATGGGATATTTTTTAACATAATAATTTCTTCATCACAATAAATTGTCTGAGTCTCTGCATTTATTTCATATCCTGTGCGTGTGTGTGTGTGTGTGTGTGTGTGTAGTTTCAGATGTAAGTCTAATTAACCATCTTATTTTGAGATGGCTTTCCTCTTGATGCATTTCTATTTTTTACATTACTAAGGAATTTAAAACTAGAACTGCATGGGTGCCTTGGTGATTAGTAGGTTGAGCATCTGCCTTTGACTCAGGTCATGATCCCAGAATCCCAGGATAGAGCCCCACATTGGGCTCCCTGCTCCGTGGAGTGTCTTCTTCTCCCTCTGACCCTCCCCCCTCTTGTTCTCTCTCTCTCTCTCTCTCAAATAAATAAGTAAAATATTTTTTTTTTAAAAAGAAGCAGAACTACAGGTGACATGATGGAGTGTGACACTGCAGGTAGATGTATCGGTTGGGGAAGGAGGGAGGTGTGTAGTAGTCTAGGGAGCAACCTAGTGAAGTACAAAAATACTAAGAATCTTTCTGAGGAAGTAAGATTGCACTAAGAAATGGTCCCCAGTCATTGAGGGCAGGGACAGCGGGGAGCTAGGGACGATAAAACATTATGGGGAAATAAAAACTTCCTACAGTGGAGAGGATTAGTTGTCAACAAAATCAACTCCTAAAAAGATGCAATTTATTCATAGTTGTACCACTTTCTCTTTCATCTACTCCTTATCCCAATTCAAACAATACCTGCTTTAACAGCTACTGATGGAATTTGATTTACAATGAATACTAGCTAAGAAGTTAGGAGGACTAAATTTAAAGTTCTGTGGATTACCAGTTAGTACATGATTATACTAATCACTGAGTCTCTCAGGTTCTCAATTTCTTCATCATAATGAAGGAGTTAAGACTCAGTGGCATTAAAGTCCCTTCAGATTTCAACATACAGTAGTCCCCTCTATCTCTGGTTTCATTTTCCCTTATTTCAGTTACCCTACCTGCAGCTTCAGTTTCTGGAAACTGATGATCCCCTTCTGACAAGTAGTCCCAAGGTCAGTAGTAGTTTAACACTATGTCACAATGCCTATGTCATTCCTTCACTTCATCTCATCACATAGGCATTTTATTATCTCACATCATCACAAGAAGAAAAAAGGTGAGTATGGTCCAATAAGTATTTTGAGACATGTTCACATAACTTTTATTACAAAATATTTTTATAATTGGTCTATTTTATTAATATTGTTAAACTCTTACTGTGCCTAATAATTATTATACTGTGCCTAAGTTTTATCATAGTATGCATGTGTAAAAGAAAACATGATATATTTAAGGTTCTTTACTATCCATGGTTTCAGGTATCTGCTGGGGGTCTTAGAACATGTCCTCTGTGGATAAGGCAGGGGACTATTATAAGTATTTCGAGACTCAAATATATGGGCTCTGTTTATTTAGTAGCATATTCATCTTATGGAGTAAGACATGAAAATGCTTTCACACTTAGGTATTTAAGAAACTTTAGAGATATTCAAAGAGGCAGATCTAAAACCAAAATAAACATGTAACAGAGACTAAAATGAATAAATTTTAATATTCTAATGAAGGAAATTATCTATGCGTGTGTGTGATGTATGACTGACTCACTTTTGTATGCAAAAAACAATTTGAGTTTACTTCTATTACTATATTTTTGTTATAAATTTGTTTTAGGGTTAAAACGACCTAAGGCACATTGACATTTTTTTATTTGCAAGCAAACTGATTTGCAATTTCTCTAATACAGTATACCTTGAACATTGCTTTTAGATTAGATATTTTAGTGGATTAACAGGTAAGAAATACATTAGGTCAACATAGTACTAGAAGTCCTAGCAACAGCAATCAGACAATAAAAATAAATAAAAGGTATTCAAACACTGGCAATGAAGAAGTCAAACTCTCTCTCTTCATAGATGACATGATACTTAATATGGAAAACCCAAAAGACTCCATCCCCATACTACTAAAACTCATACAGTAATTCAGTAATGTGACAAGACATAAAATCAATGTACAGAAATCAGTTCCTTTCTTATACAATAATAATGAAAATATAGAAAGGGAAATGAGAGAATTGATTCCATTTACTATAGCACCAAGAACCATAAGATACCTGGGAATAACCTAACCGAAAAGGTAAAGGATCTTTACTCAAGGAATTACAAAGCACTCATGAAAGAAATTGAAGAAGATACAAAAAGATGGAAGAGCATTCCATGCTCATGGATTGGAAGAATAAACATTGTTAAAATGTCTACACTGCCTAGAGCAATCTATACCTAGAATGCCTAGAATGCCATATTAATCGAAATTTCACCAGCATTTTTCAAAGAGCTGGAACAGACAATCCTAAAAATTGTATGGAACCAGAAGAGACCTCGCATTGCTAAGGAAATGTTGAAAAAGAAAAACAAAATTGGGGGCATCACGTTACCTGATTCCAAGCTTTACTACAAAGCTGTGATCACCCAGACAACATGGTACTGGCATAAAAACAGATACATAGACCAGTGGAACAGTATAGAGAGCTCAGATTTGGACCCTCAATTCTATGGTCAAATAATCTTCAACAAAACAGGAAAAAAATATACAGTTGTAAAAAGACAGATTCTTTAATAAATGGCACTGGGAAACTTGGACAGCTATGTGTAGAAGAATGAAACTCAACCATTCTCTTACACCATACACAAAGATAAACTTGAAATGGAAAAAAGACCTCAACATGAGGCAGGAATCTATCAAAATCCTAGAGGAGAACATAGGCAGTAACCTCTTCAACACTGGCCACAGCAACTTCTTTCAAAACATGTCTCCAAAGGCAAAGGAAACAAAAAGAAAGATAAATGTTTGGGACTTCATCAAGATCAAAAGCTTCTGTACAGCAAAAGAAACAGTCAACAAAACAAAGAGGCAACCCATGGAATGGGAGAAGGTATTCACAAATGACACTACAGACAAAACGCTGATATCCAAGATATATAAATAACTCCTCAAACTCAACACATACAAAACATATAACCACGTCAAAAACTGGGCAGAAGGGGACATCTGGGTGGCTCAGTGGGCTAAAGCCTCTGCCTTCGGCTCAGGTCATGATCCCAGGGTCCTGGGATCAAGCCCCACATCAGGCTCTCTGCTCAGCAGGAAGTCTGCTTCCCTTCCTCTCTCTGCCTGCCTCTCTGCCTACCTGTGATCTCTGTCTGTCAGATAAATAAATAAAATCTTAAAAAAAAAAAATGGGCAGAAGACATGAACAGTCACTTCTCCAAATAAGACATACAAATGGCTAACAGACACATGAAAAAATGTTCATCATCATTAGCCATCAGGGAGATTCAAATCAAAACCACATTGAGATAACACCTTATACCAGTGAGAATAGCCCAAATTCAAAAGACGGTAAACAACATGTGTTGGAGAGGATGTGGAGAAAGGGGAACTCTCTTACAGTGTTGGTGGGAATGCAAGTTGGTGCAGCCACTTTGGAAAACAGTGTGGAGACTCCTTAAGAAATTAAAAATAGAGCTTCTCTATGACCCTGCAATTGCACTACTGGGTATTTACCCCAAAGATACTGATGTAGTGAAAAGAAGAACCATCTGTACCCCAATAGCAGCAATGGCCACCAAACTGTGGAAAGAACCAAGATGACCTTCAATGGACAAATGGATAAAGATATGGCTCATATAAACAATGGAGTATTATGCCTCCATCAGAAAAGATAAATACCCAATTTTTGTATCAACATGGATGGGACTGGAAGAGATTATGCTGAGTGAAATAAATCAAGGAGAGAGAGTCAATTATAGGTTTCACTTACTTGTGGAGCATGAAGAATAACATGGAGGACATTGGGAGATGGAGAGGAGAAGTGAGTGGGGGGAAATCAGAGGGGGAAACAAACCCATGAGAGACTGTCGACTCTGAGAAACAAAACAGAGTTATGGAGAGAAGGGGGGCAGGGGGTTGGGTGAGCCTGATGTGTATTAAGGAGGGCACGTGTTGCATGGAGCACTGGGTGTGGTGCATAAACAATGAATGCTGGAACACCGAAAAGAAATAAAATAAAATAAAATGAAAAAAAAAATAAAGACATGAAGATGCAGGAAAAAAAAAAAGAAAGACATTAGGTGATACCTATACATTTAAAAGAAGAAGCCAGGAGAGCAAACAAAAACAATACCAGTAATATAAAATGCGCTGATACCAATGGTAGATATGCCTTGAGATTATCCAGGAAAGGACAGTCTCAGTATAAAATTAAAATACCTAACTTTTGAGATGGTTCTAACTAAGTACAAACCAGGTAAGAGCTAGCCATGAGATGTTAAAGCCTATGGCTCTATTTTTTTTTTTTTTTACAGACCTATAAACAGTGTGTATTTCTGTATACATGCTTTCAAGTTTGATATAAATGATACGACATTGTACCTCTCCAGCACTTTGTTTTTTTAAGAACAGCATTTTTTTTTTAGGGGAAATTTCAAATGTACACAAGGAAACACAATAGTGTAAGGTACCTATCACCCAGCTCCAATCAACAGTACTCCTGGTTCCCCAATTCACCCATACTGATGCCATGCCCACCTCCCCTCCCCCAATGAGATTCTACAATTCTGCTTTGAAGTAAATTTTACACACATTTGAATGCATAAACCTTAACTGTATACCTTTTAAGAAAAGTTACATCCTGTGTTGCTATTTCTATCAAGATGTCGAACACGCTCACCTCTACAGATTTTCTTCTTCTTTTCCCAAATTCTTCCTCCCCTCTACCATCCCTCCCGCCTAGGAAACCACTGTTTTGATCTTTCAAGTTACACTACATTTTTTTTTTTTTTTTCTCTAGAACCTCATTTAAAGAGACCCATGGAGTATGGCTCTATTTTGAGGTTCATCGAACTTTAATATAATGCTAAATACTTAGATAGTTTAATAAACTTTAAGTGCTATAAAATTTGTTAAAGTTAAGGAACCATGGACCACAAAATTAATGTATTTATCCTGTTCTTTTTATTCTCCAAATATTTAAAAGAATAGCAACCTCACAATCATTTCACATATAAAAAAATTTTTAATGTTACATTTTCTGACTTAAGTCAGGTTGGGTCCTCAACAAACAACTGTATTTTTTTGAATAGCAATTTAGGTAAGTAGGTTTAGACAGCATAAGAAGATCATATATGCAAAGTATGCTTTCTATATATCACAATTGTTAAGGTTGAATTTGTAACAAATCTAAAGACATTCAACCTCCTTGTGTGTACCTCAGATCCCCCTACCAATATCGGTCAACCTGTGTAAAACAGACATATATAACACAATAGTAATCTTTTGGGTAAAATTTGATGACTGAAGAAAGTCTTCTGGTCTAGATCCTTATTAGGGCAGGAACACAGCCTAAGGAAAGAAAGAAAAAAAAAAGTTATACACGCATGAAATTTTTTCCCTGGACAATTTTGATAGTAATAAAGACTAGATACTAGATACTAGATACATGCACAGGTTGCTTTACTGTTGAAATACGATACTTGACTATATCTCTTCTGTGATTTCCTAGTAGATTTCAAGGAAACTGTTGAACTGAAATGAAGTCTTTTCTTATCAATGGAATTTTAATATCAGATATTTGGGATTAAGGTTATCCTATTTATATCAGAAATAAATTTTGTGCAGATTAGCTTATTCTTTATCAATAAAATTTGGGAATAAGAGTTGTAGACTATAAACCATAACAATAATGGAGAAAAAAGTAATATAGATATTACACCAGTAAAATACATTCTCTAACGCAAAATTGCAATAATTTCTCTTAGAACAATTCGCCTTTAGTTTTTCACATCCGAATTGGTCAGCTGGCACTTTATAAACCAAGTTCACACAAATTTGCAAGATGTACTCTTCTGCACATTTAGTGACATATGATGTAAGCACTATCCAGGGCTGTTTGGCTTCCTCCTACTTTTACACTCTTCACATAATAAGCAAATGCAGGCTGGGGGTGCTCTAGACTTATGAAAACCAGAGGGCTTTCTGGATTTATAGGAATCATCACAACATGCAAACAGCTATCTTGGATGCTAATAATTTGTATCTGATCCAAGAATTGGAACAAAGATGTACACATTAGTAAGGGGCACTAGAGCTCTAACTTACCTTTAACTTAAAGCTTACTGATTAAGTTTTAGCTTAATACACGTTCTTATTTCTGGAATGGAATTTTAGAACATGGCCAAGGGATACGAAAACCTTGGACATGGGGCTACCACCTGAAACTATTTTATTTTCAGAAAGAAAAAACAGTAAGAAATAAAGGAGGTATTTAAATCCTCTTCTTGCAAGCAATCAGAAATCAGCTTTACTTGTGTGTAGGTTTTGAGTGTAAGAAATGAAGAGCCTTCAAGCCTTCCTAGGGCCTCCTTAAAAGCCCCCTAGTTCAAATTCACCCTTACATGTTGCTATTCTCCGAGGAAGGAGGAAAAGAAAATTTGCACTGACCCAGCTCGTGATTTACATACAGAGAGCAAATAAATGAATGGAGTGGGGGATGGGGCAGTGAGAAGCAATGTGTTTCCTTTTCAACCGCAGAAAATAAGATTACTTACCAAGAACATTTTTATCCAGGGCAAATGTTTATTCCCTCTATCATTCGGCGCCTCAGTCTCTGCAAGAAATCAATTTTCCACTCTACCTTTCCCTCCTATTTCTAAAAAGAGAGCGAGAGAGGCGGATAATGCTTAAGCATCAGGGTCCAGAGGAAGACCGAGCAGAGGGCAAAAGACTCCCACGGCGCTCTTCATCCAGATCCGAGCTCGGGGAGTGAACCCATGGGGAGGGAGGGATCTTCTCTAAGGAGGGTACCGAGGGTGGCGAGGGGGAACCCTTTCACGGCCAAAATATAAATCATCTGCAAAGAGAATTACCGGCCCCTCAGTCACACAAGCAATTCCCTGGGGAAGTAGGTTTCCAAGAGGGAAGGGAAGTTCTTCAATGAAAAGAGAGAGAGAGACAGAGAGAGAGAGGAGAGAACGTAGGGTTCGGGTTTCGGGTTTGGGCTCGGAGAAGGGACGGAACCATGGAGCGCAAAAGAGAGAAGGCATAAAGCTCATCTTACCCGATCGATCGGGCGATCGTGTGGGCCGTATCGGGACGCGAAAATGGCAAGACCACGCGTTCGGCAGCAAAGCCATTGCTAGCACCCTCTCCCTCGGTCCCTGGGCAGGACTCAGAGAGGACGCGAGAGCCTCACCGCCTGTCACCCGCCTCCCCCCCGGAACCGTCCTCGGAGCCTCCCAAGCTCTAGCTTCTAAAACAAGGCATTTGGAGCTGAGGTTTCGGATGGAGGTGAATGGCCTCGAGTCGCGGGCTGCAGCATCCTCCGAGAAAACCCGACCTGGGAGAAAACCGCTCCTGCTGCCGCCCCGGCAGCTCGTAACCGCGGTTCCGCGCCCCCTTGCCTGCGCCTCGGCGCAGCGCCCCCGAAAGCGCCCGGCGACTCGGCCTCATCCGCATCTTCAGCCCTTCGACCCCCACCGTCTCCCCCACCCCATGCAAATCGCTGATGATTTGGTCATCCTAAAGTGACCACAGTGGTTTATTGGGGGGGGGGGGGGGGTTGGCTGTGCTGGGCTTCCTTACTACGCCTCCCTCAGTCGCTGCGAGCGAGGGAGTTCAAGGGAAATCCTAGTGAAACACACTGATGGAATACTATTAATCCTAATAATCATGTTCCCAGCGCAGGTAACTCTTAAAGAACTGAGAGTGGGAAGATCAGAGCAGGATTTCAAAAGCAGTGCCCTCTTGAATTCTCATTGGATCCTTCTCAGCAGCCTCAATCATTCTTGCTGCTGTATCTTTCAGGATGACTAGAGCCTTGCTCACTAGTTCTCTCTTTATCTCTTGTCTTCAACACATCCTTTTACTTCTCTTTGCAGATTTATCTGTATTTCAACTCCTGTTCTCCGGGGTTACACAGCTTCTCTTTCCCCCCACGGTGTGGGCATGTACAGTCAGTAAATTTCACTTTGTCTGCCTAAGGATCATTACAAATAAGCCCCCACCCCCCAAAATAAAAGGCACCTCTCGCACATTTTTTTCTTTTCCTTGGAGGTTCATGGCTTTCTGTGTAACTGGTTTTTAGGTGGTTACATGCCACCAGGAACTGCTGATTTTTTCAAAGTTCCACCACCCTGCAGCTCATCCCTATTTTGATTTGGAAGATCATGGAATATCTGTTTGAATCCTGGATATATTTTTCTCACAGTCATCTTGCTTCCTGAAATGTCCTCTGGTAAGTTATTCTCCTTATATTTTATTAGAAATTGATTGCTAGTGTTATTTTAAATAAGCTTTGTTTCAGCAATATCTCATTGTAAAGATATTTTTGTTACTTTCAGAACTCAAAGATCTATGCGACTGTTCATTAATTAGTATATTAGTTGCAATTGTGCTACTAAGATAGAGCCCACGTAATGAATTATCCCATCACCTTTTACATTATTTATTTCTGTCTTCCTTTATATTACAGGTTATAGGAAACATTAACCATTCCTCCCCCCTCCCATTAATGCTTCTTGGCACACATTCTTGTGCCATTTGAAAGGTCACATTTTATATGTTTATCTAAGAGTAAGCTTAAACCTTCTCACAATTTCAGGGTCTGAGAAAGTTCACTGGTTTCTGATCTTCAGAAGGTTGTTCAGGTCAGCATTTGTTCATTGCAAGCAATTACATGACTGAAGGAAGACTTTTGTAAAGTGTATTTTTATGGGTTTAGCAGGACACTAAACACTAAAAGCCACTCTACGGTAAGAAGAAGAGTGGGAGTTTGAAGTGCACCATTTTTTTTTTTTTCTTACAATATCCCAAATCACACATGAACACATTATTGTGGGCATTGCATTTCAATTCAGACATCATATTTAGTACATTTCTGATTTTGTGAATTTAGCTGATGAACAGCTAATTGGACACGGAGTGCTCATTTCAGAGGAAGAGGGCTATCAGAAGAAAGCACTGATTATCTGGATTCTAATAAATTGAAAATCAGGGACAGACTTTATATTAAAAAAATTAATTACCTCACTCTTCACACTTGTTCAACCCCCAGACTCAATTTTTAATAAGTATGTTAAAGCGTCAGTGTTTTTTGCTTTTATGAACATTTTTTATGGGTTTACCTGACATTATGAGTATCACTTCCCCTTTAAGTATAGGTATGCTGAGGAACATTTAAATCTTAGCTTTTACTTCACATATTGACAAGGACGTGGTATTAATTAAATGTCAAGCCTACATGTATTGCAGTCTCTAATACATACTAAGGTTTTAGAGTTTTCCTGTGACACCCCCTCCCCCTTACCCAGCCCCCATCAAAACAAGTTCCTGGGTTCTACATTTTCTCCTTATTGGGGTAGATGGAGGTGAGAACCTATTGTTTAAGCTTTTCTTTCTTTCCTTATGTCTTTCTTTTTTCCCCTTCATTTCCTTTCTTTTTTTCTTCTCTCTCTCTCTCTTTTAAAAATTTCTCAGAAAGAGCTATCCCCGTCCTCATTGATGGCTGACGCGACGACCTAAGTAATGTTTTTTTTTTTTTTTTTTTAATTCAAAAGCCCTTTTAGTTTCCAGACACAAAAGTATTCCAGCTGCAGCGTCACCCCAGCCCCCAGTCTCAGGATTCAAGGGCTTCCCCCCTCGGCTCCCACCACCAGCCCATCAGAGCAGGGCTGAGACTGTGGTCCGCACCACTAGGCGCCCCTCACCCGTCCCTAGTTTCTACCTGGTCTCTCCTTCCTAGTCTGGTCGTCCTGCCTGACAAGTGCCATCAGATGCCGTGACTCTAGTTTCAGAAACGAGGGCTTGGCATAATTCACCAATTCAAGATTCCTCTTTGGAGGACTGGTGCTATTGCGCAGGGGTGGAAGGGGGTGGGGGGTAAACACACACACACACACACACACACACACACACAACCCCCAAACGCAACTTTCAGTGCAGTCAGATCTTTCCTTCTTAGCCTAGTCTACTCCAGTCAAGCCCAGCCCTACGCTGGTAGGTAAGTGCGCTCTGCTGTATGGAGCCTGAAACTCCAGCTTGCGAGGGGGACAGTTAGGTCCGCGAGGCTGCGCCGCCAAGGACGCTTTCAGCAGAGGGCTAGCAACAGGCGACCGAGCCTGGCGATTTCTCCGCAGCTCCCGGCAACGCCTAAGCCACCTGGGCGCGGGGAGAGCGGACGACAAGGTGTCCGGTCGCCTGGCCGGCCGCGGGCGCTGGGCTGGGTGCTGGGTGTGGGGATGACGGCGCGGGCAGGGAGCGGGTCCCGCACGCTGCGGGGCTAGCGCAGGCTCCGCACTCAGCCCCTGCGGCTCGCTGTGCTCGGGGTGGGCACCGGCAGCTCCGGTGCGTAGGGCGCGCCGGGGGGTCGGGGGGGTCGCCTCCGTGCCTCACGCTCCATTTCCAGCCTGCTTTGGGCCAAACTTGAGCAAAACCTCTTTTCTGAGAGGACAGACTTGGGAGCACTCGACTCTTATCAACGCCCTTTTGCATTTGCATTTTATTTATTTATTTATTGTTTTTAATGAGCTATAGCCTAAGATTCATAAATGACGGCTTTTCAGCATGCCTGCTTCATGAAACCATAATCGCCTTGTTCATCCCCTTGCTTAGTCGAGCTTAAGCTTGCTCACTGACTTCTCAGGCTCTGTGTTTGAGTATCACTGCTCGTCATTCCCTCTCTCTGCCTTCACCGACTGGTCAGTCCCCAACTGGGGAATCTGGGGGGGAGGTGGAGTGTGTGGGGGGCGGTGCGGAGAGCTGGCTTTCAAATTAGAGCTGGAGCTTGGAATACAAGGTTGAAGTTGAAGCAAAGAGTGAGGTTGGGAACCCTCTGGCTTATATGAGACGCACTTTCAAGTTGGGCTTTTATTTTTCTGTGTCCCTTTTTCTGGAGGTTGGGGGGGGGGGAAGCAGGAGGAGCTGGGACCCGAGCGCTCCCCTCGGTGTCCGCCCGAGAGGGGGTGGCGCCTCTCGGCCGCGGGTTCCTGCCGTTTCCGCAGCCAAGCAGTGGCAGAGAGTTTAGGTCTCTGATGGCTGTGCTCCCAGCCCCTAAGAGTTGAACCAGAGAGTGTTTTACTCTGCACCAGGTCGAGAACGTGATCAGCCTTGTAGAACAGAGACCTCCTTCTAATGGGAATCCGTTTGGGAATCGCTGGGGAGGCTTTACCTCCGGAGATGCCCGTTTCGAGCTGTGTGAGATGCCAGCCAGAGGCTTGAAAAGAGGAAGAGGAGCCTGGGGTTGCAAGAGAACCCTAGTATTGCTTACAAATATCCTAGCCAGTCAGATGCATGTAAGCAAAGAAGAGAGCATCAGGGTATAAAACTGTCACAACCGCTTGGAAGACAGATTCAGAATTTGGGGACTTTTGCATGCTGTTTAGATTTGTTGTCATCATGCAGTTAAGCAGGTAAGGACTGAATGTCTATATTTTATTGACAATCATATAACCTGTATGTGACCCATCCTGCGATAATTTTTCCCTGTTTCAAGCGATGGGATACATGTATTTTCAGATGGTTCTGCTATGATGCATAACTTCTTAGTATTCATGTTGGTGAACCCTTTAAATCCATTTAAATGCTTAACAATGTTACAAAAATCATACACTGGGCAGAGGTGAAGGGAAGAAATGGGAAGGTACAGAGTTGGAGGAAGAGATGCATAGCCCTAATGAAGTATGTAAAACAGTAGTTGCAGAAATGCCTTGAAATAGTGCTCCTTGTTAAGGTCACAGACCTTAATATAAGGACAACTGGAGAATTATAAAGGGCATCTTGAACTAGTAATTTAATTCTGACTACTTGAGAGAAATGTGTAGTGGGTTATAGCCCTGTTACTTTCTCAATTTCAAAAAAAAAAATCTTGGGGTAGAGGTTGGTTGGGTTTTCAAACAGGATAAGAAAAGGGCTTGCCTAAGGCTATGTTACTTGTGACCCTAGTATAGAAATCTTTGGTCTGGAAAACCAGTTAGAAACTGAAAAAAATAAATCAGAAAATTATAGTAAATCTTCCATAAATAAGGCCTTTTTAAATTCCAGATTTTGTCGATGCAGTCCATAAATTTCTCCTATTTAGATTAGACAGAAAACTTATTTAAAATGACAAAATATTTTGAGTGTATGAAGTTTTGTTATTATTATTGATAATGTTTTGTGATGTTCTGCTTACATGTTGAAGGAGTCTGGAGTCCCCACAAAATGAAGCAAAAAATTAATAAAGCACAACCCTTAAACTATTCCATTTATTTCTAATATTTTCTCTTTTCTAAGATATTGTATTTAAGATTTTCTCTGGAAATATTTTTAGTGCTTACATTTATTGAAATGGATCCCCTGATCAATAATTTTTCTGCTTGTAAGGCTCACTGATAGCATCTTGAAAATATAAGAAAGATAATTGAAACTTTGGGTCATAAAATTGCAAAGTTACAGTGCTTTTCTTAAAAGGGAGTTTGAGGAAAGAGGTAGTTTTTACTTCAGTAGAGAAAGTAATTTGTCAATGAGTTTCAATTCCTCAATTCTTTTGCATTTTGCCTTCTAGAGTTTTATTGTAATGAACATGTTCAGTGTGTGTGTGTGTGTGTGTGTGTGTGTGTGTGTGAGAACGCCCACTTTTGGGTGGGTGAGAACATATTTATTTAAATCTACATTGCTTAATAATGTTTTCCACATGAAATATACATGACACATATATGATTAATTTCATTTATCACTTAATCAGATAGAATGTATTCTAGTGCCTCATGAAATATTTTCCTAAACTCAACATTATAATGGAGTTGTAGGCTTTTCAAATATAAAATACAGTATATCTTGGTTTTCTTCATGCAAAATGATTGGCATATTACAGATAAGTAGATTAAACCTAGGTAGGAAGAAACCTTGAGATTCTAAAAGAATGTGTGTGTTTGTGAGAGTGTGTACGTATGTGTGTGTGTGTAACTATATATACATATTCATATACAAAATTAACCTTTTTACTAGGTTTGTATGTTCTTTAAATAAACATGGAATTTCTTTTCAGATTAGTGCCTTTGTGTGTTTCTCTCTACAAGTGCAAAGAACTTAATGGGTGGGACTTCAAAACTTTGATACTTTTGTTATCAACCTATGCTTCAGTTTCCTATATTCCCTCTTATTTTGATTTTTTTCATATTATCACTAAAATGAGCAGTTACTGACCAGAATAAGTGTCTGAAATTCCAGTCATCTAAAAATCAGGTGTCAGTCTGAAGTTTAGATACAAAAAGCAATGTAACACCAATCTGTGGCATGTTGAGTACAAATTTAGCTTTCATGAAAAAATATCACAAAGGTATTTGGATATTATGACTATGACTTATGATTAATGAGGTAGGCTTCTAAGATCTCAACATTTTTCTCTTTGCTCTTAACAGTGGGTTATCTTGAAATGTAGAGTAAGATGGTTTTAGGATTCTTTCCTCAATGTCAGTTCCAGTTCTACTTCCTAAATACGAGCGTAGTGAAATTTCTTGACCACTCTTCATTTATTTTTCTCAACTTTCACCTGAGGAAAATAATATCTCCTTTATAGCATTGTTACAGATAAATGACATAAGAAGTGATGATGCCTTAAATAGACAAACATGCAATGAAAAAAACTGTATTTTGAGACGATATCATTTACATTTAATTTTTTTTTCATTTTGGTTAAAGTTCTCATTCCATGAAAAAAGTAATGAGGTTGACAACTTAAAAAAAAAAATTAGTATCAAATATACTTAGTCTCTATTGGTCTATGGTGTTATGGTTTCTAATGGGTTTAAACAATATTTTCTGTTTGTTTTGATATTGTGTAGCTAAAAAACAAAACAAGTTCAAGAATACATTCCTTGAGTCACATTAGTTCTTAATTATATTATATTTACCTTGGCTTTTATGCAGTTCTGGGACAGTAGTCACATTTACAAAAATAGTTACTCTTGATTAACTTTTCAGTATCATTTAGTGAAAAGAAAGTCTGATTTCTTATCAAATTTATACTATTAACCTGATAATTCCTGTCACTTTGATTAAAGCAAGATAAAAATATTCACATGTAGCAACTTAAAAGTGGAAAAACTAAAAAAAATCAGACTTTTCAAGCATCATTTATAAATTAATATTCAGTTTACCAGAATAAATTAGGAGATGTCTGACATTGTTAATGTTTTAATTTAGCAACTACTTGGATATTTTCATTTAAACATTTAGGAATGTATCTCTATTCACTGTTATATGGTTTTATGATTTTAATATTTACAGTCCATAAGTTCTAAAGAAAAACAAAAATAATTTGGGTTTGAATACTATTGATTGCTAATAGATTATTAAAAGAAGGGGATAACGTAATAATACTTACTGTAGTATAGAAAAAAAAGATTCTCTAAAGCTGAAATTTTATCATGAACAGTAATGACTTTTCTGTTGAAAATATATCTGGAAGTTTCTTCAATCATTCTTTTATTTTTTTAAGTGATATCAAACACCCACTGTAACCATTTTATATTGGTCATCAAATATCCTCATCAATAACATTTTAAATCTTTCATTATTATCATTTCAGAACATATTTGATGAGTTATTAAGAACATTGGTATCCAATTACTCATATGTACAACTGTCCAGTTACAAAATCTCTACAGATTATGATGTCATAAACTATGAATCCACTTTTCTATATTTAATATATGAAATAAAGTTTTCATGCATACAATTCTAGGATATTTTTCAATTTTATATTCAAAATAACTAATCATGAATAGCTAGTTGATGCTCTATAATTGAAATAAACCCAATTATGATTCTCTAACCAATTTCTTTTCCCCTAAGATTGAAAAATAAAACTAATATATTTTAATGAGTTGACTGGATTCCTAGGTATTTACCATGAAACAAATAGTTGTGTTGATTTTTAAAATATTTCATTTTAACCAAGAAAGTGTAAATTCAGATGTTGAAAAATGGCATACATCCTAAAAAATTAAGAGGTCTCATAGATTCTTACTCTTCCATATACATTGTTATTTCTTAAACACAATGTATAATTTCTCACAATTTTTACTTTTTATTAAATTTTCAGTTAAAAATAGCCTTTATCTTCAGTTAGACCTATTTTTATTTATAATTAATGTTTTAGGAGTGTTTCTTTTAATGCCTAAACCCTAATTTACTCAGCTATAGATGCCTTTGAAAGCACCCAAAGCATAACAAATTCCCTTTAATAGCTAATAAAGAAGCTACCATGTTATAGTTCCAGCAAATTAAATCTATAAAATACCCATTTATTGATTAAATTAATAAATATGTTAACATTACATTCAAATGTATTGTAGCTCTCTGCTATATAAGAATTATTGTCTCATAATGGTGTGTTTCATTTAAATTCCATTATAGAGTTATTGTGAAAGAATACTTATAGATAGACTTATTCTCCCTGATTTCTGTGAATATCAGCCAACCTCATCAGGATTGAGCTGTTTTTTATTAACTTTTCTGAAGTCTTGCATTTTGTTAATTTTAAAAGCTATCTCTAGAATATTGCACTATTAAAAAACAATCTTGCCTTGGGAAGAGCAGAACTGAGTAGGCATGCATTTTAGATTTTCGCTGTCAAATAGTGGCCAGAATATAAGCACACTGTTACTTTATAGATTCATTAAACACTTATTCTCACAACTGGAAAACATTTTCTTTAAAATGTGTCAGATGATGTCCACAGATGCAAGGTAGTTTGGGGAAAAAGTGATTTAATCTAACTAAAAAAATATTTAAAAAAATTAAAACTATGTTCAATCAAGCATCAGATTATCGAATCACATGTTGTATATATGTGTTCTTTGTAATTTGTGATATCTTTGATAGAGAAACCTTTTAAGATACAAGTTTTTCTTAACAGCTCTCAGATATGCAATTTAATACTGTGTGCAGAAGCTTCTTCGGTTGTAGCTAAAGTAAATATAGAACAAAATTAATTCAATCAGGAAGTCCTGGTGTAGACAATACATTTAAGTGTCTTTCATGTCTTTAGTAGGTAAAATTTCTGATGGTTTGAAAATCAGACCTCTAAATTTACATAGAGATGATAGAACAGTCTTTTTCAGAAGTGAACACCTGTTAAACAATAAACAGTTTAAATTTTTAGAAGAAAATCATTAAAGGGTACATAAATTTTGCAGCAAAGTTGTTAAAAAATGATCCTTTTCGATAATTAACTCATGCTTCTCTCAATATTTTTTTTATGTAATGGCAAAGATTAACATATAGGCTAAGTATAGCTTACACAAAACATTCAAATTGCATGACTTTTTGATTGTTCATTCAGACCCGTCACTAATAAACAAAGACAAAGTTAAGTACATTTTATAAATGTGGTAAGTATTGTTTTGGAGATTATACTATGGAATAATGTGACAGACCAGAAGTCTCCAAAATAGAATAAAAAGGATCTATTATTAATCAACAACAGTAACAACTAGAAAGTTGGGTGTGTTTTTTTTTTGTTGTTGTTGTTTCTTTTTACAAATTTCATTCCAAAAGGAGTTTTAAACAACTTAACATTAACTCAAAAACTTTATTGAAATAGCAATTATTATGGAATATGTGTTTCCCAATTTGTAAGCTGTGCTCTTTTGTGCTTATGAAAAGTTTCAACAATTACCCAAAAACAACATTTTCACATTGTGAACACAGAGAAGGGAATCCAGTCTTCTCTGTGAATTGAAACTTAAAATTTATAGCTAAAGAAAAGGGACTCCTGAACAAATTCTTAAGGGATACTCCGCATATCTTTTAAAATTAAATTTAAAACTTCTTTTTATTTTTTTTATAAAGTACTTATTTTAAGCATCTTTCTCCCCTTGTGTGGAAACATAGCTTATGGATTTATAAGCTTCTTTTCCCGGAACACACAGATTTTTGTAATATATCCCTTCTTATTTGAGAACTTTTAGATCGGGCACAGATTATTGACTATTTAAAATTTTTATTATTATTTTTTTAGAGAGGGAGAGGGAGAGAGAGAATACCAAGTAGACTTCCTGCTGAGAGCACAGCGAAGACAGGGCTTGATCCCACGACCCTCAGATCATGACCTGAGCTGAAATCAAGAGTTCGTTGCTTAAGAGTCTGAGCCACCCAGGTGCCCCTTGATGTTTTAAATGTATAGCTATCTTTATACTTTGGCTAATTATGTTTGAATGGTGACAAAACAATGGAGGAAATTAACTTTGAACACTCACATTCCCTCTCAGAACTCTAGCAGGTTTTCATTTGTATCTGTCATCCATCCATGAAATGCAGATGTTTTATAATCATAAAAAGATAGGCCAGGATGAATATGAAAGATCACTCCTGTCATTACTCCATTTTAAACCTATGCTTGACAGCTGCTATTTAAGAAAATCAATTCTGATTTAAAGAATCAGCGCCTTCATATAAATAGCTGTGATTTACTGTTTAAAATATTTATTTCTCATCAATAATATTGAGTCAGTAAGGTAAACAAGAGTTTTATCTAGCTCTCTGCATGGTTCTTTCATCATAAAAGTGACAAAAATGTAACATGCTTTCCTCTATTTTAGCTATAGATTTGTAGAGGTCTAAATTGAAGATGACAATTTATTTACTCAGGATTTGAAACTACACAACTATTAACTGTTCATTAAAATTTATTTATTACCAAATTTCAGTTTCAGGTAATTCCCATAACATTGATACCTGTGGTTATTATTTAGAAGGTAATTTCTGACAAGTTCAGACAACATGATTTTAAAAATTACCACTAGTGCATACTTGATACTCTCAGTATAGCTAATCAGTTAGACATAACAATGTCCCTTTTATGCTTTCTTTATAATATCCTTCAAAAATCTGGCTTTTTTATGTAAAAATTATTTTCAAGAACATAAATTGTTTTTCATATTGATTTATTTTGCTCTTTTAAAAAAAAATATATTTATTTATTTTAGAGAGACAGATACAGAAAGAGAGAGCATGAATAGGATCAGGGATAGAGGGAGAGGAAGAGAGAGAATCTTTTTTTTAAGATAATTTTTAATTTTTTTATTAACATATAATGTATTATTGGCCTCAGGGTACAGGTTTGTGAATCGCCAGCTTTACACACTTCACAGCACTCACCATAGCACATACCCTCCCCAATGTCCATAACCCCACCCCCCTTCTCCCAACCCCCCTCCCCCCAGGAACCCTCAGTTTGTTTTGTGAGATTAAGAGAGAATAAGGGAGAGAGAGAAAATCTTAAGCAGGCTCCCCACTCAGCCCAGAGCCCAATGTGGGGTTTCATCCCAAGACCCCCAGATTACAATCTAAACCAGAGTCAAGAGTTAGACACCCAACAGACTGAGCCACGCAGGTACCTCTCACTTTGCTTTTCTTTTGAAATTTAGTATCTTAAGTTCTCTATAACTTTCTAAGTTTGAAGACAATTTGAGCTATTTTAGAAGTTAAAGTAATCTAGTGACAAGAATGGTCCTTGAGAATACCAGATATTTTCAAACTTGTATGTTCGGGAAAAATAGAGCATATTATCAGGAAAGACTTCAGACAAGCTACAATATACGACCAATATCAGGCACTACAGGACTAGCTACCACATGAAAATATTGGCCATCCCGACATCTTTGGCAAATGGTAAGATGTGCATTCTTCAACTAGAAACACAGAGTTCTAACATGCCCTCCTTAGATGGTGGTTTAGAGGGCACTGGAGAATGGTAGATAAAAATTTAACTACTTGTTGCTGGATTGGTTTGCTTATTGTAAATCATCTCTTTTTGTTGTTAGTTTTGGTTCATTTTAAAAAGTATTTATTGATCAATGGTTTGCACTGGGGTACACCTTGGAAATATAACAATGAAAAGATGTAACAATTGTACATAAGAGGCTTACAGGTTTTTTGGTATTTGTAGTACATTTTGTTTTAATTAATCCACAAAGGCAAATTTAATACTTGACCACTCATTTTATTTTCACACATGTTCAATTTTGATATTACAAATCTAATTCTCTTTGAGGGAAGAAGAAGTTTGTCATATTCCTCAGTATAAATATAGGTCAATAAAGAATGAATTTTCTATCCAGTTAGAAGATTATAAGAGAAATGTAGGAACCAGGACGGTTGTGCAAATAAAACCATAACAATTCTCAGAGTAATGACTTCGTTGACATTTTATCATGATTTGTGTTGTTTTGTTTTGTTCTTAAATGTTAGCTTATTTTTAATGACAGTATTTCCAACGTGTTATACCTTTTGTTTTTTAGTAACTAAAATTAACAACAACAACAAAAAGATTAACATTATAAGAATTTACTTTACAAATTTAATTTTCTTATTATTCGGGCGTTCTCTGGGCCAAATTATTTTATTAATGCTATAGATGCATTAGTGAATAAAAGAGATACAAATACTTGCCTCATGTTGCTTGTACTGGAATTGCAGTGGTTATAACATTATTATAGGAATTATTGAAGAATTATAAGAATTACCCTTTGAATTTAATGATATCTGTAAGGAAGACTAGAAGACAAGTTTAGGAGTCCACTGACAATATTTATAACCATACACTCCTAGGTTAAAAACACTTGAACACTTTCTATAGATGAGTAAAAAGAACCTGGAAATTATTATTTTGAAATAAAAAAAAAATTCTGTGGACTACTAATCAGTACCTTTTAAACAAACTTTAATAATTTTACTGGACTTTCCTTGAAAGTGCCTTAAATGTAATATTTCCTTTGTGTGTGACTTCAGAAGGTATACTCCTATTTATATATCTCCATATAACAACTTCTAATTAAATAGCCCATTTCACCTTATAGCCCTGCTTAACTCCAAGGTAAATTTTGGTTCTATTCTAGAACAAGAGATTTATTGTCCATTTGGTTCCAAACATCAACATTTCTATACTTCAGCCCAGCACTATGTCTTAGTCGTAAACTATATTAGTTTATTATTATATTTTTACAATGGTATATGCTTTCACTGAACAACAATTTAGTATTACACTTTTAGTTTTTATCCAGGATCATTATTGAAAAATTTTTTTAAAAAGCATTTTTAAAACTTTGCAAAACTGTGACTGAAGTCATTATCAGTAAAGTCAGAGGCAAAATCTTTATTGTGCTTGTATTTGCATAGTACTTACAGTCCTTTTTCAAAATGATTTCCCCAAATCTCTTTAAATTGATATTTATGTGGGATGCCTGGGTGGCTCAGTGAGTTAAGCCTCTCCCTTCGACTCAGGTCATGATCTCAGCATCCTGGGATCAAGTCCTACACTGGGCTCTCTGCTCAGCGGGAAGCCTGCTTCCCCCCCCTCTGCCTACTTGTGATCTCTCTTTCTCTCTCTGTAAAATAAATAAATAAAATCTTTTAAAAAAATAAATATGCACTTATGTGACAAAATTATTTTACTGATGAAAATTGTTTTATTCTCCTTACAAGCCAGGATGTTTTATTTATTATTATTATACAAGAAAAAGCAGAATCTTATTCCTACTTACAGTAACCATATTAAATACAGATGTCTGTAACTATTATTTCCATTCCATTTCTATATGTATATATATATATAGATTATTTTAATCTTTATTTTTAAAGTATTTATTTATTTTACCATTGATTATATCTCCTATGCTGTACTTTTCATCCTTGTGACTTATTCATTCCATAGTTGGACGCCTATATCTCCCACTGTGCTTCACCCCCCTCCTCCCACCCCACATCATCCATCAGTTTGTTCTCTGTATTTGTGGATGTTTCTGCTTTTTTGTTTGAAATTTTTAAAGTCCCACACGTACATGAAGTAATATGATATTTGTCTTTCTCAATCAGACTTATTTCACTTCGCATAATATCCTCTAGATCCATTCATGTTGTCACATATGGGAAGATCTCATTCTTTTTTATGACACTATAATATTCCATTGTTGTCTTCTTCATTCATCTATTGATAGATACTTGTGTTGCTTGCATATCTTGGTTATTGTAAATAATGCTGCAATAAACATAGGGGTACATATATCTTTTCAAATTGTTGCTCTTGTTTTTCTTGTGTAAATGCTTTGTACTGGAATTAATCAATCACAGTATTCTATTTTTAATCTTTTGGGGAATTTCCATACTCTTTTCCACAATGAATGCTCCAGTTTGCATTCTCATCAACAGGGCAGGAGGTTTCTTTTTCTTCTTCTTTTTTTTTTTTTTTTTTTTTACATTTTTCAAGCCATCACTTGTTACTTCATGTTTGCTCAATTCTCACTGTTTTGTCAAGGATAAGGTATTATTTCATTGTGGGCTTGATTTTCATTTCCCTGATGATAAATGATGTTGAGCATCTTTTCATGTGTATGTTGGCCATCTGTATATCTTCTTTGGGAAAAAAAAAATCTTTATTTTAAACTCTTTTACTATACTGGTATTCAAAGATATTGATTATAATAAATTTTCAGAAGCCTTTCTCATACTCTACTTTAAAATTAGATTCTGCCATCTAAGTATACTAAACATCTTGCATCTGAATGTAATTATTTTCTGACCACTTTTCCTTATGAATTAAAATTAAGTACAATCCAAATCTTACCAAAATATTTTGTTATATCACTTATGTTCAAAAGCCAAGATATTTTATGTTTAAAATATAAAGATAACCCAAGTGACTCTTGAACTTTGGACTTTTAAGAATTATATCACCTGATTTTGAAGAATTAAGGAATGGAATTCACCTTCTGTTCATTTTTTCTAATCAGCTCTACCATTAGGTAGTATCATTTAACTTCTTCTTTATTGGTAGGACAAGATTGTATTGACAGGATCAAGCAGGAGATTAGTTCCTTCTGCAGTATATACTCCTCAGAGGAATACTAACCCTCATTAAGATGGAAAACACTTAAAGCTGTAATTCAGAGGCACTGTATTGCCTGATCAGCTAAAATAAATAATGAGAAGGACCCACTGGACTATAGGCTTAGCGGAGTTAAATCACTGGAAAAATTCACTTTTCAGGCTAATCTTAACCTATACAACATGATTTAAAACAAGTTAGTTAAAATTAAAAAACAAAAAACAAACAAACAACAAAACAGAAAAGGAAAGTGAAAAAGTATAGTAATAAAGCATTTCTAGCAGATTAATATAATGGCAATCTCTTGATGGCTTAGGCAGACATAATGAAATATCCCATGAACAAAAGAAAAAAATAAAGGAATTCAGTTCAGCGTGTGTTCCAAAAATTTACCAGATCTAATGTTAATGTTAAACATTAGTGGCCACAAGGATTACTAAAACATAATCCCTGCCAGCAAGTCCTTCATAAACTGGTCATGTGAAAAAATGGGTTAAAAATGATAATAGTAACATATTTGTGGAAATCCATCTAGTCAGCAGTTATTTTAATAATTTTCAAACTAATATATTGGAAAGGATTTAAAGTAGTTATTAACCCACAGGACATTTGTTTTTAAAATTGAAGAGGAATTGCTATTTCAAATAAAAATGCATTCTGTTATTTTTTAAGTTCCTGATTGGATACCTTAGTTTTCTGTAATACCTGAAGTTATATGCTTTTTGCTTTAGGGATTATCACATCTTTTTTGTTTGTTTTTTTATAAATCTGTTTCCCTTTTATTGAGGGAAATTGAAAGAATTATCAATGCATAAGGAAAAGAAAAACAAAACAAAACAAAACAAAAAACCCTTTTGGTATAATTTCCAGATATACCAGTGACAAATTGCATAGCTAAAAGTCAGAATGACTTTTTTATTTTCCCCATGTCTACACATGGCTGTTTACTTCAACAGGTGCACAAAGGAAAAGCAATCATTTCTCTATACTCCTGGTGGAATACAAAAAAAGAGAGTGTCATAATTCTGCCTATTTATATAGAAAATGATACATATAAAAGATTTTATATCTTGATGAATTTATTGACATCTTTATATAATAAAATGACTAATTCTACTCCATTAAGTTATTTAAAAATTTATTACCTTTAAATAAACAATGTCTAAATTAAGGAAGAACAATTTAAGGTCGTTTGAAGTCTAAAATTATAGCACATAACTGGTTATTTAACTAAAGCCATCAATTAATATGTCATTACTAAAGTAATGATGTAAATCATTGAATAATGGAGCTCTTATTTTTTATTAATTTGACTATATACAATATATAAGTCTCGAATGTGCAACAATGAAAATCCATATGTATATGCATATAGGTAGATGATGCATTAAATTATCGATATATCTTTGAATATGCTTACTAAACTTAATAGTTGAGTTTACCACTTTAGAAAAGCAATGCCTTTAAAATGATTTTCCTCATATCCAGGGATTTTTTCCTGCAAGTAATACTATAAAATATATATATATATTTAGTTGTATTCTTGATTTTTCACATTATTATTCCTTAAAATAACAATTGCTAAAATGATCTTCATATTCTTGTCATTATCTGGCATTTTTGAGGACATAAGAAAACTGACCTTAATTAAAAATATATCATAGCATTTCAGCAAAATATTAAAATCATCTCATTCTACTGAAATGTTATTAAGTGTCCCATTTTGAGACACGATCTCTGTTTTATGTATGTTGGATATTATTTTTCCTTTTTGCAATACTATAAAGCAATTTTTAGTAAGATTGCATCATTAAGTCTTTCGGAGTAATATCGTAATTTCTCTGAAGAACGGAGAGGTAAATTAAATCATGCTGACCATTATTATACTTTTTAATCCAATAAATAATACATGTAATCAAAAAAAGTAGTTTTTTGATATTTTTAGTTTATGGTACATGTCTTTAAATATATGACACAGAATCACATTTAGTTGATTAAACTATAACTTTCATTGAAAAATTAAATTAGATGAAGCAGATATGCTTTGAAAACCTGTAATATGAAAACTTATATTATGAAAACCCATAATACTCAGATCACTTGGTTATAATAGACTGAGAAAAAACTCCCACTTTAATTTTTAATTTTATTTTATATTTCTAATATTTAAATTTTCCATTTTATTTTAGTATTTGTTTGTTTGTTTGTTTGTTTTTCAGGGAGGGGAAAGGAAGGACAGACATTGAAGAAAAGAGAATTTTTTTTTTCCCCAAAGATTTTATTTGAGAGGAAGAGAGCAAACAAGAGAGAGAGAGAGATAAAGTGAGAGAACACGTGTGGCAGGGAGAAGCAGAGGGAGAGGGAGAAGGAGACGTCTGGCTGAGGCAGAAGCCCAATGTGGGGCTCGATCCTAGGACTCCAGGATCATGACCAGAGCCAAAGTAGATGCTTAAGCTTAACTGTCTGAGTGACCCAGATTCCTCAGAAAGAAAGAGAATCTTAAGCAGGCTTCAAGCCCAGGACGAAACCATACTGGGAGCTGGATGCCACGACGCTGAGATCATGACCTGAGCTAAAAATCAAGAGTCGGACGCTTCACTGACTGAACCACCCAGGTGCCCCTATTTTCTATTTTAAAATTTTATTTTGTTCAAGAGCACTTCATTAAGTGGCAACAAAAATCCTAATAAATAACTTTCGATCTGCAATCAGTTCTGATTAAGTTGCAGTTCGGTGTAATAGGGAGAGCATGGTTTTCAATTTGGCTTCAAGAACATTGGCATTCAGTCCTTGCCTGCTGCTTATTTATTCACCTTGAACCTCTGTCATCTCAACAAGCTAATGGTGATAACAATTTATACTGTATTGTGTTGCTAGGAGGTGAAATAAGGAAATATTGGTAAAATGTTTGACATATCAAAAGAGCTTGATAAAATAATTTCTTGGGGCGCATGGGTGGCTCAGCGGGTTAAAACCTCTGCCTTCAGCTCGGGTCATGATCCCAGGATCCTGGGATCGAGCCCAGCATCAGCTTCTCCGCTCAGCGGGAAGCCTGCTTCTTCCTCTCTCTCTCTCTCTGCCTGCTTCTCTGCCTACTTGTGATCTCTGTCTGTCAAATAAATAAATAAAATCTTTTAAAAAATTATTAAAAATAAAATAAAAGTAATTTCTTGAGAAGAAAATAAAAATAGTATGTCATTTTCATCATCATTGTCTTTTTTTTTTCTCTAATGAAGTTTGGAAGGTTTTCAATTAAAGTTACCTCTAGAATATGACCTTTCAAATCGGGGGGGGGACGAGCTATTCACCTGCTGTTTCTATATTATTATTATTTAAATTCAAAAGTGATAACATAGTAAGATATATACGGTGCTTATTAGTGAGAAGAGAATCTATGTTTGACTCTACCTTTGAACTCTTATTCATTTGGTCTATCTTTAGAAACTATGAACAATAGAACATAAATGAAAAGACCCTAAGTTTTTCACAATTATATGCATGATCATGATAATTTCTTACCACTGAATTTAAAGCTAATAATTTTGATTCTATGTCCTTGTTCTTAATGGTTTTTTACTTAATGGTTTTTTATTAAGAATGCTTTGCTTTGATAATACTTGAACATGCCATTCACCTTCATGATTTGGACACCTGGACCATTATATCAGGACTCTCTTTCCCTCCTTTCTCAACTATAAAAGCTGTTCTCATCCTGAGGTATAGCTCAGATGCTAAGTCCTCTGTAAAGCTTCCTCTTCCCCCATAGAAGGAGTTTTTCTAACCTTGTCATCCATATCACATTTATTACACCTCAATTTAGTACTTATTTAATCACCATTTGTTCAGTCATTCAACCAATACTTATTAAGCAACTTTATTTCAGGTACTATGCTACCTGTACCCCAGTTGTCGCTAAAGTAAGAATAATTATTGTCCTTCTAAAACTAAGTCTAATTGGAGGCAGGGGAGATATGCAGCCAAAAAGACAAAATATACACATAAATATACAATGTAACTGTAATATAATAGATGAAGTAATGGAATCAAGAAATAAGGCCAACCAATTTTAAAGACTCTCAGAAAGCTTTGTGGAGAAATGATAATCTAGTCTGAAATCGAAAGATAGGTAAGGATTGGGCAAGTGAAGGGATTCAAGTAGAAATAATAGTTTAGGTAGAATAAATTGCATATGCAAAGATGCTGAAGAAAGGGAGAAAGTGAGGTGAATTTGAGGAATAAAATTATGACCGAAATATAGCTGTTTGGCTGAGAATTGTGGTGGCATACACAGGGGAGAGATACAGATGAAGGATTAAGTAAGGGAAGATAATTTTATAAATTATCTTAAAGAGTTTGGACGTTATCCAGGGGGCAGGTGACACAAAATCATAAGTGGGGTAAAGAGTTATTTGCTCAAATTTAACTTTATAGCAAGACAACTCTAGTAAAAACAAAACGAAAGAGAAACAAACAAATTGGGGAGACCCACATGGGTGTTAAGAAAAGCAATTATGAAGCTATTGTAGTAATACAGAATGAGACTATGCTGGTAGGTTGGGGGTACAGCATGACCCACTCAAGTGAAGTGGGTGTGGAAAGAAAGTGATAGATTTGATGATTTGATTCTTGGGAGGAACTTGGGAATTGATTGGATATATGTCATGAGTGAGAAGGTAGAGGAAAGTAGGATTTTACCTTAAAACTCTGGAAAACAGTATAGGGGTTCCTTAGAAAGTTGAAAATAGAGCTATCCTACAATCCAGTGATTGTACTACTAGAGATTTATCCCAAATATACAAATGTAGTGAACCGAAGGGGCACCTACACTCCAATGTTTATAACAGCAATGTCCATAATAGGCTAGGAAAAGAGCCCAGATGCCCATTGACAGGTGAATGCATAAAAAAAGATGGTGTGTGTGTGTACACACACACACACACACACACAGAAATATTATGCAGCCATCAAAAATGAAATTCTGCAATTTGCAATGATGTGGATGGAACTAGAGGGTATTATGCTAAGCGAAATACATCAATTCGGAGAAGGCAATTATCATATGATCCCATATGTGGAATTTAAGAAACAGAAGATCACATGGGAAGGGAGGGAAAAATAAAACAAGATGAAATTAGAGAAAGAGACAGACCATAAGAGACTCTTAATCATAAGAAAGTAACTGAGATTCCTGGAGGGGAGTAGGGTAGGGAGACAGGGTAAATGGGTGATGGACATTAAGGAGGACTTGTGATGTAATGAGTGTTGGGTATTATATAAGACTAATGAATCACTGAATTTTATCTTTGAAACTAATAATGCACTATTAGTTAATTGAATTTAAATAAAAAATAATTTGGCTTAAAGATTTGAATATAGCGAAGTGTCATTTGTGAGATAAGAAAACCAAAAAGAGAAAATTAAATGAAGAATGTTGATTTTTAGTTGATAGATGTTTTAGTTTCTAAGAGATTGAACGGGCCATGTGTTCTACCTCTCATAAAGCCTTCCTCACTTGATTCTAAGTTTCTTAGAATCAGAGCAGTAGTTTTTTTAGAAGATTTTATGTATTTATTTGACACACAGAGAGAGAGTGCATAAGCAGGCAGAGCAGCAGGCAGAGGGTGAGGGAGAAGCAGGCTCTCTGCTGGGCAGAGTGTGACATGGGATGTCATCCCAGGTCCTGTGATCATGACTTGAGCCAAAGGGGGTTACTTAATGAACTGAACCACCCAGGTACCCCCAAAGCAGTATTTTTATTTTTATTTTATTTTGTTTTGTTTAATTATTTTATTTTATCTATTTTTTAAATGATTTATTTTAAAGAGGAAGAGAACACATGCACAACACACATGTGCCAGGGGGAGGGGCAGGGAGCGAGGGAGAGAGAATCTCCAGCAGAATCCCTGCTTGAGTACGGAACCCTGTCATGGGGCTCGAGCCCACAATCCTGAGATCATGACCTGAGCCAAAACTGAGAGTAGGCCATTTAATAGACCGAGCCACCCAGGTGCCCCTCTAAGCAGTATTTTTAATGATACCTGTCATCCAGCTTCATACTAAAATATATCAGGGCATTTTGCCTACTGTAAATTATAATTAATATTTACCTCTTTTTATTATTTCCCTTTTTATGGTAGTTTTCTTTATTATTAATGTTACCAAAAGAAATATGAATTATAACTATTTGGAAAAACTATTGAAAATTTATAGTTAAAATATATTTTAACTCTTCATCATTCATTTACTTATACTGTTCATTTAGTAGATGTTTACTTCAGAGCTAACATTTATTCTAATATGTAATAAAATACGATATATGATATAGAGTAATATAATAATATGCTATATATTTAATAGATTCTGGGAGCATGATATACAATATATTATTTTATAATAATAAAATGATTCTGATATTTACACTTTCATAGAATAAGATATATTCCATTCGTTTATTAAGGAAGAAGGTGGCTTTTTAACAATTGGAGAATTGGAGACTTTGTTTTGAAGATTTAACTATTTATACTTACAAACTCCAATATTAGTGATCATGAATTTTAAGGAGCTATTTTATTTTATTTTATTTTTTAAAGATTTTTATTATTTATTTATTTGACAGAGAGAGATCACAAGTAGGCAGAGAGGCAGGCAGAGAGAGAGGAGGAAGCAGGCTCCCTGCTGAGCAGAGAGCCCGATGTGGGACTCGATCCTAGGATCCTGAGATCATGACCTGAGCCGAAGGCAGCGGCCTAACCCACTGAGCCCCCAGGCGCCCCTTAAGGAGCTATTTTATAAAGCAGTGTAGCAGTTGCTGAAAATGAGGAATATGGAAACTGTTTGCATTACCTGGAGCAAAGGAGTCAGTTTTCCTTAGACCTTTGCTCCATAAAAAACATGGGATTGAGAAGTAGAGGAGAATATGTGTTAAAATGTAAACAGCTGGTAAATGCAGCTGAAGGCTATCTGTGTTTACTGTATTAGCCTCTCAACTTTCTCGTGGGTTTCACATTTTTCAAAATTAAAGTAAAAGAAATCTCCTTGACACAATTATTTTATGAAGCTTCTTTGCATATGCAAGATTAGAAGCGGGTTTTATTTCCTGAGAAAATACTTTGAACATGTTAGCAGCAAAAATCAGTTCAAATGCAAGCCTAAAAGAAGAAATTATATAATATGCCATATTAATTGTTCAACAAATATTAATAATTAGTTTTGAACATTCAATTAGATATTAGATAACTTCTAATAGAGAGATGAACCTCTATGACATGACCCACCAATCTAAAGGATATAAAGTCTAAGTCATTAATTCATAATTTTCTTCTTCTTTCTAATTTCAGTTATACTAGAAATTTATCTGTATTATTATAGGAAATACTTTATAAGTTCTATTATTTCATGAATTTCAAATACATATGGTATGCCAGTGTTTTAGATAAAAATAACGCACTGCCACCCTGGAATAGGATTAAGAAGAACTAATGAGGAGAAATATTTATTGTGTACTAGAATATGCATTTATATATGTTATATATATTACATATTATTTTATATATTTATTTTATGCTTTAGTGCATATTACTATATATGTAACTTCTTTTGGTGTATTTTCTTTCTTCTGGTGTATTTTTGGGGTATTTGCGAATAATAAATTGTGTGAATTGATAATGTTACCACCGGATTTTATTTGGTGAGTTTTTGTTATAAGAGAAGGCTACATACTAAATATCTATTTTTTAAACAATCTGATATTTCAGTATTTATTATTTCCTCTTAATTTTGGAAAAGAAAAACTTGATAAGTATTATTTTTAACTAAATGATACTTTTTAAATATGACCTCGTGTTTTTAGTTATTCTAATGTTTTGTTATATTTTGTTATTCATAAAATACACCCTTACATGTTTTAGAATATACTGTGCACTGACATTGTATTTTCCCTTGTTGGCCTCTTAGACAGTCAGAAATAGTAAATTCAAGATAATTTTGCCATTTCCTTACACTCCACTGTCATAATAATTCACTTATTAGTTTAATAATTCTTACTTTCTTTCCTTGAACCTCACAACTTCCGTTCCTTGGTATTACCTCTAATATAGCAGTTTACTTTAGTAGTGACCTCCAAGATTCCTCAAAGGAGCCATACTTACTACTTTTGAAATTGGCAATCTATATCATAAACTCATCTCTCACACAAGAATAAATATCGCTCTTAATCCAAACAAAATAAAGGAACCAAGTCAGGCCATTCAGTAATAATTTAAAATTTACTACTCATTTACAAAAGCGCATTTACCGGCTTTTGTAAAAAAAACTAGGTGAATGAGGTGGGGTTTTTTTGTTTTGTTTTGTTTTGTTTTTTAGTGAACATTGAGTCTAAAGGCCACTTGTCCTAAGGATCTTTGGAAACATACATCCTTGTTTTAATATATTCTAACACTGCTTTTCTCTCCGTTTCGTAACTCTTAAGGGAAGTTTCCCAAAGGTGGCTTGAGTTGAAATGTTGGGAATTATATTTTGGTTATTGTTCATGTCTTTAAAAAGACCTTATAATGATTTCAAGAGATCACCAAAATTAATATAAATTTGGACAGGATTGATATTCTCATAATGCCATTGCTGATAAACTTTCTTTCAGAAAAAAAAAAATACTGAACAGAAGTGAGAGCATGTACCCAAGTTAAAAGTAGAAGAAAGAGAAATAATTAAAACCTAATACTAACATTTTTAAGTGTTCCCTCCACACATAATACAAGAAAATCTTTCCAGTTTCCTGTGTGTTAAGATTAGGAAATACAACAAGATTATGAAATATCTTTAACACATTTGGTAAGAAAAGAACAAATATGGTGGTTCTGGTCAATTACATATTGGAAAACCATAACATTTTAGATACCTTAAATGCTATCCAAGTCAATTGTGTACTACTTTGTTAATGTTGTGTGTCTTTAAAAATCATGTGCTGGAGCAAAAAGAGTTAGGTTTAATTTTATGGTATACAATTATAGGATTTCATATCAGTGTGAAATGTACTTTGAAGCATTCCTAATGTCCTTCCAACATTCTAGGCACTAATCTAGGTATTTTAGATAAGAAAAAACATGACTTTCTGTAATAATGATTAAATGTTTCTAGTTTGAATATATTTGATCAGAAGAGTAAAAATATGTGTTTAACAAAAATAAATATGTATTAGTCATAAAAGCATTATACTATACCTTAAACATAGGAATACTTCTTTGTTTATTAATACAAATGAAATAAAATTAATTTAAAATAACTGGTATAGTTCCCACACAAGAAACAATATCTAAAAGTACTTATTTTCTTCATCAGCATTAGAAATTATGTATTGAATCATTTTCAGTATCACCTTTATACAAGCAATTGATGGAGATCCAGAAAGTCCTAACTAATATTCCAAGATCTTTCTATTATATGTCATCCTTACTATGATAAATAATATTTAAGTTTCTTTTCTTGCAAGACTTCTGTTGCTATTTTCAAAAGAGCACATTGTTTAATCATCAGAGTAGAGCAACTCAATGATTGGGACAACTCATACAGCATGTGGGCATTGGTCCTTCTGATTGTATAGTGTGTATAACTAGATCTGATGACCTACATTAGTCATATTGCATCACTGTTTGAAATACTTTATAGTTGTAAAATTACTGCTGTATACCTTTCATGTATAAATAGTGTAGTGTTAAGTTATGAATTGTAGGGTTATAACTAGAAAGCAAATTAAAGTATCAATGGCCCTATCAAAACAGAGCAATATGGCAACAATTATCATTAAAATACTTTATTTAATATTGTGCATTTTGATTGCTTTCTAAAGATATTTTGCTGACTAAAAACTCTCACAATCAAAACTTTTTCATTAGTCAGAATTTATATACTGCATAGTTGTATGTGCTATAAATAATGATATTGGGAAAGATCAGTGAAGATGGAAAGGAAAATTGAATGCAAATATTTGTAGAATATTTTGTGTAGTGTAAAGACATTGCATCAGCTACTCTGTGTAAAGTTATTTATACTAAACCACACTTGGATTGCACCCCCTGGTACTTTATTTTTGAATGCTTATAAAATTAATGTATATGGGTTCATGGTTTATGTATAATCTACATTGTCATAGTTTTTGTGTGTATATGAATTTTGTAGGTACGCCTGTTTGTTTCATGAATAGAACATGGATGCACATTTAAATTTTTTAAAGTCCTAGAAATAGTTTGATTATGGTTCTGCCTTAATAATCAGGGAAGTTTGTCCTTAGTAGAATAATGGGAAAAAACCTGAGAAAGCATACAGACCTCCTCTCTCACCAATCACCCCCACACATCCATCCATCTACTTCTAGAGACAGATAGATGATAGGTAGAGAAACACACAAATATAAACACAGTAATTTATGTATGAATTTTTGCACCAATTTTATTCCTTTTATTATTGATACTATGAAGATAATTACCTATCTTTAATTCATTTTTAATGCATTTTAATTCATTTTAAAGCATTTTAGAACATTAAGTAAACATTAAAATACACTGAATATTAAAATTCATAATACAAATTTGAGGTGACACATTGATTTCATAACACGATTTATGAGATGATTAAAATATTCAATATTTATTTGGAAAGTGTCCAATGTTATAAACACTTAAACAAAAAAGAAGGATTATTCAAAACCAACTGTGACTGTAGGACACTGTCATGACAGAGTCTGGTATGACCCAGCGACTTGTTTTCCAATGAATAAAAAAGGACACAAAGTCTGAAAGACATACAGCTTTGGGGAGGGGGGAAGATGTTGTTTTAGTTTTTATTTACTTTTGCTATCATTTAATTTAAAACTAATGATATTAGATTAAACAAAAAAGGAATTTCCTACCTCAGCACCTTAACTGCTAGAAAAGACTCTTCTAGGGGCTAACTAATTGCCTGTGTATTTTGTCTAGGTGTTGAGGGAAAGCTAAGAGAATGAAGGCTCTAAATTCCCAGTGGAAGCATGATATGGCGGAGCAGAGCTGGTGCTGAATTGTTCTCTCTGATGGCTCTATGGGAGTGGATAGCCCTGAGTCTTCATTGCTGGGTTTTAGCGGTTGCTGCAGTTTCGGATCAGCATGCCACAAGCCCCTTCGACTGGCTCCTCTCTGATAAGGGACCCTTCCATCGCTCACAGGAATACACAGATTTTGTGGACAGAAGCCGGCAGGGATTTAGCACAAGATACAAGATATACAGGTATGAAGCATAAGGGAAAGCAATTATAGAGCTACCTTCCTTGAAAGTTGTGTGTAAATAAGTTTCTCTAAGGGAAAGTTTCAGATGGGAAAGGGTTATTATCAGAAGGGTCATTATTTACCATTCACAATAGTACTGTTTTCTTGTTATTTAAAAGTATTTCTTATAGATGTAACGAGCCATTAAACAAACAAACAAACAAAAAAACCAAGAAACTAGTAATGGTGACCAGTTGCACAACTGTCTCAAATTCTAGGAATGTTACACTCCCTAAATAAATTCCAATTAACATTAAGGTTGAGTTTATCATTTTAAAGAGCCAAATGTTTAAACGAATTTGAGATTCCTTTCTACCTATGCCACGCTATGTTACCTTTCTTTTTTTAGCCTAAATGGAAATGGTATCTTCCGCTAGTCACTGAGAAGTTGAGTCACCTCATTCTTTTTCCCCTTAAAGGTAAAAAGGAGAAAATGGTGATGGGTTGAAAAGAAGTAGCAGATAAATGTGACATGCTAGCAAAGGCCAAGGAAAAGGAGGGGATTAAGATATATGGCCTTTAACTTTTACTGTTCTTATATATTTGAATCTAAATAAGTTACACAAAAGGAGTCATATATTAGGTCCAACAGCCTGCCTGCTTCCCCAAGCCCAGCGAATCCATTAAATAGAGGAGTGTACAAATGGTTGCCTGACTGGATTAGATTGTATTGATCTTTGCCATAAAGAATGTTTTATGTACAGTTATCAGTTTCAGTTGTTTCTTCATGATAGAAATTTACAATTCCCAGCAACTGCTTTAGCATTTATGTAGAAGCACAACTTAGTATTGTATTTTTGTGTCTGCATCTATGTAGATACTGGTATATAAATATTTTATTTTATATTGTATGTGCACCAGAGGGCACTGTGCTTCTGGTCTGTATGTAGTCTTTTATACAGCATTGTGAGAAATTTATAAATCCTATCAGCAATGCATATTTACAGAAAAGACTGAAGGTATTGAACAATTTCATGAAATCACACTGCTCTGCGTGTGTGTGTGTGTCTGTCTGTCTGTGAGTGTGTTTAATAAGAAGTCCCTTAGTCTAGGCAGCCAGAGCATGGACACAAGTCTGTAAAAAAGATTTATCCTAATTTAAAAAAGATGACATAATACATATTAAAGATTTTCTTTCTGAAGTGCAGCAGAAAACAGTCAATATAATATGATTCTAGCTTTATTCCTTTTTACATGTGTTTGTTGGTTTAGCCAGATTTCCTTTACAAATTGCATGGAGCTACTTGAATTTAAGATTGTAAGAATGTCTAATATTTCAGCATTCGGCAAGAGGATTATTAATAGTCTGTCAAACGAACTAACCCAGAGCGTGTCTCCATGATCCATTGACATCTCTACTGGGTTGTCTGAGGTGTTGTCTGGTGTGTGATTGTTTGGCTGTTTATTGGTCGATGAACTGTGAGTTGAAAACATGGCTTGACATGTCTTTAGAAGTTCTAAGTTGAATGAAAGAGACATTATTTGGATCACCATAGTGAAAGGTAATGAAAAATAATGTCTTGGGATGTTTGCAAAATTCGTATATTCCCTTTAGACTTTATGGGACTGTACTCTTAAAGATCTACATGAGCCCTATACACCTCATCCTTCCGATGTTTTTGCCTTTGTGGTTCTAATAAACATGTGTTGGACTTATCTGTTTATAAACAATGGAATATAGCATCGCGTTAGCTCTGCCCGGGTCAGGCTATGACTTCTTATGTTACCTTCGATGGTTGCTCTACAGTGAACAATATAATATATTTATGAGGGTTCCTTTTGTGTCAGAACAGTGAGACATTTCATTTATCCAAATAGCATTTACCTAAATTTCAGAGAATTCTATCGACCTATGCATCCAATATAATGGGCATTATTCCTAGTGAAGTTAAACTTGTAGCTGAGATATTAGAGATTCTCAAATCCAAGGACTGAAATAGTATTTTGCTGTTGTTTTGACTTTTAAAAGTATTTGTCATAAAAAATAATTATTAGAGACTTTATCTTTTATAAATGTTTGCCCTGTTATGCAGAATTTGTATTTAAGACACACAGAAGGAAAATTAATACTTTTCCACATTAGATGCTAGATTAATCATTTTAAAAGATCACATAATTTCAAAAAGTGATCAGCCAAGTTCTACTAGTGTTTGTTATTACTGTCATAAGCTCCTTCATGTGGGGTGTTGTATTGATATAGTTTCTTAAAGGCATTAGTTTTAAATGTGAACCATATTAAGACTCTTAAAATAATGAGGTAAAATCTTTTTCAATTGTTTTCATTTTATCTCCTTCTCCGGCAACATATTTTTCTTTTCACCTCAAATATACAATAGCAAGATCATAATCATTGAATATTTATTACTAGGATCATAGTCAAGGCATAGAAGGGAAAAGGAAGTGCCATTATTATTTTTTTTTTACAAAGTGCATGTTTTTCAACTAACAAGGCTTATATTTGTATTTTTAAACTTATAATTATAAAGAATTTTTAGATTTTTGTTCTGAAACAACATTATGACTTAAGAAAAGATCATTTTATGAGTAGATCATTGAATTGGAAGACCAAGAATGAACTTGTTAACGCTTAAGTTGTTATTTGGTTAACACTAAAAGTTTGGTTTTTAGCCATCTTTCAGTCTTAGCTGAAGATCAATAATAGAACCTAAGCATAGGCATTTTAAGTACCCTCACTTTTAGAAAATGGGCTATGCCTGGAGAAATTTTATCCACTGAAAAGTATAGAATAGGAGTATACTTGGTCCCTTAATATGTGGGAAACATGTGATTGGTTATTATGTTCTAAAAATACCCTTAGGTATTATGGCCACCAGCAAATGCATAATTTGTTCCAGGTCTGCAGATTCTCAATTCCTTGCATAAATTATAAGAGCTCTGGACAAGGGATTCACTTTTAATAACTCAAACTTAGAGTTACCTTGAATCACAGCTGTAAGTTCTATGTCATAAGGAGGTGATTTTTATTTCCATAAAAGAAACATATATAGATCTTCAAATATGGTTATATAAAATAAAAGTTTTTTGGTTGTTTGTTTGTTTGTTTTTTTGCCAAACCTCTACTATTCTTTGTTTAAGCACATGTACAAATGAATCATAGGGAAAATGATGATGCTTTTCTTAGAATCTTCCAAGATAATATAAAGATATGTCCTATTACAACAACTTAGTTTAATTCTTTGAAATAATTTTTCAAAGCAAAATTTTAGTGAGAATAGGACACAACTGAAATAAGTGCTAAATGTTGTGCTTTATTGGTTTTCATGGTCATGCCCTCTGAAAAAAAACTATATTTAAAACATGCTATGCAAAAGACAAGATAGTCTAGAAAGATAAACAAATGTATGGACATTTCATATATGACAGGAGAATATGAAATAGTGTATGTATGGGAAAGGGTGAGATTTTGAATAAATGGTATGCAATTTGAGTATCCATATGAGGAAAGTAGAAATCAGATTCTTTCTTTGTATTGTATATACAAATCTACTTAATACGGAATAAGGGTCTACATAAGAAATGCAAAAATGTTGTTTCTAGAAGAAAACATTTATTTCTAGAAAAAAGCATGTATTTCATGATAATAAGATATGTAAGAATTTCTTAAAACATCAGGCATTAAACATCAAAAAGATAGTGGTCAATTCAGGTGTATTAACATACATATATGTTCTGTTTTAAGATATATATATGTATATATATACATATATATATGTATATATAGAATCATATTGTGTGCAAATTTTTCCTGTGCTCAGTTTATCTCACTTAACATTCTGGTTTGAGGATTCATCTGTGCTGCTACTGATGGCTATGTTCCTGTTAATGATATATATATATATACACATATATATATATATATATACGATCACAATATGATTCTAAGAAATTCACAAAACTGAATTATATTATTTAGAGATGCATATGTAAAGATAAACCTAAAGAAAAGCCAAGAAGCTACTATAACACAAATCAAGATAGTGATTAGTTCTATGAGGCAATAAAGAGGATAGGATTTTTAGGGTAAAACTCGAGGGATTCTAAGGAAAGGACGATACTGAATTTCTTAAAATAGGTGATCATTACCATGGTGTTCTTTACATTCTAAATATTTATTTTAGACAGTCATTCATATAATATTTTATATTTCACGACATAAAATATTTTTTAAGGATTTTATTTATTTATTCGACAGACAGAGATCACAAGTAGGCAGAGAGAGAAACGGGGAAGCAGGCCCCTGCCAAGCAGAGAGCCTGACGCAGGGCCCGATCCAAGGACCCCGAGACTACTAGCCGAGCCGAAGGCAGAGGCCCAACCCACTGAGCCACCCAGGCACCCACCATATAAAATATTTTTAAAGTAACTAAATACTGTGTCAGCTTTGGATTAAAAAATAGAAATTCTCAAATTAAGTTACTAAATTATTTCCTTTAATTTTTTCCACATTCAATATTTATTATGAATGTTTATTAAGCTCATAAATTTTGTTATAAGAGCAATATATACTCCATTATAGTTTAGTATCTATACATACATTCATGTGGAAAAATAAAATTTTTATTTGTTTACAAAGACCTTCCATTATTTTTATATGTGATTTTTGTTATAACATTTCATTGATGGCATTATTATTATTTTAAAAATATTTTATTTCTTTATTTGAGAGAGGGAGAGAGTACGCGGGGAGCAGGGATGAGAGGCAGAGAGAGGGAGAAGTGGATTCCCCGCTAAGCAGGGATCCTGACTTCGGGCTCAATTCCAGGTCCTGACTTGGAGCTTGATCCTAGGTCCTAACTGAGAGCTCCATCCCAGCACCCTGAGATCATGACTTGAGCTGAAGGGATATGCTTAACTGACTGAGCCACCCAGGTGCCTCTCATTGATTATCATTATATCGATTTCAAAAAACTTAATCTCACAAAACAAACTGAGGGTTGCTGGGGGGAGGGGGTTTGGGAGAAGGGGGTGGGATTATGGACATTGGGGAGGGTATGTGTTTTGGTGAGTGCTGTGAAGTGTGTAAACCTGGTGATTCACAGACCTGTACCCCTGGGGATAAAAATATATGTTTATAAAAAATAAAAAATTATATTGAAAGAAAAAAAAAACAACAAAAACTAACATTCAGAGATTTTTTTTAAATTTAATTTTATTTTTTTTTTTGGTGTTCCAAGACTCATTATTTATGCACCACGCCCAGCACTCCATGCAATACGTGCCCTCCTTAATGCATTCAGAGATTTTAAACAATATGTCTACAAACAACAAACAGTAAACAATTTTATATTTCTAATTCAAATTCAATGACCATTTTACTATAATATAAAAAAACAAGCCAGAAATGAAATAAGAGTCCCCATAGATGATTAACTAACTTGTTGATAGTCAAAAACCAAATTCTTCTACCACTCTGATTTCTATGGTTCCATATGTTAGTCAGCTTTGCTCAGTAAATATATCCTTCTATCTAATATGCATTCTTTGTTGCCAGAGACTTATAAACTTGTGTACAACTATTGCATTTAAGGTTCCCAGTGTATCTGACCTCCCCTTCTCAACAACCTTGTGTATTATTTCTCTCACTGACTCTGGGCTTGGCCATCCACGTTGCTTCAGTCAGTGTGACGTCAGCGGAAGCCACTCGGTGAAGAAGTTTCCTCTAGACCAATAGAGGAGCTGAGGCTGCATGGGGCAGAAAAGAACCAGACCAGCTGATGTTCTCTGGGCCTGATAGGTGTCAGACAGAAACAATCACTGGACAAGTAATGAGGCCATTTAAAAATATTCAGCCCAAGCCGAACTAGTAGAAAACTGAAAATACACGAGTGACCTTAGGTATAAGAGTAGAACCATCCTGCTGGGCTCAGCCGATATTGCTCATTCATTCACAGAATCATCAAAACAAACAAACAAAACAAAAGAAAAACAACTTATTTCAAGCCTCTAAGTTTGGGGAAGGTTTCCGTGTACCACATGTAATGGATGAAACTATTCTTCATCAGGAATATATATTGGACAGGTATTTATTAAAAATATTATAAATCATATAGAATGGTAAAGATAGCATTTATTATAAAGACCTTCTTTATTTGAGGATGAATACATTTAAAAAAAAAAAGAAAAAAAAAAAACTAAGAGGATTCTGGCTGAAAATGTCTTCCAAATAACAATTTCAAACAAGAGCAGTCACTTTAAATTTCCTCCTAAACGACTATGAATCCATGGAAGGAGGAGGTTGAAAATTCATCATAACACAAGATTATAGTTGACACACTATTTTCTGCCAAACTATGAGAGGCATTTCCATAGTTATAAGAATCATTGAGTAGCAATCATATTTAAATACATAAGATAGATGAAGCCAAATAGTCTTGACAAAAGTGATAGCTACCTGAAATACGTTGGGGACGACATACTCAGCAACCTACTCAGAAGCCCAGAGTTGGGACCTAGTAGAAACTGGGCATCCATCTCTCCACTGCAAAATCCTGCTTTGTGATGTAATCACAGTATTAAATAATTAATTTCTCTTTCTTTTTTCCCAAATTTTTATTTAAATTTCAGTTAGTTAACATGTAGTGTAATGTTAGTTTCAGATGTAGAACTTAGTTGATTGAATACTTGAAGATTTCTCTTTTTCTTAAGGTGTTTGGAAATGGTGGTTATCCAAAATAATATCGTAGATAGAGAGTTGCCAGTTAAGTATGACCCATATAATATGTGGGACATACTTATACTTAAAAAAAATATTCATTATTTAAATTGCAGTTTAACTGATTGTAATATATTTTATCCTCTCGCTCTGGTAACTCTATGAGGAAAAAGGTGATTACTGACATTGATGGTTATGTATCAATGACAAGGGCTCTCAGAAGTAAATTAGAAATAAATAGTGAGCCCTGAATGAAGTCAGTAGAGTTTCTCATGGACTTTTTTGTTCATTCTGTCAGAAAAAATAATGTCAGATTAACTCCTGCATTAGATGAAGATAGCTACACACTGATAGTTAAGCCCAAAATTCTACACACCAGTGCACTCTTCAGCAAACAAAAAGCAAGTGGGAAAAGTGACTCACATACCATCTCTTAGCAAACTCTACATGTTAATAGAGCTCTCCATTTTATATTACATAAATAAAATAAGACAGTAATAGCACCTTTGGATTTGTAGTGTACAACAGAGTGCATGTAACATTGTAGGGAGACCATGCTCACAGGAGGATAAAGGAACAAATAAAAAGCCTGGCAGACAAAAGAAATTTAAAAATTTCCATAAAAAGTCAGTAGAAGAGATGACCTCTTTATGATTCCCCCCTCAATATGCACATATACAAGTATTATACACATATACAATTTGTCTTCTCCATAGGTTGTAAGAAGCTGTGAAATCTACAAACAGAGGAGATGGTAAGGAGAAAATAATCTAAAAATAAAAGGGCATTGGGTAAGATGGCATAATAATGTAGGTAAATAAAAAGTAGCAATAAAAATAAAATTCACATTAAAGATCATTACACACAGTGAGTGTAAAAATTGCAAGGATGGTTGTGAAATTGCATGTAAATGTTAAAATGTAAATCTTGGCGGATACAATATTTAACATGAAAGATCATGATTAAATCATATGGGTCTATAAGCTCAATTGATAAAAATAAATACATAGAAGAAAAGCCATGTTAAAGACAGTAAAAATCTTACAAAAATATAAGTGAGGAATCAAAATTTATATTTACTTAAATTATAAAGTAGAACTGGTAAGAATAAGTTTAAATGTTATTGCAAACCTTAAGGGTAAGACAAGTGGATACAAAATCATCATATATATCTTAAAATTTACTGCTACATATAAAAACAAACAAAAAGTAAAAAGAAAAAAGAAAATGATAAATATAACTTAAGACAAGGGGACTTCAGAAAACCAAACATATGGTTAATGTAATGCATGTATTATGTCAAGGTCTAAACATAATTACTGTATTTGGATTAAAACATATATTTGAATATGCTATTAACAGTTACCTAAAACAAAATTACCCCAACATAAAAGCCGAAAAGATGACCAATTAATTCTCTTACAATCCATAAAATACTATCTAGTGAATGGTATATTATACTAGACCTTTTAAAGGAAGTTAAAAAAAATAACTGTCACATGAGATTTTAGTCTTCCATTCTTATTCTTCGTGGATGAAACTGATCACACACACACAGACATACACACAACACAAGCAGTGTAGGATTGGGAAAGAGCAGATAACTTGAGTATGGAATCTAGTACAATTGTATCATATATAGAGTTGTACATGTTGAACATGTGATGCTAAATGTGATCTACTTCTTAAACACATATATGGAATATTTATGAGATTTTATTTATTTTGGTGCAAGCAAAAATTTTCAAAATAATACATCCCTACATTTTAGAATTTTGAAATCTAAGCACATTGCCTTAAAACTAATTATTTGAATATAAATTTAGAGAAATTAATTTAACTATTTGCTCTTAAAAATGAAAATTCAGATTTAATAACATTTAATATGGTTTTATTTTAAAATATATTTAATACTATGAAAAATTGTTTATATTTTTTCAAATATAAAGTTAAATAAAACAGACAAAAACTCCAAAACTCAAAAATAGAAAGTAGAGCTCAAATGATTTCTATATGATTTTACTTTTTAAAAATATAAATATGTGGAGTATAAACATTAGATGTAAATGTATCTGTTTGCTTTATCTCTGGTTAAATTTTTTTTTAATTTTTAATTTTTTATAAACATATAATATATTTTTATCCCCAGGGGCACAGGTCTGTGAATCATCAGAATTACACACTTCACAGCACTCACCATAGCACATACCCTCCCCAATGTCCATAACCCCACTCCCTTCTCCCAACCCCCCTCCTCCCAGCAAGTCTCAGTTTGTTTTGTGAGATTAAGAGTCACTTATGGTTTGTCTCCCTCCCAATCCCATCTGGTTTCATTTATTCTTCTCCTACCTCCCCTTAGCCCCCCATGTTGCATCACCACTTCCTCATATCAGGGAGCTCATATGATAGTTGTCTTTCTCCACTTGACTTATTTCGCTAAGCATGATATGCTCTAGTTCCATCCACATTGTACCAAATGGCAAGATTTCATTTCTTTTGATGGCTGCATAGTATTCCATTGTGTATATATACCACATCTTCTTTATCCATTCATCTGTTGATGGACATCTAGGTTGTTTCCAAAGTTTGGCTATTGTGGACATTGCTGCTATAAACATTTGGGTGCATGTGCCCCTTCGGATCACTGTGTTTGTATCTTTAGGGTAAATACCCAGTAGTGTAACTGTTGAATCATAGGGTAGTTCTATTTTCAACATTTTGAGGAACCTCTATGATGTTTTCCAGAGAGGTTGCACCAGCTTCCATTCCCACCAACAGTGTAGGAGGGTTCCCCTTTCTCCACATCCTCGCCAGCATCTGTCATTTCCTGACTTGTTAATTTTAGCCATTCTGACTGGTGTGAGGTGGTATCTCATTGTGGTTTTGATCTGTATTTCCCTGATGCCGAGGGATATGGAACACTTTTTCATGTGTCTTTTGGCCATCTGGATGTCTTCTTTGCAGAAATGTCTGTTCATGTCCTCTGCCCATTTCTTGATTGGATTATTTGTTCTTTGGGTGTTGACTTTGCTAAGTTCTTTATAAATTTTGGACACTAGTCCTTTATCTGATATGTCGTTTGCAAATATCTTCTCCCATTCTGTCAGTTGTCTTTTGGTTTTGTTAACTGTTTCCTTTGCTGTGCAAAAGCTTTTGATCTTGATGAAATCCCAATAGTTCATTTTTGCCCTTGCTTCCCTTGCCTTTGGCGATGTTCCTAGGAAGATGTTGCTGCAGCTGAGGTCGAAAAGGTTGTTTTCTGTGTTCTCCTCAAGGATTTTGATGGGTTCCTTTCTCACATTGAGGTCCTTCATCCATTTAGATTCTATTTTTGTGTGTGGTGTAAGGAAATGGACCAATTTCATTTTTCTGCATGTGGCTGTCCAATTTTCCCAGCACCATTTATTGAAAAGGCTGTCTTTTTTCCATTGGACATTCTTTCCTGCTTTGTCAAAGATTAGTTGACCATAGAGTTGAGGGTCTATTTCTGGGCTTTCTATTCTGTTCCATTGATCTATGTGTCTGTTTTTGTGCCAGTATCATGCTGTCTTAGTGATGACAACTTTGTAATAGGGCTTGAAGTCCGGAATTGTGATGCCACCAATGTTGGCTTTCTTTTTCAATATCCCTTTGGCTATTTGAGGTCTTTTCTGGTTCCATATAAATTTTAGCATTATTTGTTCCATTTCTTTGAAAAAAATGGATGGTACTTTGATAGGAATTGCATTAAATGTGTAGATTGCTTTAGGTAGCATAGACATTTTCACGATGTTTATTCTTCCAATCCAGGAGCATGGAACATTTTTCCATTTCTTTGTGTCTTCCTCAATTTCTTTCATGAGTACTTTATAGTTTTCTGAGTATAGATTCTGTGCCTCTTTGGTTAGGTTTATTCCTAGGTATCTTGTGGTTTTGGGTGCAATTGTAAATGGGATGGACTCCTTAATTTCTCTCTCTTCTGTCTTGTTGTTGGTGTAGAGAAAAGCAACTGATTTTTGTGCATTGATTTTATATCCTGACACTTTACTGAATTCCTGTATAAGTTCTAGCAGTTTTGGAGTGGAGTCTTTTGGGTTTTCCACATATAGTATCATATCATCTGCAAAGAGTGATAGTGTGACTTCTTTGCTGATTTGGATGCCTTTAATTTCCTTTTGTTGTCTGATTGCTTAGGCTAGGACTTCTAGTACTATGTTGAATAGCAGTGGTGATAATGGACATCCCTGCCGTGTTCCTGACCTTAGTGGAAAAGCTTTCAGTTTTTCTGCATTGAGAATGATATTTGCAGTGGGTTTTTCATAGATGGCTTTGATGATATTGAGGTATGTGCCTTCTATCCCTACACTTTGAAGAGTTTTGATCAGGAAGGGATGCTGTACTTTGTCAAATGCTTTTTCAGCATCTATTAAGAATATCATATGGTTCTTGTTCTTTCTTTTATTGATGTGTTGTATCACATTGATTGATTTGTGGATGTTGAACCAAACTTGCAGCCCTGGAATAAACCCCACTTGGTCGTGGTGAATAATCCTTTTAATGTACTGTTGAATCCTATTGGCTAGTATTTTGGTAAGAATTTTCACATCTGTGTTCATCAAGGATATTGGTCTATAGCTCTCTTTTTGATGGGATCCTTCTCTGGTTTTGGGATCAAGATGATGCAGGCCTCATAAAATGAGTTTGGAAGTTTTCCTTCCATTCTATTTTTTGGAACAGTTTCAGGAGAATAGGAATTAGTTCTTCTTTAAATGTTTGGTAGAATTCCCCCGGGAAGCCGTCTGGCCCTGGGCTTTTGTTTGTTTGGAGTTTTTTGATGACTGTTTCAATGTCCTTACTGGTTATGGGCCTGTTCAGGCTTTCTATTTCTTCCTGGTTCAGTTGTGGTAGTTATATGTCTCTAGGAATGCATCCATTTCTTCCAGATTGTCAAATTTGTTGGCGTAGAGTTGCTCATACTATGTTCTTATAATTGTTTGTATTTCTTTGGTGTTAGTTGTGATCTCTCCTCTTTCATTCATGATTTTATTTATTTGGGTCCTCTCTCTTTTCTTTTTGATAAGTCTGGAAAGGGGTTTATCAATCTTATTAATTCTTTCAAAGAACCATCTCCTAGTTTCGTTGATTTGCTCTATTGTTTTTTTGTTTTCTATTTCATTGATTTCTGCTCTGTTCTTTATGATTTCTCTTATGCTGGGCTTAGGGTTTCTTTCTTGTTCTTTCTCCAGCTTCCTTTACAAAAGTTGCTTGTAAATACTCTTTAAAAAGTAAAATCCAAAAGTCTTTTATATTACTCTGTATTTATACAAAGTTAAACATCAATTTTGTAGTATTCCCCTACATACCACTCAAATTCTTTTCTATTTCTTATATGTTCTATTAAAGAGGCTGTAATGGAAGGAAGCTATTTTTCCTAGTTGGTTGACTTTCTACAAATCATTCCATTAGTCTGTTAGTACCCTTTACCATGCAATGATAAATTAGGGAGAATATTCTAGATAATACTAATAACCTAAATTTATTTGATATTTGATATTTATTCAACAACTCTATTTAACTACATCTCTAATTTTGAGATTAAACCATAATAAATTGAAAATTTTATTATTTAATTCTATTCACAATTGAATATACAATGAATTCGTATTTTATGTATCTTTTAGCTGTCATTGGGAAAATTTCAGTAAGAAATAAAATCAAAATATTAATTCAGGTTTTTGGAGTTATAATTGACTTTCAGAAAAGCCAATTCTTAAAGGAGATTGTATATAATCTTATAACTATAAATAAAAGGCATTCTTTGTTATAATTTCTATAATTTGTAAGTAATAATTTTTAGTCTAATAATACATTCATGTTCATTGCTATTAAAATAAAAAAATGAACAGGACTGCCAGTTCATACAATTATATACAGAAGAGGAAATAACAATGATGATTCTTGGCATTCAAACAAAGAATTTATTTGATTATTTTGCCCTCTCTAGTTCCACCTTACCAAATCCTTCAGTGTCATTATCTCTGTGGTCTTCTTCCAAATAAAATTGTCCAAATTATCAGTATTGTTTTCTTTTGATATCACTGTTCTGGGGCTTTTGAATTGTTAATTTTTTTTTTTTAAATCAAGCACTAGTCTAAAAATACAAGGTTTAAAAATTGGAGAGGGAAAAACGAGTAATAATCCTTTTTCTAGGCTTTTTTTCTCTATTTAAATGGACTGTTATTTTAAAAAGCCATTTACTTTATATTTTCCATTGTAAGTAAGGAAAGGTCCTAAATAACATTTATTATGCCTTTTTCTGCCTTAATATAAAACAAAGCAATTGCCATTTAATTGCAATATTAAAAAAATCTAACTTTTAAATATTAGCGAAAAGATATAATACTAAGATATTATCTCTTTTACTTTAATAAGCATGTAATGTGAACCATGGCAAAAGATTAGACCCTTACCTTCAAATTGTACTTTCCAAAGTTAAAGCTAAAATTTGTACTGAGTACTTGTACTTTGTAATAGATTTTAATTAATATCTATATTTAGACCATTCTTTAATGGAAGTAGCGTTTTTTAATCTTTTTGAGATTATTTTTTCTAGAAACGGCTTATTTTCCCCTTTATTTTCAGTTAGAATCACAATGAAATAATCTGCCTTAGGATGTAAGAATCATCCAGTAAATTTCCTTCAGCTTAGAGAAGAGTCTTACCATCAATTAATTAGTAATATTTAACCCTGAAATTTGCTTCTCAGACTAAAGTGGCATATGATAATATGTAGATGTCCAACAAATTTAGTTGAAAAGAATTACACAAAGGCTGTTCATATATATACTTTTTATTGATGTATAACTGACATACAATACTATATTGGTTTCATGGGTGCAAAATAGTGATTACTATAATTCTACATTATGAGACGCTCATTATAGTTAATGTAATTACCAACTGTCACCATAGAGTTATTATGATATTATTAATTATATACCCTTGTGTACTTTTAATCCCCATGATTTATTCCCATACCCCCTTCCCTCTGGCAAACACTGGTTTGTTCTATTTATGTGTCTATTTATTTTTGTTTCCTTTCTTGTTTGTCTTGATTTTTAGATTCCACATGTACGTGAAATTTTATGGATATTTGTTTTTTTCTGTCAGACTTATTTTACTTAACATAATGCCCTCTAGGTCCATTCATCTTGTCACAAATGGGAAGATTTCAATTTTATGACTGGGTAGTATTGCATTGTAAGTGTATGTCACATCTTCATCCATTCTTATATGGATGGACACTTAAGTTACTTCAATATCTTGACTATTGTAAATAATCCTGCAATAAACATAGGGGTGCATATGTCTTTTTGAAAGTATTTTTATTTTCCTTATGTAAATACCCACAAGTGATATTACAGGTTATAAGTAGTTTTATTTTTAATTTTTTGAGGAACCTCCATACTGTTTTTCAGCGTCTGCATCAGTTTACATTCCTACCAAGTGTGTGTGAGGATTTCCATTTTTTCCATATCCTTGTTAAAACTTACTATGTTTTTTTTTGTTGTTGTTTTATTTTTTTATTTTTTTTTGTTTTTTTGTGGGTTTTTTTTTTTTTTTTTGACACTAGCCATGTTGACTGGAATCTGATGATGGCTCATTGTGGTGTTGCTCTACATTTCCTCAATGATCTGTGATGCTGAGCATCTTTTCATGTGTCTCATCTATATGTCCTCTTCAGAAAAATGCTTTCAGGTCCTCTACCCATATGTTCTTAATATTGCTTTCATCTATTTCTCTAAATCTTCTGGTAAACAAAGGCAGTTTAAAAAGCACTCTATTATGTCAAAATAGGAAAATATTAATAAGCCATTTTAGTTTAAGTATAAAAGCTAATAACCTTGAGTATAGTCAAAAGAGAAATTTTTATGCTTTTCAGTATTATTAAAAAGTTACTAAAGGTTCTCTGAGTGTTTTATTTGTGGTCAAGAAACAGAAGCTTCCACGATATTAGAAAGTACAGTTGATCCTTGAATGACATAGGTTTGAAATGTGCAGGTCCACATATATGTGACATATATATGACAGATTTTTTTTTCAGTGAAGTACTATAAGTGTATTATCTCTTATGATTTCTTTAATGACACTTTCTTTTCTCTAGCTTACTTTATCATAAGAATGCAGTATATAATACATATACAAAGTATTTGTTAGTCACCTATTTATGTCAGATATAAGGCTTTCAGCCATGGGTAGGCTATTAGAAGCTAAGTTTTGGAGAAGCCAAAAGTAATACAGAGATTTTCAACTGTGTATGGGGTCAATGCCCTGAACTCTCCCATTATTCAAGAGTCATATATATATATATATATATATATAGAGAGAGAGAGAGAGAGAGAGAGAGACATGATTACTTTTTGTGTCAGTCTTCCCTTTTTAAAAGTAATTTCCTCCCCTTTCCATATATGTACAGACTACTCATTCTCTTCATTTTCAATTCAATTGAAAAGAGGCAAAGAGAATGGCCTTACCACACATTTGCATGTCCTTTTCCTAGTAAACATTTCTCAGGCTGCTCACTTAAATGGATATTAGCAGCTTACTAATTAAACTGTCTTTCCTGTCAGCCTGAAATTAGCAAAGGCTCTGCATTGCTGCAGCCTTGTGTGCTCTCTTTACCTAAAGACATGCACTACTATCATCCCAAAACATAATAGAAAATCAGATTTAAATAAATATATCTGATTAAAATGTATAAAGTATTTCCTCACAATATATAATCTTTAAAAGATTAACTACTATATGAAGAGTGATTTTTCAGTTACCACTAAATTCATCACACATAAAAATACTTTTCCTGGTTTATTATAAAAAACAGATAATTTATTTTTTGGAATTATCTTTTCAGAAGTAAGATTTTTTTAATATAAAATTAAAGATTCTAATGAATAAAAATGTCCTTAAAATCCTTCTACTCAAATTATTTTGGTTCTACTAGATGCTCTTTGTCATGTCATTGTTTGACTTGTGTGTTCATATCTCGTGTAATATAAAAACATTTTTAGTCATGTGACAAATCTGTGGAGAATTTTGTTTTTGAATATTATAATCTGACACCTTGTTTTATTTCAGATCTTCATATTTCAAAAAAATGTCCTCTATATATTCATTTGTATTACCGATAATTTTAGCTGAATGAGAATAAAAATAGATCTCTCAATAACATCTTGAGAAACCCTCCCGCAACTAGATACATTTCAAATTTTGTAACTGTTCAAAGTTCTTTATCAGCAGTTTGAAAATCTCAAAGCTCTGACAACGAGCCATTCTCTCATAGGTCACATGACTTGAAAACTTTCCCTGACCTGGGCAGATGTGAAACTATTTATAGTTTTTGTTTTTGTACTTAATGCAAATATTCATATGTTTCATTGCGGGGATATTGATGTATTTGATGAGTGGTTGATGCCCTTGAACTGGACATATTACAAAACATACATAATTGCTGCCTTATTTTTCCTTTAAAATCTGAAAATCTAGGGGCACCTGGGTGGCTCAGTGGGTTAAAGCCTCTGCCTTCAGGTCAGGTCATGATCCCAGGGTCCTAGGATCGAGCCCCACATTGGGCTCTTTGCTCCGCGGGGAGCCTGCTTCCTCCTCTCTCTCTCTCTCTGCCTGCCTCTCTGCCTACTTGTGATCTCTGTCAAATAAATAAATAAAATCTTAAAAAAAAAAAGTATACAAAATAAATAAATAAAATAAAATCTGAAAATCTCTGAATTGAGATGCACTTAACCCCAAAGGCTTCAGGTAGAGCACTTTGGATCTATGTTAACCTCCATGCTTCTCCCCAGCTTCTGCATTAGGATAACATTTTTGACCACGTTAAATACAAACAGCACATTTGGATCCCACAAGGTATGTTTTAGTGTCTCAGGTATGTTTCGGGAGTACTTGCAAGTCCAAATGCAGGGCCACGGAGAGGATGGGCTTGGATATACTGTTAGGAATGGCTTAGAGTACAGGGGATTCAGGTGGGAGCCACTGCTGCGGCAATCACTCTTCCCAGGGAAAGCGCTGTCGCCAGGGATCTTAGGAGTTATATGGGACCAGCAGTGTCTTCCTGAGATGAGAAATACTTGCATGCCACCCTAAGCTCCCAGTCCCTAACTCATCTGTAGAAAGTCTGGCTCGTGCCACATAACTACTAAACTCCATTTCTCCTCAACACATTTCCTGATATCCCTTAAAAATTTCACAGAATACCAACTGGTTTGTTGATCTATTAGGTTAACAAGCGCACCTAACGAGGAAATTAAATACATTTTTTCTATTCTTACCCAAACATATAAAAAATTCAATCTAGGGCACTCCTTTTTCATTTTTAAAATTGAAATTATATTCATAAATTCTTATTTTTAAGTTGTGACCTTATAATTCTTATGTTCTATTGAAACGTTATTTAATCTTTTTTTAGTTGATCTTTAAGTAAGGAGTTAAATCACTTGTTTTTGGCATTATATCAATTTAATCCCACTGTATGAATGGAGAGGTAAAGACGACTCACACTAGGATAAAGAAAAGATGAATTGGCATTATAGAACTAAGAACTGTAGAACTTCAGGCCTGCATTTATCATTTACCTTCTGTGTAAACCTGAAATGTATATCACCCCTCTGTTCTTCTGAGTCTTCATGTCAAAAATGGGAATGACAGAAAACATAATGAGCTTATTTCTCACTTTAAAATTTAATTGAAGCAAATTTCTCACTCATCATCTTTCTTACAGAAGCTATTTTATAATGTTAATAATTAGGGCTTATCATTGTATACAGAAATTGAATGTAAATGTATATACTATGTCACAGAACTGGCTGCATATTTTTTATTTAGGATTAATATTTGAATTTGTTTTGAATATAAGTTTATGATTTAAAGAATTCTACTTAGTGAACACTATGTCTGAATATAAAAACTTCAGATTTTTCTAGAAAATAATTTCTAAAATCCATGTATAATGTTTCAAGATAAGCAATCTAAGTTGCTTCTAAAAGAAGAATGGTATTTAAGGAATGTACACTACATGAATAAAAAATTAAATCTATTGGATGGCAAAGAAACTTCCTGTGTTGCCTCTGCCATGATAATTTAGTGTTTTTATTTTATAAAAATTCCAAATATTTGCTTCCCATAATCTAAACATTCACAGAATACATTTTCTATTATATTATAGCTTTCAAAAATATTGTGTTTGATATCTGCAGTAGTATCTACTACTAAATGTAGTCTAGTAAGATTCTTGAATGTTACTTTAGTATATTTTAGATCAAATGTGCTATTCAAAGTATTTTTCTAAAAAAAAAAATGAGGCATCATGAGTATTCCCTTCCTTTCACTAATAGAAAAATAATCAAAAATATAATAAACAATGTGTCCATGACATAGGAACTTAACGTCTTGAGTCCTGTTTTTGCCTTTACTTATCTCCAGTTCCCTTATTAGAGCAAATAGGATCATTGTTGATATGATATGAACTTAATATTATATTTCCTAAGGACAGATTCTCTACCTCTATTTCTGGCATCTTAACCATGTTCATACTTTAATCTTTCACTGGCACTGTTCCCTGTTGGGCTATTCTATTTAGGTCTTAGTTTATCAAGTTATCTCCCTTCTGTTTCTGGCCTTAGTAATACTCCTAAAATAGATCATCACACAGTTCAATATCTTTCTACTATTAACTTATTCAAAACACACACACATGCAAACAAAGAACTTTTTATAAAAACTAATAATGAACTGGCATTTTTCCTGCCTTGAAATAAGCTTTTTTAAAAAAAAGTGAGGTATGATGACATATAACATTATATTAGTTTCTGGTATACAACATAATGGTTCAATATTTGTATGCGTTGCAAAATGATAACCACAGAAAGTCCAGTCAACATCTGTGACCATACATAGTCATAAAATTTTATTTTCTTGTGATGAGAACTCTTAAGATCCACCTTCTTAGAACCTCCACATGGAAAATATAACAATATTAACCATAGTTACTATGCTGTATGTTACTCTTGATCTGGTTGTTAACACCTGCCTTGTTTGGTTAAATATGAAAGAGTCTTATTCCATGCTTGTGTTATTTTAAACTTCAAAATAAATTCAAATGGGAAACTCAAACCACGTTGGGTGCTAGGATTATATAAAAAACATTTTATGTTAATATATTCAATTGATGTTGAAATACTCTTCATTTCTTCTTCATTATATCTTCATGTGAGCATTATACCTACTTATGAGCAACACATTTTCCACTCCTAGAAATATGGAAGATAGAATACAAGGTAAGTCACTTTCCTTTTTATGTCTGTTGCCCTGAATTATTTCAGAGCCAAAAGGGAAGACAGATTCACTTGCATTCCCATCCCCTTCGGTGCCATCTCCTACACATGCCACCAGAATTCTGAAAATGGTATTGTTAAACAGAGTAGATAGAGGGAGCTAGAGAGTATTACGTTAAGTGAAACAAGTCAGAGAAAGACAAGTACCATATGATTTCACTCATATGGAGAATTTAAGAAACAAAACAAATGAATATACTGGGGAGGGGGAAGAAAAGAAAACCAAGAAACAGACTCTTAACTATAGAGAACAAACTGAGGGTTACTTGGGAGGGGGGAATGTGTTAATAGTTGATGGGTATTAAGGAGTATACCCAGGGGTGAGCACTGGGTGTTGTAAGTAAGTGATGAATCACTAAATCCTACACCTGAAACTAATATTAGCACGGTATGTTAACTAACTGGAATTTAAATAAAAAATAAAACAAAACCCTGAGTAGGTAGAAGGAGTGATATGAAATCAGAAAAGACGTGGTTAATTTCTACTCTGCCAAAAACAACCAGGGGCAAAAATGAATACAGGTAAACCCCAAAATACCAGTGGAATGGCTCTCTGGTATCTAAAATTGATGGGTCCTGTGAAGAGAAACAACGAACTCTCACAACAGGGCTGACATTAGCTTGTCCTTTGGTTCTGTTATTGCCTGCTTGATACCCAAAAGTGCCTCATTGTTAGGATGTCTTAAGAGAAAACATTTCCTCTTCCTTGGTTAGTGCCCTGCTTTTCAATGGATCTGTGACCCAGATCTTAGTGCAAACAAAATTTCTATTCACAAATCTCTTATGGAATTGGACTTAGTATATACCAGTATTTTCTAAAGGTAGAATCTTTCTGAAAATCACTCCAGTGTCTTTCAGTGTTAAGGTGCTTATTGGATTGCATGTAATAAGCCCTCAACCCCATTGTGGGTTACAAGTTTAATTTAACAATGGAGTTCCTTTTTGTAAAATAGAAGGCTCCTCAATGTCAGGCAGTATGTCTTTTTGACAAGGTAATTCTGAAAGTCTTCTTAATACAGAATAAATACTTATGTGGTCCTGATTTTATCATAGTTCTCATACAGAAAGGGGTGATGAGTTAGAGGAAGAGGGAGAATGAGCAAGTGAGCTGTTAATAGGGTCACCTGGTGTATAAAGAAATGAACGTGTGATTTAAAAATAATATTTATGGTTCTCTTCTATATTATTTTGTAACCAAATCACAATATTTTTGTCACTTTTATAATTTTTTGTCAAAACATTTAAAGGTTGTGTTTAATAATATGCAATGATCAAAGAGTGATTCTACAAAAAGTCTTGGACTTGGAAGAGATCTTAAGGGTGATTGATTTGGAAGTCTCTCTTTTTACAGTTTTGATTTTACTGTGAAATCTTGAGGAATGAAAGATATGCTTTTGCAAAATAACTGCTACATAAATGTGACCCTCCCTAATATTTATTTATAGTTTCACTATACATCTTAAAAGGAAAAATTTATAGCAAAATCCTGTGGAACATTATTTCTTAAAATATTCATTTATCCTGAATATATTTTGTTGTCTACAATTCTATAAATATAAAATGAAATTGGTTAGTTACATTTCCACATAATTTTAAGTAGTTAAATTGTAACCATTGTAAAATATCAAGAAGTCATTTAACATTTTAAAATATATACTTATAAAATTGCTTAAATAATAACATTCTGGAATCTTGGCTTCCCAAATTTTATCAAAATAACTTGTTGAGAAGACAAAGCTGATTTTATTCTCACTGCCACCTTTTCCACAACAGAGACCCAAAAGTATCTCAGAGAGGAGAAGGTAATGTTAAAATAACATTATTGAGATTTAACAATTTCACTTATGTGGGTCTATCAATAGGTGGGTCTATCAATATCAGTAGTATGAAGTTTGATTAGGATTGATTAAGTTTGATTAAGGACCCTGGATGTAATAGTTCAGGACTTCTAGACAGAGATGAAAGATGGATTTTGAGGCCAGGGATTCAAAGACTATTGACAATAAACTATTGTTTGTTTTGTTTTGAAAAGTCCGTAAGTCTTATCAGGAAGATTATGCAGTGAACAATAAAGTTATTAGAAATTTACCTTCCTGGGTAAGAATTTTCTGGAATTATAAAGTTATATTGATGAGGATCTTAATATAGACAGAAAACCAGAAAACCATAGAGAGATAGTTTGTCCCAGAAGTCTTTGGTTTTATTGTACATGACCAAAAGAAAGTCTAGAAAGATTAAATCATTTTTATCTATTTGGAGAGCAAGAGGAATAGAGTCCAGGTATTTTGACATGTAATATGCCATCTTGGTATTTTGTTGAAGAAACCTAATGAAGTCACTTATTATTTTAATAAAAATTGAATAATATAAGCACCTTACAAAAACATATAGCCACTTCAAATAATACTGATTATACCAAATGTTTGATTAGTTCTCACTAAGATGAAGTTTGTCTTCACTAAAAGGGTAGAATTGATAAGACTTAAATGTGTTATATTGTAATTACTTAATTGTCTGACAATTACCTGAGAGTATCAGCTTCCTGGGAGAAAACAAAGTATCTTATTGTAACACTCCCATGTGGCACAAAGTCTTGTACATAATATATGCTCAATAAACATGATAATATAATACAAGCTTCCTCCAGATGACGTCAAGTGTCTGTACTTTATACCAAGGCATTTCTTTATTTTCAGCCATGGACAATTGAGCCAATGGAGTGTCATGATTCTGTTTGCTTGACATGATTTTCAATTGAATACATTTTTCTATATTTAATTTTTTGTTATATTCCATGAAACGAGTAATTCAGATAATTTTATTTAGAAACAATTTTATTTAAGAACATAATTTTAAATGAATTATTAAGCATTTTTGTGTCATGTACTTGCTATTTATAATTCAAAGACGTTAAGAGGCAAATTTGGATCTTTTTTTTAAAAGTATGATAATTTAATTTGAGTACGTTTCACCCATATGGTAGTAGTAATTTTTATCTAAGAAGGTCACAAGATTACTGGCCTTCTAGGAAAGATTTTAGGATCCTTAGCTTGGGAATTTTTCACCCAAGGATTGGTGCAAGTATACCAGAACAAAATTAGATATTCCATTATTTCCAATTGCAATAAAATTCATGGCTTTAATATTGCGTTTAAGACAAAAGTCCATGATTTCTGGACTTTAAATATGAAAGCTATGTTAAGTAGGGCATAATTTGACTTGCATGTGAATGAGAGCAGTAATAAGATGTGGATAAAGAAGCTCTGTTTCATAGGAAACGGCTGGGATTTATACACTTGTGATTTGCAGTTTTGATTATTTCCAGTACATCACTCTCCCCATTTGTATGTACATTCATGTATGCATGAATATAGTTTGTTACTGTGTTCTCCTATTACCTTCAGTACATTCCTCTTAATACTATTATTGGTTCTTGTTTTTACTAAAAATGAATGCCCATTAGGGCCCATGGGTTTATGTGCAAATTATTAGTTTTTTCAATTCAGCTTCAGCAATGCACATAAGCTTTTGAATGACATTTCAGAAGAAAGTGCATAATATTATAAATTAATATTAATTTAATTTGCATTATCTAACAGAAAACAAACACAGTTATGCTGTAAAAATTATTGAAGGAAATTGTGGTTTATGGACAAAATTTATGAGTATGAATGCATTCATTTTCCCATGAGATTTTCTTCATTGAAAATAAATCTTTTTCAGTTTAATAATTTATGAAAATAATAGTTTTTTTAAGATTTTATGTATTTATTTGACAGAGAGAAATCACAAGTAGATGGAGAGGCAGGCAGAGAGAGAGAGGGAAGCAGGCTCCCTGCTGAGCAAAGAGCCCGATGCAGGACTCGATCCCAGGACCCTGAGATCATGACCCGAGCCAAAGGCAGCGTCTTAACCCCCTGAGCCACCCAGGTGCCCCAATAATAGTTTTTTTAAAGATTTTATTTATTTCAGTCAAACAGAACATTAGTGAGGGAATGGACAGAGGGAGAGGGAAAAAGAGACTTCCCACGGAGCAAGAAGCCCAATTCAGGCTCTATCCTCAGGATCTTGAGATTATGACCTGAGCTGAAGGCAGATACTTAACTGACTGAGCCCCCCAGCTCCCCTAAAATAATCATTTTTAAGTAAGAAGTATTAAATTTCCAAAATAAAATTTCTATATGAAATAATGACTTAAACTTGCATTTAAATATTTGAATGCAACTTATGGACATAGCATATAATATGTATTTAAAATTAATTAATTAAATAATAGTCACACTAAATATATTATGTAAACAAAATGTTTAATAAAATTCCAGATACATTTTAAACTTAATAATGTTATGGTAATTCAGAAACTTACTGCACTTTTAGACATGGCTCCTCAAACTAACATTGTAGCTAAAGGAACATACATATATATATAATGTCATATATTTTCTGTTTCCTGAGACTTTCTAATAATTACCCCATTATCATGTAATTCTATGAGACATATTACTCAGAAATAAGTTTTCTAAGAAAAAAATCTTCTATGATAATCATTTGAACAGGATAAACATATTTGAGTAGTTTTTGATTTCTTATGAATTACACAATGGGATTAATCTGTTTCATTTTATAGATTGGCTCCAACAGCAAGAACCATAACAATTGAATTCCTTGCTTCATAAAGCTAAATTATGGCTTTTTGTCAATACTTCAGCATTCCACACTAAGAAGAAAATGTGCAATGCCATCATAGACTCATTTAGTATCTGATGATCTTTAAATGTCATTGAGAATTGGAAATCATCCCTGATAATGGTTGAAGTTGCTAAGTCTAGATAAGAGAAAACTCACATATAAAATTAAAATATACTTTCATTATACAACTTAGCTATGACTTTCTGACTTATTTCCTATTTCTGCATTCCTCCTTTCCCCCAAATGGGGACCCTTTGACCTTTACCATCTGGAGTAGTCAAGGGTCGGCCCCTTGTATAAATCTTAGCCCAATGGGAAAAAATGTAGATGGCTATATCTCTACATTGTAGGAGTAAGCTTTTATCCATGTTTTTTTAGTTCAACTTGAACTACACAGTTTCAGATTCTGGTAACTGGGATTCTACTTTGTTTGTTTGTTTGTTTGTTTGGGGGAGCCTGGGTGGCTCAGTTGTTAAGCGTCTGCCTTCGGCTCAGGTCATGATCTTAGGGTTTTGGGATTGAGCCCCGTGGCAGGCTCTCTGCTCAGCAGGAAGTCCGCTTCTCCCTCTCCTACTCCCCCTACTTGTGTTCCCTCTCTCATTATGTCCTTCTCTGTCAAATAAATAAATAAAGCCTTTATTAATAATAACCCATATAGTAGTACTGGTACTTAGCTTTCTGCCATGGTTTTCTGTTTAGGTCACGGCATTAATATTTCTCTCTCACTCTTAAATCTGACTAGAACAAAGTGACAATAACGATTTCACTCATATGTGGAATTTAAGAAACAAAACACATAAACGTGGAAAAGAGTGGGAAAGAGAGAGGCAAAACTAAAACAGACTCTTAACTATAAAGAACAAACTGAAAACTGACAGTTGCTGGAGGGGAGATGGGCAGGGGATGGGTTAAATGGGTAATGGGTGTTAAGGAGGGCACTTGTGATGAACATCACAAGTTGTATGTAAGGGAAGAATCACCAACTTCTACACCTAAACTAATATTATACTGTATGTTTAATCACGGAATTTAAATTAAAACTTAGACCAAAAAGTAATAAGAAAAACAGACTGAGATGTTTGAAAATCTTTTCTTCCAAGGATTCATCTAATCTCTGAAGGGTCAAATTTAAAGTAAATATCTGTATTTGGTGATCAATGATGACATCACTATAAAGAAAAATAGAAGAGATCTGGCTAAAGTCAGGTCAGATTTTATTAGAAATGTTCCTCAGTCTTCCAGACTGTAAGAAAATACCTATAGACATTAAAGATTCCTAGAATATTATCAAGAGTTTTATATTCTATAATGAAATAAAATATATCTTCACGTATATGTCTTTATTCACATGCATCAACATATCTTAGAACAGATGCTTATAAATGATACTATTCAATGAAAAGCTGTATGTATGTAAAATTTTGCTATTGCTTCCAATGGCCTTATAGGTTAAAGTGATACATTGGTTTTTAAACTTGTCTTCATTATGAGTGAGAACCTTATGAGTACAACCTTATAATCTGTTTTCTTGTCCTGAAAACCATCTGTTCATGACTTTTGAACCTTCCTTATCTTTGCTTAACTTTCATGTTTAAAGAAGTTAAGATGACATTATGAAAGTGAGGTAATATTTCTAAAAATTATATACAAGATAAAAATTGCAAAGAGAAGTATTTTAATGAAAATGCCTACAGAGGAAAAATAGATTTGGTATTTTATCCTATTGCTCTTCACAAAATCTGTTGGCTTTAATTCAAAAAGAGTGATCTCTTAATTACTAGAGCCAATGAACTCTTCTCAATTTAGTGACAGTTTGGGAGTAGCTAGATAGAATAATAATTAAAAATCATGGCCTGGGTTTGAATTATGGTCTTGTCAATTCAATAACTTGTAACCTTGAACAAGTCACTTAAACTCTCTAATTATCTGTATCATCATCTGTAAAATGAAGATAATGATAGTATTTACCTTACAGGTTTTATATGAGGATTCAGCACTTAGTCTAGTGCCTGGCATAAAGTAAGTCATGTTGCTATAATTACGATTATTATTGGTATCATGTCAATGTATCATATGTTCCTCTTGACCACACCTCAAGGTCTAAACTCATTTTTTTCTTCAGTCTGTAGTTGTAGGTACTTGGTTCTCCTGTTGTTTCTATGATAATTCTTAGAGCTTCTTATCTTATCCCTCTTCTTCCATCTCTTTAATGAGTGCTCCAGTTTTGGAGACTATCACTTTATATATGATATGAATGTTTCTTAGTCACAGTTCTGATCACGTTATCACCCTGATTAAAATCTTCTATGGGAAACTGATTTTGAAACCTTCTATCAACTATTCCAAAGTTAATATCCAAAGATACAGTGTGCAGAACAGAACACCATGTCTGTACTCCCATGCTCATTCCAGTACTATTTAAAGTAACCATGATATGGAAATAACTCAAGTGTATGTTGACAGATGAATGGATAAAGAAAATGCGCTATATACACACAATGGAGTGTTCAGACTTAAACAAGAAGAAAATCCTGCCATCAGAACCAACATGACATTATGCTACATTAAATAAGTCAGTTACAGAATACTACAAAATTTCACTTTTATGAGATATCTAAAATATTCAAACTCATAGAAGGAGAGAATACAATAGTGACTGCCAGGGACTGGGAGATGGGAGAAGTGGGGTGCTGTTATTCAATGTGCACCAAACTTTGGTGATGCAAGATGAATAAGTTCTAGAGATCTGTTGTAAAACAGTGCCTATTGTTAACAATGTAATAATGTGCACCTCAAAAAATTTTAAAATGATAGATTTCATGTTATGCATTCTTACCACAAAAAAAAGGGAAACAAAAACAAACATTAAAAAAAACAACAATAGCAACACAACAAAGAACACAACAAACATTGGAATGTGTCTGCTACTTTCATGGTGATGATGGTATCATAGGGATATGTATATTTTCAAACAGATCAAATGTTCATATTAAATATATGCAATTTTTTGTATATCAGTGATACCTCGATAGCACTTTTTTTCTTTTTTTTTTTTCTTTTGCTGAATGGAAAGAAAGCAGAGATTTTAGACAACATTCACAAAAAGCTCTCGATTGTCAAGAAGAAAAGACAGTGAGACAAGTTTGAGCACAGATTTTTTTTTTTAAAGTAGAATCATGAGTATATATTTTCGTTGTCAGATATTAATGGAAAAGAAGAGATGGAACTAGAAACCATCCTTTTCCTGAATTAAACCATGAAAATTTCTATTCATAATATATTTTAGTACCAATAGACATGCTGGTTTTTTATTGTTGCTGTAACAAATTACCACAAACTTAGTGGCTTAAGTTAAGCTAAACACCACAATTTATTACTTTAAAGCTCTAGAGGTCAGATGTCCTGTATAACTAAAAATAGTTAAAATTACTTTATGAATGTGACCTAAGTTCAGCCAGTTTTTACTTCACAGAGAATGCTTCTTGTTGAAAGAAGTCTTCCAAATTGATTTTGCCTATGTGATTTCTCATTTGTACATGTAACCCTTCAATGGGTCTTATCCTGCAATAATTCTAAGTAGGTGTATACAGACACAAATATTTTAAATAACTTGAAATTTAGGAGAACTTTTTTTTTTTATAAGAAGATGTAATTGTTTATCTTCCTTTTTCCCCATATAAAGTTAAAAACAAAAGCATACTGTCTAAACAGAAGAGAACACAATATTCATTTGGCTAACACTAGTTACAAGTCTGTTTTATTCCCCACACATGTATCTGAGAGGCATAGAAGTCTTTTCAAAGCTCATCTGCAAATTTTATTTTAAAATGAAAATAATAAGTAAATAAATAAAATAAAAAACATCTATGATTTTAGGATTATAACATTTTTAAAGATAGAAAAGTAAACAAACCCATGGGTCAAATGTAAAAATTAGAGAAATAAATGGCAGAAAATTCAGTGTTTATAGATTGTCCAAGATTCCAAAGAGTATACTGGATGTTTCATATTCACTGTCTCTTTCAGATCTCATACTAATTCCCAAGATCATTTTTATTTAGACCTTCCTAAAAAAGGCGTAAGAGAAAGTTAGAAATTTTCTTACAACATAATGCTGTCTTGATACAGAACTCAATATGATATTTCTTAGAGCACAGTTTTCTATATTTTGATTAATAAATTGATTGGTATTATAGAGAATTATAAACTAAGGAAAAGTACGAAGAAATGGTATGATTAGAACAGGGCTTGGTATAAATATGCAAATTAAATCTATAAACCCACCACCCAGAGACAACCAAATTTAACTTTGGGTTAATTTTCTTCTAGTATTCTTTTCTAGGCATTCTTTACACAATTGAGATTATACTTTTTTAATCTTAACTTTTCCTAAATTTTATTAAATAAATACTTCTGTTTGGTACATTCTTGTTTTTTTTTTTTTTAAGATTTTATTTATTTATCTGACAGATCACAAGTAGGCAGAGATGCAGGCAGAGAGAGAGGAGGAAGAAGGCTCCCTGCTGAGCAGAGGAGTCCCAACATGTGGGACTTGATCCCAGGACCCTGGGATCATGACCCGAGGCGAAAGCAGTGACTTTAACCCATTGAGCCACCCAGGTGCCCTGTTTGGTACATTCTTTATAGGTATTACCTTTTAATAAATACATCTAATTTAATTAGTTCACATGTTCTCCCATAGAGTATAAGAAGGTAAAATGTTATGAATTATAGTATGTGAAATAAAATCATGCAAATTATATTAGACATTTAGTATTGCCATACAACACTTCTGTTTTATTATTTTCATTTTAGAAGGGGGATAAAGGGTATAAAGATGAGACCAGGAATAGTTTATTTCTTCCCTTAGAAATGATCCTGAAAATTACCCTCTTACTTTAGGTAAATATTTCCATTGCATATTTCTAAACTAAAAGATACACAGAAAAGTTTACATTTCTTGGGTTATATTGCAGTAATTGAAAAAAAATGCATGCTTTATTTTCGAAGCTGTATATTATATATATTGTAAAGTTTTTTCTGGCGAGATAAACACAACACCAGGCAGAGTGGGTGCAAGGCAAGATTTATTAAAAACGCTCTCCGGCGAAGTTTCAGGGCTCAGGAGAAGGGGAGCCAGGAAAGTTGCGCCGGGAGGAGGTGGGCACCCTCGGGCGAGGTTCCGCCACTCTGGAAAGCAGAGTGGCGGAAGTCGCACCCAAGGCAGGGAGGAGGGGGCTTTTAAGGGGTCTCGGAGGAAGCTCAGGGGTCTTTTGGAAGTTTCCCTTATTTGGATATCCTGCCTGCTCATCGGGATCCCATTGGTCCACAGGAGCCCGGGGCGGGGGTCTCAGATTCCTGCTTGGGCCTTTGTTCTCCTGTCCGAGCTCAGGTCTTGTGGCGGGAACTTACGCCATCTTTGGTAGCCCCCTTCCTGCCAGCCCAACATTCCGACCTTTTGCTTAATATAATGGTGTCAGGGGCGTTGACTCGGTTCTGGCTACTTCCTGCTGACAGGGGGCGTCGTCGTAGGGGTAGTCGGAAGTGGGCAGGCGAGAGTAGGGCTGGAGGAGGAGTTGATTGACAGATACTCAGGCAAGTTCTTGTAGGCGACCCTGCAAGTACCGGAAAAGACAGGGAGCAACTGAGATTAGGAGGAGGATTATGCTTACAGGTCCCGCCAGAGGGAGCAGCCAGGTTACCCAGTTGTAGGGGTCCAGGCCCCAGGAGGATGTGTCTTGCCACTGTGCTTGGATCCGATCCCTGAGTTCTTTGATCCTGGAGGTAACTATATGATTGGTTAACAAAGTAACAACATTCTTCATTTAATAATAGGCAGGTCCCCCCTTTTTCGGCGGTCAGAAGGTCTAAGGCCCGTAGGTTCTGTAGAGCTAAGGCTGCCAGGCTGGTGACTTGCATCTGTAGGGCTGTGAGGGAGTCAGCAACCCGTTCCGTGTCATCATTCAGGGCTTGGGAGAGTTTGTAAGAAAAAAGTCTATGGAGGTTCCTATCCCCGCTGTTCCAGTTGCCACCCCTGTGGCTATTCCTGCCCCTGTTATGAATGGGAGGTGGGCAGCCCTTCCTCCATGGTGTTGGGGAAATAGGATGGACAGCAGCTGGGATTCAGAGTAGATGGTGGTAGGAGATAGTAGAATGAATATACAGCCCAGGGAGTCATTAGTGGTCAGGCAGCGATAGATTCCTGAGGGCACAAGAGAAATATTCCCGAGGGAGTACAGTACAGGAGGGAGGAATTAGTGATATGGCAGCTGCGGTGGTAAGGGAGGACACATTAATAATATGTATGTTTCCCCCGATGGGGCCCATATGGACCGTATTATTTGTGGACCTGAAGTTGGGGAGTGGCCAGTCAATAGGGTGGGGTATCCCTACGACAAGGAGTGAGGTAAGGTAGATAGGATAAAAGAGGTGGGGAAATGGCTGGAGGGCTGTGATTTCTAAGAAAGGGCCAGACGTATAGTAATTCAAATGGGCTTAAGCCTGAAGACCCGCGGGGCGTAGCCAGGAGTCTGGTGAGAGCCATAGGCAGAAGTGTAGGCCAGGAAAGACGGGTTTCTAGAGTAGGTTTGGTGAGTTGGGCTTTGAGCCGCCTGTTGGCCTTTTCTACCTTACCGATGACTGTGGGTGGTATGGGATGTGAAGTTTCCAGGTTGAGGCTCTCAGCTACCTGTTGGGTTACACTGGAGATGAAGGCAGGTCCGTTGTCCGACTGGAGGGTCCGGGGCAATCCGAACCTCGGGATGATGCGCTCGATGAGTATTGTAGCCACTACGTCTGCTGTTTCCTGGGCGATGAGGTATGCTTCGATCCAGCCTGTGAATGAATTTTATGGCAAGGCATGGGAGTGAAGTCCAGGTGTCAGTCTTCCCCCGGCTGATGACCTCGGAGCTGTTGGTTAGGCCCTGGTCTGCAGATTCCTCCTTGTGAATTCACGGCAGAACAGGTTTTGCAAGCCCTGTGGACAACTTCGATTACCTTAGATAAGGAAGGATGATAGAACAATGGCTGAAGAAATTAGTGGAGAGCCTATGGGCCACTATGGAGGGATTGGTGGATGTCAGTAATCAAGGTGTGCACCAGATTGCCTGGCAGGGCAATCCTGTCCTGGATGTAGATCCACCCCTTATCTGGCAAGGGTGTAGGCAGTAAAGTTGCAGGGTTTAAGCGGGGAGAGGTAGAGAGAGAGAGATGCGGGTTCTCTAGGAATAGCAGATGGAATAGCTGGAGACAAGGAGTCAGATGGGCCAGGGATCGGTGGCTAAGGACTGTGAGTCAGCAGAAGAGTAGACCGTGATGGGCTGCCCTAAGGTCATGTTGAGGGCCTTAGAGGGGGGTACTTGATATCCCTTGGCCCCCAGAAAGTTAAGTAGGGTGGAGGTGTCATCTTGGGAGACCGAGAGGGAGGGGCTGCAGAGGAGGAGGTCATCCACATCTGTAGGAGAGTCCTGGCCTTAAGGACGCACTGCTGTTAAGTCTGTAGGCCTGGCCGACAATGTGAGGGCTGTCCCTGAACCCCTGGGGTAGAACAGTCCAAGTTAATTGTCCCGAAGCATGCGTGTCAGGATCCTCCCAGGTGAAGGCAAAAAGAAAATAGGAATCAGGGTGCAGGGGGGGACGGTGAAAAAAAGCGTCCTTGAGCTCCAGTACAGTAAAGTGAGAGGTGTTTGGGGGAACGCGAGACAGTAGGGTTAGGAACGACTGGGTGGAGGGGGACCACGACCTCGTTGATAAGCCTAAGGTCTTGTACCAGTCGATAAGCCCCTGAGGGCTTGCGTACTGGGAGGATGGGGTGTTACAGGGGGAAATGATGGGGATCAGGAGTCCCTGACGTTAAAGCCGTTCTATGATAGTTTCAGGCCCTGGAGGTGGGCTAAGGAAATAGGGAACTGAGCTTGAGGGAAACTTAGAGTTATCCTTAAGCTGTACTTGAACCGGGGTAAGGTGGGAAGCAATGATGGGTTCCGAGGTGTCCCACACCTGAGGGTCTACAGTAGGTAGGTCATCTGGAGTGGGGGTCGAGGGAGTGGAGAGGTGTAGGATGAGACGGGTTGAGGTGGATAGAGGGGAGGAAGGGGAGAGGCAGATAGTTGCCCTTAGTTTCTGGAGAATGTCCCTACCCAGTAGAGGGACCAGGCAGGAAGGAATCATAGGAACGAGTGGGGGAAGGGAAACCCATCCAGGCTACAGGAGGGGAAGGGTCACCCTAGGATTGGAGGAGGTCCCATCGATCCCCATAACAGTAATTGGTGAGGTTCGAGTAAGTCCCGAGTAGGAAGGCAGAACAGAGTAGGTAGCCCCCGTGTCCAGCAAAAAAGAGATGGACTTACCCGCTACCTGGAGCATAACCCTGGGCTCGGCCTGGGTGAGAGGGGTGGCTGAGTCTGGGCTTCGTCAGTCGTCCTCCAATCCAAGCAGTTGAAAGGCCAGACTTACTATCTCGGGGGGTCCCCCACGTTGAGGCGTCGAAGATACCCCGAGGTTAGGGCAGTCGGATTTCCAGTGGCCCATCAAATGGCATTGAGGGCAAGGCCGAGTTGGCGGCTTTGGATTGGGGCACTCACGAGCCCAATGTCCCTCGGCCCTGCATTTGAAACAGGCCCCCCTACGGGGTGCGATTGGTTTCCCCTCTCTGCTGGCTCCCAGAGCCGGCCGGCCGCAGGGCTGCTACCAAGGCTTGGGTCTGCAACTGAACCTTTTGCTGGAGTCTGGCTTGTCGTTTAAGCTCAGCCGCCTCCTCACGGGAATTAAAGACCTTAAATGCCATTTTCACCAAGTCAGAAATGGGGGTCTGAGGGTCCTCCTCAGCCTTCTTTAACTTTCTCTGTATATACGGTGCCGATTGAGAGATAAAATGAGTAGCCAGTACCGTGGCCCCCGCAGGAGAGGCAGGGTCCAAGCGAGTGTACTGGGTTAAAAGTTAGGTCAACTGGTTAAGAAACATGGTGGGGTTGTCGTAGGGGCCTGGACAATATCCCTAATCTTGTCGTAATTAACGGCCTTATTAGAGGCTGCCCTCATGCCGGCTGAGACACTGGACCATGCGGTCGCGGTGCCAGTGGCCATCTTGGCCATCCTGATAATCCCAACCTGGTTCTACAGCTGGGACCGCCCGGGCTCCAGCATCAGTGAGCTGGACCTGATCCGCGTGCTCCTGGGCAGCAGCCTGGATGCGTTCCCTCTCCTCTATGGTGAGGGTGGTGGTCTGGACCACATGTAAATCATGCCAGGTGAGGTCATAGGCTTGGGCCAGATACTGGAATTCTTTAATGTAGTTATCAGAACTGGCCGAAAAGGAGCCCAAACGTTTCTCAATTTGGGAAAGGTCCTGTAGAGAGAAGGGCGCATGAACTCAAACTTCCTCAGCTCCAGCAACCTCCCTTGGGGGTCAGACTAACTCAGCGGGGGGCTTTCGAGCCCTAGTGCGGCTGGAGCCACACAGACACATTCACGCAGTCAGGCACTCTTCAGATTCAAACAGATTGGACACCCTCCCCTTTGGGTATCCCTGGCTAATGGGAGGTGATCAGTCTCCCCTTCCATTCTTTACGAAAGGATCTAGCTCAAACAGTAGCCCTGCGGCTGTTACAACAGAATTCAATTAAGCACAAAAGGTGTTTACCAACAGATTTCAAAAGCGTAAACCTAGTTCTGGCGACCAGCGCTCGGGTATTTTATCCCATTCTGTTAAAGGTTACCAAAGACTTTGAATGCTACCTTAAGAATGACCCATTAAAACTCTGAGACACAAGTAACCAGCAGTTCTAGTCATCTCTTTGCTAGCAGATTTTAACAAATAACAAGAGCCTATTTGACCTTCAGTAAGCTTTGATTGGAGTTTCCCGTTTACTGCGGATAAATTTGTCAGGAGTTTGGATAGGAGTGGGAGGGGGAGAAGGAGGGGTAGACGAGAGCGCAGGTTCAGAAATCCTGAATTTAAGGGACCTTGGGGTGAAGGATCGCGGTAAAGAGGAGGAGGAGGAGGAACCAGAGGCCCTCTTGTCAGTGGATGGGTGAAGCTCTCCGGGGGTTCAGAGAGAGGAGACGGGGAGGAGATGTCCGAGTCTTTGGGAGCAGTGGGTGGCAGGGTAGGGGGAGGGGAGCGGGCCAAGAGGACCTGAGAGGTGGAGCAGTGAGAGCAGAGGAAGGGGCGAGAGTGCAGAGTCCAGAAAGCTGGACATAAGGGACCTTGGCCCATCTGCCTTGGTGCCTGCCGAGGTTATTTAGGTCCATGAAAGTCTGATAGTTAAACGTGCCTTCCGGAGGCCATTGGGACTGATTGTCTAATCGGTATTGTGGCCAAGCGACAGTACAGTAACGTCGTTTTCGCAGGTCCTGGTCCAGTTCCAGGGTTTTAAGATTGGCCAGCAGGCCTAAAACACCCCCGGGATGTTTTAGGGTCGAATTTGGATTGGGAGATCCCCACGATTCGTTGCCGGGCAACCCGAGGGCTGGAGGAAGGCGTCCCCTCGTCCACCACTGGGTTGCGGAAAAACTGTGTCGACTGCCGTAGAGGTTAGGACGTCTCCCAGCCTCTCGGAGTCACGGAGGTCACCTGGTGACCGGCGGGGTCCACCCTGACGCGGCCGCGATTAGGGCAGGGCTTTCCGGAAGGAGGCGCGGAATCGGGGAAACTCACCACAGCTTCGGAAGTGGCGTTGGGAAAGGCAGGTCCGGTTCGGCCAGGGAAAGGAGAGAGCCTCCCCACTGTGTGGGGGCTCAATCTCCTTCCCGGGTCTCGGCACCAAATGTAAAGTTTTTTCTGGCGAGATAAACACAACACCAGGCAGAGTGGGTGCAAGGCAAGATTTATTAAAAACGCTCTCCGGCGAAGTTTCAGGGCTCAGGAGAAGGGGAGCCAGGAAAGTTGCGCCGGGAGGAGGTGGGCACCCTCGGGCGAGGTTCCGCCACTCTGGAAAGCAGAGTGGCGGAAGTCGCACCCAAGGCAGGGAGGAGGGGGCTTTTAAGGGGTCTCGGAGGAAGCTCAGGGGTCTTTTGGAAGTTTCCCTTATTTGGATATCCCGCCTGCTCATCGGGATCCCATTGGTCCACAGGAGCCCGGGGCGGGGGTCTCAGATTCCTGCTTGGGCCTTTGTTCTCCTGTCCGAGCTCAGGTCTTGTGGCGGGAACTTACGCCATCTTTGGTAGCCCCCTTCCTGCCAGCCCAACATATATCAGTATATAATTGGGAAACTTTTTTGCAATACTGACATTCTATATGCCAATGCATTTAAATTTTTGCTGATTAAAAATAAAATGCTGGGCTTTTCATTATTTATTGGCTTTTCATGAAAGTCAGATTTATTGGCTTCCTATTGAAATGAATACTGTTAAGAGAGGAAGATTTTATTGCAATGATTCTGTTTGAGCCATTTACCTTTCAGAAAGGCACAAATCAACATTGTTTGGGTCTAATGGTTATTGATTTGGAAATAATTCTATCAAGTACGGTTCTTTAAGGTCATGCAAAGGTTTTGCCAACTTAGCTGTTGTATGACATTACACAGTGCATAAGCCTCTTTCATGGGATCCATTTTACTTTATTTAGCTTACAGTTTATATTTCTAGGCCAAGGAGTGAAGCATTAGACTTTTTTGTAATATGCACCATTGCCTTGTTAAGTATGATGATGGTGAATTATAATAGAAGGAATTGCTATTATTTGCAAGTGAAAAATCCAAATTTCCTTGAAACAACTAATTTGGAGCTCACTTTCTTTGTTCTAGCACATTTTGTTAATAAATTGGTCACTGGAGACCAATGGAAGATGGGAAAGCATTGTTCTTTGGTGTTTAGAGTTTGGCCATGCTTATTTTGAAACAGTATCTACGTATTTACCAACATCTGTCTTTTAAGTTTTTAAATCATTGGTGTTACCCTGAAACTGTTAGTTTCTGTCTCCAAGCATAGATCTCCTTTCAAGTCATTAAAAAAAAATTCCATCTAAGTTTTTATTATTTTCCATGTATGTTAAATTGCTCTACAGGACATCTAATTCATAGGTTTCATATTTGTTTTTGGTCCTTTGAGTATCACCTTGCTTCTTATCATTCTAAACTCTTTGTTTTTTCCTTTTCCTTTCCAAATTAGCATAACTTCCTCGATACTTCTCTCCATTTCTTGCTATAGCTGTTTGAAGTGTCAGTTCTCTTTGGGTTGGCTTCCTATCCGATTTGTACTGTATTTATTGCAATTCTCTCTCCTTGAAGTCCTCCTATGTGTTATTCATCTTCTCTTCAATCACATTTGTTTTCTCTGGCTTTCTCAAGTCCAGATATGCTCTTTTAAGTCGTCTTACGTGCTTTTTTGTATTTTATTGGCACAGTACTGGCATTTCCTTCTGTTGTTGGAGAGGATATCTTTTCTGTAGATTGGTTCTTATAGCTAATATTCTTGAGACTTCTAGATTTGCTTTTCTTTGTGGTTATTTTTTAGAGCTCCTCTTTGATAACATGACCTAGCTTTAAGCTCTAGACAGACTCAGTGCTTACAGATATCTCTACTAAACTTGCTGTCGCAATTCCTTTCTTGTATGCACAACAGGAAGGTAATCTGTTGGGCAGTTTCTGAACCAAAGTGTCTATCAGGGATTTCTTAGTGCTGTGCAGTTCTAATGTTTTACTAAGCTATTGTATGGTACCTTGACAATATGAATTAGAGTAAGTACGAATATGTAAAGTCCCTATAATAATATACAGTGGACTTTTGAACTATGTTGGCCCAGACATACGTGTGGGGTATTTTTGATAAGTAGAACATACTTCTATAAATGTATTTTCTCTTCCTTGTGATTTTTCTTAGTAACAGCTTATTCTCTAGTGTCAAAATGAAGTTCATAATACATACAGCATACAAAATACATGTTAATGTGTATGTTATTTTTTTTAAGATTTTATTTATTTATTTGACAGACAAAGATCACAAGTAGGCAGAGAGGCAGGCAGAGAGAGGGGGAAGCAGGATTCCTGCCGAGCAGAGAGCCCGATGCGGGGCTCGATCCCAGGACCCTGGGACCATGACCTGAGCCTAAGGCAGAGGCTTTAACCCACTGAGCTATCCAGGTGCCCCTGTGTATGTTATTGATAAGGGTTTTGACCTATTTAGTTGTTAGGTTTTGGGCAGTCAAAATTTATACATGGATATACGGGGTTGGCTCCCCTAACTTCCATGTTGTTCAAGGGTTAACCATAATTCTTTTTTTATTGAGGAATATTAGTTTCAGGTATAAAACATAGTTATTCAATATTTGTAGATATTGCAAAATGCTTTAAATAAGACTACTTAATATCCATCACTATTCATAGCTTTAAATTGTTTCAATCTTTTTCTCTCGTGATAAGGACTTTTAAGGTCTACCTTGTTAACACTTGTCAAATGTGCAATAGAATAGTATTAACTATAGTCACTAATGCTGTACATTACATCCTTATACACTGGAAATTGTACCTTTTGACGTCCTGAACCCATTTTCCCCATCCTCCATTGCACAACTACCACTGTGTTCTCTTTATCTATGGCCTTGCTGTGTTTGTTTCTTAGAGTCCATATATAAATGAGGTAATATGGTATTTGCCTTTCATTGTCTGAATTATTTCATTTAGGATGATGCCCTTAAGTTCTGTCCATGCTGATGTAAATGGCAAGATTTTATTCTTTTTTATTGCTGAACAGTGTACCACATCTTCATCCATCAATGGATAATTAGGACAATGGGGAACATTTATCAAAGAGACGGTATCTTTGATAAATGGTGCTGGGAAAACTGGACAACGACACCAAAAAAAAACAAAAATAAAAATGAAAAACCAAAAAAATAAAAACAAACCCCAAAACACACTGTACCCAAAAACTAACTCACAATGACTAAAGACTTGACTATAAGACCTATAATCATATGCTTCTAATACTCTCCCTGACTCTATCGCTTTCATACAAAGACTCTACTTCCTAATTTAAAATGCCCCTCTACCAACATCAGGTTTTTGTTGCTGTTGTTGTTGTTGTTGTTTTGAGACTTGAGTACGTCTGAATGGTTATAAAAAGACTGAGAAGGGGCAGTACTGGAATTATGAATGACTCTGAGGCAGTAACCACTAATATATGTTATCCTGGTCTTAATCTTTAGACTGTATGACAACATATTCCAGAAAATAGTGAAGTAAAATGTAGAATAGAATAGAACAGCAACATTTTGAATAAAGGTTAAGACTCAAGAATTTATATACACACAAGTTCTTTCATGGAAAGAGGCAGGAGAACTATATTTTAAAATCTGTAATAAATTGGAACAAATCCAAAATTAGATTGTGCATATACCTACTTATAAAAAGCAACCCTGTTTATTTATGGAACTCTTACCAACTAAGAAATGAAATGTAATTTAATATTCAGGATGCAAATCCTATAAAAGAACAGGGTTATGAGCAACACTGAAACTAGGTTAACATAAATTTACCTCACATTGTTCAAAATTAGGTTTTGCTGGTATAAAATTATAAATACCTTAGAGAGAAAAATAAAAATGGCCATGATAATAATCAAAGATAAAGTCCTATCTAGCACCAGTGATAGGAAGTATATGTGCATAAGCTGTGTTTCAGGGATGGAAGAGTGAGAGAAATGTGTGAAGTCAAAGTTTGACAAAGTCATTTGTAAATGGAAAAATATCAAAGGATAATATTTCATTCTTTTGTAATGATTTAATATTTAAAACATTAAAATGGTTTAAATTATGGTATATTTGGGTGCATAAATATACCATAGAGTATAAGTAAAACTTAAAAGGATTGGCAATATTTTTCTTGTCAATTGCCACATATGTAAAGGTACAATATCTCAATACTCTCACATGCTAAGAGTAATCGATCCGTCTGCTGTCAGTTCACAATATATATGGAGGAAAACTTTTACACTATCATATAAGTCTATTTCAAATATTTATCATATTTTGTCTATATGCTGATTTTATGCTAGATAAACAGAATTCAAGTCTATATAGTGGTTTGGGCTGCCTTAGAAAGACTCTCTTGTGCTCCTAAAGTACAGAAAGGTGGGATAATTTTTTGTTGCTGTCCATGAATTGAAACCTATAGTCATGAAAGGGAAATAAATATTAGCTTTCAGAAATGAAAAGGTAAAACTCATACAAGGGTGTGGAACAAATCGAGCCCTCATGACAAAAGTTTGTGCTATAATGACACCCCAGGGAAGGGAAAATTTGCCTCAGAAGCTCCCTCCCTCCTTATAGGAATCTGGAGTTGACCTAAGCATAAAGAAATGCTCATCTGTAAAAACAATATGAAAGGGCTGAGACTTCTCTCTTCCCTCAAATGTGAAAGATCAGTGGAAGCTTGCTGCCTGTCTGGAACACAAATGAAAATTGGCACCCTTCAAAAATCAGATTAAAAACTAATATTTCAAAGACTGCTTTCAATATACAAAATAAGCTGAAACAGAATAATAATACCCTAGCATTTTAAATTTTGCTGTAAAAATTATTAGTTTTTAACAGATGATATGATATGTCAAATGTTTTTTTATATAGAAAAACTATTTTAATTCAGCCAAAAATTTCAAATGTAAAATAAATGCTAAATACTAAAATGCAGCCTCCTTTGTAGTTCTCGAATGAGACTCAAGATTTTAAAACTCACTTCTTCCTTCCACTCCCCTCCCCCAGACCTGGACTTTGGCCCTTATTTTAGGAAATTGGGCTTAGAATATATGACACTTATGGGGGGGGGAATAATTCATTTATAAATCTAGAAACCTTACAGCTGTTTGGCTATCAGTATGTATGTAGTTATCTATCACATCAGAGAATTCTTGTAATGAATTTACAGCATATGTCCTGAATGTGTCATTTCTCATGTTGACTTACCTGACAGCAGGTGTCATTTTTCACTGACAGTTACTTTTATGATTTTTGAAGGTTTAAATAATTTAATAATATAAGATATAATTTTCTGGCATCTTTCCTGAGGTTCACAGAGAATCTGAGTAATGTGATCTCTCCAGTTCTAGATTATTTCATATATTCCAAATATGTTGCCCTGCTCTATCCCAGAAATGACTTGTCAACCAGATTTAAAGAGGACAAAAGCACACATATATTTATACCATGTTGGTCACAGTTAAGAGTTATATCGTTCTAAATGCTTCATACATTTTCTTATCTAACCTTCCTAGTACATCATGAGTTAAGTATCACACTATGATTTCCCAATGCAGATAAGAATGTGGAGATGTAAAAAATTAAGTAATTCACCCCAGGCCGTACAAGTTTTAAGTGTCAGACACAATCATCTTATGTGATGTAGGTTCACCCTGGGAAACACAGACAGGAACACTTTCTAGAGATGGGTGATAAATGGACAATTCATTGAGTAGTTAGGAAAAGAAAAAGGGAAAAGTGGTATAAAAATAGCAAAGAAGGGGCGCCTGGGTGGTTCATTGGGTTAAAGCCTCTGCCTTCGGCTCAGGTCATGATCCCAGGGTTCTGGGATCGAGCCCACATCGGGCTCTCTGCTCACCGGGGATCCTGCTTCCCCCTCCGCCTCTCTCTCTGCCTGCCTCTCTGACTACTTGTGATCTCTATCTGTCAAATAAATAAATAAATCTTTTTAAAAATAGCAAAGAAGATGAAAATAGTGTAAGAAACATTCATGAAAAAAATATATATGAGTAGTAAAAGTAGTAATGGGGCATTTGCACTGTGTTAAGCACTGTATACCTATGACCACATGTGACTCTTTAATGAACCATAGCTAGTACATTTTTGAGATGAGAAAACTGTAGCTCAGTGAAGTTAAGTAATATGTCCAAGGAGCCAGAACAAGTGAGTAGGAGTAACAAAACTATAACATATAACATAACTATATGTTATGTTATACTATATGCCTATAAAAAGTTCTCAGACGTTTATAATGACTTTTTCTAAAAGAGAGACGCAGAGAGAGAGAAAGGATTATAGCACTTGTTCACAAGTTAGAGTAATATGTCTTCTAATTAACTCTCATTTTTTGAAAACATTATGTTTTGGACCTGGATTTGATACTTATAATTGTAGTGACATTACATTTTCTCTTGAAACTGATTTAATTTTGTGTGTTTGAAAATTCAACTTAATTATTATTGTGTTGAATTTTAAGTTAATCAAGGACTTCATGCACATATATGGCATCTAAATATTTGTTGAAGTTTTAAAAACAAGTTTTAAAAATGACTAAATTTTTTGTCCTTTGGAAAAAATTTTTTTTCTTCTCCTGAATAACTGTCATTTGCCTTCTAAATGGTTCTAGAACCAATTCTGACAGGTGTAGGTGGAAGAAGTGGTCTCCCCAACACCCACCAAGCAATTCTCAGCAACTATCTGAGTGTCTTGTAGTTCATCTCAATTCTAACACTGTCTACCTGGACATAGTGTCATATCCCAAAGTTCAGGGCTCATTCCTACATTACTGTGTCTCCCTGTTTCAGATATTCGTCACAATTCCAGGTTATCGCCAATGCTTCTTTATCAACTGGCTATAGATTAGAGGTTTTCACATCCCCCTCCTTGGGTTTGAATAATTTGCTAGAGGGGCTCACAGAACTCAGAGAAACAGTTTCCTTACTAGGTTATTGGTGTGTTACAAAGAATATAACCCAGGAACCGCCAGATGGGAGAGATACATAGAACAAGGTGTGGGGAAAGCATGCAGCGATTCCATGTCAGGAACCATGTACAGGAACCACTCTCCTTGTACCTTCACAAATTCACCAGCACGAAGATCTCTGAACCTCATCTTTAGGGGTGTTTATGAAGGCCTCAACGTGTAGGCATAATTGCTCAAGTCATTGGCCATTGGCCATTTATCCACTTCTAGCCCTTCTCTCCTTCCTGGAGTTGGAACAGAGGAGATTGGAACTGAACATGTGGGTGGGGCCCCTGGCAACCAGCCCACCTTTTGGTAACCTAAGGTCTTTCCAAAAGTCATCTCATTAATATAACAAAAGACACCTTTATCACTTTAGAGAGTCCAAAGGTTCTAGAAGCTCTTCTAGACCATGGACAAAGACTAAATATATATTTCTTTCTTTTTTTTTTTTTTAAAGATTTTATTTATTTGTCAGAGAGAGAGGGAGAGAGCGCAAACACAGGCAGACAGAATGGCAGGCAGAGGCAGAGGGAGAAGCAGACTCCCTGCCGAGCAAGGAGCCCGATGTGGGACGTGATCCCAGGATGCTGGGACCATGACCTGAGCCGAAGGCAGCTGCTCAACCAACTGAGCCCCCCAGGAATCCCTAAATATATATTTCTTATTGTAAATCACAATATCACACCTTCTAATGGAATTCCATATTTTTTTTTGCATTTAAGCAGATTAGACACACCTATTATATGGTAATATTATATTCTTATTTTGACTACTGGCGAGCTGAATTCCCTCTTATTAGTCTAAGTAAATTATGCAATATTTAACATGCGAAAGAAGAAAATTAAAAAAAAAAAAGTTAATCGTATTTATTTTTAGCCCCTTAAGAGATTTTATTTCCTTCAATACTTTGCTTGGATCAAACTTGAAAATCAAGATCACACTGAACAAATGTTTAGATTTTTTTTCTCCAATTATGAAAATTGAAAATTATCTGTATCATTTTGAACACATAAGTCAAGCCATGGAGCCCCATCAAATTAGTCACATAAAATGACAGAGCTAAGAGAATATAGTAATGGGTTTGATGTCCCTTATTCTACAGAGGATAATCCATGAATGGGGGAATACAGTGCTTCACAAGCAGTGGCACACTCTTCCTCAGGGATTTTGGACAAGAACAATTTTATGGAATATTAGAAAGGCAGAACAAAAACAGGGCATGATTGGCTCTGAGGTTGGGCATTTCCTTATAAGGCTAGCAGATCCTCTTTTCTAGGGTAAAGTAAACTAGCTAAAGCTAAGTTGGAGACTGCGATTGGAGTTAGGTTTCTTTTAACAGTGAAGGGTTTCCCATAAATGCAAGCTAACTTAGGTTTAGATTTGGGATATGGGCCAGGCCACTGGGGTGGCCTCCAGTTTATGGGTTCTCATATATGAATTAACTTAGTCATTTGAACCCAGAAAACGTGGGTTCATTATATTTACACATGCATACACACACAAGTTTTTACAATATTCACATGTTATTAAATCATATAAGCAAAGACATAAAAGCTTACAACTGTTAAGATAAGGACCATCATAAACAACTTATGTTTTCTCTAAATGCAGTAGTATGTATATTCTGTGACTGAAAGGAAGAACAAGCTGTTTCTGAGGTGTTATACTTGAATAAATGATAAAAATGTGTACATTTTGAAAAACAAGTCTCAGAATCATATTACTATGCAAAAATTGTATGTGAATATTCTAAGAAGTTTTACTTTTGACCAAAGATAGATATGAGTACAAAACAATAACCAAATTACACATTAAGAAAATTCTTGTTGAAGCACATTTTCCTTTAAAGCAGTCATGATGTTCACGATAAATTATCATTTTTCTTAACATTACCAGATTTAATAGCATTTTAATATATATTATTAATGTCTTAAAATGCTGATGTTCACACTTGTCCATACTTTAATTTCTTAAATAGCAAATAATAAAATATATAAGTATCTATCAGTAACTGTATATGTATATTGGAAGCTTTCTTCTTTACCTTTATCATGAAATCTATATTTACAAGGACATGTAATATAGTTTCTCAGTTATAATCTCATGGATCTATCTCTGCCCTTCATATACACAATTATAATATGTCCTCCCATTGTTTGCCATTTAATATCTGCCCCCTTTCCATAAGAAAACATGCTTTCTGTGTGCAAGACCCATGTGAATTTCTTGAAGATTTTATTAATCCAGTAACCTATAATAGTCTATCCAAAATAAAAATATACCTCCAACGCCTACATAATTTTATCTATGTTAGCTATTCAAGTGTGTTTCTCACATAATCCATCCTTTGGGCTCAGCCAACCTTGACTCTCATGTCTTATGTTTATTCTAAATGTAGATTCTGCTCAGAAATTTATCTAACTGTGTCGGTAGAGACTGTTTTCCAATGATTGTGACCCATTATTTTTTATAGAAATGACAACAGAAGGAAAACATTAAAATTGTCATTTCTCATAAGGATTTTGAAAATAAAATTTAAAATATTACTCAACCATATTTTAAAAATTATGAAAATATGAAATGGTGCAGAAAAGGCTTTGAGAATCATGAAGGGGATGAAGAAAGTATTTTTGTAAGGATCAATTGAGAATATGAGAAAGTTTGGAGATAAAAAATTATATAGTTACAGATTATGAATAGAGTGATTTCAAGTGTCTTAAAATCCTAATCTTTAAGATATGCCCTTTATGGTGTGTGGAGTCTAATTAAAAGAAAATATTTACATACATAGTCGTGTATATAACTAATTTCAAGAAATGGAGCTAAGATTTATGTCATAAGGAATGAGTTACTTTTCATAAAATATATCTTGTGACCATGCTTTATCATGGTTGGAGAATCCCCTTTAGTCCGACTGATATTTAGTGATACATTTCAAGATAATAATGAATGCAGTAATGTAGAGATTCATTTTCGTATCATTTTTTAATTACATCTTTAATAGTTCATGGGTCACAGATGGACTAAGGAACCTGCTAAAGACAAGGTTTCCCTAAAAGCCAAGTTGCCTTTTATATCACTTTAAATAGCAGTGAGTAAAAAACCATCTCGTTTAAGTACCTTTTACAGTTCTTCATGAATCAGCTAGTCATTATTACATTTTAATTGCATCTTGTACACAAAATAAAAGATTTGTGCCTTTAAAAAAAGGACAGTTACTAGGAATACATATGAAAAATCTAGTGATTAGCAATTTATTGGATTAGAGTATGAATAATTTAATTTCTGATTACAATTAGAACTAGGTTAAAGGCTTCTGCACTTGTCAGTAGAGCAGCTAGTACCAAGATGATATCATTCTTTTCATACTAAGTGAGATCATGCAACTATTATATTTGTAGGGTCATAAGGGCAGGAAACTAACACCTCTACACTCAAGAGGTTTCAGTGAACAAGCTTGTTCTGACCTCTTTCTGGTAACTAAAATAGAAACCTTTAGATGGTTGGAAGGGCCAAAATCTCATGGGAAGCACCGTCTTTTGCTGAAATCCTTGTTCAGACTCGGCAATCTGTACAATTTCAGCTGTCTTTGCTGGATCTTTGAACAAGATAGCTGATGCTATCTGAATAAGTGACAGGATTTGGGATGTTTCACATTCAAAGAATAAGATTTTTGCCAAGGATGATGGTTTGATGACATTTTCTAAAATCAGAAGATTATAAACTCATTTTTCTAAACTAAAATTTATAAAAACCTAACACTTTACTAAAGTTATGTGAACAATTCATAGGTTAATCACACACAGTCTAGTGCTGAGACTAACTTGTATCTATAAAATGTGACTTATTTTTAGAGATGAAAGAATTGGTCAATTTGGCTACTTCAGAATGATTGTTAAATATTTTATTTTATTCTGTTCTTACGATGAATGTGGGAAGTCTGATCTAATTACTAGAGATTTCCTTTTTCTTTTTTGGTTAATCAGTTTTTGCATCCTTTCTAGGTCTGACAATCTCCAACTTTTTTCACACATGTTATATACACCTGTTCAGGATATACATTCAGGGATGGTAACAGGAGGACTGTTGAGAGAGTATGACATGTTGAGACAATTGGAGACATAATGGTGGTCAAATGATTGGCAGAAGATGTCAACTCAATGGACGGGAGAATTAGAGCAGTTGTGTGTGTCCACTGTTACTTCAAGACACAAACACATGCTCCTTCTTGAAGAGCTTCCGTTGTTGAGATATTACCACCTGCAGAACCATCTGTGTGCTTATTGAATCTTATTTAAGATTCATATATAGATTTATTTTAAAAATCTACTTTGGTCCCCAAATTTGGTTTGCTTGCAAACATATTATATCAACACAGCTGATATTTGTAAAACCACTCAAGAGAAACAACTTATTTTAAAAAACAGAATGCTTTCAAATGACATTTGCATATTGACCTGGAATTTTTTTTTCCTAAATAAGAATTTTTTTTTTTTCTTACAGTTGGCAGAGACCTATATACCAGTAACTTACACTAACTTTCTGCTTCTTATGATCATTGTTCTCTTGGTAGTTTCTTAAGAACCTAAAACATGTGAGTGTGTGTGTATGTGTATAAATGTATGTATACCCATAATCTTTAAGATGAGGAATCATACAAAGAATTTATGAAAAACAAGGGGAGGTAGTAGGGTTTGCCACCTTTGTGCAATTGGCATCAGATACCAAAACTTGACATAAGCTACTTCTATATATAGTTTTAAGTATTCATTTATTACAATAAAATAATTTTAGAACTAAGTTTAGATGGAATACTCATGGGATAAGTACTTGCATTATTTGTTTTCAAACTCAATTATAAATATTACTGAAAAGAAGTTTTTATAAGAATGACCAATGATTTACACTTAAAATTCACATAGATTTTGCATTTTGTCCTTGTGGAACAAAGATAATGAGAATAAATATACTGGTTTAGTTTTCTTAACTATATTAATTCAATAAGGAATTGGTGAGCATGCAATAACTGAATTTTTTAAAGATTTTATCTTTTTACTTATTTAACAGACAGAGATCACAAGTAGGCCGAGGGACAGGCCGGGTGGGGGAAAGCAGACTCCCTGCTGAGCAGAGAGCCTGATGCGGGGCTCAATCCCAGGACCCTGAGATCATGACTTGAGCCGAAGGCAGAGGCTTAACCAACTAAGTCACCCAGGCACCCCAATAACTGAATTTTTGTTTTTGAAAATTGGCTTCAGAGTTCTAAGATTAATTTGGCAGTTTTCTGAATGTAATGCAGTCGAAGCATTCATGTAATTAGAATTTTCTAGTATTTGAAATATAACTGAAGAATGAATATTGATTTTAAGATTCACTTTCTTTCTTAGACAGCCTCTAGTTTACAAGTGTGTACTCACATGGAAAATATAGAATTATTCTAATCTTCCATGAAAATTATTTAATATCAGGGACATGAATACTTCAGAAAGGATGATTTATATGGCAAAATTTCATAGGACTTAATTTTTAAGAAAGATTTTTATTGATTTGAGTGCATGCTAGTGGGTAGAGTTTGGGGGAGAGGCAAAAGAGGAGGGAGAGGAAGAAAAAGAATCTTGAGCAGACTCCATGCAATCGTGGTGCCCAATGCAGGATTCAGTCTCACCACCCTGAGATCACAAACTGAGCCAAAACCAAGAGTTCCATGATTAAACTACTGAGCCACCCAGGCACCCCAAAGATTTATTTATTTGAGAGAGAGAGAGAGGTGGGGGTCATAAGATTTAATTTTTTTTAGAAAAAGTAAGCTCTTACAAACACATTTTCAATAGGGATCTATCATGCATTCCTTTAGATTTGACAGCAATATAATGACCATGTGGGAGACACCATTTGTTTTTTAATCATAGCCAGGTTTTACTTTATTTATTTATTCATTCATTTATTTATTTGTTATAGAGAGACAGATAGAACAGGGTGAGAGTGGGAAGGAGGAACACAGGAGGAGAGAGAATCTCAAGCAGGCTCCACACCTAGCCTGGAGCTCCATGAGGGGCTCCATCTCAGGACCCTGAGATCATGACCTGAGCTGAAATCGAGTGAGATACTTAACCGACTGAGAGAGCCAGGTGCCCCATTCATGACTGGCTTGTGATGCCACTTCCATATTTTGAAGATTATGGAGGATCACAAAGAAGCTGAAACTTATATTACATCTGAGGCCTACAAGTTGAAGCAGCCAAAGTTGAAGCAGGCTGATGGAAGGCAGATAAGAGCCTTATAGGGCTTCACAATCCAACTCTGTTCCTAACAGTGTCTACTCATGTTCTGACGGCTGTTCCTTCCATATCTTCCACAACACTTCTCAAACTGATTCCAGACAAAGACAAACATAGCATTCTTGGTTCTGACCCATTCAAGAAAATAAACAAGCTCAGTTTTTGCTCTGTTATTTTTCTGTTTTGCAGATTTTTGTGTGAAAAAGCACACATATATTTAATTTTAGGATATATTCATCTTAAAGGTTTTAATTTTCAAATATTTAAAATTGGCTAGTTTCATTCAAAAGGTTATATGAAAAGACATTTACCATCATTAATTATCAGGGAAATGCAGTTCAGAACCATGATGAGATATCAGCTCATACCTATTATGATGACTTATCAAAAAAAAAAATAAGTGCTGTGAAGGATGCGGAGAAATCAGACGAGATCGGGCGCATTCAGGGTGGTATGGCTATAGACAGGATGTGGAGAAATCAAAAGCCATGTGAACTATTGGCAGACATGTAAAATGATGCCACAGCTACTGGAAACAGTATGAAGATTCCTCAAGAAAATCAAAAATAGAATTGCCCTTAGATCCAATAATCCCACTTTTAGGTACATACTCAAAGGAAATGAAATCAAAATCTCAAATATCTATATTTCTATGTACATTGTAACATTATTTATAATACTTAAGATAGGGAGACAATCCAAGTATTCATCAGCAGATGAATGAATAAAGAAAGTATTATATACATACATATACACACACACACACACATATATATATACACATATATTACATATATATAAATATGCTATAATTATGTATATGTATGTGTATAGATGTATGCAAACATACACAAGTGAATATTATTCAAACCCAAAAAAGAAAATCCTGGCCTCTGTCACAACATGGATGAACCTGAAAGACATTATACTGTGTAAAATAAACAGGAAAAATGCTGCAAATACTGCATTTTAGGTTTTTTTTTTTTTATCATAAGATCATAGTAGAATATTTAATATGTTCAGATAAATCTTCAATGAGAAGGAAAATAAAAATTTATTTAAGGAAAAAAAGGCAATTGCAAAAATATAAGATATGGAAAGGAAGACTTTAACCAAGTAGGGTAGAAAATATGTGAGCTATACTGGGTCACAAATGAAACAAAACGTTGAGAGACATTTTAATTTTAAATTTTAAAAAATGAGACAATAATAAGAGCATGAAAAGAATTTTTATAATCTATATATCAGTCAGACTTTATTTAATGATATTCCCCTTGGTAAATAGATATACTATTTAAAAGGTGAGTAATATTACATTTAAAAATTTCATTATTGGGAAGAGTTATTACACCTCCTAATCAAGCCTTACTTCAAGAAATTTGCAATCTGATTAAGATTACGTGCATATGCAAGGGGCGCCTTGGTGGTGAAGTAGGTTAATGCCTCTGCCTTGGCTCAGGGTCCTGGGATCGAGTCCCACATCAGGCTCTCTGCTCAGCAGGGAGCTTGCTTCCTCCTCTCTCTGCCTGCTTCTCTACCTATTGTGATCTCTGCCTGTCAAATAAATAAGATCTTAAAAAAAAAAAAAAAGATTACATGCATGTGCACACACACAAACACATACACACACAGACACCGAGTCCATAAGCAATGAGTATTGGTGAGAGAGTTAAATACTTTGGAGACTTCGATATAGCCAGTATGATGTTGTTTTACTTCTTTGCACTGTTTAGGGAGGACTGAAAATCAAGGAGGCATGAAATGGTGACATCTTGAAGGAAGATAAATTATAGTTCAAGCAGAAGGTGAAGAGAATCTCTATTAGGATGACTGCTAATGAATGCTAGTTAGGAAGAAGGGAGAAACTAAAACACTAAGACTTTTAAATAGGATGAGATCAACAGTGTTAAAAGTTTTGGAGATCAAGAATAATAATGAGGGCGCCTGGGTGGCTCAGTGGGTTAAGCCGCTGCCTTTGGCTCAGGTCATGATCTCAGGGTCCTGGGATTGAGTCCCGCATCAGGCTCTCTGCTCAGCAGGAAGCCTGCTTCCTCCTCTCTCTCTGCCTGCCTCTCTGCCTACTTGTGATCTCTCTCTGTCAAATAAATAAATAAAATCTTTAAAAAAAAAAAAAAAGAATAATAACGAATATACTGAGTCACTGTGCTGATATCATTTAGGAATTACATGTACTTAACCTAGGTACCAGATACTTAATGAAGGTAGGGATAACAATTTTGTTTTATTCCAAAGCTAACACACTCGATAATTAATTCTCTAGATTCAGATAGGAAGCTTGTTCTATGTTTGTTATTTATTTTATCCAGCTGGTTTTCAATGGGTCATAACCAAGTTGAATAATAGGTATCACTTGTTTTCTAAAAGGAGACAATTATTTTTATGTTATTGTAAAGAATGACTCAATCGTACTTCTCAATATTTCTCCTGCTTACCCCTCACATCATCTTCATGTCATCAAATATGGCATTTCTTTTTTATTGTGTAAGGATATAAGATGTCTCATAAAATAACTTTTGTATTTATAAGTTATCATTTTTGAATGTTTTATATTTTTGTATTGTTTGCTACTCAAATCCAGTTTTAACTTTAGGGAAAGGTCAATTTTTAGCACTAAAATAAAGCTCAAACAAACCCAAAAATCTTGTGATAAGAGAAAGGCCAAATATGGAGCACCTGGGTGGCTCACTTGGCTAAGTGTCTGCCCTTGGCTCAGATCATGATCTGAGGGTCCTGGGATCCTGGGTCCTGGGATCGAGGCCCCATATCGGGCTCCCTACCCAGTGGAGAGTCTGGTTCTCTCTCTCTCTCTGCCTGTCCCAACCCCCACACATGTGTGCTCTCTCTCTCTCTCAGATGAAAAAATAAAATATTTTTTTAAAAGGCTAAATATGGCTATATTAGAATATAACAAAAACATATTTTTAAATTTTTGATAGATGACTTCCTAGAAGTACTACTACAACAACAAAAGTATAAGTAATGAGTAGGATTCATATTGAAAAACTTATATTTTGTTGAATAAGGTTTTAAAATAAATGTTAATAGACAGCAGGCATATTGTGTTAATCAAATATACCTAGAGGACAAGAATAGTTCTGCCAAAGCCTTTAATATATACTCAACATACAAAATATACAACGTGTGTAATTGTCTACTGGATTTTTTTGAGAATGAAATCTATGACTTAGTCTTGTTTTGTAGACTCATTTTATAGCAAATTATATTTTGAATCAAAAAACAGGTATATCTATGGGGCACCTGGGTGGCTCAGTGGGTTAAGCCGCTGCCTTCGGCTCAGGTCATGATCTCAGGGTCCTGGGATCGAGTCCCGCATCGGGCTCTCTGCTCGGCAGGGAGCCTGCTTCCCTCTCTCTCTCTCTGCCTGCCTCTCCATCTACTTGTGATTTCTCTCTGTCAAATAAATAAAAAAAAAAAAAAAAAAACAGGTATATCTAATATTATCTAAAACACCTGTTAAGTGGGGTTTTTTAATAATAAAAAAATAAACTATTTAATAATAAAATCTCACTAAAATCACCTCAGGAGGAACTAATGAAAATTAATTAATTATTAATCTATGTGCAATTAATCTATGTGCAATTAATGAATTAATCTATGTGCAAACCAGAAGATTCTGATGCTTTCTAATATAGTTATCCAAAACATATTCTGCTAGCAAAATGGTTTCAAATAGATGCCCCACTTTTATGAACAGAAGAGAAGAAATTTAAAAATAGGCAGTAATGGGACCCCTGGGTGGCTCAGTATGTTAAGCATTTGCCTTCAACTCAGGTCATGATCCCAGGATTCTGGGGTCAAGACCCATGTCGGGCTCCCTGCTTAGTAAGGAGCCTGCTTCTCTCTCTCCCTTTGTGGTTCCTCCTGCTTGTGCTCTCTGTGTGTCAAATAAATAGGTAAAATCTTTTTGAAAATAAGCAGTAAGACAGGCATTCCTGAGTCAAAACCTCCTTGAGATCATAGGCAACATTTTCACTTCTAGTAAGTTGTGATTCCACTTTAATGGATTTTTCACGTATTTCAGTTCATTGTTTTTGTTCACTAGAATTAAGGGGAAATTTACACAATTCTGAAGTGTCAGTTTCTTAGCAATAGGGAAACTAGGGAGAAGAAACTACCTTTACTTAGTGCTTAATCTCCTACATACAATTTCCTCTGATTCAGGGACAGTTATAAATCTAGAGTAAAAGATGATCCTATATGGTTTTGATGTGGAAAAAAATACTGCATATGTCCCTGCTTTCTGAGATTCTCCAAGCTCACAAGTGCAAGTCATGAACCAGTAGCTAAATATTACAGATACAGAGTAAGACTATATAGCAATACCTGTAAAATCTTGGACCAAACAAATTTATACTCCCTAAGGTTCAGTTTCTTTACTGGTAAATGAAGGATTATAAACATTTTAAAAAATAATAATGTTTAGATTGCATGGGATAATGATTATAAGGTACTTACAGAGACTGGAGTGTATTTAGTGGGGAATTAATATTTGCATCATTATTCTAATAGGCCATGGACTGTCATGAACATTGGTAGACACATACCCCAATACAAAAGTCTTTCAAACATTATCCTTATGTACGTCTGTGTTCTACTTCTGTTTTGAAATGAACTCTAAATTATTTCATTTTTGTTCATTTTTATTTTTTGATGTGTTTGTGTATTTGTCATTTTATAGTCACTCTTCAAACATATTTTGGTCTTCAATCATGATTGTTTTTATTGGGTGGGAATATTTATTATTTATTTACTTATTTATTCATTTATTAATTACTTTTATGGTAAGAATATTTAATATGAGAGCTACCCTCATCAACTTTTAAGTGTACAATCCTGTGGTGTTAACTGTAGGTACAGCAATCTCTAGAATTTATTCATTGAGTAACAACTTCCCATTGCCCCACCTCCTGCCAGCCACTGGCATCCACCTTTCCGCTCTCTGTTTCTGTGGGTTAGACTATTTTAGATACCTCATGAGAGTGTAGTCAGGCATAACGAAGTGGGTCTTTTCCTAATAGATCTTAGGACTGTGGCTTTTAAAATCCTCCCATATGCAACAGCATGAATAAACCTGGAGGACATTATGCTAAGTGAAATAAGCCAGGCATAGAAGGACAGATGTTGCATGAGTCCAGGTTATTTCTTAAGCACACACAATGTGCCAGGTATTCTTACTGGGGCAGCAGTCATGCCTGGAATAAATAAAAATTTCTTCTCTAATGGTGCCCCTGGGCAAGAGGTGGCTGGAGGAGTATAAGGACTATTAGCATCCAGTGGATGTTTCTTAATGAGGTAAGAGATTGAAAACTGAGCAAGTTAAAAATACAGAGAAAGCAATTCGTGCATATTTACGCGGAACCAAGAACTACATTTTAGCTTTATATATTTATTTAAATATTTACCTACTATGAATGTGGAGGCAATATAAACAAACACACACATATAGAGATAAATTTTTGAAGATTTCCATAGTTCTTTAAACAACTTAATGGATTTGTATATTGAGTTGTGCATTATTTAATCAAGATTTTATATTGTGCTGTACAGATTTCAATTTAAGACATTTAAAGGGGACCAAAATTAGGTTCAACTTTAGGAATATATTGAATATGTCTGAGACATGTTAGAATAAAACATGTACAATAAACATAGATGATGTGTATGAAAGAGAACATTGTTTGAAGATCTGTTTTTGATACTGAATCATTTCCTGTTTAGTTTCTATTATCCTGGGCTCATATTCATTTGTTGAGTAACATTTTAATGTAAAAAGTAATAGTAAAGTTTAGATAAAAGATGCTGCCTGGTGTTTTGTTTAGTATTCATTTGTGCTTTTTCTTGTTTCCTTTTGCTCTATTTTTCTATCATGATTCACTGGAATGGAAGCAATTAAATATTAACCATTACTTTATATAAAATACAAACTGAGGTCTTGAAAATTGATAGCATTCAGTAACACAGAAGTTATCTGTGCTTTGTTATGTTTCCAAAATGTGTGATGACTTTATGCTTTGATTTCATATTCTATTTGGTAGTAATTTAGGTAGGTAGGCACTTCACCAAGCAGATTTACTTAATCAAGAAGCTTACATTCAAGTCAATGCTGTGTTAGAGAAGAACTGCTTAGTCAATTGATGCAAAAGGAGGATGCAGGGCCTATTGATTCTTGGTAGGCCATTTACTTATATTAATATATTGTCATAAAATAAAAATGTTAAAATATATTAATATATTTATTATATTAATATATTGTCACAAAATAAAGATGGATTTACAATTAAATTTTTAAATATATATCTAATCATTCTTAACTCACCTATGTATGTAAAACAAATAATACTTTTGAACCAAGCACTTAAAATAGGAAATTCGTCTATTTATAGTCTATAATGGGCACGACAGAGAAAGTAACAGGTCTCTCTTTAGTCTCAAGGCTGAACAATCTTACTGTCTAGCTCTTTGTGAGGAAATGATTGGTGACGAATATGACATCAGTGACTCCTCTGATCTTGATTTGAATGCTTCTGTGTGACATCTCTTTAGTTATTAGTGCCATGGTTATTGAAAACTCTGACATTGTCAAATCAACAACTACTCTCCCTTCTGCCTTAGTAACATTGTGCCTATCTATAATACTACAGTTTGCTTCCTCACTGCAAATTGGGATAGTCAAGTAGATATAAGTGGATATTAGTAGCCATAGCTCCTAAAACAGCGAGGTTCAGCTGTGAGTGTCTTCCTCTTTATCTCTTTTCATGCTCCTAAAATATTGGTTCAGCAGCTACCTTATGATAGTCCAACTCCTTTAGTTGGAAAGCCATGAACTAAGAATAGCAGAATAAAAGGAAAGAGGATACCTGTGTCCCTGGTGACTTCTAGAGCTACTACACCAGCCTTCAATATCCTATCTTCAGATTAATTTTATATGAGAGAAAATAAACCTATAATATACTGAACTGATTGAAGGCCTCTGGTAGTAGCAGCCAAATACAATTCATAACCAATAATTCTCCTGTGTAGGAGAAACACAGAGATTAATTCAGCATAAAAGCATTATTAACTGCATAAATAAGAAAGTTGATTCAGATAGGCATGCCATTTCATTGCTCCCAGTACCCACAGGTACAGAAACTTGAACTATGCACTTTAGCCAAGTTGGTTAGATAAATTTTGTGGTATAGGCAGTTAAGCAAATATTACTTATTTTGCTTTAAAAGTGAAAATACTATTCTTTATCATTAAAAAAATGTCATCATTGTAAAGAATAAAACATGTTTTAAATTATAAACTACCAATATTTTTACTATTCAGTATAATTCCCATTAATATATTTTTCAGGCATTTTTTTTTCATGCACTTTGGGTTTTCCATCATTTATAAATGGACATTCTCAATGAACAATATAACCTAGGTCTTTTTTCTTATTAATGAACATAGATAGTTGTGAGATCACAGGAAACATGATATTGGTCTCTGTCCTTAGTTCCTGGCACAGAGCTCCTAAAATCCTTATAAATTCCGAAGAGATAAGAGCAGTGGGATCATCTTTTGTCCTAATGAGATGACTCTGGGATTGGAGATGTTCCTCAAAAAAGACCAACCATGGTTAGAAGCTTGGTATTTTTAGTCCCCAGACCCCCTCTTTAGAAAAGGAAAAGCAACTGAAAATGAAGTTAACAACTGATCATGCCTATGTGAGTAGACCTCTATGAAATTGCAATAGCGCAAAGAACTTCTGTATTGGTGAACACATGGGTTGCAGGGAGAGTGGCACATCTGGAGAGAGCATCAAAGCTCCAAGCCCCTTGCTTCTGACCTTACCCTTTGCCTCTCCTCCAGCTGGGTGTTCATCTGTACTCTTTATCATAGTCTTTAATAAACTGTGTTTTCCTGAACTAGTAGATTGATGGAAAGCAAAAAAGAGTTTTTGGAACCTCAGATCTATAGCTGGTTGGTCAGAAAAACCCGTGTTTCAACTGGCACCTGAAGTGGCGTTAGGGAGCAGTCCCGTGGGACTGAGCCCCCTGTGGGTAGATAACGTCAGAATTAAGACGTTAAGAATTCAATTCTTGGATACCTTTCCCTGGAAATAGTTGTTGGTGTGGGGAAATTCTTCACATATTTGGTGACCAGAAGTGTCAAAAATGAAGAGATGTGTGAGTAGTCAAGGAAACTCACAGGAGAGAACCACATGGTAGGAAAGAACTGGGTTTTTCCCTACTCAGGAAGGAAAAATATGAATTTTTCCATTGCAGTTATGTATTAGTTTCCTCTGGCCGCTGTAACATGCTACCATGATATTGATGGCTTCAAACAATAGAAATTTATTCTTTCACAGTGCTGGGGGCCAGACCTCTAAAATTCAGTATCACTGGACAAAAGTCAAAGTGTTGGCAGAGTTGTGCTACCTCTGTGGGCTCTGGAGGACAGTCCTCTACATGCTTCCTCCAGCTTCTAGTGGCTTGCTTTGTAGCTGCCTCACCCCATCTCTGCTTTGGTGGTAACATTGCCTTCTCCACTGGGGTCTGTCTGTCTCTTATATGGACAATTGAAATTGGATTTGTAGACTACCTGAAAAAGCTAGTAAAATCTGTCTAAGTCAAGATCCTTAATTCTGTGTGCAAACACTTCTTCTTATAAAACATTTACAGGTTCTAGGGATTAGGATTGCATATTTGTATGTGATACCTAATTTTATCAGTTCCCTTGGATAGGACTTTAAGTGTCTTTGATTATTTGAATTAATGAAAATAACAATAAAAATAATACACACACACACACACACACACACACACACACGTCCACATCTTTCTTTTCGCTAAATCAAAGGATCTGAACATTGGTTTATCAAAAGATTTGAACATCAAAATGCTAAAATACATCATCAAGAATTATCACTGTATATTCAGTAGTGGGTAAAATTAACTTCTTAAATTTTTATTAATCTACTAGAGAAAATATTCCATTTAATTTTTTATCAGTTAAGGTGAATAAAGTTCTTCCATATACTACCAATATACATTCTTTGCTGGTTTTATTATGAAACTGTTCTTTCCTTAGCTCGATCACAAGACTACTTATTTTTTTTCTTCACAAGACTACTTGATATAAGGATATTAACCTTCTTTTGATTATATATATATCATAAGTATATTTTCCTAGTTTGTTTTTTCACATTGTTAATTATGTTTTTATTTGGAGTATATGATATTTTCATTTCTTTTACTGTAAGATTATAGAAATAGCCATCCACATTAAATATGACAATTAAAATCTGTCACATTTTTAGGTGTTATGTTAACCAATAATATGATAAACAAACCTCATTTCTTCCCTTAGTTCTTCTCTGATCCTTATTAACACTTTCTTGATCTGTATTTGTTGTCTTTTCATGAATTCTGCTGTTTCAGGTATCATAAACTCAGGAACTTTGTCAATATTATTTTATCCTAGTCAATCTAGATTTTCTGGAGAGAATAAGGACATGAGGGTAGTATGCAGAGCAGGAGATAGAGTAGGTAGTGGCTTGGGGCTAGTGGTAGAAAGAGAGTCTGAGGAATAAACAGACTTGTGACCATATGCCTTTCCCAGCTCCATTTCTTACATATTGGGTGATTCTGCGAGCAAACTGATTTGCTTTTTTTACATTTATCCCTCCAAGCACTTAGCTTCTAGTTTTTTTCCTACTTCTAAACTGGTATTCAATCTATCTGCTTTCTAAATTCCAAAATGTATTTTAAGACCTGATCTGCTATTATTGCACTCTGTCTTTAGTCTTCCACCTTGTCAATTTATACCTTTTAAGAATTCATACTGTCCTTTTAGCAAAACTTCAGTAGGGAGGGAAATAGACACTTGCTCAATAGACCATCATATTTCTAAAAATCTCCATCTTTTTTTACCCACTCCAATCAGGCTTTTGCCCCAGGCACTTCATTGAAATAACTCCTGTTAAGACTAGAAAATTTTCTCTCACTCTATCTAATGGCTGATTCTCTGTCCTCCCCTTATTTTACCTCCAGCAGCATTAGATTCTTAATCACATCCTCTTTCGTGAAACATTGCTTCACCCACCTTAATGTTTAAGGACAACATTCTCTATTGGTTTCTTTTCTAAAACTGGCTGTTTTTCTCATTCTCTTATTCCAATTCCTTGTCCTCTTCCTGACCACTAAGTCTTCAAATGCTGTGTGTGCTATCCTATTTCTTTTCCTCTTTTAATATCTCTATAGGTGGTTTTATACAATTAAAATACAATTTAAATACTAACCGTATCCTCTTATGTGCTGATGGCATCATATTTCTAACTCCACCTCAAACTTTCCCATCAGTCTTAAATATTTTCTTATATTTTTATTTATATGCATGATGGATACCTTCAACTTGATATGTTCAAAATAGTGTGTTTAATGTTTTTCCCCAACCAAGACAAGCAAGCAAATGACAAAAATTGCTCACACAAAGCTTATTCTTCAGTTTCTCCTCAGTGACAACCTAGACTTTACCAGCTTGTTCAAGCCAAAAATTTTGGAGGTATACTCTCTTGACCCTTATGTCCAATCCACTATTAGATCTTGTAAGTTTAACCTTTATATTATATCCAGCACTCAACCATCTTTCTCTTCCATCTCTAACACTGCTAACCTAGTCCAGGTCATTGTCATTTCTCACTTCTTCAGTCTATCTATTTTCTTCTTAACAGCCTGGGAAATCTGAAAAAAAAAAAAAAAAAAAAGAACAAAAGAAGGAAGGAGGGATGAGACCAAATCTTGCTATTTTCTTGCTTAAAATATTCTTCTATTAAGAGGTTTCTGGGTGTCTTAGGTCATCATCAAGGCTCCTGGGATGGAGCCCTAGTAGGGCTCCTTATCAGTGTGGAGTCAAGTTGTCCCTTTCCTTCTATTCCTCTCCCTGTCCCTCCCTCTGCTTCTCCCCTTGTTCGTGCTTGTCCTCTCTCTCCCCCTCTCTCTCTTAAATAAATAATGAAATATTAAAAATAAAATATTCTTCTATTACAAAGCCTTCCATGCCTCATGTGATTTTTACTCCTGCCTACCCTTCTGGATTCATTTTTTATCATTCTCTCTCTCTCCTTACTCTCTATCTTCAAAAGCACATTTTTTTTTCTTGAATACATCCAGTTTATTCCTTTTTGGGCTGTTGTAGAGGTATTTCCATTTTAATTTCTCCATTTTTTCATATGGTCTGCTCCTTCACTTCATCCTGACGTGCAATGGGTGCTCAATAAATATGTATTGTATGAATGGTGTTCAGTGTAATTCTCAGTTTCTATCTTCCAAAGTGAGATACTCATATCACATCAATTTTCTTTAGAAGATGCTTAGATAAGGGAAATTACTTGAAACTTCTGCCAAAGAATTATCAGTTTGTAAAACAGAATGTCAGTTTCACTTTCAAAAAAAAAATTTCTTCAGGCTTTATTTTTTTTAATGTATAAGATATGCAAAACATCTTTCTACTAGATTAAGAAAAAAAGGAGCTAAAATATTAAACTATAATTTTAAAAGAGATGAAGATATAATAAATCAAAAACTGAGTTTTGTGCTTCATTCTAAAGTAGGTTGTGTTCATACTTAAGTTATTTAATATAGAAATATTTACATTTATCTAAAGAGAGAGCCCACTAAAGACAAGGACACCATCTGGTCAGTGTTTCTCAACCTCAGCAACCCCAGCGCTAATTGATGTTCAGCGTTAGATAAATCTTTGTTGTGAGCGGCTATTCTGTTCATTGTCAGATGCTTAACACCATTGCTGGCTTCTACCACCAATACAATTAGCCACTCCTACCCCAAGTCATGCAACCAAAACTTTTCTTCAGAATTAGCCAAATGTAGCCTGGGGGTGAAATCCTCCCACTCTCCAGAACTACTGGCTTTAATTTAAATGATTTCTTAAGGCCATCTTCAGCAACAATATTATACCATTCTAACCCAAATGGTTAACACTTGGAAATTGATAGCTTAAACTTGATGCTATTTTGACAACCAAAATGTCAGCAGGTGCTGATGAACATCCCCTGGAGGACAAAATCATCCTAATTTGAGAATCAACAATCTACTATGTATGATAAAAAACAGTTTACATATATTGCTCTTACAAATAAAATGAAAAAGTAAGAGCAAATAAACTTCACTGGCCCATGTGCTTTGAATTCATCAGTAATATCAATCTTTTCTGCTAATTGACATTTTCAGATCTTTTAAAAAAGATTTTTACAATGGAAATGATGCTAAGGAGGGTATAGTTCAGTTCTCTCTTTTTATAGGTTAAGGAATTGAAGCAAATACAATAAAATGTTTATGGAAGATCACACAGAGAACTTTTTCTTAAAAAAAACTTTTATGTAATATAATTGAAAGAAATAATTTTATTTATTTATTTATTTATTTATTTTTTTTTTTTTAAAGATTTTATTTATTTATTTGACAGAGAGAAATCACAAGTAGTCGGAGAGGCAGGCAGAGAGAGAGAGACACGGAAGCAGGCTCCCTGCTGAGCAGAGAGCCCGATGCGGGACTCGATCCCAGGACCCTGAGATCATGACCTGAGCCGAAGGCAGCGGCTTAACCCACTGAGCCACCCAGGCGCCCGAAATAATTTTATTTATAAAAAGTAACCAAAATTTAAACAAAACTCCTGTACATATAAAAGAACAGACATTCTTTTGAGAAGGATAGAACTGTATCAAGAGCTAACATGACTGTTGGGATCAAACTTTTAATTTAGTTTAGAAATTCCTCTCAGAGAAAGTAATAAATTTTCATTGAATAAATGGACATCAATATTTCAAGTGATACCAACTTTTTGGTTTTTATTAACCAATTCTAAGATAAACTTGTTACATGTATTAAATATTTTTCATATTATTATGTACAACATTTGCTCCGAATAAAAATGAAAGGCATGACATTTAAAACACTATTTGTTGGTTAAAAAGCTAAAATAATGATGTTAATATGTTCTTATTTACAGTTATCAAATTTGATATAGAGTTTGAATGCATTGAATGAATAAATTGTATGATGCTTAAATCTTTGATCCTTGAACATCATTTCATTCAGCTAGGATTTACCAAAGACCTGAATAACAACAATGCCTTTAAGTTTATACTTTCTAGAAAGACCTTTACATGACAATATCATTTCTTGAGTACAGAAAGATTCAAATATTTTAGATTTCAGAGGTGGGTTTGATAATTTTTTACGTAAGGTGGTAATCTAGAAGTGTGTCAGTTTTTATTGAAAGAATCCTTACTTTTTGTGGTGTGGCCCTCAGAGTTGCTGGCAAAATTCAAGCAGTGTGCATTTTTTTAGTCTATAAATTGATTTGCTGCTGCTATAAAACTTGCCTTATAATGATCAAAGAGGTTCAGATCAAGGAACATGGCTAATACCTTAGGCTGAAATATTTTAAGATTGCTATAATCTGGCATCTGATTTGACCAAAGAAAAGCCTCAATAATGTTCATGTGCAACCTTTGATTTTAGACTGACTTTCCTTTATTTTCAAGGCTTTAATTAAAGTGACTTAACTAATAAAAGGTAACTATTGTTATGCCCCAATAATGGGTCCCTGATTAAAGGAGCGAGACTGATATAAAGCGAAGGTCAAGCAAAGCTTTATTTCGTGCCAAGCATCAAGAATCTAACCGAACATTTGGGGACGCACCTCTTACAAGAGGGGGCCACCCTTCTCTGTTTCACAGACTAGCTTTTAAGGGCAAAGGCCATACAGTCGGGCCAGCCACGCACAGGTGGCCAATGAGATTGTAACACACACAGAAAACTCCACAGTGATGCTAGGTGACCAATTGAGTTACAATTTACCCTAGTAGACATTTGAACCAGCCTATTACACCTTGATTGGGATTGGTGCCTAAAGGGTAGGGCCCATATTCCTTGGTAACAGGGAGACAGTATGCATTTCCGCCACTGATAGGATGTCTCCACCTGACCTGACCCATCTTTGTATCTGGGCTTTGTTACCTGAAGCTGGTTTCCGGCGACTTGTCTCCAAGTAAATCCCCTGGAGGAAAGGGAGCAGGGACAGTTTCTAAATAGGTCCTTACACTATAAAAGGTAATTTACATAAAAGGTATATAAATTAATCATTAGGTGAAGCTGTTTTGTCATTTTCATTTGAACTTTATTATTATTATTTTTTTGTTTTATTTTAGTTTTGGTAGAGTTTTTATGGAACTCCTTTTTTCCCCCCTAGCAGAAATTAGACGAGAGATTCAAAACCTTTTTTGAGAAAACGCTTGGCTCACGATGATAAAACTATCTTCAGCATATAAGATGCTTACCTATTTTAAATTAACTGGAGGAGTATCACAGCAGGACTGGATGTATCCTAGTTCATCTCAAAGCTATTGTAAAATAAGTGAGGAAAAAGCCAAACTAAAGTGCATTGTATTTTATATCACTTGAGATTGAAATCTAATCTGTCAGGAGATTCATCCACATAGTTCTGACTCTTGTAAAGGTATGAAAATACAGGTCTAGCAGAAATAGTAGTATAATGTGATTTGTGTTAAGCTTATAAAACATGGTCCATCGCATATTAAAGGATAATGATGGATAGGTGACTACTGTGAAACCTCTTATCTTATTCTTGCTGATTTCTCAGAAAGATGAAAAGAAGCAGCCAGTACAACAGTTGTGTCTATGATCTGGTAGCATGAAGATTTAGTGGTAGAGCTGAGTTTAATACCAAAATCCTATAACCATTTCCACATTTTTACTTCCATAACTGTATATAATATTAACAACTAACAATTTAACACTGTCTAAGACAACTAGAAAGTCAAATTTAAAATCTACAAAGGAAGGAATGGACAAAATCAAGTATTTGTTGAATGTTACGAGGCACGCTGTACCACCTAAATAACATGATGAAAAGGATACATTGATCTGGTTGATTAATCTTCAGTCCTATTACCCAAATATATTTGGATTAATTCTGTTACTCTTTTGTCCTTCTTACATAGTCATGGCAGCGTATTTAGCATGGTAAGGATGATTGCAAATGAAATCCCCAAATCCACCTTTGGAATTCAAGGAGCTCAAGCTGAAAAGTAAAACAATATTGTTGCATGTTTTTGCTTTATTTCAGAGTATTATATCTGGCAATCCCTTTCCTTCAGTTTGAATTCGTTTCTCTGATTGTGTCTTGCTTGCTAATGGGATACTGCACTAATTTATATGGTAAGCCTCCAAGCTGCATTCTCTGTGATCCCGCAGCATCATTAGAGCTCAAAACTGCTCATCATTATTCATGCTAAGAAAGAATGTGGCATGTCGATGATTCTTGGAAAACATTTTTTATTACTACAGACTGAAAAAATGTGGTATTGTTAATCCTAAAATTCAGGAACTGTTGATGCAGGACATGGATGTCCTTTTTTATTTCAATAAATTAAAGTACAATTGCTTCCTTTTTGGTTCATCTGGTTTATGTACTTGGTTTCCTGTATTAAAAATACACTAACTAATTTCACTGCAGGATTTTTAAAAGCTGTGTTTATGGGGCTTTTTTTTTTAATGGTAACCATTCACTTATAATTTTTAGACTAAAACCAGCTTGAAAACTGGGGAAACATTTGTAAATCTCTATCCCAAATACTAAGATCATTGCTGTTGAAAGAAAGAACACCAGAAAATCCAGAAAGAAACTTGACTTTAATAATAATATATAAATGCCACCATAAAACTATGTGTATTATTAGGTAAGACACTTAAACTTTTGAAGCCTTAATTTGCTCACCCATAAAACTGGGTTAGTAATTTATCTTCTCTGGCAATCTCATAGGACTCTTGAAGGGCTAAATGACATAATGTGTATGAAAGAGCCTTGAAAACTATAAAGTGCTTTATAAATTTAAGGTAATATTATCATTAATTATTTTTTACTAAAGATAATATTTACTAAAGATAATATTTTTCCATTTGTTAAGTATATTCTTTGTTGTTGTGCAAATACAAAACCATTTTTAGTAATTCCCATTCTGCTCCAAGTGAAGGAATAGATACATTAATAAATAACAACATGCTTTATGAAATTGTGATCATCTGTAACATTTTTTAAAGATTTTATTTATTTATTTGACAGACAGAGATCACAAGTAGGCAGAGAGGCAGGCAGAGAGAGAGCAGGAAGCAGGCTTCCTGCCAAGCAGAGAGCTTGATGCAGGACTCTATCCCATGACCCTGAGATCATGACCTGAGCCGAAGGCAGAGGCTTAACCCACTGAGCCACCCAGGAGCCCACATCTGTTAACTTTTTTAAGAAAAAGCAACCACATGTTTTCAGCATGGTTTCATTTGTCCGTCAAACAAAAGAAGTGCAATATAACATTTTACTGAATTTCAGGCTGGGCCATAGGACCTCTTCAATGAATTCATTTTCCTTCTTTCTATAATAAGCTTTCAAATGTGTCAGATTGTACACAATGGCATGATACTGCTATTGATTTTGGTTTCCTATGGACTGACCTTTTCTTTTATGTTTGTTGTTTTAGAATTATTATTTTCAAATAACAAAATCATAGAAAACAAAACTGCAATATAACCAGTAATTTTATTTAAGGAGCATGGATTATTGGGTTGATAGTCAAGGGTTCAATTATAATTTCTTCACCTTTTCTGCTGCTCATATTTGTTTGTTTGTAAAATTACATGGAGTAATTATGACTATTTCTTAGGGTTTTTGGAGTAGTAAATAAAACAATTTAGGCACCTTATCTGGTGCACTATAGATTACAGATAATTTTGGATACATTTCACACATTCTCTTAAGAAGATCTGCTTAAAATACACATTGCTTTCTGAGACAAGACTTCTCCCCTCGATTTTCACTTTGGCATGGACATATCAAATTACCTGTGGGGATGGGAATGATGATTTAAAATCAATATATGTAGTGATGAGAAGGGTGACATTAAAGAGAATTAGTATTAAAGACCCAGAGAATTTAGAGAAAGTGAGCTCCAAAACATGGAAGAAGCTCAATACATTTCCATTTATTTAAAGAATCACACTTTAGTTCAGAATTTCCATTAGAGAGGTGCATTTTTTATTCATACTTTGATCCATGATATGTTGATTAATTCCTTCTGCAATTATTAAATCATTCATATACTCATGTGCATGTAACCATGATAGTGAAGTCTCTACAATTCTTGTTCTATGTTAGGCAGTGAAGACAGCTGGATCATACCGGTTTATTTGACGACGACATCAACTTCTCTTCTTTCCATGTATGGTTTTGTCAGGAATTTTGATTGTACTCATTCTCTTTTCACACTGTTAAAAAATTAGAACCAGAGCTGGGGACTTTGCAGCTTTGTCTTAGAATTAAAGTGATTCACCCAGCAGAACTTAATGGGTTAACAATGCAAATTGAATAAATCTTTCCCATTTAGCCAGGATACCATAATTTGACAGATAGCAAGTTAGATTATAGGCTGTTTACTCCATTTCCTTTTTTTCATACTTCCCTAGGCTAATTCAGTATTGAACAAGTTTCAGATAACTTGAATGTATAATTTATTCATTCAGAAGATTATGTTTTCAAGATAGTATGAAAAATGTCTTAATAATAGAGAAAAATCTAGTATTTCAAAACAATTAAATATGAGCACATTTTTAAAGAAGTCATGACAGGAAAGTTTGCCATATCACTGATCACTGTGAATATAATGTATTACTGTCCTTTTTTTTTTTTTGATAATAGAAGCTTCAAAAATTTTCATTTGGCCTGATTTATAAGATGGTCAAACTTGGACATTAAACTGGATGTTCTGATGAGTGTAAAGCTTTATTCTGATTTTCTAATAAGTTCAACATCAGTACATGAACCCAGGCTTCTTTCATCTGCTCTGTGAATAGATTGGGTAGTTTTAATGCAAAAGCAACCTCCTCTGGAGACACCTTCAAAGAGATTTTAGCATTGAGTCTGAAAGATTTTTTTTTAAGTAAATTGGATTTCTAAAATTGATAGTTGCTATTAAGTATAAAGATGATGTAACTAATTTTAATTTATAATAAGGTGGAGCTATTACAGAACATTAACATTTGAATGTTCATGTGTTTAAAAGTCTTCCAGTTGATGAGTATATGAATATATTAATTTCATATATTTCTATAATTTTTGAAATGGCCTATAATTTCACAAATGAAACTATAATCAACCATGTAATTTTTTTAAATATAAAAATATATTACTTTACTTTCTTTAAGTTGAATTCCCTTCTGAGAAAAAACAATATACCATACATTCAAATGCACACACCTGCACACATGCTGTCAGTGTCCACTTAAGATTTTTTCATGTGGATTTATGCTCAAGACTGTTATTCTAATCATGATTGCAATAATGCACTTTTACTATTAACTATTACATTTAGCCTGCATAACCCACTAGTAATAACAAATATACCTATTAGAAGTGAATTATGATTTTTCTTTACTCATGCCACAACACTTCTGACACAAAATTCATAGGTTTTCTCTTATAGTGAAAAATTCTCCAACTCTCTAGACATCATCTGGGCTGCTACAATTCAGTTATGGCACTATACCAAGTTAGTAAAGACCCCATATGTTAAGGGCTCAGTCCCATAAGAATGTGTCCCATTTTAGATGCCAGTCACAGGTAGTGGATCCCCCAGTTACCCACACTTGCATAAACTTGGCTAAATATTGAGGTTTCCCATGATTCTTTCCTCAGGTTGGATAATTTGCTGTAGTGGCTCTGAGGATTCAGGGAAATTATTTATGTTCTCCCAGATTATTACGAAGGATATAAAAAAGAAGACAGATGAACAAGGCAATATCTGGAAAGGTTCCAAGCCAGGGGCTCCTGTCTTTGATGAGTCAGGATGTACCACCTTCCCCACACATGGCCAGAAGCTCTCTGAACCTCAGAGTTTGTGGATTTTTATGGAGGCTTCATCACGGAGGATTGATCACTCTGAACTGCCATCCCCAGAGGATTGGAGGTGGGGCTGAATGTTCCAAACTTCTAACCAGGGTCTGATTTTTCTTGTAACCAGTCCCCTTCCATGTAGATACCTAGTCACTTTCTTAGAACAAAAGATGTTCCCAGAACTGCCATCACTCACGAGATTCCGTGGGGTTACCTGAGCAGAAATCAAGAGTCCCATACTCAACCTAGTGAGCCTCCCAGGAGCTCCTGTGTATTTATTTTTGTTGATTGAATGAAAGGAATATTTATGGATTGAAAATACAGATGTATACCATAACTTTAAATGTGGTTTTAAATAGCTTTCCATTAAAATTAATGAAAATTTTAAAAAACAAAATTTTATTTTAAAAATAGAGCATTGTTTTTGCCAACTACATATGTATAAGTGACACATTTGGTTTGATAGAAATGATTGGTCTTTTTTATTAGTTGAAACATTTGACTATAATTAGTAGAAATCTTGACTCAAAAGTGGTTTCTATGCACTTTAATTCTTCTCCAGGTTGGATGCACTTGGAAATATCATGGAGATCGTTTCTGATTCAGTTGGCCTGGGATGGGTCCCAGAATTTACATTTATTTAAATTTATTTTCAGTGTTACAAAATTCATTGTTTATGTACCACACCCAGTGCTCCATGCAATATGCGCTCTCCAAAATACCCACCACCAGGCTCACCTAACACCCTCCCCTCTCCAAAACCCTCAGTTTGTTACTGATCTTGATAGCCATGGACCACGTTAAAACAGCTCTGCCTTAAACAAAAAGGTATGTTGTCGAGTCTGAAGGTTGGTCACACTCCAAGATGTAACTGAGTCCCAGGTTAGTTGGTTTGTACTTTCCTTGCATTTCTCTACTCTGTGCTCTACCAATACATGTTGGATTTGTTCTCAGGCAGGCTTCCCTCAGGGCCACAGTACGACTGCAGAAAGCAACTGAGGCAGAAAGCTTCCCTATTCACATTCAACAAAAGAAAGAAAAAGCTTTTTTTGAATCCTGGAACATGAGGTCTTTTGTTAGAATTAAATAGACCAACATAGGCCATGCACTTAACTCTGAATGAATAAAAGTTGCCAGGGAATTACATGGTCTGTTTGGCTTATGCCAGTGTTCCTACACTAATTACTGGTGAGGGGGTTAGGCTTGCTTTGACTGGCTAACACTAATCAGGCTCATTTATGGAGCTATGGATAAGATCGACTTTTCTAAGTCATAGGGTCTGGACTGAAAGGGATAGACCATTGAACAAAATGAGTGTTCTCTTATGATGGTGGAAGTGTTCTCTTAGGATGGCACTGGTTGGCCACTACTAGCAACACGACTACCACTTTCAAATACTGACAAGATGTGTGCACCCATAAACCAGTCCATAAAAAATGGGAAAAAACAGATGAGACTAATCATATCTGATTGGTAAAATAAATCTTTGATTAGATGTATTGTTTTTAAAATACATAGAGTGTTCACTAAATAAAACTTTTTTTTTTTCTTTTAAAGATTTTATTATTTATTTGACAGACAGAAATCGCAAGTAGGCAGAGAGGCAGGCAGAGAGAGAGAGGAGGAAGCAGGCTTCCCGCTGAGCAGGGAGCCTGATGTGGAACTCGATCTCAGGACCCTGGGACCGTGACCTGAGCCGAAAGCAAAGGCTTAACCCACTGAGCCACCCAGGCGCCCCGAAAACTTTATTTTTTATAGTTCTTTAGTGCACAATACCCAATAACATTTTTTTCTTTACTACATTAGTCAGTATAATTAATTTGTCTCTCAACCATTTTTGAAAAGTAAAATATTTTGAGGTTGTCTTGTGTTCTTTCAAAATTAAGTTATATGATTTATTTATTTATATTTCATTAAAAATTAAGGTATAATCAATATATATTATACTCTAACAATGTATTTGTTTTAGGTTTACAACATAGTGATCTTATATTTGTCCAGTTAACAGTAAGTCCAGTTAACATCCATCACTACACCGTTACAAATTATTTTTTCTTATGATGCTAAGCTCAGGATCTGCTTTCTAGAGATACAATACAGTATTATTAAGTATAGTTAATAGACTCCATCCTCAGAAGTTATTTTATAACTGGAAGTGTTGTATCTTTTGACCACTTTCACCCATTTTACCTATGCTCCTCCTCCTACCCCCTTCCTATGGCAACCTCTAATTTATTCTCTGTACCTGTGAACTTCATTTTTTTTTCCAGATTCCACTTATAAGTGTATTTGTCTTTCTTTGTCTGATGTATTTCAGTTAACACAATGCCCTTAAGGTTCATTCATGTCACAAATGACAAAATTTCCTTATTTTTTACAGCTGAATATCTATCTATCTATCTATATTTTTTTCTTTTATCCCTTCATCCATTGGTAAACATACTGCTTCCATGTTGTGGCTATATGTAAATAATGCTGCAATGAACATAAGGGTACATATATCTTTTTGAATTAGTGTTTTGGTTTCTTCGGGTAAATACCTGGTAGTGAAATAGTTGAATCATGTCGTAGTTCTGTTTTTAACTGTTTTGTGGGATATCCAGACTGTTTTCTGTAGTAGTTGTACCAATTTACACGCCCACTAATAGTGCACCAATAATGCCTTTTCTCCACATCTGCATCAACAATTGTTATTTCTTTTTAATTTTTAAGGGGGAGGGGCAGAGGAAAAGGAAGAGAGAATCTTAATATAGGACTAGACCTCATGAACCTGAGATCACAACCTGAGCCTGTGTCCATACCAGATGTTTTAGCCATATCCTTACATGGGTTTGAGATATCTTCATCCAGTGGTATCTTACATCCCAATCTTTTAGGATTTACATGTCAACCATTCCAGGAAATCCGTAAATGCTTGTTTGTGAGTCAATAAATAGTGAAAAAGGATGAGGAGAGAACTAGTGGTGTAGTATAAGGAACAATGGATTGAAAGTGATCAGAGTCATCTTCCTAGATAGGAAATAGTCTCTCTCCTAGTTTTAGTACATGCTACTCAACAGAGGGAAATACTGTGTGATAAGTGTTTCCTTTTCTGTTCCACTTGTACCTATATATACCAAGAGACTGGTAATGAACAGAAGAGCACAATATACCTACTTAAATTTTTCTATCTTTAAAACCCTTGGGAAATTCTAAATGAGAACAATTTATTATACTTTATAAAGCTGTATTTCAATTTCATGCCCAAGTAGTGTCACTTTCATTTTTAGCTTGAAGCCATTGTAACCTGATGAAGAGACACATGGGATCACAAATTAGCTCCCTTGAGAAGACTTTCTATTTTTAGTCAGGGCCTTCTGTAACTCAGGGAAAAAAAAAATCAGAATTTTGGGTAATATTTTCTCTCTTTCCTTTCTAAGAAAGGAGTTATTTTTGTTATTCATTCTTTGTTTGGAAGAAAGATGTTCATTTTTCATGGAAATGTCTGTTTTTAATTATATATATTAAGTCAAACATTTTCCCCTCCATTTGTTGTCAGATGATCCTTTACTGAAATATTTTCCTTTGTGGTTGTTAACTAGCTGGTCATTGCACTGCACCACTATTGATGTCATGAGGGCGGCGGCATTAATATTGCAGCACACAAATTGGAAAGTTTCCAGGATCTTTTTTTTAATGGTTTCAGAGAATTCTTTGGCTAAAAATCAGTGCCGCATCTGTCAGGCAATGTTGACAATCTCATCAAAAGTGATATTTTCACTGGGCTAAATGCCTTTCTGCTTCTTTCTGTCTCTTGGAGGTTCCTTGAGGGCTTTGATAATCAGGTCAGAGACAGAAAGTACCACTTCAATCTGGGTTGTCCGTTCTGAATGGTCAGTATCACTGTTGTCCTGAGACCCTCCCAATCACTGGTTGCCTTGGAGATATCATAACCAGCTTTTTTTTTGGAGACGGACTCAGGGGGTCTATCTTCCAGGACAGGGTAGATGTGGCACTGAGTGCCCCACCAGCACACCTTGGTTACCTCAGGTATATGATTTTGATTTTGTGAGGTTCAAACTTAGGCAGCATAGTGAAGGCGGCTGGTGGGAGATGAACCAGGATCCGGGAGGACCAAAGACAATTGTAACTTTATCTCCTCTGAGCTGAAAGCCAAAAAGTTAGTCAATCATCTTGATGCACATATATCTAGTGTGGTTTAAAAGGGTTTCAAAATTTAACTTATAGCTGAGGTATTCTCTCTGTTAGGCTCAAAACATATCAACAAGATAAATTAAGACAAATCTCTGCCCACAAAGAATTCATAATCTCTAGAATAAACAGAGATAAAAGCAAACATTAACCCTGATACCTGCCCAGTGATGACATAAGACTACTCTTGATTTTTATTTTTATTTTTTGTGTTTTTTAGTTTTTACGTTTTTAAAATTTGAATATACTTGACACATGATGTTACCTTAGTTTCAGGTGTACAACAGAGTGATTGAGCTTCTCTATATGTTATGCTATGCTCACCACGAGTGCAGCTACCATCTGTCACCATACAATAATTTTACAATATTATTCTATATTCTCTATGCTGTCCCTTTTATTCCTGTGACTTATTCTTTCTATAACTAAAAGCCTGTATCCCCACCCCCCTTCACTCGTTTTGTCCATCCCCCACCTTCCTTCCCTCTGGCAATCGTAAGTTTGTTCTCTGTATTTATAGGTCTACTTCTGCTTTTTGCTTGTCTCTCCATTTGTTCTGTTTACCAGGTTCCACATTTGTTTTCTCTGTGTGACTCATTTCACTTAGCATAATGTGCTCTTGGTCCATCCATGTTGTCCCAAATGTCAAGATCTCAACATTTTTTAATAATTGTGTCATACACATACCACATCTTTGTCTAGTCGCTTATCAAAGGGTATTTGGGTTGCTTCCATATCTTGCCTATTGTAAATAATGCTCCAGTAAACATAAGGTCACCTGTGTCTTTTTAAATTATTGTTTCTGCTTTCTTTGGGTAAATACCCACTGATGGAATTACTGAGTCATAAGATATTTTTATTTTCAGTTTTTTGAGGAAATTTCAAACCCTTTTCAACAGTGGCTGTACAATTCATTTCGCCACCAGGGGGACACAAGAGATCCTTGTTCTCCACATCCTTGGCAACATTTGTCGTTTCCACTCTTGTTGATTTTAGTCATTCTGCCAAGTGTAAGGTGATATCTTATTGTGGTTTTGATTTACATTTCTCTGGTGATTAATGATGTTGAGCATCTTTTCATGTATCATTGGCCATGACTATTCTTTGTAAGAGACATTCCTGAGGAGAGACACTGGGACGTGGATCATGTAGTCTTCTTGTACAAGTTTAAGGGAGGTAAGCTTTTAGCTAAGTGAGAATGGTGGAGGAAACAGAGGAACAGAAGAACACCAGGAAAGAGACAATATCCTATATATATGCTCATCTTAATTTCCCTACCTATTATTGCCATGTTAATAATATCTCTTTCATAAGTGTTATGAAATTAGAATAAATGCAAATGTAAAGCACTATACATAGTAGTGTCCAATAAATGTGAACTTTTTCCATTTATACTTGACTATAGCTCAGAAAATTAATGGAAAAAAATGTTCTTTTAAATAAAATTTTGCTGCTCAGTTAGCCTCTTTGTTAACATACATTGGATCTCTCTCTCTAGCACTCAAAACTGATTTTAAACCAAGAGTTAAATCCTTAACCCAAGGAATGCATGAACCAAATATTAAGTTAGTTCTCTCACTTACAAAGGTTTATATAAGAAATATATTCTCAAACTCCAGTTTATCTAAGAATTGCTTGCTTTGATGATAGTGCAGATTCCTGGGCTTTGAGGCCTTGTTTACAACTTAGGGATGTGGATTTTTAGTAAGTACTACAGGGGATTCTAGTGTGGGTTCTCAGTAGGCAGTACTTACAGAGAATTACACTGAATGGATTTTGTCTCATTTTTAGCACAAAGTACGGCATCAATCTGGAAAGTGAAGTATGATATGTCTAGCATAGTGTATCATGGATGACATTCAATATAAAAATGTGCTAGAAAGTAGACTCTCTAGAGTCACTTGACCCAGATTTATGGAAGGTATGATTATTATTTTTTTCAGCATCATACTTAGTACATGAGATAGTCATCTGTAAGAACTAATCCCCCCTCTGAAATTAATTATCTTTTCTGCCACCCATTACTTTGTGCCCCCACTCTTATTTATTCAGATGTTCAAAATACACTCTACTTAAACTATCTACTCCCTGTTAGTCAGATATGGATAGTCAGTGAAGGTTTTAAAACTAACAGTTTCTCCCCTTTATAAACATACATGTGGTCCTCCAGACTCTTCATCCCTAAAGAAAATTGCAGTCTCTATGTGCTCAAGACATGAACTTAATGTTAATGTGAACTTAAATGGAGCATTCATTATAGGATGATTCATCTATCCTCTAAAATTTTTCACTAAGAAAAAAAAAAATATGTGACTTTTGGTTTGTTTGAATTGATGTGACATTTTTAAAACTTGCAGTTCGATTGATAGGAATACTTCAAAATGAAGTCAAATTTTGTTTTTGTAATTAAAAAAAAATTCCTTTATATATGTCCCAAGTAAATTTACTCTAAAAAACAAAATCTGCTCTGAACAGGATATTAATCTTATAGTGTCATTTCAGCAAAATTTGACAGATTCACATATCGATTTTCTTTTCTTGGAAAGTTGTGGTAAAAAATCATCTCATACATTAAAAGAATGATTCAGGAAATGTAGTCAATTATTTTTGATGTATTATTATTCACCTTTAAAATAGTATTTACCTCTTCCTTTTCTTGAGACATATTTCTTAGTAAATTGTGAGGATAATTTTAATAATGCAATTCAGTTAACTAAATTACACGGATAATTAATTATAGCTTTAATTGAATCCCTATATTCAAACTCCAAACTGATACTCAGTTGGGTTCCAAAGTTGCTGACTCAGGAATACAAAATTCAGATTATTATTATATCACATAGTTTCACTGCATTCTCTGTGTAGAGAGAATTAGAATATGGCATGAAGGAAGTGAAACTCATTGTTTCCAGCCTAAGGATAGGAGTAATTAAGGAGAGGTAGTTAAGTCCAATGCCTGAATCCAAATGTATCCACCTCCATACATTTGGAGAAGGAGAAGGTTAAAAATATTGAGATATTATGCAAAGTTAGAGAACCACAGGCATACAGACGTACTTCACTGGATTTGGGGGAGGACTGGAAGCCTATCAAAGAATAATTCAAAGGTGACAGGGATGTCTCGGTGATAGTAGGATAGGAACATGCTTAGATGAACCTGGGCCATTGTTCTTGGCTCCCCATAGCTTGCAAGTGGTATATAAGGGACCACAAATACCACTTACCATGTTAAGGGATTGCAGACAGATGAGAAGTGTAGTGGTAGGTCAGACTCAAATGAAAAAGTCAAAATGGATCTAGTTTAGAGTCTAAAGGCAGAAGGTAAAGACCATGTTCTCCAAGGAGAAAGACCACCTGAACTTTGGTTCCTCGTGGCAAATAGAGCAGCCCACTGCATATTGAACCCTCATCTATCCTCTACCTTCACACAGTTATGAAGATCACACATGCCTTTTGTTTTGAAGGAGGTTAAAAGGGGAGGGAAATGTGAAAGTTTATGCCTACAGAATCAGGAGATCTACCTAAGAGAAATGTTTAAATACTGAAAAGGACTATATATATTATACCATGTATGACATGAGATATATGTAATATATGAAACATATTATATTTAATATGTATATAAAACATGATACATATTTATATATAATTGTATGTTATAAATAATATATATTTTAGTATTAATTTATTTCTCTTTCAAAATTTTTTTTCTTTTTTAAAATTTTTATTAAAATCTTGTTAGGTAATATATAGTGTAATATTAGTTTCAGTAGTAGAATTTTGTGATTCATCATTTACATGCAATGTATTTCTTAAGTGTTAATTTCACATATTTTTTGAATGTTTACTAGATGCAAAAGCTGAGCACTGAGGATGAAAGCAATGATGTATTTAATTGAAATATATCAGAAAACCTTGAAAACCTATTTAATAGTTTCAATAAAGAATTGAATTGTGTAAAAAGCACAATTAAATGGAAGTTTTATTTTCTTTTTTTTTTCTATTTTATTTTATTTTTTTTATTTTTTTTTTAGATAAACTTTTTTTTTTAATTTCTTTTTCTTTTTTTTTTTAATTTTTTATTTTTTATAAACATATATTTTTATCCCCAGGGGTACAGGTCTGTGAATTACCAGGTTTATACACTTCACAGCACTCACCAAAGCACTATCATATGATCTCCCTGATATGAAGAAGTGGTGATGCAACATGGGGAAGTTTTATTTTCTGTTGAAATTATTTTTTCCCTCTGTTCTAGCTATGTTTATGGAAACTGCTATTTTCTACCCATAATACATGACAAATAGCAGACTCCCAATATGTGTTTTTCCTTATGTTAAGCAACTGGATTTAGAAAAAAAAAAATTACACATAGATAAGGCCACATCTCCTCTTACTCTGTTCTCAGTGATAACCTAAAAAAGTCATGTACTTAGAGAAGGAATTCAAAATATAATTTTGATTAATCTTTAATCATTTACTTTAAGAAATTACCACATAGTAATTTCTGGCAAAATGATAGGAAAAAAAATAGCTTCTTGTAAGCCATCAATATACAAGATTACTACAAACACCACAATATGCTTTGATTTTATGAGATCTTGTCCATGAAAAGTACTATGTACAAGATTTCTTCAGTGGTTTTAATAAATCTTTATTTTAAATATTTATTTATTTACTTATATTAGAGACGGAGAGAAAGAGTGCAAGCAGGGGGAGGGGCAGAGAGAGAGGGAGAAGGAGGAAGCAGACTCCCTACTGAGCGCAGAGCCCCTAAGTGCTGGATCCATGACCCCAAGATCCAGACCTGCGTTCGAACCAAGAGTCTCATGCTCAACCAACTGAGCTACCCAGGTGCCCCAATAAATTTCTGCTTTAAAAAGTGACATGTTCTAGGGGCACTTGGGTGGCTCAGTAGGTTAAGTTGTCTTTCTTCAGCTCAGGTCATGATCCCAAGGTCCTGGGACCAAGCCCCATATCCAGGGAGTTTGCTTCTTACTTGGCCTCTCCTTCTGGCTTGTGCTTTCTCTCCCACTCACTCTCTTTCTCAAATAAATAAAATCTTAAAAAATAATAATAATAAAAAAGAGTAACACATTCTGAACATGCTATAAAGCCCTCTCTTTGAAATGGTGTAATTCTGCATTCATTCAGATGTCTTTTCCTTTCTAAAAAGTGGAAGGTTTTTCAGGCTAGGCTATCCACTATCCTGTCATTTAACCCTGTAACTTAGGTGTACGTCCATAGAATATATTTTCTAAGTACATGAATCTTTGTATAAAATAAATATTTAAGTAAACATAATTTAAATGAAACTATAAACTTTTGTAGTGAACACAGAATATAATATTTGAAAAAAGAAATATGGGTAACAAAATCCAGTTTCTTTTTACCTTTAATTAAAATGTGTTTCTTAATTTTCTTTGCTGTTTTAGTTTTTATATCTCTCTTTATAGTACAAGACCTATGGTATTTTAACTACCTAATTTAAGAGAAAAATAGGGCCCTTGAGATTACTACCTGAAATATCCTGATTGCATAATTTGCAGTAATATAAATTTAGAGATTTTGCTTTTTTTTGGCATATGCACATGCATATTCTCTACATAAAAGAGAATTAGGAATTTCAAAAAAGAGTGCAGGGAACCCATTGCTAGCTGAAATCAGTGTTACTGGAAACGATGACATTTTAATTGTGCTACTCTACTTAAAAATTCCATTTTTATTAAAAAGGAAATTATATTTTATTCTGAGGACTCATTATATACTCCATAACAATGAGACTAAATAATTGTAAGTAAAGAGAGAGGGAAATATTTTAAAGTATTATAAAAAGTTATAGGGGTGAAAGCCTTGACACTTGTTAAAATCATGTGCATGTTTCTTGGTTCAATTTGTTTCTTTGAATCAAGTACCAAATTATTATGAACAATTTACCTACTGATAACTGATAAGAAATTCAAAATACAACAGAATTGATGTTAAATATTTTGTATGGGTTAAGCTTGAGCTAAAAAAGAATAAAATACTGTACATTTAGTAATTTTTCAAGCAAATTATTAGTTTTAATGCAGAGGAAATTTTTAAAGGAAAATACTGAAAATGTATTTTCTCTACTTATTCCCTATTCCCTTGGCTTAGCTCTAGGGCATGTGGATACATTAAAACACTTCTTAAAACTGAGATTCTGCAGTGAGTGCACAAAACTAGCCATAACATCTATTTTAGCATAATCAAATGCAAATTTTAGCAACCATTTTCAGAGTAATACATGCACTCAAAGTTTTTCAACATGCTTTTAGATTTAATAGTTCTGAGATGTGAGCTATATATAAGAAAATTAATCTAAAGCATATTTTGAATTCCTCTTTTAAGTACATGATTCTGCTCGGTAATTAGAAGGAAATACAGAAGGATGTGATTTTATATGTCTAGAGTTTTCTTAATGCCTATTGCTTTATTAAAAACTATGTGTGTATTAGAAACATGCAGCTTTTCATACATTGTCTTTATATGAATTGAAGAAATGGACTTCATATGTACTTTCTACCATAGATTCTGTTTGTGTATTTGATGAAAAGCATATTGATATATTAGCAAGGTTTATGCTCAGTCTAAAAGAATAAAAATTTTATGCTTATTAATATGTGCTGCTGTGTTCCCTTTTGTCCCCAGGGAGGGGTGTCTTTCTCATCAGACCTAGAATTTCTCATCCTTCCTAGAATTACATCAAAGTCAGAAGGCCAATGTCAATCAATAACTTGTGTTGACATAAGTAATACCTATTCCTACCTTGGTCTTAAGAGAATTCTGTAGTTATCCTAACTGCACTTACTGGTCCTTTCATACACACTATATATATGAACATGATGTAAATACATACACACATACGCACACTTATAAATGTGTTTAAAATATTCAGTGCATATGTAACATTTTCTAGAGTCCCTCAGTTAATGTTCAAGTAAATATTACAAATAAAACAATAATGTACTAAATACATTATTATCCTAATATTATAACTAAAGATATTTCAGCTCTTGAAAATTAGATCCGATGAGTATGGGTAATTTCTTTTAAAGATTTTATTTATTTGAGAGAGAGAGAGAGAGTGAGTGAGCTGGGAGAGGAACAAAGGGAGAAGAAGAGAAACTCCATTGTATATATGGACCATATCCTTTTTATCCATTCATCTGTTGAAGGGCATCTTGGCTCTTTCCACAGTTTAGCGGTTGTGGCCATTGCTGCTATGATCATTGGGGTACAGATGACCTTTCTTTTCACTACATCTGAATCTTTGGGGTAAATACCCAGCACAAAGTCATAGGGTAGCTCTATTTTTAATTTTGATTTTTAATATAATTTTTGATTTTTTGTGGAATCACCACAGTGTTTTCCAAAGTGGCTGCACCAACTTACATTTCCATCAACAGTGTAAAAAGGATCCCCTTTCTCCACATCCTCTCCAACACTTACTGTTTACTGTCCTGTTAATTTTAGCCATTTTAACTGGTATAAGGTGGTATCTAAATGTGGTGGGGTTTTTTTTTTGCCATTTTATTTTATTTTATTTTTTCAGTGTTCTAGCATCCATTGTTTATGCCCCACACCCAGTGCTCCATGCAGTACAGTGCTCTCCATAATACCCACCACCAGGCTCACCCAACCCCTCCCCCACAAAAAAACCCTCAGTTTGTTTCTCAGAGTCCACAGTCTCTCATTATTTGTCTCCCCCTCCAATTTCTCCCGACTCACTTTTCTCCATCTTCCAATGTCCTCTGTGTTATTCCTTTTTCTCCACAAGTAAGCGAAACCATATGATAATCGACTCCCTCTGCTTAATTATTTCACTCAGCATAAACTCTTCCAGTCCCATCCATGTTGGTACAAAAGTTAGGTATTCATCCTTTCTGATGGAAGCATAATACTTCATTGTATATATGGGCCATATATCCATTTGTCTGTTGAAGGGCATCTTGGTTCTTTCCACAGTTTGGTGACTATGGCCATTGCTGCTATGAACATTGGGGCATAGATGGCCCTTCTTTTCACTACATCTGTATCTTTGGGGTAAATACACATTAGTGCAATTGCAAGGTCATAGGGTAGCTCTATCAATGCAGTTTTGATTTGAATCTCCCTGATGGCTGATGATGGTGAATATTTTTTCATGTGTCTGTTGGCCATTTGTATGTCTTCTTTGGAGAAGTATCTGATAATGTCTTCTGCCCATTTTTTGGCCTGATTATCTGTTTTGTATGTGTTGAGTTTTGAGGAGTTCTTTATAGATCTTGGATATCAGCATCTTGTCTGTAGTGTCATTTGCAAACATCTTCTCCCATCCACGGGTTCCCTACTTGTTTGTTGACTGTTTCCTTTGCTGTGCATAAATTTTTGATCTTGATGAAGTCCCACAAGTTCATTTTAGCTTTTGTTTCCTTTGCCTTTGGAGACATGCCTTGAAAGAAGTTGCTGTGGCCAGCATCGGAGAAGTTAGTGTTCTTCTCTAGGATTTTGATAGATTCCTGCCTCACGTTGAGGTCTTTTATTCATTTCAAGTTTATCTTTGTGCATGGTGTAAGAGAATGACTGAGTTTCATTCTTTTATACATAGCTGTCCAAATTTCCCAGCACAATTTATTGAAGAGACTGTCTTTTTCCCACTGGTTGAGAGAGAAGAAGATAAACTCAAGCAGGCTCTGTGCTGAACACAGAGCCTGATGTGGGACTTGAGCTCAGGACCCTGAGATCATGCATGACCTGAGCCAAAACCAAGAGTCAGTCACTTAACAGACTGAGCTACCCAGGTGCCATTAGGTAATTTTTTTATTTAGACATGTTCCATTCCAATCTTGAGATTTCAGCCTGCTCATAACTACAAACAATGGACAGTAAGAAGATAGTAAAAAACTCAAAGTAATTAAACCTAACCAAAGGATTTCATTACATTAAAAACATTTCTATAGAATACAATTTAAAAATCATAAAACTTATCTCAAAGAAAGTCTTAATTAGTTTAAGACTTTCTCTCTAAGCTTCTCTCTTTCTCCTCTCAAATAATTAAAATTTTTTAAAAAATAGAAAAAATAAATATTTATACTGGAAAAGATCAAAAGTGAGCTTTTCAGGGAAACCCTTTTAAACAAGTGCTCCCCTTACCTGTTCCACAATATATGTAACTCAGGCAAGAGTTCCAAGTATACTGCTTTTGAGCTAGGTAACCTTAAGTTACTTCATTTCTAAAAATCTCATATTTTTCCATCAGTAAATTGGGAATAATAGTAGTATCTACCTCAAAGATTAGTTGTAAGAATTAAGTGACATAAGCTCTACATATGTCTCTGAGTCCCTGGTCTATAGTAAGATGATCGAACACTTTAGACAATATTATTAGTATTACCAATAGTATTGCAACTTTTAGGATTATAGAGTCCAGTTTGGCATTATTTATTAAGATATTATTATTTTAATTTCATTTTTATATTATGAAAGTGTACAGATCAGAATATAATTTTAAAGCCCCCTTTAAAAGAAGTATTAATCATCTGGCACCAAGACATTTTTGAAGCTAATCTCCAAAAGAATCTTTATAATTACAAAGTTTAGGGTGTTTGACCAAGCTAATCTCTGATTCCATTTTTAACTTCATACCTTCTGCTGTACTAACCAAGTAAAATGACAGTGCATTGAAGATTAGGGTTATGTACACATTACCATTCCCAGCGAAATACAAAGAACTGAAGAGAATGGCTTCTGAAAACTAATTTGTAGTGCCTATCCTACTTCAAGTATGGAGTGTAAAGTGATAAAGTTAACTAACTGCCTTTAATGCTTAAAGTGATGAAGACAGACACATTTTGGTCTCTATCACTGACCCTCAGAATCTGGCAAACCATGTTATCTAACATCAGTAGATCACAGTTAAGTTACGGTGTATTTACAGCTCAATCATTTCCTACCTGTAGATTACCACAGGAAGACCTAGTTTTGGAGAAGTGGCTAAAAAGAGCATTTCTATTTCTTATAATCCCTAAGAAACCTATAAGGTTTTTAAAAAGTCAAGTTACTCTTTTCAAGTTTCTATTTAAATAGAGCTATTTTAAAATCTATTGTTCTATACCATATATAATTTTTGTTTGTTTTCTAGTGGCTAATCTGAGACTAGCTATTTATCATGATGACAAGTTGCTCTCATAGCATTTTAACATTATATAACGCACTTTCTAATTTAAGTTCAAATGCTAATCATTCTAAGTAGAATAGCAATTACTTATCAGCAATGGAATGCAACATATAGTTTATTAGGTATCTATTTAGAGACATTACTATGAGGCAGGATGAAGTTTTATAAATGAATAATCCATATCCCCTTCCTTGCAAAAGCTGTTTCAAGAAGTCTCTCTCATCTCATCATGAAGAAGTCTCTTCATGATGAAAATAGAAACATTTTCATAGTGTTTAAACAAGCTGTTATCACCTCTATCAATTAACAACAATAAAAATCAAGAAAACTCTCTTGACCCTTGACCATTACCATACATTTCTCTACACTTTTGAATAGTAAAACTCATCAGAAGAAATTTATATACATTTTACTGCCAATACTTCTTCCATTTTTTTCTTGCATCCATTCCAGTTAGAGTTTGACTTAACATAACCACAACATTAAGCAATCTTAAATTCACCAAGAATTCCCACGTTCCTAGAATCAATGGTGAATTGATTCATTTCAGTTCTAATAATATCTTTCTCCATTTACTAAGGTCTTAATGCTTCAAAGAAAAGGAAATGATCAAAAGTGCCAAATGATATGATTTAAGCTTACAATTTTATTTTCGCAGAAGAAAGGAAAATATCTCTTCCAATTCATAGAGTCCTTCACATCAATATGATTAGGTCAAATTAAATCCTATGTAATTTCCCTTGATGATAGTAACTTTGATATACTGACCTCCCCTTAGCCTAAAACATTTAGTTCCTAACCCGGTTATTTGCAAGGCAAGATAATGGTATTTTTATTTTTTATCAAAATCTATTCTTGGGATTAGGATTTTTTTTTTAAAGATTCATGAACCGTATGATGTATGGCTGGATATCCTAAAATTAAGATTCCACTAGGAAGAAAACATGGGGGAATAAGGGAATGGCCAGTAGGGAGTGATCGCCACAAGTAGTTTTAAATTCATTTTCACCTTTTTTTGGTGAGGATTGTACCATGTACAAGCACACCAGATCTTGGCCACTCATATGACCTTATAGCTAATAAAAATATAATGAAATATTTATCATAATGTTGCATTTTAACACATTTAATTTTTTCCTCTTTATTTTGAGCTAAACAATTTTGCCTGGTACACAATGTTATTTTTGTCTTGAATATTCTTCTAGACCCACTTTGCCTCATTTCTACTTTATATACTAAAACATTCATTCATTATTCATTCAAGCATTCATTAAACATTGACTTCTGTGCCCAGTACCCTGCTACATTTAATAAATACGCTAAAACCTGCTTAGAACCTTTACATCAAGAAAGTCTTTCCTACTATCTCCTAGGCATATAATCTCATAACATCCTGTATATCTTTATAGAACTGTTGCAGGATTGTGATTATTAATCTTTGTGGATTTTCCCACTTGACTATAAGCATGGTGATTATGATTTCCTGCCACTCTATTACTGATATGGAGTCATATTAGTTTCCTAGGACCATTCTAACAAGTTATTACAAACTGGGTGGCATAAAACAATAGAAATCCATTGACTTACAGTTCTCAAGACTAGAAATCCAAAATGAGGGGTCAGTAGGGTCATGATTTCTGAAGGAAATTTACTTATCTCTTCACAGCTTCTTGTGGTTGCTGGCAATTTTTGGTGTACCTTGGCTTATAGGTACATCTCTGCCTCTGTCTTCACATTGCATTTTCCCTGTATGTCTTTGTTTCTTAATTACACTTATGAGTCTGAGGATACCAATCATTGGACTCATATTAATCCAGTATGACCTTATTTTCAAAGACGATTTCCAAGTAATGTCTCATTCACAGGTACTGGGGTTAGGACTTAGACATATATTTTTAGGAAACAAAATCAACCTCATACTCTATAGAGTCTGGAATACTGCAGTAACTCAAAAAATGTTGTTGATTAACAGATTGAGTGACTGTCCCAATCCCATGAAAACTGAAGTATATAGTCACATTCTATATAACCTGAAATATTGCAATTTCATGAAGGGAAGATAATCTACTATTCATTTTCAGTGCCAACTTAGAGAAATAATTCTTTTATAATTTATGCTAAAATATGTTTATGCAGCCTGTATTTGTATGTTTATGATGGACAATTTATTCTTTGGGAATATTTATTTTATTTTTACTAGTTGGTCAACTGTTAATATAATCATTATATCCATAATTATATATGCATATAATTGATGCACATGCATATAAGTATAAGAATTTTTTAAAAATTCATTTTAAAGTGCTACTTTGAATACTGCATTGAAAAGTGACTGCAGTGTTGCAAAGGTCAAAGCAAGGAGGTCACTGTGTTGCATTGATCCATATGAAAGATGAAGGTGATTTGTACCAAGGTAATAGTCTTGGAAATGGTGAGAAGTGGCTAGTTCATGCATACAACTAAAGATGTAGTTGAATTGGAAATAAAGTTAGAATTGTCAAGGATGACACTAGATACTTTGCTTAAGCAAGAGCAATGATGAAGTTGTCATTTATTTAGAAGAAGAGGGATTGTTTGGAAGATTATGTTTTGGGCAAGAAAATCAGAGTTTAATTTTGAATTTATTGAGTTTAGGATTTATTAGACTGCCAAGCAAAGATGTCCAGAAGATAATGCAGCATTGTGGCATGAAGTTCACCAAAGAAATCCAGGCTGAAGATAACAAACTTGTGAGTCATTGTAAAGAATGGCATTTAAAGCTGGGAAGCTGGATGAAGCATCAAGGGGGCTAATGTCTATGGGCAGGTGGAGGCGGGGGAGGTCAGACTAAGCCTTGAGCACTGTATTACTTAGAGATTATGGGATGGGAACAAGAAAACAAATGAAACTAAAGAATAAGACTAAGAACAAGCAACCAGGAAGTAGGAGAACAAGGAAAGTACGGTGTCCTGAGAGTCAAACTCACTCTACGCCTTGTAATTTCTTCACGAATTCTCATACAACTTCAATTACAGACTCATCCTCATGTTTAACCTTTTTTGATGGTCTCTCATTTTCATTGCCCTTCTTATATTTTAGCATCCAAAATTAAACAGTGTTCCAAATTCATTTTGACAGTGCGGAGTGTAGTGAGCTTATCAATTCCCATGATAAGCACACTATAACTCTATTAATGCTGCCCAGGATTAAATTAGCTTCTGCTAGCTTGTCATATTATTTGCTTTGATTAACTGAAAATCCCCAGATCCTTGGCATGTGAACTGTTTTCAAGCCAAGGTTCCTCCATCCTTTAACTTTTACTATTGATTTCCAGAAATTATATCCAGAAATTTGCATTTATCCTTATTAAATGTCATCATTTGGTTTCAGCTGATTTTTTGCCTTTTCGATTTATTCTCATTCTTGAGTCAGCAATCAAATAAAACAGCTATGGTTTTAAAGTAGGTACCATATCCAAACCTGATAAGCATACATTAATTGCCTTCTGTAATTCATCAACAGCTGAAGAGAGGAGGTCTGTAGCTATCTGTTTGAAATGTCTTCACAGAAAACTAGTGATTCTTCACACTAAGAGACTGTGTTTCTTGTCGGTGATGCTGGTATTTGCAAAAGCATTTATAAAATCAAAATGATTAGTTCTGGGTTTTTTCTTTGTTTGCTTTACTTTAAAAGAATAGGAATATTAATTATGCTATACTATGAATAAAGGCATAACAAAATCATTTTCACTGTTAGCATATTTTAAGAAATGGCTAGCAAATATAGGCTGATATGAGTTGTAAACTTCATACTTGGATGGTCAGTCATTTAACCCTTAGTGAAACTCTAAACTAGATCATGTTATCATCTCCATTTTACAGAAAAGAAAGCTGAGGCTTAAGGAATTTAGTAATTCTTCAACTAGTCATCAACACGCGAAGAGTTGTTATATCACCACAGGCATCTGACCCCAGAGCTCCTGCACCTTATCCACTAAGCTGGAGTGCCTCCTTGTACATTAGTTTAAGGAGGTCAGTGTAAAATTAGAATCATAAGTAATTTCTTCGCCAGATGAAATTACTACAAATATTTTCAACTGTAGATTTTCAATTTTTTGAATATATATATTTAGGCAGTAAAAAAAAGTTATTACATAAATGCTTTTAACACGTGACTTTTTTTTCTTTACTTAAAAACATACATTGGACACATTCTCATGCCAAAGAGAATAGACCCATAGCATTGATTAAGTGAATATATAGTTTATACTTACAGGATATGTCATTATTTTATCTATCTCCTATCACTGAACAGTTTCTTACTATTTTTTGTTTTGAACAAAGCTGATAAAAATATCCATTATAAAATTATAGTGACTGTGTTATAATGGTTTGAAATCACATAGTCTAAACTTTAATCTAGGGTGCTCCACAGAACACCGAAATGAGAAGTGATTTATTTGTGTCTGAAAACTAAGAGTTAGTATTTTTACATTTATATGTGTGCAAATGATCTCATTATTTCTATTGACTATGAGCCTGAAAGTAAAATTTGGGATACATAAAATATTTATAGTATTTTTACATTTTGATATACATGTAAAATTTCTCTCCAGAGCCCATTAAAATTTTACAATAGCAAAACACATTTAATTACATTGATACAGATCAGAGTTTTCATTTTTCATTACTTAAAGTAAGAAATGACATTTAAAGTTTGGCTTTCCCAGAAAAGATCTGTAACTCATGTATGTTCTAGAATTTACTTTTACAAAAATGAAGTTATTTCCTCCTATTTTATATAAAACTTAAAGTAATAGGGTTTTTTTTTAAGATTCAACTTTGATGGCTACATACACATAATCCTACACTAATAGATATTAAAAAATAAAAGTTCAAAAAATGAAAGTAATGGTAAAGTGATGCAAAAGGAATTCAGAACCAAAATTTTTCCATCAGTAAAATAATGTGGGATGATATGATATTGCACATTTTCATATACTAATGAGGTGATCATTTTAGTACTGAAGTGGTTACTCATGTTTAAAGAGAGTGCCTGACTCATATTTCTAAAACTGGTTGAAGATAACAATGTTCCTGGGCCCCTCCACAAGAAAAGTTCTATGATTGATTACATAAGAACAGAGAGTTTAATTTACCAGAAAGTAAGAAGCCAGAAAACCAGTACTGATAAACGATGTATCAATTTAGATGTTGCCTTCAACTAATACTCTGGTATTAATCTAAAGAGAATGGACTCACTTATAAATTTCTGTTCAGGGGTGCCTGGGTGGCCCAGTTGTTAAGTGTCTGTCTTCGGCTTGGTCATGGTCCCAGCGTCCTGGGATTTGAGCCCTGTATCAGGGCCCCTGCTCAGCAGGAAGCCTGCTTCTCCCTCTCCCACTCCCCCTGCTTGTGTTCCCTCTCTCGCTGTGTCAGATAAATCAAATAAACCAACGAAATCTTAAAAAAAAAAAAAAAAAACAACTTCTTTTCACCTCAAATCATCTTTCTTGGCCAACATATGAAAGGGAGTCTCTACCTACAAATGTTTTTCATTATTTGAGGATTATATATGTATCAAAAATGACAAAAATATTGATATTGATGTTTCCCAGTTATACAGATGAGATGATTTATATTGTGCATCCTAAACCTCACTCTGAACATTGTTTAATTATCAAATATTTTTAAAATATTTCTTTAAATTCCAATTTGTTGACATACAGTGTAATATTAGTTTCAAGTGTACAATATAGTGATTTGACACTTCCATACCTATCCAGTCGCTCATTATAAGTGCCCTTTTTAATCCCCATCACCTATTTAACTCACCCTCCCATCTACCTCCCCTCTGGTAACCATCAGCTTGTTCCCACAGAAGCATGGACTGGAATATTACTCAGCCTTAAAAAAGAAGGCAATCTTGACATTTGCAATACACAAATATTTTTAACATTTGCTATTTGAAATGTTTACCTTTCATTTCACACATGGTTATGATATACTTTAGAAAATGAATTTAGGGGGTGCCTGGGTGGCTCAGTCATTAAGCATCCATCTTCAGCTCAGGTCATGATCCCAGGGTCCTGGGATCGTACCCCGCATCAGGCTCCTTCCTCAACGGGAAGCCTGCTTCACCCTCTCCCTCTCCCCTACTTGTATTCCCCCTCTTGCTGTCTCTTTCTGTCAAATAAATAAATAAAATATTTTTTTAAAAAAGAAAATGAATTTCTTTTTCTTCGTAATAACAATTCCATATTGAAACTCCAACATGCCTGGCACGTTGGAATTACTAACCAATGAGGGGTTTCAGCCATAGATTTTGTTTTGTTTTTATCTTACAAAATATAGAAGAGAAATAATGCAAAGAAAGTTTTCATTTTAGGAAAAGTCATTTTGTTTTGCAAATTATTATATAATGAAAAGACATCGAAGGGCAACAATTATATTAATAACAAAGATCCTGGATGTAGATTAACTGAGATTTGAATCTTGGCCCATTATTTTTTAGACATGTGATGTTATTTAATTTCTCGGTACCTCAATTTGTTCATTTGCATAATTATAATAGGTATAATAACTACTTCATGAGATTATTGTAATGATCGAATAAGTTAATACATGTAGAGTGTTCATAACAACAACTTGCTCCTAATCCTTCATAATCCATAGCATGTATTACTTTAGGAGTCTGTATAATTTGGAGAAGGTGAAAGCACTTGCCTATAAGAATTAGTAATAGTTAATATTTGGTTAATACTTCATAATTTAAATACTTTTCACAAATATTACTGTGTCACATAATCCTTTGAAGTCAGTGTTCTTATTCTTGCAATATAGGTCAAGAAAAAGAAAATTTGGAAATGCTGAGTAAGTTTTTCAGGTTAAATAGTTTGTAAAAAGGCAGAGCTAAGATTTATTCCCAGGGCTTATGATTTAAATTAATTTCATTATTTGTGCTTTATTCTGCACAATTACAAAAGATGATTTGCTCTCTGATACTATAAAATACATGTTAAAAGTACTAAGAGACACGAATCTTGTATAATTGGCATATAGTTCACTATTTTCTAGAAATTTTTAGGGAGTCAGGACAAAATATCTAGAACTCAGACAATAGTTCTTGTTAAGTGGGAGGTATTTACACTGACTACTATGTTTTTACAAGGGAAATTAAATGTTGGAACTTATGATTTTTTTTTATTTCTGTATGTTCTCATAATTACCAAATACTGTGACATTACACTCTGCAGGTGATGGGTAATATCTTCAGTGGATTAGAAGTCAGGTTTTATTGTTACTTTAATATGAGAACAAGAAATTTAGGTTCTCCTGAATCTAATGGCCTACTAAAAATGTTAAAAAAAAAAAAATCAGGGAATTACTTTGTGAATGACCTCATACAAAGCACCCAGTTAGATATTTTCCTGAGATGAATAGAGAAGAAAAAAATACATCCAGGAATGGATGAGCGCCAATATACTAATTTCAAGGACCTCCATTCATAGCCCTGTTCCACCTGCACCACTGAGAAGACACAAATCAATACTGTATCTATTCTGAGTTGTCAATTTGCCAAACCCATGTGATGAAAGCACTTGAGGAAATTTAGAACGAGGCTGGGTCTACATGACCGCAGTGATTGAAATGACTGCAGCGTCTGCTCTTCCCAGATTGGATCGGGAAACTCACTTACAGGGCTGGAACCTCAAGGTCCATAACTCGGTCACTGTTACTTGGATCTCACACTGTAAACAGACCTATTAGAACTGTGCTTTGGCCAATTCAGTGGCTGTAATTCCGTGAACGGAAATTTATATTTTTAATATTTGAGAGCAGGTGAAATTCATTAGAAGGACATTTGAATTGTCAGACAAAAGCCAACTTTGAGTGGTGTGATCTGAAAGGGCAAAAAGTTTAATGACTATGTACTTTGGTTCAGTATTTGCTAAAGGTAGACTGTCCTTTTTTTCAGGAAGATTAAGCAATTAGTGCTCCACTCCCCTCTTCTCCAAATAAATCCATTCTTGGCTCAGTGTGAACTTTTGTAGAACTTTATAGTTTGGGATTTTTTATTCTTTTTTCTTTTTCTTTTTTTTTTTTTTTAGTTTGTAACACTACTAGGTTGAAGTCTGAGTGTGTTAAGACTTAGTAAATGAGCACACATTTCTAATTTTCTCAGCAGCTGTTGAATATGCATTTGGAACCAAAAACAATGTTTTCATTTGTGATGGTGTATTAGGAGGGAGAATGTAAATCCCAGTTGTGTAGACAAGGAAAGATGTGACAGGATTTCTAAGTATGAAGTAATTAGGAAAAGTTGAGAGGATTAAAAAACCCTCAAGATTCTTCAGATGTATGTGCATGCACCTTGAGATTTGTTTTGTTTTTGTTTTTCAATTTTATATTTCTTGTCAATTAAAAGGTGGAATGGTTCATGGCAATGGAATTTTTTTGATTTCCTGAATTAGAGAAAAATATTACATTTTAAAACAAAAGAGATAATATTAAAAGATAAAAAAGAATTGTCACATGTTGTCACATGTTGGCCTTATGCAATATGTGCATCTGTTTTGCATTTGCACGTATAATTTTCTGCTACTAATTATTTGTGCCTTTTTATTTTCAAATTTACATATCATAAGCTTCACCCAGAGGAATTAAGCTTAATATGAAACTTTTTAACTAGGAAATTACCATATAAAATTTGAGGAAGTTAATTTCCACAAATTATCTTCATGAAAAGTAAAAGAATATTAGAATAGTTTTGGAAATAAGTACTGATCCATATACCTAAGACCAACAAGATATCAGTGTGTGGTGAATGAAATTGGGTTGGAACATGAATGAGAATTAACTGATAGATTTAATGAAAAATGTGCTATTCACTACCATTCATTTACATTATTAGTATTTGATAATTAATGGATTTCTAGTAGAAGTTTATGAATACTTTTATATGATTTAGGCTAAAAAGAAAACTCAAGGTCATTGGGATGTATGTGTGTTACCAATGAAAATTTTAAAGGTTTCATATTTATAAATATCAAAGTCTAAAAATAGAGGTAGAAAACACAAATAAATGCTTATATTTCCTTCAAAACTTTATTTCCCTTTAGAAAAGTAAAGTAGTCATATCTCATAATAAATAAATGAGTATTGTTCCTGAAGCTCATGGCTGACTCAGCACATAATGGTAAGTAGCCATGCCAGTGGTTTGGAGTCCCTGAAAGACTGTGCTGCCACAGATACTGAGAACTTTATCCATATCGCCAATGTATTTTTGGTAGAGGAAAATGGTAAGGAAGCAAAGGATAGCCAAAATGAGGTACTCGGACTAACATAAGTTTTGGTTTTAAGAGTTTTTTTTACATAATAACTGCTTTTTAAATAATAAAGTTTTTAAAGAGTTTTTTAAATAATAACTGTAGGGTAGCTGGGTGGTTCAGTCGGTTAAGCATTTGACTCTTGATTTCGGCTCAGGACATGATCTCAGGGTTGTGAGATCAAGCCCCATGTAGGGCTCTGCGCTCAGTGTGAAGTTGACTTGAGAATCTCTCTCTCTCTCTCTCTCTCTCTCTCTCTCTTCCTCTGCACCCCTCCCCACTCATGCCCACTTTCTCTCTCAAAAGGATAAATAAATAATTAAGGAAAATAAAACAAGTAAACAAAGAAACATAAAGAGTGTTTTTATAATGGGACCGAGACTAGATAGGAAAACTGACATCATCGCGTAGGGGGAAGAGAGTATTTGTGTAAGAGTTCAAACTTGAACTCTAGCCATGGCTCTACTAATGATCAGTGTGACCTCGAACAAATTATCAAATAGTTTTGAAGTTCCTATTTTTCATTGGTAAGAAAATGGGGATAACTGGATTTATCAACCTAACTTTATGAGTTTATAATATCATACTGGGGAAGATTAAATATACTTTCTGTGAAAGAGTGGTGTGATAGAAATGAACTTAGAGTTTAATGCCTGGCTTCTCTATTTTCTTTACTAATTATGCAACCGTGCACAAGTTGTTTTTACTCTATGATGATCAGTTTGGCTATCTGTAAAGTTGAACGGTAACAACTATCCTTAAAGATTGTCAACATCTTGGAAGTGGTGAATCCACAACTCAGATGCGCACCCTACATCTAGATTTAAGTGTATGTTACTTGGTATGTTTCCTTCTTGATTTGGTTGGAATTGGAGATGTTTTGATTGATTATAAATGAGGAAACTCATTCAGTCCCGTCCATATTATTAAGTACAAATGTTTATTGATAACAGATATGTAAAACTTGTTTCTTCAATCCAGAATTCTCTTCAGAAATCCATCCTGATTCTAAAATCCATCTACTTTTTTTGACATATTTTGGATATTAAATGGCTATCTCAAAATTAGTATGTTGGAAATGGGCTCTTGATATTCCTCCAAAAATTCAACCTTCTTCCATTTCCTCACCATCACTCAGCTACTTGTTCAAGTTTAAAATCTATGGATTATTTCCAATACCCCTTTTCCCTCATTAACCACACTCAGTCCATGAACCTTTCTGATTTCCAGTCCATCCACTTGCTTACATACCATACTTCAGCCTTAGCCAAAGACACTGTAATATTTGATCTGAACCATTGTCCCAAGCATCTGGCAGGGCTCAGACAATTCGCTCACAGTAGGCAGCCAGATTTCTCAGCAATGTAAATTAGATTACATCCATCCTTTGAACAGAAATATTCAGTGATTTTTGTTCCATTGCTTTTGGAACAAATTCTAAATCCCTTCCCATAACTCATGAGCCTCTTCTCTCCATCTTTCTGATCTTTTCTTACAGAACTCTTCACCTTCTCACTATTGTTTAGACACCTTGTCCCCAAGCACCCTTCCCAAGCTTCTCCACTGTTTATCTGCTTCGGAGAGTCTTTCTTGGCCTTTCTCCCAACCCCCTCACTCTCACCGTTCAAGTCAGAGCTGCAATGCCACCTCAGAAAAGCATTTCCTGGCTGCCCTCTCCAAGTTGGATTTTTTCATTACTTTTTATTTTAAAATTATTTGGCATTTTTTTCTTCATAGCACTAATCTCAAGCTACTTGTTTTGCTATTGTGTTTCTCCACTGATTGACTGTTTTTAGTCTGCTTCTCTCACTAGAAGGTAATTTCCACAAAGGAAATGTCTCAATGTGACTTTTGTGCAGCTATATTCCCATTGCCAGGAAGAGTGGCTAGCACACAGCAGCTCCTCAATAACTATTTGTTTAATGAAGAGATGAGTGGGAATAGACAACCAAACATGACACAGGCAAAATTCTAAAACAAGGCAAAACGGGATGGAGGAGACAGGCGTGTGTACAAGTTAGAACGTGACACACACGGGATGGAAGCACTAGTGTGTGTGAAATAACATGGAAAAGGAGCAGAAGGAGCAGATAATTTTGGCCAGGAGTGATTTGACAAAACAAGGAGGGATAAGTTTACCTCAGACTTAAACGAATAGAGAGAACTTCTCCAGGATAGCAAGGTGAGTAAGAATATCGGAGTAATAGAAAACAGCGTTTTCATATTTGTAAAGGTGGGCCAGCATCTGGTGGGTTGTGGGACCTCCAAGAAGTCCAGAGTGGCTAGCATCACAGGACATGCTGACAAGATGAGGAATTTTTTTCTCAGGAACTAAAACTATTCTCAAGCAGAATAACCTCTTTTGATGTATGTAATTTTTTTTTAGACTTTTTTAATTACCTGATTGCCTAAGAGTTGAAGTTGAGCTATAATAAATTTTACAGGAAGAATGAGAAGGTTAAGTAAAAGAACATCTCCTCAAATAGGTATTCTAATCTTTTTTTCTTGCTACTCAAATCAGAAAATGATGACTTTGCTTTCATTATGTAAATGAGTGAAAATTCTTTCATAATTTTAGATAAAATGTGTTCATCAGCTGAATATATTTTATTGTGTCTGTGTGTTATTTTTTATTTATTTATTTATTTTAGAGAGGGGGAGATGCAGAAGGGAAAGGGGGAGAGTCTTAAACAGACCCTGAGCTGAGCACGGAACCCAACACAGGGCTCAATATCACAACCCTGAGATCATGATCTGAGCCAAAACCAAGTGTGGGGCACTTAAGTGACTACGGAACCCAGGTGCCCCTTGGGTGGGGTGTGTTTTAATCATGTAATAAATCTGAAGGTAGATACTGCAAGGTTGGTACTATGGTTCAGTCAGAAGTTCTGATCTTTTGCACTACGGTCCTCAGCAAGCTGGCTCTTGTAGTTAAACTTGTGTTTGTTGGGAATTGTGAAGGGTCTGATACTTTACTCTGCTTGCAAAATAAGTACAGTTGACCCTTAAACAACATGGGTTTAAACTGTGTGGGTCCACTTACGTACGGATTTTTTTCAGTAAATACAATACAGAAGGAAGTTTCTTTTCCTTATGATTTTTTAATAACGTTCTTTTCTCTAGCTTGATTATGAGAATATATTAATTCTGTTTATGTTATCAGTAAGGCTTTTGGTCAACAGTAGGCTATTAGTAGTTCAGTTTTGGGGAGAGTCAAAAGTTATATATGAATTTCTGTCTGCATGGGGGTCAGTGTCCCAACCCCCTGATTGTTCAAGAGTTAATAGTAGTTACTCCACCACAGCTCCCAGCTGCTGGCAGAAGACATTGAACTCCTGGATCAGAGACAGAGGACTTTATTGGTCTTAGCATAGCAGGTGGCATGAACTTAACGTTCACACTGATTCTCTCTGTCCTGCAAACCCCCAGGGCTTCTCTGGAGCAACTCAGACAGATGCTCCGCACACACTCAGGTTGTGTCATAGCCAAGTAACCTCAAGGTAGGAAATTTCAAATCTTACAAGTAAACCACCAGCAAACATGCCCTTTGTACTGGAGGAGGGCATTGGCTTTGTTATTCTAGTCAGAAAACAAATACACCCTCTGGTCCAAGGGAAATATTGTTTCTAAGTTTCAAAACTGTTTGCCATGCAAACATTCTTGGTAAAATAACCCAGAATGAAAGCTGTCACGGTAGGAATAGAAATGCCATGGAGGATTGGCTCCTAACGGTCTGGTGTTGCAAGAAGGCTACCTTAGCTCCAAAATGTCTTTGCATAGGTCTGTTCAAGGCAGAAAGGACAGATCAATGTAAAAAGAACCTTTTTTCCAGTAACTTTTTTCCCCCCTATTAGCAATGCAAGCCTGGAGAGATACCAGAGGATTTTTATTAAGACTCTTTGACCAGAACTAGATCACATGTTTACTTCTAGACCAAAAACTGTCAAGCAGGAATGGAATTCCTATGTAGGATTTAGCTCAGTTGAGGTGCATCCTTTAAAACTGGGTGTAAGTCTCCATTGAGAAGGTCGCTGCCTGCTAAGTACATCAACTGTTTTCTATTGGTAAGGAAGAAGCAGGAAGAAGGAGGAAGAAGGCAAGATAACTCTTGGGCAATAATAATAATAATAAATGGATCACACTTGTAACATTTACCGTGAGCCAGGCATCAATCTGAGGACTTACATTACAGTAATAGTGTTATACACATAACATGTTATGTTATACCTCTAATGGTCTCATAAGGTAGGTTTTATTTTTATCTTGACTCTTCATGAGAGGAAATTGGGACATAGTAACTTACCAAGTCATGCAGGTAGTATGTGGTGAGGACTGGATTTAAACTTTGGTAATTTGGCTCCAGATTCCACGGTTTTAAATATGACACTATGCAATTACCTTCTCAACTGCAATAAAATGAGATGTATAGAGAAAGCCAACAGCTGCACATTGTATAAATATACACTAGTTTTGTCGACAGTCAAAAAACCTGATAAAATTCTTGAAGTGGAAATCAGCTTAACACATTCAAAAAATGACTATAGGAGCAGTTAATGCTATAAGGTTGGAGAAGTAGACAGGAGCCAAATTGCAAAAGGGCTTGAAAGTCTGATTAGGAAATTTAGATTTTATATTTTAAATGATGAACATCTATTTGGGGGACATTTTGATGACAGAACAATACAATTTTTTTTAAAACAATCTCTGAGGTTTTGTTATTTTCTCATTTTTATAATTATAATATATATATACACACACACACACCACACGCACACACATATATAGTGACACACACCACACACACACACACATACATTGTGTGTGTGTGTATATATATATATACATATATATATATATAAAACAGAAATTATCATTTTAACAATGTTTAAGTATAAAATTCATTGGTATTAATTAAATTCACAATGCTATGCAATCATTACTACTACTATAGGTTTTGAAAATTTTTATCACCAAAACAGAAACTCCACATCCATTAAATAGTAACTCCCAGTTCTATCCTCCTCCCAGAAGCTGGTAACCTCTAATACACTTCCTGTCTCTATGACTCTGCTGTTTTTTTTAGATATTTCATATAAATATTTTTATATGAGTCACACACTTCTTTTTTCTTTTTGTGTCTTGCTTTTTTCACTTAACATAGTGTTTTTAAATTCATCCATGTTGTAGCATGTATCAGAACTTCATTCCTTTTTATGACTGGATAATATTCACTGTACATATATATATATAGTATATCTGTTCATCTATTGATGGACATGTGGGTCTTGCCATCTTTTGACTAGTGTGAATGATGCGTTGACTAGTACGAATGGCATATGATCATCTGCTTGATTCCTTGCTTCCAGTGCTTTTAAGTATAGACCTGGGAGTTGAATTGCTGAATCATTTGGTAATTCTATGTGTATAGTTTTGAGAAACTGTCAAACTTCTTTCCACAGGACCTACATTATTTTATATACCCATCAACAATGTACAAGGGTTCCAGTTTTTCCAAGGCACCTGGGTGGCTCAGTCAGTTGAGCATTAAACTCTTGATTTCAGCTCACGTCATGATCTTGGGGTCCTGGAATTGAGTCAGGCGTCATGCTGGGCTTTGGGAGGAGTCTGCTTGTCCCACTCTGTTCCTCCTGACATTCCCTCAAAGAAATACAATTAAAAAAAAAAAGAGAGTTCCAATTTTCTCATATTTGCCAATGCTTGTTTCTTTGTCTCTTTTTTTCTTTCTCCCCTTCCTTCCTCCTTTTTAAAAATCCTGACCATTCTAGCAAGCATGAAATAGTATTGAATTGTGTCTTTTTGATTTGCATTTCCTGAATGAGGAAAGTTGTTGAGCATCCTCCATGTGTTTTTTAGCCATTTGTGCATCTTCTTTGGAGAAATATCTATTCATGCCCTTAGCTAATTTTTTAAGTTGGTTGTTTGTTTTGTTGTTGTTGAGTTGTAGGAATTTTATTTTTTTAAATATTAAAACCTATTCAGTAATACAATTTGTAAATAACATTTTCCCATTTTGTGGTTTGTTTTTTCTCTCTTGATTGTGTTCTTTGATGTACAAATGTTTTTAATTTTAATGAAGTCCAATTACCTATTCGCTGCTTTTCCTGTCCTTTGGAGGCATATTTTAAAAAATTATTGCTAAATCCAAGGTCATGCAGATTTGCCCCTAAATTTTCTTCTGAGAGTTTAATAGTGTTCTAAAATTTATACATTTGATAACTTTTTTTTTAAATTTTTTTTTAACTTATTTATTTGACAGGGATCACAAGTAGTCAGAGAAGCAGAGAGAGAGAGAGAGAGGAGGAAGCAGGCTCCCGGCTAAGCAGAGAACCTGGTGTGGGGCTCGATCCCAGGACCCTGGGATCATGACCTAAGCTGAAAGCAGAGGCTTTAACCCCCTGAACCACCTGGGTGCCCCCCTTTGATATCTTTTGCATTAATTTCTGTACATGGTGTAAGGGTCCAATCTCACTCTTTTGCATGTGGATGGATATACAATTTTCCCAGGATTATTTGTTGAAAATAATATTCTTTCTCCATTGAATGGTCCTGGAACCTTTGTGGAAAATCAATTGACCATAGATGTGAGAGTTTATTTTTAGGCTTTCAATTTTATTCCATTGGTCTACGTGCCTATCCCATCCCAGTACCATACTCTTTTAATTATTATAGCTCTATAATACAATTTTAAATCAGGAAGTGAGAGACTTCCAACTTTGTTATTATTTTTTGAGATTGTTGTGACTGTTCAACTCCCTAGAGAGTGCATATGAGTTTTAGGATTGGCTTTTACATTTCTGAAAATATGCTGCTGGGAATTTGGTAGGTATACCTTGAATCTGTGTATTGTTGTCGGTAGTGTTGTCATTTAACAATATTAAATCTTCTAATCCAGAAACACGAGGTGACTTTCCATTTATTTAGGTCTTCTTTAATTTCTTTCAGTAATATTTTATACTTTTCAGTGCACAAGTCATGCTGCCTCTGTTAAATTAATTTTTAAGTATTTTATTCTTTTTAATTCTATTGCAAATGGAATTGTTCTCTTAATATTATTTTTGGATTGTTCATTGTCAGTGTATAGAAATACAACTGATTTTTGTGTGTTGATTTTGAGTCTTGAACTTTGCTGAATTTGTTTATTAGTTTTAACAGTTTGCGTGTCTCTCTGTGCTCATTAGCTTTTTTTTCTATATACGATCATTTCACCTACACAGAGATAGTTTTTCTTCTTCCTTTTCAGTTTGAAAGCCATTTATTTCAAGCCTAAGTGCTCTGGCTGGAAATTCCAGTACTACAGGAAATAGAAGTGCAGGAGTCCTAGTCATGTTCCCAAACTTAGGGGAAAAGTTTTCAATCTGTCACCATTGAGTATTATGTTAATTTGAGTTTTTTAAATACTTACTTTTATTGCTGTCCAGAGAATGGACTGCTGGGAGTAGAAGCAGGTGTACTAATTAGAAAGAAATTGCAATGGTTTTTGCTATGGTGGCTTAACAAACGAAAAAGTTGGGCTGATTAGGGATATGTTTGGATGTACAATGATGGGACTTACATCATGACAGGGTGGTGGTGTGGTGAAGACACTGGGCGTGCAGTGTCTAATACATAATCTATTAGTCACACATAGCTATTAAAATTTATAAGTAATTAAAATTGAGTGAAAGTCTAGTTATGTTAATCATTTTTTCATTTATAACAAAATTTAACCCTTTTTTTCCCAACTTTACTGAGATATGATTGATAAATAACATCCTATGTATTTATACCCTTTGACAACTTTCACCCATTCTCCCCATGTGGCTAGTGGCTGTCATATCAGAGAATGAAGACATAGAACAAACCCATAATTGCAGAAAATTCTACTGACAACACTGCCTTAAATCCTGCTTATGCATTGTTCTCTGCTTTTCTTCCTTTTTCATGGCCAAGAAAGAGAAAATGAGCTTATATAGAAAAGGAAATATAAACATTTAAAGAGAGAAATATATAAGCATTTAAAGAGAGAAAAGTATTTTTCTAATGTAAAATACTTAAATCAATTGGCATTGATACAAGTTAGATGCACTTGTTTATGTCAGAAGTTCAACAAAATACATTTGTTATAAATGAATATTCATGACAGTATTTTGGGGCAGACAATATGGTCTAATATTTAGGAAATTATGCTATGATGTCAGACTTCTTATTTGTAGTCTACCTCAAAACAGATTAAGGAATATTTGTAATCATCTGTTTCTTCATAGATATTATAAGGCTATGATATTTTTAACTACTTGTATTGTTATGAGAATAAGAAAATAAAGCTGATAATAGAATTTCCAGCATATCTGAAATGCTTACTGAATCACGGAGAAATATTTATAAAAACCGGTTTTAAATAGATGAGCAGATAGATGATACCATGATTTCATTACACAGCTCTAATTTTGTTATGCCTGCTTCAAATTCTGAATAGTATTCACAGATTTAATATGGGATTTATTAAAGTTGCATTCCTTTGAGTTTTCTGAACATTCTGTATTTGATGTCACGTCTACATTTCACTTATCAAAGCAATTACTGAATGAAAAAGCTGCAAACACCCAAAGGTAAACAGTTACTTAACCGATGTAGGTTTTGTTTCTCAGGGAGCTGCTAGTATATCAAAAGAAGTCATGTTCATAAAGTATTACATGTATTAAACACTAAGGTCTAAGATCTGTAATCCTGTTTCTTCATTTAAAAAAAAAAAGGATTTGGTTTGGTTTGGTTTTTTAGTATTTGGATCATTATGAAAAAGAACAAAAAAATTGTTTGGTTACATTTTGTGGCTTGGAAAGTTTTGACATCCTTAATATTTGAAGATTCTCATGGTCATCAGAAGGGTGTCTTTTGGTTAAATTACAAAGATATTTTTGTCACCAGAAAAATCTATGAAAGAGATCCTACCTGAAAAACTGTTTTTTGTTATAACGAGGAGCACATTTTATGTCTGTCCATGCAGGGCGATTAAAAATTCTCATTACACAAAATAAAAAAAAAATCACCTCTATGTTCTTGAAATGGCAATATTTCAGATATCAAATATTTCAGAGGCCCTTTTTGAAATCATTCTGTGATCATTGTGGAAATGAAATTTGAGAGGATTTTTAAACTGTATTTCCCATACGTGTATACGAACAAAAATAAATAGGTTAGCAAAAGGTTTGTTCTTCAGAATCCAGCTATATAAGTGATGAACTTTTTGCCTATTCATATGTTTTGCATTTTCTATTTAATTATATATTTTTTTGTACATACAGGGCTTTCTATAAATTAGGTTGTTAGTGCTTTTATATATACTTTGGATTCTAATTTTGTTCAGTTTGTTATGCCTTTTGCCTTTGGTTATCAGGATTGAGGGGTAGTGAAACACATTTTTATTTATATCAATAAAAATATTTTATTTTTTGACTTTTTGATTTTGAAGTAAAGTTAAAACAGCCTTTTCTTCTACATTTTTATTGGAGATCTATATAAAAATCACTGTGTGAATTTATATATCCTAAACTGATTTGGATTTATTTTAGTATGCAATAAAGTATCAATTGGACCCCATTACTTTTCAAATAACTACCCAGTTTGTCATAACTCTGTTGATTTAAAATTCCAAGACTCCCTAGTTTATTTGAAATACTACCTCTAGGATATAGTACATTTCTTTTTCTTTTTTTTTTTTAAGATTTATTTATTTTAGAGAGAGAGACAGCATGAACAGGCGAGGCAGAGGGAGAAAGAGAATTTCAAGCAACCTCACACTAAGCACAGAGCCTGATACTGCGCTCAGTCTTAGGACCCAAAGATCACTACCCCAGTCAAAACCAAGTGTTGGACACTTAACCAACTGTGTCACCCATGGACCCCTAGGATATAGTAAATTTCTGTACATATGTGGGGATATTTCTGAAACTTTAGTTTATTTTTTTGGTTTATTTATCCAGAAGTCACTAACTAAATTTTTAATTTTAGTTTTGCTTTTTAATAGGCCTGGTCTTATCACTCTTGTCACCTTGTCACTCTTCTTTTTGAAGTTTTCTTGGATATTTATACCTATTTGTTTTTTCATGTAGCCTGTTCATGACACCTTTATGAAATTGAGTCTTTTTGTGGTATATATTTCCATGCGTTTCATTTTATGTTTGTGATTAAGAATGTTTAATTTTTTCTCATATTTCTCTCATCTTCTGTGTTTTTCTAAGCTTTTAATTTTATTTTTGTTGGAAATATGAATAAGGCCTTCTTTTACCTTATATCTTCAATTGGTCATTGTGTGTATAGATGAAGGCTATTGATTTCTGTATTTTAATTTCACAGCCCACCACCTATCTGAATTATTTTGTTGTCTGTAGAATCTTTCCACTTAAGTCTAGTGGAATTGCTGAGTTTAAATCATATCATCTGCAAATATTGATATTTTTATTGTTCTCTTTTCTGTGTTTATACTTCTAATTTCTCTCTTTTGACCAGTAACAACAGTGAGAACATCTAGTGCTGTGTTAGACAGTAGAGCTGATTATAGTAATGTCATCTTCTTGACTTAGCAGTAAAGCTTTAAGTATTAGCCCATATATACAATGTTTGTTTTTCACATATGTATGATATTCACAGATATATAAAATATCTAGGTGTACCCATATATATACATGTATATTTCATTTTATATATGTATTTTATATATGTGTGTATAATACACACCCATACACACACATGCACACACACTTAATTCTTGTTCTTCCTGCTAATAATGGTCTAGAAAGTCACCACAAACTCTGTGTTAACAAATACTGAACCTTTGCTTCTAGAGGTACCATGTGTACATATATATTTCATATTTCTGTATGTATTTCACATACATATGTACAATACCTACCCATACACACCCATACACACACAGAGAGACTCAATTCTCATTTTTCCTGCTAATAATGTCTAGAAAATCACCACAAAAATCTGTATTAACACATACTGAACCATTGCTCCTAGGGGTATCACATGTACATGTATTTTTGTGTGTGTGTAGATAGAGATATACCTCACATATAATATTAATTCCTAGAGCATTTCATCCTGGTAGATTATACTTGCTTTGTTTTACAAGAGAAAAAAGTAGGTTAACAGCACCAGAGTTGACATTCAAATCCTATCTAACTGGCCACAGAGCCTGTGTCTTGTACTTCACAGTGCTGCCCCCTGCTGTCTCCATCCCGTGGTTGTCTCTGTAGAATTGCTGAAAAGGACAAGGCGGAGCAGCACCTTGTTGGACCCCAGTAGGGGATGTGCACATATGGACGACTCTGATTTTTCACTGCTCTGTGTGTGTACATGCCCTGGAATGATGGTGGAAAAAGCCCCAGGTATTAATTTTAGGGCTACAAGTAGATTTTAGCCAGTAGGTGAAATTGCAGATACAGAATTGGCAAATAATAAGGATCATGGGTATCAGCATTTGTAAGTTACGTTAGGGAATTCCTCATCAATTCCTTTTTTTATTCATTGTTTTTTTAACCAGTAATTAGTGTTGAGTTTTGAAAAATTTCTTTTCACTGACCAAGAAGGAGATCATTTGAATTTTCTTCTCAGATATATTAATGTCAAAGTATTTCAGTAAACTTCTCAATATTTTATGTATCTTTTTGACTTCTTAGAATACACCTCTTGCTCATAAAATATATATTCTTCAAGTGAGGTCCTAGAACTTTCTAGTTTTTTACTTAGATTTTTAATTGATATCATAATAGAGATTAATTTGTGAAATATTTTATGGTGTTTGTGCAATACTTTTTTTTTTTTCCTATTGATTGATACTTGCTTCATGTATAAGCATTTGATTGGAATTATATTTTCTGGAGTAGTTTAAGTGGCATGTAGAATTATCTGCTCTTACAGCATTTTGTTTTAGGGTAATTCATGTTTTAGAAACTGGAATAACTTTATAAACAATTAGTAAATAGGAGGATTATGACAATAAAATGCAGTAGTCACGTTAGTTCACGCACAATCTTTTTTGTGGACCTAGGCTATACAACGTTAAATAACAACAGCTGAAGGGAAATTACATTAACACAGATGCCTGCGTTCACCTCTTGTTCCGGAAACACTTCCTTGTGTGCCTTCCAGCTGCTACAGGTCTTGATCTTGTGACAGCCAGAACTTTCCTGAACTCTGTGGGTCTGTGGCTTCAACATCACAAAGCTACCCTTTCTGTTTCTAACCAGCCAGCTGATGTGCACTCTTCCAGTCAGTGAATTCCCTGGGAAAGTAAGGCAGCGCTTTCTGTCAGAGAGGCTCTTGCAGAACGTGTGGTTTTCCCCCAGTGAAAAGGCATTCCCTTGAACTTGGTCAGAGGGGCTGCGGAGGCAGTGTGGGCAGAGAGCAAGACAGCCGGCTGAAAGGGTGTCTCTCTCTCTCTCTCTCTTTTTTTTTTTTTTTTTAAGATTTTATTTATTTGACAGACAGAGATCACAAGTAGGCAGAGAGGCAGGCAAAGAGACAGGAGCAAGCAGGCTCCCTGCCAAGGAGGGAGCCCGACGCGGGGCTCGATCCCAGGACCCTGGGAATCTCGACCTGAGCTGAAGGCAGAGGCTTTAACCCACTGAGTCACCCAGGCGCCCCAGTGTCTGACTCTTCATCCTCTCAAGTTTAATGTCTTCTATATCTGGACTTCTGGGGTGTCCTCTCTCAACACCCCAGGCTGAATCATTTACCTCTCCCCTCTGTGCCTCAGACAAGTGCTTCTGTCACTCCAGGCAGTTCTTCAATACATTCCTGGTCACAGATCTGGGAAGAACCAGCAACAACGGGAAGAGTGGGCACATCTCTAGTCTGTGACATTTCTTCACGGGGTCTTGCGGGAGTAGGGGGCTGAAGTTTAAGTTGCTGCAGATCCTGGCATGGGGAGCCAGGCGTGCATAGCCATTATCCCAAGGCCGTGATGCTTGAGTGGCACAAAACCCTCTGGAAGCCTTGAGGACATGGGCACCGATGCCTAATCACAGCCCACCATCACCCGATGCTTGATTGTTGCTCCCAAGGTCAGTGCAGCTGGACAGGTGAGTGGTTGGTCCAATTCTGTGCCAGAGACAGAGGCCTCACCAACTAAAGCCCCGCCCAAGCTCAGCCATGCCAGCTTTTTCACTGTCCCCAGCAACCTTTAACCTATTTCCTGATAAGCCCAGGTATTTAAAAAAAAAAAAAAATTGCTTTGTGAGAGCTTTAAAAAAGCGCAAATGAGAAAAGATCTGTATTTGGTATTATCCTCTGAATCCATTGTCATGTGTATCTTCAGAATTGTTCCCCTTCATTCCCAGATTTTCTGTTTCTTTATGGCTTGTTTAGAATTATATCTCTCTCGGGGCGCCTGGGTGGCTCAGTGGCTCAAAGCCTCTGCCTTCGGCTCTGGTCATGATCCCAGGACCCTGGGATGGGGGCTCTCTGCTCAGCGGGGAGCCTGTTCCGCCCCCACCCCAGCCTGCTGCTCTGCCTACTTGTGATCTCTCCATCAAATAAAAAAAAATGAGATCTTTAAAAAAAAGAATTATATCTCTCTCTAGAGTCAGGTCTTATAAATTAGATTTTTCTAGGAAATTATCTATTTTATTTATTTTTAAATTTATTTCTCTAGATTTGTGTAAAGTGGTCTCTTATAATTACAAAAGAATCTTCTGTATCTATGGTTATTTCCTTCTTGCTTATGGTTTTGTTGTACTTCTTGATTAGATTAATTGATGGTTGGATTGTTTGTTTCCAAAGAATCATCTTAGCCAAGTATGTGTGTGTGTGTGTGTGCGTGCGTGCACGTGTTATGTTAGTTACACTATTATGTTAGTGTATATGTGTGTATATGTTAGTTACACTATTGTGAAAATGTCGAAGGGATAGGAATGGCTTGGAATCATTCTTGTGGTATCTTCCTCTCTTTCTGCCTTGTTCTGTTCCAATCTATTCAGCAAGATGGTCAAAGGCATGCTATGCCTATTGGAAGAGTGAAGAGGATAGCACCTGAAATGAAGTTAGCTGAGGAATCTTTGGCCATAAACTTTGAGAAGAGTTAAAAATACTTAATAAATCAAATTATTCACAAAGTTCCAAATGTCTATTTACTCAGGTTCCTTTTTAGCAATGATTAGCATGTCAATTATTAATTCAAACATTGTCATAAAAGCATAACAAATTTAATAATGTGAAGTATTTTGGTGAAATTCAGATCTGAAAATTTTTCAAATATTCAGGTCAGTAATTTTATAATTCAGATAAAACTTGTCTTGGACTAAACATTTTCTAAGGAGGCTAGGTACAGAAGATGTTAAATACCTTTTGAAATCACAAGCACATACTTCACAAAAAAATCTGTGCTAGCTAATGTGGCTGACTTGAAAGCATTTTAGAAAACAAGTTGCCTTTTTACTGGGGTGATTTTATCAGGCAGCCAGAGAACGTATATTTAACATTAATTTGGAAAACTTTGATAATCTAAAAAATTTTAACATTGTCTTATGAAATACTTTCTGTGTTCATCTTTAAAGCTTGATATTAATTCTGGTTTTAAAAAATGAAAATTTGAACATCACTTAGACTTATTTTAAATGATATGCTGTTGTATAGTTGTAAAAACTATTTCTATCATGATAAAAATATATTATCATTAAATCTATCACAATTCTTTAGAGATTACCCTGTGACACTGAACTATTACCGTGGAGTCCCCATTGTAATAACATAACAACAAAATATATTTCAATCTCAGTATACCCTTTAAATGCATATTTTTGGGGTGCCTGGCTGGCTATGTGAAGTGTGTGACTCTTGATCGCTGGGTTGTAGTTTCGAGCTCTACATTGGGCATAAAGATTACTTAAAAATAAAATCTTAAGTGTATATTTCTTATTTATCAATAATGCAAATATTTCTGTAAATGAGAAAGTTGACTTGGGATAAAGTACCAGGTAACAAAAAGTGTCAAATTATTTTATCTTGTCTTTTCTCATTAAACCCACAGTCTCTGACAAGATATTTTAGTGTGTTTAGAGTTTGCAAGATACACTAGCCATGAACCCTCATGCTTCTTTCATTGGATAGCACTTTATTGCTTTGTTTTCTAGTTATTTTCCTTCTGGTCTTCATAGGTCAACCCAACTTTCTTTGAAGGAACTTTCCTTCATCTATCAAATTTTGACAGAATATATGTTTATATATATATGCATATTATATATAATTATATTTTATATATGCATATGTTATATAATATGCATATATGTGTGTGTGCATATATATATATCTCCTTTTTCCCCATTTCTTTCTCTTTCATAATCCTTTCTGTGGCATGTATGATATTTTTACTAGAAATACTCATTTTAAAATATTTAGTATCCTTATCCCCTGAAAAATATTGAAAAGCTTCCTTTTTAGCAATGATTAGTGAGTCAATTATTAATTCAAACACTGTCATAAAAGCATAACAAATTTAATAATGTGAAGCACTATCATAAAATTTAGATCTGAAATTTTTTCAGATATTCAGGTCAGCAAGTTTATAATTCATGTAAAGCTTATCTTGGACTAAACATTTTTCCAAGGAGGCTAGTCACCGAAGCCTCCTGATAAAACGTAAGCTTCGTGAGGGCAGGGAGTCTGTCCGGTTAGTTCACCATGTATCCTCAGCACCGAGCAAAGTCCAGGCAGAGAAGGCAAGCAAGTAAGGCCTCCATGAGTGGACATGAAAACAAATAGGTGGACGATGAGCACAAAAGTCTTCTCACACAGTTAGGACACGTCACTCACGAGTATTCGTGTCTGATTTTAATGGATGGGCAGCCTCAGGCTCTGCTGTGGAGCTACTTGGTTCTCAGGAGTCAGGCAGAAGTCTGGCGTGTTTGAGACTCTCTTCATAAATTAATATTCACTGAAGTTGATAACCCGCCAAATCAGAAATGACTGATTTGGGATTTGGATCTCCTGGTGATTTAATGTCTCAGAGGACAGCTTTGATTGTGGCGAAGTAAAACAACCCATTCATTCTCCCATGTCACCTTTGATTTTGACTGAAGTGGAAGTACTTGTGGCCAAACTGATTTAAGGTCCGATTCAAGGGTTATCAGCCCATAGTGCCTTCAGCCCTTGGGCCATTCTATTCACCAGCAAATTAATTTTCTAGATAGTCTCATAACTCTGTCATTCCTTCCTTTCTTCTTCAATTCTCTTTTTAATTTGGCTGGATTGGGAGCCCAAAATTGTTTCTATAAAAATACTTTCAAAGACAGTTTTTCAAACATTATTCAAATTATAATTTTTGTATAAATATGTATATTTAATATATGTTATAATTTACCATTACAACTGTTACAGAATATTACGTCTGGTTTTTTTATTGTGTTATGTTAGTCACCATAAAATACATCATTAGTTTTTGATGTAGTGCTCCAAGATTCATTGTTTATGTATAACACCCAGTGCTCCATGCAACACGCGCCCTCCTTAATACCCACCACCAGGCTCACCCATTCCACCAACCACTCCCTTCTAAAACCCTCAGCTTGTTTCTCAGAGTCCACAGTCTCTCAAAGTGCATCCTCAAGCAGAGTCCACAGTCTGTCAAGGTTCATCCCCAAGCAGACAAATTCAATTATCATATAGTTTCACTTACTTGTGGGACATAAAGAATCACATGGAGGACATTAGGAAAAGGAAAGGAAAAGTGAATTGGGGGAAGTCAGAGAATATTATTTCTTGATCTGTGCTTTCACACAAGGCTCTTGTGGTTTTCTGGTTCTCAGCTTTTTGATCGTCCCATTTCTGTCTCCTTCCTGAGCTCCACTAGCTCTAGTTCATAGTCTGACCTTTTGCACAGTGTAGAGACTGAGATAACTCACTTCTTATCAGACAGATCATTGTTTAAAATAAAATTTTTGGAATATTTGGATAGGACCATATATGCAAGTATTATTTTAATCTTGGTATAAGGACTGATTCCTGAAAGAGGCAAGTTAAGAGTTATGCTTGTGAGAGACACCTAATGGGGGGTTGGGGGGGAATAGAATATCCATACAAAATTGAAACAGGAAAAAAAAAAATTGGATCATTAGACTCTTTGATTGGCAGCTGAGTGGGATGGGGATTCATTTCCCAGAACCAGTCAGAATACCATTAAAAGTTGATCTTGAAATTATTTGAACATTTTATCAGAAATGCTAATTTCTTCCAAGAAGAAGGTCATGAATTACATTTCACGCATAAAGGAACAACAGATTTGGGACATCATTTATTCTTTACATTTTCTTCTCTAGACACTCCAAATATTGCATTTTAAAACTTAATTCATCATTTCATCCCATCTATTAAGTCAAATCTACACCTCCTCCTGTGTCTGCATTAAAGGTTGTAGCTCACCATTCACCGGGACTTACACAGCTGACATCTCAGAATCATTCTAGACAATTTTTTGTCTCTTTGTCTTCGACACCCGTATCATGCCCATGTCTGTCACCTTGCATGTTAATTTTGTTTCATGCATTCACTTCACTCTGACGACATCGGCTCTCCCCAGGCTCTCTTCAGGTACCAGCCAGGCGAGAGCAGCAGCATCGTACATGGCCGTGGTAACTCCCACATATCTATCCTCTAAACTGCAGCCAGAGCAACCTTACACAACTGAAATCTGACCCCTGCACCCTCGCTTGTAACCAGGCAGAGAAATCTCCATAATCCACATAATAAAGTCCAAGTTTCCTTAAAAAGTTTCAGAAGATTCATAGGATTCATGAAATCCTATCTACCGCTCCTATACCTAGTTTCTTTTAGTGCCATGCTTTATGATCAATACGAATGTAGTAGCTTCTACTGCTACCTAACCATTACCGAAGTTAGTTCCATAAAACAGCAGAGATGGACTGGACTGTCTATGGATCAGGAATCTGGGTCCTCTGGTCAACTTGTAACAAGATTGAAATCGAGGTGTTGATTGGCCTGTGTGTTTCTTCTGCAGGTCAGTGTCCTCTCTCAAGCTCACAGGGCTGCTGACAGTATTCAGTTTCCTGCACTGGTAGCACTGAGGTCTCGTTCTCTTGCTGGCTCGTGGCCGGGGATGGCTCTGAGCTCTTTCAGGCTCTTCTCAGTTCCCTCCCCGGGGACCTCCTCCACAGGTCCTCTCACACCTCAGTCTCTCTTCAGGATGGCTCTGGATCCTGCTAAGGGCTTCTCTGGCTAGTCAGATATGCCCAGATGAACTCAAAGTCAATTGACTAATCACCTAATCATAGCAGTGGTATCTCATCATGTTTACATTTCTTTCTGAAACTAAGACTAAAGTGAAAATCTTAGAGAGGTCGTCTTAGACTCCTGCCCATCACAGGTACCAAGCAGTGTGGATTTACTGCCAATACTCACGCTCCTGCTTATACTATTTATTCTGATGAAACATTCCTTCCTAACTTTTGCTCCTGGTTGATCCTTATTCACCATTTGAGATTTTGCTTAGGCATAATATTCTACAGAATATGTACTTTCCCTCAGCTAAGTATTCCTCTGATAAGTTATGATGGTATGCTATGTGTATATGTCTCCTAGCATGAGTCCTATCCACTTAAGACTGTGTTAATTGGTTTGTTTCCCAAGGGTAGATTATTAGGCACTGATGCCACCATAACAAAATATCATAGACAATGGTTTCAACAACAGACATTTAGGTCTTCAGTATTCTGGAAACCAGAAGTTCAGGATGCTAACATGATCAGTTTCTGAAGAGATTTCTTTTCCTGGCTGGTATAGGTTGCCTCTACCTTCCTGTGTGTTCACATGACCTCTTCAGGGACAGAGAGAGAGAGAGAGAGAGAGAGAACAAACCCTCTCTGGTGCCTCTTCTGAACAAGGGCACTAAGCCCATCATGAGGACACCCAACCTTCACGATCTTGTCTAAACCCAGTTACATTTTATAAAGGACCTGTCACCAAATACAGTCACATTAGAGGTTAGAGTTGCAATATATGAATTTGGGGGACACCAAATTTGGGGGCAGGGATGGGAATTTTCTCCCCTTTGTAATAGAAATGCCTAGGAACCTTTCAATAATATTTTTAACTATACTTGTCTTATAAGGCCAAGCTCATCATATTTGATGTCCTTTATTTTTAACCTCTATTGTCCAATGAGTTACCACTTCTTATGTTCTAATATTGCTTCATACCCTTCTAAATAATTTAATGCCTCAACTTCCAGCTTTGACTATAACACTTCATTAACTAATTAGTATATAAAAATAAAGTCAATATTCCTTAACCTGAGCCAACTCCCGAAGTCCAGAGATATACAGGAATACTGAGGTAAATATCTTTCTTTTTAGGTATGTTTAGTTGGTTCATTTGATTAAGCATCTGCCTTCGGCTAGGCCATGATCCCAGGGTCTGAAATAGAGTCCTTCATAGGCTCCTTCCTCAGCAGGGAGGCTACTTCTCCCTCTGCCTCCTGCTCCCACTGCTTGTGCTCTCTCTCTCTAACAAATAAATCAATAAAACCTTTACAAAACATCTTTCTTTTAATTAAAGCATTATAATCTAAATCCAAAATAGAAAGACCTAAATGTTCTATGATAGGGGATTGGTCATACTAATTATATATTAACAACAGTAAATAGTGTATTCACAGAAATGATATTGTAGAAAATAATAGCATCATATAATAATCATGCTGGAATATTAAGTACAAAATAAATTTAAAGAAACAATATATTTTCTTTATATTATTAGTTTTCCTATCTAATTTCCTGACCCTTCATATATACTATGCAATCCATGAGGAAAAAGACTGTGTTTTATTTATCATTATGTCCCTGGAATCCAACAGATTATTGACAGACAGTAAACACTGAAAATGTTTATTGCTTTGATTGAGTTGGCTGAAACGAAGTGGGAGAATATAAAATGTGAAAATATTCTTAGTAACACAAAGATATACATACTGCCGTGTATTCGTGTATGATATTAAATATTAAATCTGTTACATACATTTTGACACAAAATTAAAACTATCAATGTAATTATAAAAATAAATTCCCCTTTGGAAATGGATGGAATTAAACTATTTCCTGTGCTCCTTCTAAGTACAGGCAGCACTTTTCTCATTTTTAAAATATTTCTTTACTTGGTGGAGTTATAATATTATACCAGTTTTGTTAATTGGACAAATGTATTGCTTTTCAAATTTCTTTGAATGTTTTCTTCACTCATGATTTATAGAGCTCTAGAACTCAAATGCATTCTGATAGACCTCTATAAGCATCTGCAGGTGAACAATTCTTTAAAGCCTGCAGCTCTAATAGTCCGAAGTAGCTAGATAAACAGTTCAGTTAGTCAGAATGAACCATTCCAGTTCTGAAATTACCCATCATTTAGTTATGGATTGTACTGCCTCTACGTTTTTCCTTTTCTTAAGTAAAGAGGCTAGTTATTTTCCTGCTTTGGGCCCCTTAGATTTCCCTAAACAACTATCTTTTGGCATGAAGAATAATTGCATAAATTATCTCAGCAGGACCTGAAACAAGAACAAAAATAATAAGTGATTATGTGTGACTTAGTTTTTCCCAAAGTTCAGGGTGTGCATGTGTGTGTGTGTGTGCATGCACGCGTGTGTATTTGAGATTATATATGTATGTTTGTGTTTAGTAAACAATAGTAATTTTATAAAATTAACAGACAAGGCATAGCATCTTGCTTGATTTTGAGATCAAAACAGAACGATCAGGAATAAATATTCATTTTATCTATTTAGCAAATATTTGCTGAATATTCACTATTCACTGTCATATTACATTAGTAAGTAACTTTTAAATAATGAGTAAGAAAGACATATACCATTTTCTCCAAAGCTTATTCTTTTTTCTTTTTTTTTTTTTTCTTTCAGTATTTGGTTGGGAGTCAGTGGTGAGAACAGGTAAAATCTACTCTCAGCAAAAATATCAACTATGATCGCCTTGTTATTCATTAGATCGCCCAGCTTTATTTATCCCGTAACTGGAAGTTTGTATCATTTGACCAAACTCTCCCTTTTTCTTTCATCCCCAACCCGTGACAATCACTTCTACTTTCTGTTTGTGAGTTTTACTTATTTTTTTTTTCAGCAAAGCTTATTCTTAATCTACCTGTATGCTACTTCTTATTTCATCCAGCTGTCTCAGAGAAGGATATTTTCACTCCTTCCTAAAACAAACTCTTCTATTCATTTTGATCTTGTTTGATAAGCTGTACTCATTGTGTTTTCCCTTTCTAATATCATCACCATTCTTTATTAGTTCCTATTTTTAGTCCTGCAAAGCTTTCAACATATGTTCCATGAAAGTAGTTGTATGCATTGTGTCTTTCTTAACCTTGAAATAGTGCTCAGCACATAGTGGTTGTCACTAAATATTTGGTGAATGTTGAGGAACTAAGAATGACTGTTGATCAGCTTTACAAAGTAACAACAGAGGTCTTTCTTAGATGCTGAGAACTCTTCCTCATCACTTTTGTTGAAAGAGAAGAGTTCTTCCTTATTCTTTCTCTCTCCTACTCACTCAACTCACTGAAATAGAGTTTTTGCTTTTACCTCTCTCAGGATACCGCTTTGGTTTAGGTTAAAGCTGATCTAATTTATATTTTTGAGGGGAAGTTGGTCAAGGTAACTCAATTTATTGATTTTTTATTACCATATAATGTATTATTCATTCCAGGGGTACAGGTCTATGATGCATCAGTCTTAACACATTTCACAACACTCACCATAGCACATACCGTCCCCAATATCCATCACCATTTCACAACACTCACCATAGCACATCCCGTCCCCAATATCCATCACCATTTCACAACACTCACCATAGCACATACCCTCCCCAATATCCATCACCTAGCCACCGTGTCCTTTCCTCCCCACCCACCAGCAACCCTGAGTTGGTTTCCTGAGATTAAGAGTCTCTTATGGCTTGTCTCCCTCTCTGGTTTCATCTTGTTTCATTTTTTTCTCCCCTTCCCCTACGATCCTCTGTCTTGTTTCTCATATTCCTCATATCAGTGAGGTCACATGATAATGTCTTCCTCTGATTGACTTATTTCGCTTAGCATAAAGCTGATCTAATTTCTAAATGCACTATGTCATTGTGGTTTTTGATGTATTTAAAGGATCTTCTGTACTTTTGATAATGTTGAACAGTCCTTCCATGAAACTGTCCACTGCTTTGTCTTCTTTAACAGTGTATTTCATTGAATATATGACTGCTACTTGATTAAGACTTCCTCTTACTTCTTTTCTTTCCTTTCTTTACTTTGAATATTGCTCATTGAACATTTTAAGGGTTGAGCCCTTAGACTCCTTTCTCTTCAGTTCTAAAATATTCCTTGACTGATTCATGCAACTCAAAGCATCTCAGGCTGAATATATTCAAATCAGACTCATCTTATTTACCTCTCTCTTGATTGGATCTATTTAAACTTTATTCTCCACAGCCTCACAAACCAGAAATTGGAAAACATTATTGATCCCTCCTTCTGTCACAAATTTTCATTTAGTCAGGCTGAAGAGGCACCTCCATGAGAAGTAGAAAATGGTACCCATTCCTCAGTAATCTTGACTTTTATTTTGAAGACTAGTTCCACAATTTTGTCGGTGTTTTCATTAAAACTACATATTTTACTACCGTGTGTCACAAACATAACAAATTTAAAATTCCACGTCTTCTTTGTGAATGGCAGCCTTGACACGTGCATCCTTGTACGTAACATGCACAAACCGAGGCCGGCAGAGCCCTGTTGACTCTAACTCTGAGCATTTCTTAAATTTGGTCTTACCTTTTCTTAGTTCATGTCTCCATTCTGTTTTGCCCATATCATGCATACTAGTATGTACCTCCGCATCTTACTGGTTTTGCAATTATGCCAGAGTTCTTTCATTAATTATCCCTTGGTTCATGTTATCTGTTGTCTGCAAAATCTTTGATGCCTTGTGTAAACCCAACCTCCCATAGGCTGGCCTCAGAGGCTTTAGATAAACCTCTCTTCCTTCTCCCTTCACCATGACATCACACTGCAGTCAAATGTAGCTGCTCATTATTCTCTTAGCAAGGTTTTTCCTTTATACTTTTAAAGATTTTCACACATTTTCTCTTCCTCAAAATAGTCCTCATCTCTTCCCACCTACTGAACAAATTCAAGTCTTGGGTGGCACTTTTCCTGACTGTGCTACCAGAGTTAGTTATGCTTTTCTTTATGCTTCTTTAATATTGTGTAGATATATAACATTTGCCACATTAAATTATAATGATTTGTTTACTCCCCTGTCTCTTTTTCTAGATTGCAAGTTCCCTGAGTAAACCACAGATTATTTTTCTTTATAACTGCTGTGCTCGACACACTGCATGGTTGTTTTTGAAAACAGGAAAAACACAGCTGGGAATAGACTGAAACCCAAGTCACATGTTTGCAACCAAGGCAATGATGGATCTGGTGGGGGGTGGGGAATCAGTGTCATTGCCTTTGGACTCTTCTTCACTCAAGATTGTCGTATGGGTAATATAGTCTTATTACATGTGAAAAATAAGATTCTTTGAGGAATTCATATTTTTTAAAAAGGCTATTGGCATAATCCAGAAGCAATGAAAGAACCCATATGTAATTTATTCTCAAATTTTAAAGTTCAATGTTAGATATGCTGTATAAAATTTACTCATGATATCCCTGAGTCTTGTTTTGTTTACATTTTGTCTAAATATGGTTTCTCAGGCAAAGCTGCCTCCATTGGCAGAGTGAACATTTATTACCATGTATTTGGATAGTCTTGTTTTATGCCTGTTTTACATAGAGATTATTAATAGAATTCCCCCTCAATATCAAAAGTATTCTGGTTTGGAAATAATTATACAGTTGCCCTAATTACAAAGAACATTATTGGTTTAATTAGAGTACCACACAAAACTTTGAAGGACAACACGTTAGAAGGGTTGAATAAGTATTGCTGATTATTTCATCATGTTTGGTAAAAGGATAGAGTGACTTTGAAAACAGTTTGAATAGTAAGATCAAGCAAATTTATTATTTAGTTTCTACTTACATAAGGGAAAAAATCATCAACTTAACAACCTTATTGACATCTTTTAAAAAATAATATTTTATGGTCTGAAATAAGCCTCCTTCCTTTACAATAAAAGTGTTATTAATATCCTAACCCAAGTAGATTTGCATAGCACCTACACAAATGTAAGGGAGTGTAAAGACTTCAGTCAACTATATCGTCAGGGGGAGCATAATTCTCTACAAGATTACCCTCACTTCAGATACCAGTTGCATGTCTGGGCATTCCTGAAACTACTGTCAAGGAAAAAAAATAGCGATTAAAATCAGCCAAAGGCAGAACTGCATAGAGCAGGTAGAATCTGCAGATCAACCAAATGTGGAGTCTCCATTGTCTTCTTTCTGTGGACCTGTTCCTAGCTTCAGTGTTTGACAATATGCATAGAGCATTGCCAAGCTCACACAACTATTGGTGTTCAGAGTTTTTACTGGTACCCATTATATAGACCTGATTGATTGCTTACGTGGTGGTTCCCTGTCTCCATGTGTACTAATACATTGTGATCCAAAGTCTCCACACTAATCCACATCACTGGTCTTTCTGATGTGCCACCCTTCACTCTTGATGACATTGTTAATATCTGGCTAGCCCACGGCAGACAACAATCACCTCTTAGGAGCCAAGGGCAAAGCTAGAACTCTTTGGGGGTAGGGTTAAACTCCTTACTAAACACAAAGTTCTTTCATTTTGATATTCTTAAAGATATGCATTGAGTACAGATATTCCAAAGCTATCCGGTGTCCTAAGTGTGGAAATTTTAAACTAAAAGGACTCAAAAATCCCTATTTAAGCATAGAAGGTTAAGATAAAACATTAGAGAAACAATACTACACTCAACGTATCTCTGGAAATTATGTTTAAAATCCCATGTTTTAAAAATAATTTTTTTTTAACCACAGTCAACTGTAAAATTAAAATCTAGCTCAAGTAGTTGACTCAACGAGGTCAGCTTCAATATATCTTTAAAAAGATGCACAGGCTTCTTTTTTGCAGCTAATTGTACTGTAAACTGATTGTTATTTTATTATCAGTGCTAACCTTACAGATATAAAATAAAAGCTTGATCATTAAAATAAATTGTGATTTGGGGGCCAGAAAAAGAGGGAGAGAGAAGGAGTTGAGGGAGGATCTTTGTAAACAGTATTAAAGGGGCACATGGTTGGCTCAGTGGGTTGTGTCCAACTGTTGATTTCAGCTCAGGTCATGATCTCGTGGTCCTGGGACGGAGCCTTGTGTGGGACTCCCACTCAGCAGGGAGTCTACTTGAGATTCTCTCTCTCTTTTTCTAAAATAAGCAAGGGAATCTTTAAAAATAAATAAATAAACACTACTAGAAGTAGTGCTGATGATTTTTAAAGCCCCTTCTATTGCTCCATGAAAACATTGATCACTCTGTCATCCTGTATGGTAGCTGTTAGCCTAGCTATGTAACCTATCTTTCCCTTTCCAGTGCTCTGAGGAAATCTTGTCTAGTGCCATTTCTGGAGAAAGCTGCATACTTATTAAGTGAATGAAAAAATGAATGAGTGAATACTTTCCATTCAAATAGTAAAGCTGGATTATTTGGTGTGGTATTCAAGGCAATGGCTAAACACTTTGGTATTTATGTCCTAATTCCCTAAACCTAAGTTTGTTACCTTACATGTCAAGAGGGATATTGTAGATGTGATCAAGTTAAGGACCTTGTGGAGAGATTTTCCTGAATTGTCTGGATGGATCCAATCTACTTACAAGGATCTGTATGAAGAAATCTAGGAGAGTCAGAATCAGAGAACAAGAAGGGACCATAGTATGAGAGGTACAAGAGGAAGAGAGATCTGAAGATGTTACACTCCTGGCTTTGAAGATGGAAGAAAGAGCCATGAGCCAAGGGATGTAGTCAGCCTCTAAAGGCTGGAAACGGCAAGGAATTTAAACGGTTGTCCACAATGAACCCCAGAAGGAATGCAGCCGTGCTGACCCATTTTAGACTTTTGACCTCTAAAACTCTAAGATATATATTTACACTGTTTTAAGCCAAAGTTTCTGTTAACTTGTTACACCAGCAATAGGAAACTAATACACTCAGTATTTCCTGCTGTTTATATATCTTTTTAATACCTAGTCACAGAACCTGAATGGAAGAACTGTTATTTAAAGTCTGATAAGCTCTGAACATTTAATCAAGGTGTAGACAGCAAAAGACAATATTAGATTTTCTATTTTTGTTAAATTTAGATTGCCAAAGATGGTGAGGAAGTATTCACAATTCATTTAAAGAACACTTACGCATGGCTTCACAAGTTTCAGGGACTCTTCTTAAACTTAAAGATAGAATTAAACAGAATGATCATAGTGTGTCCCTCACAGTGTATGCCTAACTTCAGTGAAATCCCAAATGATTTGGAGACGAGCACAATAAGTTTTTGTTTATGGAAATCGAAGCTTGAATGGGGATCATTTTTGCTGGCCAGTATGTTGAATGTCTGTCACCTACTGAACAGATATTGAACAAGTAAACACAGAAGTAAATATAATACATACTACCTTTGTATTTTGATGTGACACACACAATAGGTAGAGATAGAGACAGAGAAAATGATTTTGACTGGAGATATATCTTAGAATGATAGTCCTGCATGCCCTCTTTAAAGAAAGGACATGCCCCCCTACAACCTGAAAATGATTTAAGGGAGTTCTATACATATTAAAGGGAAAGACATCTCAGGCAGAGGGACAAGAAATGACAATTCTGAATTGTGGGAACAACTTGGGGTGGCCATGAGTTGTGGAAAGAATAACTATGTGGCTTATTGTTCCCATATGGAAATTCTTTCCCGTTATTTCTTGAGAAAGTGAAATGTTTTTCTGTCTCTCAGTCTTAGGAACAATCATTTGGGAAATCAGAAAAATAAGAAAGAGTCAAATGAATGAACAGGAAATTCCAAAGTACATAGTGGAAGGTTAAAGTTAACATTTCAGGGAACCAGGACAGTGTCAAGTTAAAAAGACATAGTCACAATCTATTGTCAGTCTTGGTTTTAACTGTTGCCATAATATAGTATGTGTTTGGCTTTATATTTTGCTAAAGGTGAGTTATTTTTACAAATAAAATATGTGATAAGAAGTTTATGTATATACTATATACAAATGGTATGAGTGTTCTGAGAAATGTGAAGTTTTGGAAACAAAATAAATCCTTAATTTGGCAATTTTGCAAGTGATTCTGTCCATTGCTTTTAACCTTACTAGAAGAGCTGAATGCCATTTATTCAAATGCTGCCCAGTAGTGTTCACTGGTGTTTTTCATTATTTGAATATTTACTATAGGTTAGAGTTCTTTGTAAATATTAATATTTTCTTTTTATTAAGTAACTATTTCACATTTCCATAATAATGACTAGAGACTATAAAGAATATTAGATAATTATTTATAATTTCAAGGACACCTGAGCATTGTTGGGAATTCTAATATCATGTTCACAAAATCCAAAGAAATTAGAAAGAGTAGTGTAGATGTAGCTGAATTACATAAAGCAGAACTAAACATAAAATAGGATACATGGAGTCATAAATATCATAGTAGGGTTTTTAAAAATTATTATCTTAAATAGGGAAAACTGCCAAATTTTAAGCAGAGGAGTAACATGATCAATTTTTTTTTTTTTAAAGATCACTGGAATAAAATAAATGATTACTGACATCTATATACAAATAGAAGAAAGAGGTACATAAACAGAAAAACACGCTTAGGAAACTACTTAGAATAAAAAATGGCTTTGACTTGAAGGAAGATGGTCGCCATGGAGACAGAAATGGGCTTATATGAGGTATATTTTGGAGGTGGAACAACAAAATATTTGGTGGAACATTAGAAATGTGTAAGGAGTGGCAGGCTATTCAAGCAAAGGATATGTGTGCTTAGGAACAGAAGAAGGGATTAATTATGGAAAATTAATTTTAAAACCTTAACCAAACAGTCCATTGTAGTATTTAACTGCCATACTCTAAAGACTAAAGACTATATCTGCATGTACATTCATTTAATATGCTTTTAAAAAATGCCTTCTAAGAATAGGGACCTCTGTTAGATCTAAGAATTTCAACCTAAATGTCGCCATTCTTGCCTTGAAACAGGATTTTCAGCTTCCACACCATGAATTTTGGGCTGAATAATTCTTTTGGCAGGCAGGGGCTGTCTTGTGACTTGTAGGCTATTTAGCAGCATCCTATTGGAGAGGCCAGCAGTAGTAGTATAATTTAGCCAAAGTGGGGAGTAGGGATCTCAGAGGACCTGGGCTTCTGTGAGAGGAGGGGACATGTGAGTAGAGAAATAAGACTGATCAGTAGGTCGCAACCAAGTTTTTAAGCGACCTGCCTGTTAAGAAATTGGGATATTGGGGCACCTGGGTGGCTCAGTGGGTTAAGCCTCTGCTTTCGGCTCAGGTCATGATCTCAGGGTCCTGGGATCGAGCCCCGCATCAGGCTCTCTGCCTACTTGTGATCTCTCTCTCTGTCAAATAAATACATAAAATCTTAAAAAAAAAAAAAAAGAAATTAGGATATTTTTGTGAAGGCAGTGAGGGGCCATTGAAGGATCACAAGAAAGCAAGAAAGGGAATACGGTGGTCAGACTTATTTTTAATAAAACCAAAAGTAAGAGCCAACTAAGAGCAAGAGGATAAACTGATGAGCACAGAAAGGCCAAATCGTTTAGAGGATGTTCAAATGGAGAGATGTGATCTTATTGAATTCAGGTAGCTTCAGTGGGGACAATAGGGACACATTTCAGAAACAGTCATATAGGTTGTCATACAGAGCATGTGATGACAAATTAGACAGTGTGGGACATGGTGGGAAGATGAGAAAATGTGGAGGTTTCTGGATAGGGTGACTGATTGGTCGGTGATGGGCAATACACTTTCTTTTTAAAGAAAAAGAAATACAGGGACTCCTGAGTGGCTCAGTGGGTTAAGCATCCACCTCTTGATCTCAGCTGGGGTCCAGATCTTGAGTTTGGGTCCTGATCTTGATCTCAGCTTTGGGTCATGAGTTTGAGCCCCACATTGGGCTCCACGCTGGGTATGGAGCTTACTGAAAAAAAAATAATAATAAAGAGAAACAAATGTAATGATGGACAGTAACACACCTACATATAAATTTATAAGCATCAAATAAGAACAAAAAAAGTGATAACCAATTTCATTTGGATTATTTTTGTAACATTCATGTTTGAGTTATAGCTGTTTAAAGTCAGAGTTTAATTTTGATAAGTCACCATGGTCATTCCCTGTACCAGCTATAGTCAAATTTTAATCAAGCTGAATTGTAACATTTAATGTCAACTGATGCTTCTGACACGCTTCCAACATTGTCTCACTGTCCAAAACCTTTGTTTCACTTAACCATTAATCAAGATGGCATTAGGGATGAATTTTTGGCTTATTATATTATTATAGCCACATTTTATATCATGTTGAAGAATACCAAATAATAGTCATCTTTTGACTCTTCATTGTATGAATTTTGTATTACTAATTATAGGTAGTCTTTATCCTTAAATTGTTATACATTTTTCCTAGTCCAAAAAGGAACGCATCTTATTATGAAAAAAACCCAGCAATGTGTAAAATGTGGAATAGCTTTAAAACAAAACATGTTCTCTGTTAAGATCTTGCAAATATCATTTTAGTTAAAATGTTTAGCAAATGAAGTTTTTTTTTTTTTTTTTAGTTTACTTTTTCGTGGACAGCCAAGATAATGCATATTTCCTGGGTAACAACCTCTCATTTTTCTGATCTAAAGCCTCGAAGACAGAAAAAAAGGTGTTCTAAACAGAGGATTCTAACTTTCTAGTTTCAGATAGAGAGAGAGAGAAGTAAGGGAGATGGAGATTAGAATATTTGTCACAGTGCAATCGCCCTTAAAAGAAAATTGTTGTACTAGTTATATCTCAGCAGGAAGGTCATAAAGGAATAGGTTTTGTTGGGGTGCTGGGAGGTGGTGCAGAAAGACTTCAGAATAAAGCAAGATAGAAGAATGGTGTGTTAGGTGGGGCAGAGCATAAATTAGGTTAAGGAACATTAAGACCTTACATAAAAACGTATTTTGGAATTTTTAAAAATTGCTGTACCACCTCTCCTTTCACTAGTAGAAGGGCATATAGTGGATTTTTATAAAGCTTCAGCCTTTTTTAAAAATCATTGAGTTTAGCCATTCTTATTATATCTAAGATCTAGATCAATCATTATTTTCTCTGCAGAAACATTGTGGATTTTTAACAAGAAAACATTACCTTGTGTGAATATGTCCTTTTCATTGCAAAATATTTAACATCTACTGACTTCTAGTATCCACTGTTCCATTTTTGGCACTCAAAACGGTGAATGAAATATATTAGAAATAAATACCTAAATTTCCTCCAATGGGATAGGGTCACCCAAACAGATTAAAGTTGCTGAACCTTGAGAATGATGTTAGACTGTCTTTTTTGAAGGTCTAAATCAAGTTTTCTTTAGCCTAATGATGTATGAGCCGTATTACATATAAATGTTCTTATTATTTAAACTTTTATGTTTTCCACAACAGATACATTTTTTTTTTCTATACGAAATTTTCCTTTTCACTTTTTCAGTCATCATCTGATAAATTATCCCTGATATCTGGAGAAAAATGCAATGATTTTTATTATTGACCATAATCTATTGGTTGATTGCAGAAAAGTAAAGATTTGTATTTAATGCATCAAAGGAAAGATTTCCTATGAAAGATGTAAAATTCTTAGAAGCCTTACATCTAGTTTATTCAAGGTAGTTCAAACTATGTTTCATAGAGAACTTCAACCATATTAATATATCAAAGATGGTTGCTTAATTTTTTTACCAAGTAATTCGCCTGCACTGATATGTTTACCTGAGAAATGGTAAAAATTGGATTAGTACAAAAGATGCATATTTTACTTTTTAACTATTTTATTTATTTTTATTTTTGTGAGAGAGAGAGCATGCATGCTCCAGCATGAGTGGGGTAGGAGGGGCAGAGGGAGAAGCAGACCCACTGAGCAGGGAGCCTGCTGGCAGACTCAATCCCAGGACCCGAGGATCATGACCTGGGGTGAAGGAGGACACTTCACCGACTGAGTCATGCACATGCCCCCCAAAAGACACATTTAAATAGCATTTTTGTTATAAGAATTTGCTGAACCTTTCTAAAAATCTTCAACCAAGATGTATGAATTTATGTTAGTCCACTAATAACCAGAATTAATAAAGAACTTATTTCTATGATTTTTTTAATATATGCTTAATAGGTTGAAAAGCCTGGGATTATAGTGCTATTGGCAACAAGGCAACAAATATATTTTCTTTGAAATGGCATTTTTTCGAGCCAAATAGTATATTTTGGTGTGTCCAACATATGTATATTTTGCAAATGCCAAAAAGTACCTTTACATTATAAAGGTACTTCTCCTCAATAGACTTTGCTAGAATTTCATTTTTATGACTTTATGAATATTCATAGAGTATTGATGTTATCCATTGGTAAAGTAGATAAACTATTGCAGAAATTATAAATCTCTCAAATTTTAAGCAAAATAACTCAAAATGGTTTGGCATATATTGGCAATGTTTCCAGTATAAATTGCTCTGCCTGGTGAATCCAATGGCTTGGATTGAATATCTGACATATGAATAATGGAAATATAAAACCCTGGCTCTCCCTTTTCTCTTTCTCTCTCTAAATCTAAATTGAGAGAGAGGTTTTTATTCTCTAAGTAGCATTGTTTGCTTACTTTGTAACTACAGTACAAATTGAAATGCCAAAAGAGGCAGGCTATAAACCTGATTAATTTTGGCTAAGGAAATCCTTTCTGTAGCTGGCAGGTGGTCACCAAGAACCTGTCCAGTATGTCATTTGCATGTATGGGTTTGAATGTTGCCATATCTTCTAAACTGTCATACAGACAAGTAATTCATCTAGAGTAGACATAGCTACATTAAAAGCAAGCAAACAAAGAACTCTTTAACTTCACAGTGATTTGAAGACCTGGAAGTTTATTTTTTGTGCTGTTAGTAAACCTAGCAATCCAGGGGCAGACTTGGTCATTAGTCACTTAATTCATTTTGTCTTTTGCCTCTACCATTCCAGACTTGGTGCCTCTCTCTCAAGATTGTCTTACTGTCCATTGTGCTACTAGAATGCTGGCTGCTAGGACATTATCTCAGGCATCAGGAAGATGGAAGTGAAGAGGACAAAGGGGGCACTGCCAATGATTTGCCTTGTTTCTCAGGAACCTTTCTGGAGGTCCACCAATGTTTGGTCCACCAGTAACTTTCAGATAAGAAATATGAGTTTTTGCTGGACATTTGCCACCAAAATATAATAGTAGTTCCATATTGAAGGAAATTTGTAGAGGGTTGAATAAAGTTAATAAGATCATTTCATCCTCTTGTCTGCTTTAGCCTTGTGTTGAAATGATCTTGCAAGCTTGAATGCTTGATGAACACAGTGCTTCTGATTACAAGTACAGCTCTATTATATTTACCCATCCCATTTAGTCTGGAACTGTTATGGTTTCCAAGTCAATTCTAATATTAATTCTGCCCTCTGTGTTTTCTTTGTTTCTCTATTTTCCATCTGAAAGACTATCTGACCTTATTTTACCTCTACTCTAAGTCATGGCAGAACAAGAGCTACAATGAAGAATTTCTGTTGGCCACACAGGAGTATAATACAATTTTGTGTTCCACTATGATCCTACTATATAGAAAAAGTCAACCTTAGGTAAAGAATATCTAATGATGGGCATGTTTTTTTCTGGTCTACCCTTTGGAGACTGGAATATACATGTTTCTAAAACATGAAGTCCTTCTATTTCAAAATAAGAATGTCTTTTTTGATGTATGGGAGAAAGGTTTCAAAGGCTCCTGTGGAATATGTAGATAAAGACAACAACACCTCAAACACAGTGTTAATCTTCTTCAGAACCATACTGTCATACAATCTAATGACAATAGCCCTAATAAGACATGCACCTTAGTTTCCATGGGCCTATATTCCCCCATGAACCTTTGACATCACCCTAAATGACCCTAACCAAGGAAGATATAGATTTATATTCTTAAATATAACTCTTTCTCTTTCTGGAACTATCTTTCTATCATATGAATTCATTTCAGAAGATTACCTTTTTAAATTCTCCTGTTTCCCCTTTTTTTGCCCTCGATGCCTTACTTAGTACTTTTACTCCCATTTATAATCTCTGCCAACTATTCTACCTACAAAAAAAATCTAAAAATGGGTAAGATTAAGTGGCTTATGAGATTAATAAGGGAAAATCATATTTTGATGTACTTTTTCTTTTAATGGAAGAATTTTAAACAGTTCAAAACCTGAACTAGGATGTCATTTCCTGGAATCAGTTGTTCTTTGAATACATGTCTCCTGGTGGACAGTTTAAGGAGTTAAATTTTTGACTATCCTTGCCCTGGCCTATCAGCATGTCACTTTATAGAACAATCATATCTACAGAAGCCCAGCTGTTAACATTTTATAGGCTGAACCTCTAAGTTCCTCTTTATTTGTTTAATGTACCTTACCATATAATAGGAACAACAACAACAAAAAAAAAACCCCATAAGGTGGTATCTTTTGAAAGCTAAATTACAGTATATTATAAAATAAGTGCCTATTTTCTTCTGAGGTAGGAGGTGAATGAACACAAAGCCTGGATTGAAGCATGGTTTATCCCAAGGAACAGTGCTGTGGAGTCAAAAATGAACTCCAAAGGGGTGTGTCTAGTAATTTGAATACCTACAAATAGCTTAAATTTGAAGGCAGACGCTAAATAAACATGGACTTAAATCTGATAGTTTGTGTGTACAAGTCAAAATAGTAGAGCCTTTAGGAGATTCAGAAATGCTTACTATTGGGAAGGGTGATTTAGGTCATAAAAATATGGGGCAATAAGTGATATTCTAATAGAAAAATAATCTGTGGATAAACTACAAAGTCAGCTCCCAGGACTCCTGATACGACCATTCAGAATATGTCAGGATAATTTTGAACATATAGTCCCTGACACAGATGGGCTGGATTTAAGTACTTGTGTGGTTTTAATTTATTTCATGTAAAGCATTCTGACCACAGCACTGAATTATTTGGAGATGTTGGATTTCTTTCCAGGTTTCTTAGGTCCTAGCAAGATGTTTTGAGGTTCATTGAATAGAATTTATTGAGAACACACAGAGAGAACACTGTACTCAATTTACAGAGGTGAAAACCTATGACCAAAACAGTTATAAGATCTTGAGGTCAAAGAGGACTAAGACAGTAATATCTCAATTTGAAGTAAAAAGCCTAAGTTTTCTTTCACTTTCTAAATTTGAGGTCCATTTCTTTCCTTTCTAAGCTCAGTCTTTCTGAAAGGTTACTTACTTTTTATCTCTCTGTTGTATATAATCTTCTCAGGTCTATTTAAATTTTATTGAAGTTTCTATAAACAGCAGAGTGGCAACAGCAATATTTTGGATAAGCTTCCCAAGTTAAATCTCCAATTTGGTACATTCCCTTTCTTTATTAAAATACTACTGTTTCAACTCATCTTTTACTTAAGACTGCATTTCTACTGCAGAAAGCCTTCAATTCATGACCTCATTCTATACTCCCTTTGTGAGGTGTAGCTACTTGGCCACATACTATAAAAGATAAAGGGAACATTTTCTTCTTATTAATGTAGTTCCTGTATTGTAACTGCAAAGCTCCAAGCAAAAGGAAAGAAGCTCTAATTCAGGCATCTAGTGGTCATTTTAGGAGTCATGAGCACAAACTTTTAATAATCCTAAGATTACCAGGGGAAAAAATTCTAACATTATCAAATAGAATGAGAAATTCACTCTTCTTTGTGCCAATTTCTGGAAATTGCAAAATTGGGGGGAAATAGGTATTTGCTTTTAAGCAACTATGTGTTGAATGCCTATTATGTACCAAAACATGAGAACTCTAGAAGTGATTTTTTTTAATTATTTTTATTAACATATAATGTATTATTTGCCCCAGGGATACAGGTCTGTGAATCATGAAGGCTTACACACTTCACAGCACTCATCACATCACATAACCTCCCCAATGTTCATAACCCAACCACCCTTTCTATACCCCCCGCCCCCCAGCAACCCTCAGTTTGTTTTGTAAGATTAAGAGTCTCTTATGTTTTGTCTCTCTCCTAGAAGTGAAAGATTTACAAGAAAGTTTCTTTCCTGAAATGCATAGACTAGTAGGAGATGTAGATAAGAACAAGTTTATTCTTTTCTTTTTAAAGATTTTATTTGACAGAAAGAGACGCAGTGAGAAAGGGAACACAAACAGTGGCAGACGCTCAAATGACTGAGACACCCAGATGCCCCAGAACAAGTTTATTCTTGTCACTAATAGCAACTTATCTGTCAGTCTTATCTTAAGGCATTTTACATAATCCATTATTTTTAAAAAAAACTATGTTGTTGATTTTCATTGATTTCCTCATAAATCAGAGTGGGAGGCATTGAATTCGAGATTACACACACACATGCACACACAGAGTTCAAGAGCTTAAAATTGTATGAAGCACAAGGTTTAAATTACCTAAATGGAAAGTGCCCCTTTTTTCAGTAATTGCATTTTAACTGAAATATCTGCTAATGCAGTAAAGAGGGGCCCACTTTAATATGTTCTTTTTTTAAAAAATATTAGATTCCCGTGACTTTCAAAATATTGAATTTAAATCTTGGCTTTCTTAGAAGTTTCTCAAGAAGCTGGAACAAAATGTGAATTTCTAACAAATATGTGAATTATGAAGACCCACATTGGGGGAGGACCAAATGGGTTGGGATTTTTTTTTTCCATTTTTGAGAAAATATTTTATTGTATAGAATTTCTTATTTTTTTTTAAATAACCACATTCACTTCAGCTCCTTTGAACTTAGGATATAGATGCTTTCAGTGCTGGCCTCTGTTTCTGCTATTATGCCATCCCTCCCCCTTGTTTAGTTTCCCTTTCATGCTTGCAGGGCATGGGGAAATGTATAAGTTTAATATATGTTGTGTATTCATAATGGATACTCAGTCGTTACTTTTAAATAAATGAACAAGAGTACACAGGAAGTTGAAGAAGTATAGCATAGTGACTAAAAGTTAGAGTCCTTGCCAGCATCTGTCATTTCCTGACTTGTTGATTTTAGCCATTCTGACTGGTATGAGGTGATATCTCATTGTGGTTTTGATTTGTATTTCCCTGATGCCGAGTGATATGCAGCACTTTTTCATGTGTCTGTTGGCCATCTGGATGTCTTCTTTGCAGAAATGTCTGTTCATGTCCTCTGCCCATTTCTTGATTGGATTATTTGTTCTTTGGGTGTTGAGTTTGCTAAGTTCTTTATAGATTTTGGACACTAGTCCGAGCATATCATGCTTAGCGAAATAAGTCAAGCAGAGAAAGACAGCTATCATATGATCTCCCTGATATGAGGAAGTGGTGATGCAACATGGGGGCTTAAGTGGGTAGAAGAAGAATCAATGAAACAAGATGGGATTGGGAGGGAGACAAACCATAAGTGACTCTTAATCTCACAAAACAAACTGAGGGTTGCTGGGGGGAGGGGAGTTGGGAGAAGAGGGTGGGATTATGGACATTGGGGAGGGTATGTGCTTTGGTGAGTGCTGTGAAGTGTGTAAACCTGGTGATTCACAGACCTGTACCCCTGGGGATAAAAATATATGTTTATAAAAAATTAAAAATTAAAAAAAAAAAAGTTAGAGTCCGAGGTGAGATTTGAGATCCTGGGTAAATTGCTTTGTCCCTTAAAGAATCCATCTTCTCAGATATAAAATTCTGATTTTGGTAGTGCTTGTGTCAAATTAAAACTATAGTGTCTATGAAGCTTTGACACATAGCAAACCCTGAAATAATAGCTGTTATGATGATAATTATTGCTGACTTTGTGTGTGGGGGCTGATGGTGTTGGATATAAGTGTTTTCCTGCCTTCTCTATACAATTCTCATTAATGGTTGATTGTAAAAATTTATTGAATGAACCACATGTATTTATCGAGAGCTCTCTGTGTACTTGCTACTGAGGCTACAATAATAATCATGTAAAACAGTTGTTTGTCTTCAAGCTATTTACTTTCTTTGGGGGAAGATATCCAAGTCAATTACCTGTGTGATAAGCACTACAGTAAGTTCCAACACACAATTTGCATAGAGTTTTAGGTGAACTGAGGAGAAATAATAAAATAGTCTTTGGTATTTCAGAGCTTGCTACTAGGGAGCATGAATTCTACACTGAGTTCCCAACACTAAAGCAGAGTTTGTCAAGCAGAACATGGAGGGACAGTTAAAACAGGATCTTCTATGTAGAAGAAGCAATCTGTAAGAATATACAGATTAAGGGATCCCTAGGTGGTTGAGTCAGCTGAAGATGCAACTCCTGATTTCGGCTTAGGTAACGAGCTCGGGGTTGAGGTTGAGCCCCATATCAGGCTCCATGCTCTGGAGGGAGTCTGTTGGAAATTCTCTCTCTTTCTCTCTCTCTCTCTTCCTCAGCCTTCCCCTCATGTACTTTCTCTCTCTCTTTCAAATAAATAAGTAAATCTTTAAAAAACATAACAAAAGTAAAAACAACAACCAAAAAACCTAGAATGTCCAGATTAAGAGATATTGGCTAGAATTTTTAGATTCAAGCCAACCTGTAATGTTAGATAGATATTGACAAGGAATGAGTATTCTTGGGCTTTGAATAAATGTAGGAACACCTGTGGCCAAAGGCTTTCAGTGAGAAGTCTAGGGATCATAGAAGATAATAAAGACAAGTCAAAGATGAAAATGGATGCATTATTACCTAAAGAGAAAAAACAAATGTTTCAGGATTTGTTGCATGTAATCATCTACATCTTAAAAGAGTCCCTCATATCAGTGAGGATATCTTTGAGGGGCTCTCAGTATTTTCCTAGAGTAGTTGTAGTATACATGGGAATAAATAAACATATTTTTCTTATTATATATTTTGACAATATCCTTTTACCTCGATTGAAATGCTGCTTTTGTGTTCTTTTTTTTCACCATGACATTCTCTTATGTGGCCTATACAAAAATAATTTTATGCCTATTGTTTCAGTATAGTTGATGGTTATTCTCACTAATGTGTGAATATCTGTTCTTGCCTTTGAAAACAGGTGAAGATGAGAGACCTGCTAAAAATGCCACAACTTCTTAGCTATTTTTTGGTTTTAATGTCTGATACTCTGAAGTATTATCTTTTTCCATTTATCTAATCTTTCTCTTATGCAAGTCATGATTATTACAATTTATTTAAATATGGGCATTATTTAAAGCAAGTTGGCTATTTTTGCTATTGTTGATGTTGATCATTTCCAACAAAGATATGCATTTACATATTTAGAATTAATTTTAGAACTAGAAGACATTTGGAAATGATTTCCAACAAAGTTTTTAAAAGTTTCATTTAAATTAATAAATTATCCTTTCACTGTTTACTGTTTTGAAGGGACAGGTGATAAGAAAAGAGCTTCATGTATTTTAAAATTATTGTTTTTCTGAAGTTAAATGAATATTCTGTGCTTGATGTAGTAATTTAATTCCTTTCATGACAAATTTTCCAAATTAGGCTTCTAGTCTTATCAATAATCTTCTAAACCATTTGACTTGCAAATTTTGCATAATCTTTTCATATTTTCTAATTTTAAATTAACATTTTCTATTTTAAGCCACATTAATGTATACATGAAAAAGATATATATATATATATATATATATATATCTCACTATAATGGTTATATATATGTATGTATATGTATATGTGTGTATGTGTATGTGTGTATATAAAACAAGTAATAATATCATATTTCCAAACAAAAATGAATTAAAGGCTAAAAGGAAATGAAGGTGGAGAGAGGAAGAAATAATTTAAGATTTCCTCAGTTTATCTTTCTAACTTCAGTTCTTGGTTTTACTCCTTTTCTGATCTGTGAACTCTTGCTGTATTTCATAGGTAATTGACAATTTTAGAATTTTTAATGCTTAAATAGTCTGGATTTGGAATTCTTGGATCCTTTCTTCAAAGGAAATCTAAAAGTCCTTTTCTGGCATGATTAAAGGGCACAACTGGTATGTGAATGATGGAGAGACAAGTAGACTTATTGAGGACTCTTCCAGATCTGTGAGTCCAAATGTTTACAATGTTCAAAGTGAATCTGACATTTAATGCTCATATAAATGAGACAAGATCACGACTAAAATACTGTGTGGGTTCATGGATTTAATAAAATCATCTGAGATTCCTATCATGATTTTAAAAATCATTTCTCATTTCTGACAATTTTTATAACCAGGTATATAACATATGTTCAATACAATTATATTAAAACCAGTCATGTAACTCTCAGTGCTCACTGTTTCTACTTTAAGTTAGTGCATCTTTAACATCTTGTCATAATAGTCTTTTTTGAATTTCTATTCCCAGAAGGTAATTAATGGTACATAGGTTAAAATGATGCTAAATTGTTCAAATATTTGAACTTTATCCTATGACTAGTAATCATTTAATACCATGCCTATGACCATCGTTTTTAAGCTAGATTATTTATTATGTTAAACTTTTCAAGTACTTTATAGCTAGGAGTTTCATATATGATTGATCATCAGTGAACACTTGATATTATACACATTCTTTTTTTTTTGTGGTCTGATTCTCAGCAGATTTTTCCAGATGAATGGGAGAGGAAATCAAGATTATTAAGAAAATTGTTCTCTAAGAATGTCATAATGATGGGGGCGCCTGGGTGGCTCAGTGGGTTAAGCGTCTGCCTTCAGCTCAGGTCATGACCCCACGGTTCTGGGATGGAGCCCCGCATCAGGTTCTCTGCTCAGCAGTGAGTCTTTTTCTTCCTCTCTCTGCTCCTCTGCCTACTTATGCTCTTTCTCTCTCACGTAAATAAATAAAATCTTTTTTAAAAGAATTCCAGAATGATGATATTCATTTTTTAAGATTTCGGTTTTTTGAACAGTTTTTTATTTTATTTTATTTTATTTTATTTTATTTTATTTTATTTTATTTTATTTATTTGACAGACAGAGATCACAAGTACGCAGAGAGGCAGACAGAGAGAGAGAGGAGGAAGCAGGCTCCCTGCTGAACAAAGCCTGATGCAGGGCTGGATCCCAAGACCCTGAGATCATGACCTGAGCCGAAGGCAGAGGCTTTAACCCACTGAGCCACCCAGGTGCCCCTAGAACAATTTAAAACAAAATTGAAAGGGAAGTAAAGACATTTCCCATATGTCCCCTGCCTCCATGCATGCAAAGCCTCCCTCATCATCAACATCACTCAGCAGAAGGTACTTTTTTTTTTTTTTTTTTTTTACCAAGTGTGATCTACATTGATGTATTATAATCTAAAATCCATGGTTTGCTTTAGGATTCACTTGGTGTTGTCCATTCTATGGGTTTGAATAATGTATAATGACATATATCCATCATTATAATGTAATATAAAATTAAAATTAATTTTAATTAATTAATATAAAATTAAAATAATTTTATAAGATATAAAATTATATTTTCACTGCCTTAAAATCCTCTGTGCTTTACCTTTTTGTTTCTTCCCACTCCTGCTCCTGGCAACCACTGAACTTGTATTGTCTCCAGAGTTTCGCTTACTCCAGAATGCCATATAGTTGAAGTCATACAGTATGTAGATTTTTCGGTTGGCTTCTTTTATTTAGTAATACATACTTAGGATTTCTTACTGTCTTCATCGCTTGATAACTCTTTTTTTTTTTTTAGCACTGAATAATAGTCTATTGTCTGTAAGTATCTCTGTTTATTCATCCATTCATCTACTAAAGGACATTTTGGGTGCTTTCCAGATTTTGACACTTATGAATAAAGCTGTTATAAAGATCTGTTGGCAGGTTTTTGTGCAGATGCACATTTTCAACTCTTTGACTCTTTGGGTAAATAGCAAGGATTATGATTGTGGAATTTTATTTTTTACTGATAAAAGTAATAAATTTTAAAAAGCTTACTGAGTAAGAATCATGAACTGAAAATAGTCGCTGTCTTAGTCTGTGCTGCTACAACAAAATACTACAAAATGTGTGGCTTATAAACAACATCAATTTATTTCTAACAGTCTTAGAGGTTGGATATCTGATCTCCGATATCCATGATGCCAGAATGGTCAAGTGAGGACCCTCTTATGGGTCATGGACTTCTCATTTTATGTCACTTTGTAGGAGGGATGAGAGATTTGTCTGGGCTTCTATCTTCAGTACATCAATCTCATTTATGAAGGCTTACTCAAAGATCCACCTCTCAAGACCATCACATTAGGCATTAAGTTTCAACATAAGATTTTTGGGGAGGACACAAATATTTGGACCACAGTCAGAGTAGACAATCAAATCTTTGCTATTTGTATTTGCAGTCAAAGGTTTTGAGATGGTACAGTTGCTCAATTTTGCAATAGTAGTTGAGGTATCACCTTTATAGAGTCAAGCTGCCTAGATAATAATAAAGTTTAGCACCTTCCACCTGTATGACCTCAGAGAAATTTCTCAGTATCTTTCCATTTCAGTTTAAGCAACTCAAATTTGAGAATATTAAAGTAAACTCGTAGAAGAAGTATATTAATACACATAAACAATGGGCACAGTTCCTAACAGAAACTTCTCAATTACAATAGTTACTTTCTAATTATGTTTTGAAAAAGAACTCTTTTTATTCAGTAATGGCTGAAAATATCTTCACAATTGAGCTGGAAGGGCATCACATATGATATTGTTGACCATAGTGTGATTTATCATGTATTTGATATATAATTCTCCATTGATATTTATTATCTGTATATTTGTTCATGAGCACAAGGTCTACTCATGATATGGTATACCATGCTACACTGTGCTTTGTCCTTATATTATGACTAAATTATTGCAGTCAAATGCTTAGGAAGACAGTCTTCTAAGCAATACGGACTTATGAACAAGTCGAGGGGAATAAGCTTATGCCTATTTATTTATAGGGGAAATCTAATTGCTATTTGATACTTGAATATCATTCTTGCCATTTCACTTTCAATGAAAAATAATTTCATTATGTTATCCTTTGGCTGTATAAGGGAAATTAAAGGACATATACAAAGACAGTTTATTGATTGATAATAGAAGCTCTCTTCCTTGGCAACTTCATCAATTTCCTTAATTTGATCACCTAAACAAACTGAGTAAAATGTGTAACAATAGCAATGATGACGATCATCATCATCATCAAAATGATTCTTCTCTTCCTCCTCCTCTTTCTTCCTACAGTAATCGTAACAATGGAAGTAAAAACCATTATTGAACAAACACCACATACCAGACATTCAAATAATCATTTTATTTCCAAACTTACTGTCATATTTACTTTACAATAGTCATGCAAAGTGCATATTATTTTCACATTTTGCAGTTCAGGAGGCTGAGGCTTGGAGAGTTTAAGCAAATTCCCTAGGATTCCGTAGTAAGTAGCAGAATTCAGATTCAAGATCAGTCCATTCTGGTTTAGGAAACATATTGCTCTAACATTACAGCGCAGAGCTTTTATTCATCTTTTTCCTTATTTACACTCAAATTCTTTCCCTGGCTAAATTCTTTCTATCAACATCTGCCACACATGTAAATATTTACTTCTCCAAATCCAAATTAACTTACTTTTCTGTCAATGTCTTTATCCATTATGACTTCTCTGACTTGAAATCTTATCCTGGTGATTCTTCAAGCATCTACCAGTTTCTTCTCTTTAAAGATTTTTTTTTTTTTTTTTTTATTTGACAGACAGAGATCACAGGTAGGCAGAGAGGCAGGCAGAAAGAGGAAGGGAAGCAGGCTCCCTGCTGAGCAGAGAGCCTGATGCGGGGCTCTATCCCAGGACCCTGGGATCATGACCTGAGCTGAAGGCAGAGGCTTTAACCCACTGAGCCACCCAGGCGCCCCTACCAGTTTCTTCTCTTAATTCAGTCAGTCACTAGATGACTCATCTGCCTGTTAATCTTAATTTAAGCCATCCTTTGATCGATTGATTTTTTTTTTTTCTGAACATATGTTTAAAGAACACTGTTCTTATTAAGGATGTGTAATGGCTCTCCAATCTCCACTGACTGAAGTCCACTTTGTTTGTTTGTTTGTCCGTATATATACAGAGAAAGAGCAGAGTGGGGGTGGGGGAGAATCTTGAGCAGGCTCTGTGCCAGCATGAGCCTGAAGCAGAGCTTGCCCTCACAAACCTGAGATCCTGAATTGAGCTGAAATCAAGAATCGGATGCTTAACTGGTTGAGTCATACAGGTGGCCCAAGTCCACAGTTTTCAAATGTAATCAAATCATTCATCACTTAATCCTAACAGTTTTGTTTCCTGTCTAAATTTGACTTCTATATCCGGTGTACCAAAGAAATACAACTATTTGTCATCCTGGACATTCTTTGTAAGTTTTTCATGCCCATGTTTATTTACTTTTATGCTGAAAACGAATGTGGTTTCTGGAGATCAGAGTTATTATTAGTTGCAGCAATAACCACTTTGATTTCCTTTGTCTCAACACCCCAGGGTGACACCATTAAGGAGATGTCAGATACATATACAAGAATCTGTACTTGCAGGAGAAGGACCCTAAAATGTGAATCTAGACATTTATATAGGCTACATGTTGTCCCGTGGCTAGTCTCTCTTGAGAGAAGAGAAACCTTACTTCCCTAATATAAGCAAATCCTTAGAATGTAGAAAACAAACAAAAACCAAAACCTGTCAGGAGGAGAAAGAAGAGATTTTCTACCTGGAATATAAACATTTGTAGGGACATAAGTTTTAATCCACTCTGAACAGAAGAAAATGGCTCCAGGTTTAATACCTTTGGGATGTAAGGACCAAATGATAAAGCAAAAGACAGAGCAGATGATAGAGAGAGAAATGGATTTCATCCAACCTTGCCGACTCTGAAGGAGTGGTAGTAGAGCAACAAGTTGGTAAATGTGAGCTGCCTCTAGGAAATGCAAAAGATACAAAAACCGAGCCTCCAGTATGACGTCCAGAAAAAAAGCAAAGCTGCCAACACCTTGCTTTTAGCTCAGTGAGACCTATTTTAGATTTCTGACTGATAGGAGCTAAAAAAAAAATAAATTTATATTGCTTTAAGCTTCTATATTTGTAGTAATTTTTATAGTAGAAATAGCAAATTAACACAAAGCAAAGACCTAAAAATGGATATTAAATATCGGGGTGCCTAGGTGGCTTTGTGGGTTAAGCCTCTGCCTTCAGATTGGATCACAATCTCAGGGTCCTGGGATTGAGCCCCACATCGGGCTCTCTGTGCGGTAGGGAGTCTTCTTCCCCCTGTCTCTCTCTGCCTGCCTCTCTGCCTACTTGTTATCTCTGGCTTCAAATAAATAAATAAAATCTTTTTAAAAATATTAAATATCATAGGCCATCATGTGTAATAAAGGTAGTTAGAGATTTTGCACTAATCAGATATAAAGAAATCTTTCAAAAGATGCAGAATCTCTCCCATTAAATTTTCGTTTGTGCGTAAGCTGTCTTCATTAGAGTATGCAAGTGTCCTCCACGAGTTAACATGAAAAAGGATGGCATGTGTGCTCAATTAACCAAAGTGAAGAACAGTTGCGACTAACCAGTGACTGACTGCTTCCCCATGGATGGTAATGGCCAATGTCTTCCTGAGTTTCAGGAAGAAATGTCCTTTGCATTGCTGGAGCCAGCACTCATCTCAAGCAGATTAATGTGTTAATGTTTCCCTTGTGTCCCTAATATCACAAATGTAAGTTCTACTCAGTAGAGTGTAAACTGCATGAGAGCAGGTTTTCTTTTTTTCCTCTTAACTGATATGTTTTCATAGCTAGACATTCAAAATTCATTTCTGAAGTGACACATGGGTATTAGTCCCTATCTATTCACTTGGAGTCTCAAATTCAGAGTCCAGTTTCCTCTTGGCCTTCTCCTAGGGAATGACTATAGGGAATAAGCTGAGGATTGAGAAGAGCATTCATGGCTGCATCCCACACCTCCACCTGTTTGAGACGGCCCACAAGAATTTCTCATCTCCTCCATAGAAGGATTTTATTCTAGAATCGTCTGTGGAAAGGGACTTAAAAACTTGGATGATGCCATCCAGTATAACCAGTGAATTTCAAGTAAATAGACTTCTATTTTCGGAATGTAAGTGTCAGAAATACTCTTGATTGGCCAATCTGATATATTAGAAAGGCTGTTCATACCTCAGAGCTTTTAGGCTCATTCCCATTGAGTTCTACGGACTCGTAATAAACCCATGGACAGATAACTCATGTCAATATACAGGCAGAGCAAAAAGCAATATCATTGAACTAAGGCAAAAAAGCAATGTCTTCAAAGACTGTATTTTGGGGCAGAATCCTTAAATACTTGATAATGGGAAGGAGAACCTTGGCTCTTGGGCAGGCAGCACAGAAAAACTCTCCCTAAAGCCTCATGTGGTTTGACAAATGTCCCTTGGGGAGTGTCCTCCACTTTCCCAATCCTTTATTGCTTTCAAGTTAATAAATCCTCTCCTGTCTGCTGTAAGAATATAACTTAACTCAGAGGTCAGTCAGGACTCTCAAAATAGACTATACTGAGAGCTTTCCTTATCTAAGGATTTTATTTACCTTTGATTTGCTCATATTCTACAGAATCAATATATAAAATAATAGAAGGAGTCATTTTTCATTGTGATTATAGAAATAGCCATTTTAACTCCTCTCTCTCTCTTTTTAAATTTTTGATACTTAGTAACAGTAAGTTGAGCCAGGCAAATTTTCCTAGATTTTTGTTATAAGACACCCATTTAATAAATTAAACCAATGACACACAGTCTAGTATGAAAGGTATGTTTTTCCACAGAAGAATAAGCCAATGTCTTTTGCTTTTTTAAATTGTAGTTTGCAAAAAATATAAAAATGGTGCCTATAATTATTGATGTAAAATATACCTCAGCTGTGTAAAAGATATTCACCTTTGAAGATAAAAAATAAATAAATGCCTAACTGCATGATATCATTATCTAAGGGTTTGGTTAATTTTCATATTTATTTTCAAAAGTAGAGACAGGAGATTGGCAGACAGGTGACCAGACAGGATCAACACGAGCATCTAACACAGGATGAACCGCTCTGAATGAAATCATTGCACAAGAAACATCCCCATCATTGTGGCTGATTGAATGGAAAAAGAGAAACTAGTCCTCAAAGATTTTCATTTACTCTCCTAACGTTATCCGTTTTTTTGGCTGACTTTCTTTTACACTTATGAGTTGATTCCTGAGCTACCTTCTTATTTTCCCAGAGGTTGCTGCTGGCACAATGAATAGAGAGATGTGACTTTGGTGCAACTTGTACAAATATTATTAAAAGATGTGAGAGTCCTCAGTGTTATCAGGGTTTCTACTGAACACAAAGGGGAGAATTTGATTTTGATTTTTTTCAGTGTAGGATTACAGTTTTCCCCCCAAGATATTCTCAAGTTTAATGATGCTGTAGGGCTATCTGCAGTGCAGCTGCTGTTTCACAAAGTGTCCTGTGAAGCTTTAAGAGCAACACGGACAAAGCAGATTAACCATTTTTGTGAAGCTTTTGAAAGGCCACTATCCTAAGGAAGGCGAGCAAATTGGTTTATTGCTGAGCATTCTTTCAAGATTATAGGTGTGCTGCCTAGTTTCTGCACTGAAAGCTGAAGAAAAATCTTCATTTTTCGTTTCGTTCATGATCAGCCCTGCTGTAACCCATAAGATGAAAATAGACAGGAAAAGATTAATACCCATCCTAATGTACACTTGCCTACACAAATTATTTGCTTACTTTAATCAGCTATCACACCTTGAAACTATGCACAAAACTCTTCCTTTTTAAAGGCAAGAATAGATTATTAAATCTGTGTTAGCACTTTATGAAATGGGGGTGAACTCTCATAATTTCCTCAGAGTTCTTGGATAAAATCTCTAAGATAGTACTGATTTCCTCACTGGGAAGAAACATCAAACACTACCTCAAATATACTAGAAACTGATAGGTAAAAACAAGTATGTGTTTAAAATTTGTTCAGCTTATTTCAATTAAATATCTCACGTTTGATGTGCATCTTTTGTTTTTTCCACATATTCTGGGCCTGAAAATATGTTCGTAAGGTGTATGTGCATAATATCACGCCCAGCAGCATCAGTGGTATAAATACATTATTTTCTCTCCTGCATATTGGAAAACTGACAGGACAAGTAAGGGTTAGCTCTCCATATTCTCAAGGTTGCCTCCTCAATTATGCAGTCAACATATATAAAATTTGTATTCCTCTTGATACCTAAAGTATAAAATCCTATCTATCATAATCTTTTTTTTTTTTTAATTTCTTTATTTGACAGAGAGATCACAAGTAGGCAGAGAGGCAGGCAGAGAGAGAGGAGGAAGCAGGCTTCCTGCTGAGCAGAGGGCCTGATGCGGGGCTCGATCCCAGGACCCTGGGATCATGACCTGAGCCGAAGGCAGAGGCTTTAACCCACTGAGCCACCCAGGTGCCCCTTTCTCTCATAATCTTTAACTCCTTTGAAAACTAAGCAAAACAAAACATTTCCTCTAGAGCTAGCCTTAGACATGTTCTTTCTAGCTTTCTACTAGCCTTAAGAAAAAGAAGAAAATTTGTCCCTGCTGCATTTGGAAGTTTGTATTGGCTCCTTGGGTGCTGCCTCAATAAATCACTGATATGTCAAACTTCAATTTACTTTTCCTGGACATCAGATCGAGGTGGATGGGGGGGATGGTCTTAATGGGTGATTGGTATTAAGGAGGGGACTTGTGACAGGCACTGGGTGTCATATGCATCACTAAATTCTACTTCTGAAACCAATTTAAGCTATCTATATGTTAGCTAACTAGAATTTAGATAAAAATTTGAAACAAGTCCAAAAAATTGAAAAAAAATCTACCACATAGGCATACAGTCTTCAACATTAAATATATGGTTCACAGACACTGACTTCTCTCTTAGATCTCTGTCCTTAAAAGATGTCCGATGTTATTAGTAGTAAAATTTATTATTATATGTCACTATTGCTTTTTGTTGACATTCATAGAATTCTAAAGTTATTTCATCAAATAGCCATTGTGCTCTTTAAGGATATTTTTCTAGGTAAAGCCATTAAAAAAAAAATGAAAGAGTGAGAAAGGGAGGAGGGGAAAAGGAAATAAAGGTGACTATGAATTATTTTTCAATTTAGTAGGATATTATTTCTTATTCACTGCGAACGTGTTTTAGAAAAAGCACATTTTGTTACAGCTTTTGATGTGTGATTTTGTCTACACCAGCTAAAATTTATACACACATTTTCAGGAACCCTTGTTCCTAAAAACTAGGCTTCCTTTGTAAATTACATACACAGTGATATTTGTCTTGAGCTAACAATCTCATTAAATATGCATGGACTTGATTTACAAAATGATTTACATTTTCTTGAGTGGAGAACAGTCATTTTATACAGATGTAGTAGATTGTGCTTTGGATTTTTCCCTTGTGATATTTAATTTCCTTGATGTTAATGTAGATCTATGTGGCTTTCTTCCAGAATCCACATAAGTATTCACCCATAACATATTTTATTAAAAATAAGTAAACAAAAAACTAAATAACCATTCTAATTTTATTGCTCAAAGAAAGTAGATGAGGAATCTTTGCTTGGAGCCCTTTCTTATGATCTAAAGAATCTCAGTATAAATGAAAGGGACCTACCAATTAGCTTAAGGCTACAGTTGCAAGTATAGTGTTCAATAGAACTATTACCAATAGTGTACTACTGGAGTTGTAGAACTTTCATTTCAAAGTACAAAGGAAAATAATTATGGAATTGGTAAATATATAAAATTGGCTATTGCTTGAAAAAATCTTAACAGTTACCATTTAATTGTAATTTGGGGAAACAGAAATAAGCCACTTGCCTTAATATGTATCACATAGCCAGGATCTAAAATGCCAGACTTCCCATAATAATAGGCTTACTACATTCTTATAAAGTTCTTGTACCCCTGGAGATCACAAAGTAGCTCTGTTACTTACCAGATATCACATCTGAGTGGAAGAGAGGTTTCAGCTCTCACTACTCCTAGAGATTATCTACTGGAATTCCAAAGGGGGGCATAGCCCTTGTCAAAATATTTCATAGAGATGAACTAGACAAGTTTAGGGACACAGGCGCCATAAGAATTTTTACATCTCATTCATAATGAAGGTTTCCTATAGATAATGACATATTTTTCATCAATTGAAATTATTTTCCTGAAATATCTTGATTTTATTTTGAAAACATTCAGTAATTTCAATTCTGATGTGCAGTAAGGTGTAACTGAGTCACATAGTCTTTGAAATACCAAGGTTTTTGAGATTAAGATTTCATAGAAGCTTTAGAACACAAGAAGCATATTTACATAATCTCATATTAAATAGTTATCTACCCTAAAATCTCTTCTTTAACAATCTGAAACATAAACCATTCAATTATATAAACATTTGCATTAAACATCTATATTATGTATTTTTGACCATATGTTTAAATGATTAGAGTTCATTCTTGAAAACAGCTTGGGTAGGGCCTTAGAAAATGGGAAAAGTCCAGAGAAGAGTGAAACCCAAGGACAAAATCAAGTTATTTATTAACTATTCCACTTCATTTGTAGAGTGACCTTATATGACCTAACTTGAAGTGTCTAGGATTTTTATCTTTTCACATTTCCATTTTTATTGTTTGTTTAACTGAAGACCTACAATGTGCCTGTGTGGGCAGGATAGGAAGAAGGAAAGGAAGGATGTTCCTTTATAATATCGTGCTAATTATGATACTCTACATCTAAACTAAGCAGTTATTCTGGAAATGAGCCCATTAGGGTCATTATGGAAACCTATAAATATTTGAAGGCTGCCAAGAAGAATCAGTAAGTAAATTAATTATGTGTTCTTGAGAGGACAGAACTGGGATCAATGAGTTGAAGTGAGGAAGAAGTGGGATAGATTTCAGAAAGATCACACAATATAGATTGGACTCTGTTATGAGGAATTGATTTTCTTTTCCCAGGAAATGTTTAAGTAGACATTGATGATCAATTGTTATGGATGTTGTTAAGGTAATTTCTATTTTAGAAAGTAATTTGGAAGCTATAACTTTAAATTCATTTTTAATCCCGCAAGCATTTCATAAACAAAGTAGTATAGTTTTAAAAATGCCTTTAGAATATGATGTCATAATTTGATCATTAGCAATGTGTATTTGGTTCAACTCTATCTCTTAAATAATATACATGTGCAGCAATTATTCTATTTATCTGTATTTTACCTATATTTCTTTATTCTTTACTCTTCTGATACCTTAATAAATTATCATTTGGCCACCCACTGCAGAGCTGTTCCACCAAGCTTAAGGTCATTAACAAATATTATCACCCTACTTTATACAGTCTATGCTTTTACTTCAGAAGAAAGGCTTCAAAAAATGACATGTCCTTGAATCATAGGTTCACCATTTAAAAGCTGTGTACTTAGGCATAGTTTTAAAAAAAATCTTTGTACTTTGGTTTTGTTATCTATGAAATTACAGGGAGAAAATTCACCTTAACTGTTGTGACAATTAAATGAGATAGCTTATGCAAATCAATTAGCATGTAGTCAGGCTTATAATAATCATTGAAAATTGTTGGTAATAACCTTCTGGTTACAGCTATTATTTGATAGCAATTGATATTATAATCACCATTACCTGTACTTAAAAGTCGCTTAACGATAAGAACATGATTTTTCATCTTTATATCCAAAAATGTTAAAGTTTTACATGTAAAATGGTGGAATAAATTTTATTTAAAAAATTTGTATATGTGGATAAATATAAAAGGAAAGTAGAGCAAATCACTGGGCAGCCTCTCCACTATGTGTTTCACTAGGAAACACACCAAGATTGATGGTAGTGTTATTTATATGTTTTGTTAAATCAATAATCATATATTCTATTGTGCATATATTTTAAAATCTAGCTTATTAGTGGATTATAGAACACCCAGTTCAAAATAAGATTTATGTAAATATATTATTATAATAGTTGACTTAACCAAATTATTAAAAGAAATACTGATGATTAAAAGGAAAACATTATCAAAAAGTAAGACTAGACAGAATTAAACAATCACAACCAAATCAATGGCGAATGATATCAAAGGATTTTCCTTAGAATTATGGGAATCTAAGCTTTAACCTGTCTATATGAGGGAAGCAGTTTAGTGACATTGTTAAACTTTGTGTATCAGCTATGGTAAGTTCACTGATGCAATGCATAAACCCCAAAATTCATAATTTGAATATAAATAGGGTCTATTTATTTCATACATATAATAGAACTGCTGGGTAATCTTGTATTTTCAATATATGCATCCATGTTTGCGCTGGGGGTAAACCCTTTTTCAGCTAGCTGAAAGAGAAAAAGAGCACTCAGAAGTCTAGATGGTAGATTTTTCACAAGCCAGGCCTGAAAAGTACCACATATCGTGTCTGCTTATAACTAGTGGCAGAAATCAGTCACACAGCCACCTCTGACTGCCACGTAGGTTATGCAAGTGTCCAAGAGAAATAGAAAGTAGTTTTGTGAGGATGTGTGTATGTGAGTACTCAACAGACTCTACCATACACTATATAGTAATCAGACTTCTTAAAAGCATAATGAGGAGTCTTCAGTAAGCTATTATCCTAACAAACTAACATTATAAAATTTAGATGAAGTAAGCTTTTATAGCTAAATTAAGATGTTTCAAGTGGTTATAATGAATAGGTAAGAAAAGTCCATGGGATTGTACATCATTCAATTAAGAAGAGCTCATTAATTTTAATGAGTTCTTTGACCTTCAGGGAACTCACACAGGGTTCAGTTTTATAAAATATAAAATAGTATTACCATATAACTCAGAAAAACTTCCTTAGGTAGCCTAAACTTCATGTCACTTCCTGGTAAATAGTCCTTTCTTAAACCTAAACCATTAGTTTACAATTCTGATTTACAAATTTGCGAGAGCTTTAAAATTTATATTTCCCCCTGCAACATTTTATATGAACTTCTTCCTAGGTATCAGTCATCCATACATTAATGCTACATGTTTGTGAGTTTCTTATATTTGTTCTACTGAGGGGCCTTGTATTTAATTTTAATCATTTTATTTTAAAATACAAACACACTGAAAAAACATAAACTAATGAAATAACCTTTTGTCTTCATCCTCTAAAAAGAAGTTTGGTATCAGATTTTTGTATATTGAGTGCCACATATTTCTGAATTTTATTCCCTCTAGGAAACCTAATGATTACAAGATACTGCAATTATTAAAAAGCCATCAATACTGCTATTGTTTTTCTGCTTCCTTAGTTCTCTTCCAGCCCCAATTAGTTAGAAGTAATTTATTTCACTAAACTTATGACAGAAAATATCATCAAGATAATAATTGCTTTGGGGTTACAAAGTCTTTTTGTATAGCTGATTATATAAACATCGATACCTATTCTAATATTATAAATGATATTTTAGAAATTTGATAATTAGTAGAAATAAACACTATTAGTGAGCAAATTTAACGCTTTTCCCCCCAAAAAACATGAATCTAGAAGAATGTTTATCAAACATTGGCAAATGTTTCAAGGCAATATTTGCTATCGTATTGTGGAAACATAATGAAGTATTACATTGCACAGTGATTTATCAGTGCTAGGTCTCCCCCCCACCCCAAAACTTCTTATTTATTAGTGATAACATTCCAGTATTCCTTAAGGAAAAAATGTATTAGGTGTCCTGTGGTTAAGTTACCGGCTTTAGAATATAGCTTCATTCTGTGTTTGAGACAGGTGCGTGTTGTCTCAATCTCCAAAAATTATCATAGAACATAATTTTGGAAACTGCAGTATCACTTGTCACTCTATTCATATTTAGTCTCTCTTTTAGTTCCTCTATGTCATTCTGCCTTCTCGTTTTGAGACAAAAAGACAAATTCTGTAACCAAGATCTTAGAAAATGACCCTTCTCCCTTGAGGCTTACCAAACCAAGTCAGTAGCTTGTATCGTAATGAAAAAAATGGTTCAAATAGATGTAGCGATATCGTCCACGTGTTCCACCCACTTTCTGCATTGTAAAACATGCTCAAAACCACTTTAATCACTCTTACTCAGTTAATGGTCATGAAATAGTCATTTGTATTTATTTACTGTTTACTGAAACTTCCTATATTTTAATGACAGAAGCATGCTCTTCCTATAGTTTTTCTTTAACAATATTTTTTTTAATTTTTAATTTTTTATTTTTTATAAACATATATTTTTATCCCCAGGGGTACAGGTCTGTGAATCACCAGCTTTACCCTAAAGATACGAACGTAGTGATCTTTAACAATATTTTTATCTGTCGCCATTCTTTTTTTGTTGTTGTTTTTTAAGATTTTTATTTATTCATTTGACAAAAAGAGGCAGAGAGGCAGGCAGAGAGAGAGGAAGGGAAGCAGGCTTCCCACTGAGCAGAGAGCCCAACGGGGGGCTCTATCCCAGGACCCCCGGATTGTGACCTGAGCTGAAGGCAGAGGCTTTAACCCACTGAACTACTACCCAGCCATGCCATTCTTATCTATCTATATCTCTGCCTGTCTATCTATCTATCTATCTATCTATCTCTCTATCTAGGATTTAGGTTGTAAAGCTGTAGATATTTCTTTAAAAATAGGATAACAATTTATCATTTGGCTCTTTGATGCACTTTAGCTGTGAAGTTGCAAAGAAATTTTCTCTTACAATTTCTTGTGTGTAACTGAAGGCTTTTCATTTGTGGTAATTATGCAGCTGTCTCATGATTCTGTCATGCTTGTCATGTTTGCCTTGCTTTCTTGTATAATCTCAGTGACATCAGTTATAATATTCAGCCACACAGAATAGTTGAATAACCAGTCTTAATGCAGATGAGAAAAAAAAATCCTTCAGTAAACTTTCCATATTCTTTAAGTGTGTCTCTGAAGTACAAATAATTTTGTTATCTGTTAAATATTAAACCATTTATTATTATTTTATTCACTCAGTTGGGTAAATCTCATCAGATTAAAAAAAAAATTAAACTGCTACAACATACTCCATTCCTCAAGAGAAGACTTGTAATAGTTAGAGGGTTTTTTTTCCTTTTGTAAATGTTATAGTTCTTAATGAGTATCTCCAGTGCTCCCATCTGAGCATTAAATATGTCAACTATATTTTAAAATTAAGCCATAATTTTGATAACCAACATTATTTGAGACTAAAAAAAAAAGGACCTAGTATTCTATTATTTATCCAGTTGTTATGCTTAACAGAGAAAATGATAATAATTTAAAAATCCAACTTAAGGTAAAATTTGTGGCAGAAAATGGCTTTTCTCCTTACGTCTGCTCCTTATTAAATTCTCACTGAATAGGACAGATATATAAAAGGATTTAATTATCATATGGCAGATGATCTGTGTACTTCAATTGGTAGCTGATCTGTACACTAGAACCAATTAATATTTTAAACAAGAAACTATTAATGTCTTGAATTAATATAATTCTAGTTAAGGTCTTAGATCCTCAAAGTATGATTTGGTCAATTTACTCAATTCTTCTGATCTTTGTATATGTAAAACAGATATGAGTCACATCACCTAGTCTTTAAAGAGGTTGATCAGATTAAATAAAATGATGAATGTGAAGCAGTTCATTACTGCTTGAAAAATTAGTGAGTGTGAGCACCCCTGGTGATGATGATGGTGATTGATGACTATAGCTAACAATCGCACATTTGCAGAATTACGAGAAATATAACTTTAATTTTACTAGAAGATTCTCACATTTAGCTTGAATGTCAGAAATTTAAACTCGATCAGTTCAGGGTTCTTTCTTCCCTTTTTTGATGTGGGACCTATCAGGAAGGTTAACATGACACCTGGTGGCAGATGATGGGGAGTACTCTCACTGGTTGACAGGATCATCATTTATTTAGGCTGGTATCCACTGAGATGTCTTTACCACCCCTCGTCTTAGTTGATAGAGTTCACTCTATGATATTCCCTTTCTCAGCCATGAGAAAGCCATGCCCCTTTCTTCAGGTCTTGATTGCTTACACAGTCTCACATTCATGTTGTTATAGCAAGAATGAGGAACATTCCATTCCCTGTGGAGCACTTTCAGTCTTATCTGCTTTAACATAGGATACAGACCATTATTTTGCTACCACTCAAATCTGAGAGTAAAGGGATTCCTGGGCCTTGCCATTTTCCCCTTGATAATATTTGGAGACTCTAGACTGAGCCTCTTCTCAGATGCCCAAATCTATGAAAAATTTATTTATCTACCTCCCATGTCCACAATCTCTAGAACTGAGTGAAGTACAGGAAAAATGTTCAAGATCAACTGTCACATTTTCTTGGAATCCAAATTCTCCAGTTTCCAGATACATTATGTGAAATCTCTTGGTATCTTAGTTTTATAGAGTAATTGAGTTTTATATAGCTTAGTCATATTATTCTCATTGTCTACCTCTCTCTTTACTCTCTCCACAAATATATATATATATATTTTTGGGGGGGGTAAATCTTATCACATTAAAAATATACATGCATATATTCATATATATACACATACATATATGTATATATGTATTTATATATGTATGTGATATATACACATGTATACATACATATGTATATATATGAATATATGCATGTATATGGATATATTCATATATATAAAAAACTTTGGCAGGTTTTCCATTCTATTCCTTCTAGAGTCACTCCTCATATTGTCACCAGAGCCATTGTGACCCTGTGTTACCAGGTATAAGTACTCATTATTTGTTTTCTGTTCTCTCAGATGTTAGTGTGCTACCTCTTTCCTAAAGCAACTTCCCTCTAATCTCCTCCCTATGTGGCATTTCCCCTGTGCCTCTGGAACCTCTCATTTCATAGTAAATAAATAGCCCACATTGTAAGTTCTCCTCTCAATCCTCTTTACCCCATAGTGGTATAAATGACACTGAGCACTCCACTGAAGCTATTTCCTCTGCAGCCAAATCAAAGAGAAGAAGCTTATTCTCATACACCCTTCCTTAGCTTAAATTCACTCCCCCAAACCAATACCATATTATTACTTTACAACTGTCAATTTTTCCTCTGCCCTTGAATAAAATCATCTACAAACACGTTTTAAAGTTTAAGCAATCAGAACATGCTATCATCCTCGGACTCCTCATCATCACTATAAGCTATTGAAATATAAATTATTTCATGACATTTACTGAAAACTCTATCAGTAGGCTTTATACATTCACTTCCATGTTTAGTGACCGCCAATTTCTTGAACAACCATTTTTTTTTTTTTTTGGATAACATTCCTGACTCTGTCATGACATAGAGTTGCTTTACAATGAAAATATTAAATTTTGTTGATGTATATGTTTGTCAACCCAACAACCTTTCATTAAGCTGAATACCCATGTTCTTCTCTACTAGATTATGTCTTCTTCCCACTTACACTTTTTCTGAAGGATCTTAACTCATCTTATGCTACATTCAGCTTGACATCACTTTTTCAGCAAGATTTTCCTTGACGTCATTCTGAGATCTCAAGTTCGATTCTCCCATTGGTTTTGCATGATGGTGCTTCCTTTATTAAACTTTCTTCACATTTTATTGTAATTGTACGTGATCATTTTTAACACTAGAGTGATTCTGGGCTGTGAACCAGGGACTCTGTTTATCTTTTCATCAAAGTTTGTTTTTGTTTTTGTTCTCTTTTTTTGTTGTTGTTGTTTGTTTGTTTTTGTTTTCTGTTTTTAGTTTTTGTCTTCATTTAAATTCCAGTTAGTTCACATACAGTGTGATATTAGTTTCAGGTGTACAATATAATGATTCAACACTTCTACACCATACCTGGTGCTCATCACAATAAGTTCACGGCTTGATCCCCATCATCTCTTTAACTCATCTCCACACCTACCTCTATCTGGTCACTATCAATCTTTTCTCTATTGTTAAGAGTCTGTTTTTTGATTTGCCTCTCTCTATCTTTTCCCCCATTGTTTGTTTATTTCTTAAATTTCACTTATGAGTGAAATCATATGGTGTTTGTCTTTCTCTGACTGACTAATTTCGCTCAACAGGATACTTTAGTTCCATCCATGTTATTGCAAATGGTAAAATTTCATTCTCTTTATGGCTGAGTAATAGTCCTGTGTGTGTGTGTGTGTGTGTGTGTGTGTGTATCTCACATCTTCTTTATCCATTCTTTAGTCCATGGACACTTGGGCTGTTTCCATATCTTAGCTATTGTGGACAATGCTGCTATGAACATCAGGGTGCATATATCCTTTTGTATTAGTGTTTTGGTATTCTTTAGATAAATAGCTAGTAATGCAGTTCCTGGATCTGGAAAGAGTAGTTCTTGCTATTTTTAAATTTTGGAGGAACTTCCATACTGTTTTCTACAGTGGCTGCACTAATTTGCATTCCCACCAACAGTGAAAGAGGGGTCCCCTTTCTCCACATTCTCACCAATACCTGCTGTTTCCTGTGTTGTTGATTTTAGCCATTCTGACAGGTATGAGGTGATGTGTCATTAAAGTTTTGATTTGTATTTCCCTGATGATGAGTGATGTTGAGCATCTTTTCATTGTATGTTGGTCATCTATAGGTCTTCCTTGGAAAAATGTCTATTCATGTCTTTTGTCCACTTCTTAAAGAAGATTCTTTTTTGAAGATTTTATTTCTTTGACAGAGACAGATCTGAAGTAGGCAGAGAGAGGAGGAAGCAGGCTCCCTGCTGAGCAGAGAACCCAATGTGGGACTCGATCCCAGGACCCTGAGATCATGACCTGAGCTGAAGGCAGAGGCTTTAACCCACTGAGTCACGCAGGCGCCCCTGTCCATTTTTTAATTGGATTATTTTTTCTTGGGTATTGAGTTTTTTAGGTTCTTTATTTCTTATCTTTATTCTCTTATTTTTTAATTTACTGAAACATTAATAATTCTTTAACACATTGAAATATCACTTATTTTCTTAAGATTTAATTTCCTCAGTTACCATTTATTATACTTTTCTCTACATTTCCACAGCATATTTTTGTGTGTGTGCATTTCTAAGCCATTTCCTTCTACATCAAAATGTATAATTTTTGATACAGTTTGATCCCTGATAAAATCAAGGTTTGAAATATTCTTTTTAAATATCAAAATGTCATAAAATTGCATGACAGAGGGAAGGCCAGCCAAGCCATTAAGGTACTTAGCTATAGCTTTTCCGAATTTGATAATATGAGTTGAAATGTATTTTATATATTTAGTTTACAAAGTATCCACATAAGAAGAGAACAACAGGCAAGCATTAAGAGGACATCAAGGTCAGTTGAAGCTAGACTAGAATCCTGCCTTTCTTTGTGTGAGTCTATGTTATGTACTTACTTCTTTAAATCTGAGTTTTCTCGTTGTCATATCAGAAGGAGTCAGTCTACCTCAAAGGTTTTATGAAAGTAAAATAAAACATGGAACCTATGAGAGAGCCTGGAACATATTTAGGTCTCCATAATATTAGTGAGGATGTTATTATTAGAATTAGAAAGTTGCACTTGTCAAACCAGACAGAAATACTTTATACATGGTTATTATTCAAATATTTATCACATAATTGGCAGAATTTTTCTTTGTAGTTCTCTTAACAAAGAGAGTCTTCCCTACTGAATAGAAATTGTCCAGTTCCTGTGTTTTGGTGCATCCTGTTTTACCACTATTATCACTCTCATGTTGGCTTCCTCATCAGACCCCAACCCTGACTTTTGCTTTTGTTTTGTGCCCCTGATTCATCTATACAGTCCCAGACTTTTACTCTCATCTTACCAAATGGCTTGATATAAATGCATAGGTATGATACATTACCAAATTCTGTTGCTCTGATTTGTAAAGTATCTCAACAACTTCTCTTGAGGAAGACTCAAAAAAGGAAACAACTCTGGAAATACTGATCTTTATACTTAATTAACTAGACAACTAATTTATTCTACATATTTAATTACACCACACTCAAATAGGTCCAACCCATTATATTTGCAATTATATTTGTAGTTTTTTCAAATTGTTTAAAAATACCTATAATCAGTCTGTGTCCCCCCATTTATCCTGACAATATATACATTAAAAGTCATTTGTATATTAAAAATCTTTATGAAATACAAAATTTGTGGTTTATAACAATAGTAATTACTGCAAGAATACATTGCTGAATTTGAAATGAATGTTTTAATTCCAATTAAATAATATGTCAATCTTGAAGTAATAAGCTGTATATTCCCACAATAGGTTATTATATCTGCAAGTTGGTAAAGAATTCCAATTAAATGTTAGAGACTATGAAAGAAATAATCCTTCACATACAATGTGACATTTCCCACAAAATATCACCCATATCCTTACCTATCTTTTATTATCTGATAATACAAAATGAGATTTAATTTAAGATTTGAGGTCAGTATTTCAGAGCTTTAATTTAAGAAATTTTATCTTGCTCTACTTTTCAAAACCTTTGTACCTTTCACATTTGAAAGCTCTCATTTGCTTCTGGAAAAATCTTTTCAGAAGAAAGCCTGAGAATATTGAAAACATATTTTAAGGTCTATTTCATTTCCTATTTTGAGACATAATGACAACTTATGATATGACTGGATCCACGACTAAAATATTTTGTACACCTAGGAAAGGCTGCTTTATTCATTTCAAGACCCTATGGTAGAGTAGAAATATTTGGAATATCACCGAGAAACATTTTTTATCCCAAATACCCCTGGAGAACATACAAATGTATTATTAAAAATTCTCTATTTGACTTCTCTTCATGTTTATTTTTAAGCTATTTCAGAATTTATTGTAACTGAAATACATATATATTCCCTTTTACAGTATCTCTAAATTACAGCTCATTTTCAACTATGCAGGAATCCTTTGGATTATTATATTCAAATTTGGAATAACACAATTATAAAAGATCATAATTTTCTATTAAATTTTGGCACCACTTCAAATGACCTTAGACATAATTATCATATATCCTGGATTTTTCTGGATAGTCTTAATTTTAAATATTCTTTCCAATTAAGAAACTGTATGCTTTGAATTTATATGAGGAAATATGATCAGCATGACTCTAGGCACATAAGCATTCATTCAGCTGACACCTTCCTTTTAAGTTCTACTGTTTTCAATTTTTTTTAAGATTTTATTTATTTGAGAAGAGAAAGAGGGAAGAGGGAGAAAGCGCACTCCCACTAGCAGGGGGAAAGGCAGAGGGAAAAGCAGACTCTCTGCTGAACCTGTAGCCTGAAGAGGGGCTAGATCCCAGGACCCTGAGATCATGACCTTGAGCTAACATTAGATGCTTAACCAGCTGAAAGACCCAGGTGCCCCAGTTTTCAACCTTCATAAACCGTCTTGGATCTGTGGAAATAGGCTTTTCATTTCTTTTCTTTTTCTCCCTTCTCTTTAGTTCCAGCTTCTATCTCTAGCTTTTCCTCTAGCCCTTTTTCTATCTACATATTCAGTGTCACTAGTTTTTTGTATTTTCATTTTACCCGCTAGATCAAATCAACTTCTTTTTACATAACATAGGTTTTTGTTTTGCTTTCCTTTTTATAAAGTCATGATGATTTTAACTTTCTTACAGGGTAAAACAAAATTTATTTTATCTATTTAAGATAACAGTTAAAATTAATTGTGACATTTGGTTAATATCATTCTCTAGATCTGTGATGATGTCATTATTAATGCTATTCTTTGAAACCTCAAAACAAATTACTATTATTTCTATTTTACTCCTATTCATTTTGGTTCCAAACCTCACACTCTTAATCCTTACTCTTTGCTGGCGATTGTTTTTTGTTTGTTTGCTTTTTTCAGATGTTGTGATGTACTTCCTTAGAGTTTGCTTTTTAATCATGAAGGATTAATCTTTTTCCATCAACATTCAAAGCATTTTTGTTTATCCATGTCTGTTCTCTGGTCTTTCTAGTAGCCTTGGATGCTTTTCTTTCATTTCTCACATACGAGAATCCTTGTCAGTTTTCAAGGAAAAATTTAAATCCTATGTCTTCCATGAAGGCTTTTCTGATAATCAAGATTAAAATAAATGTCTCACCTTTTCAAACCCCCCCAAAATTATGATCTATGAGACTTGGCACTTACTGATTTAGTTCACTGAAACTCATTAAAATTCTGATTCTAGCCTAGAATGAAGAAGAAAGGACAGGGTAAAAAGAAAATGCTTGGTTACGTCCATGGGTAAATACCAATAGGTATGGAATCATTCAGAGAATTTTATGGTTGAATAAGTAAAGGTGATTTTTAAAAGATTTAACATTGTTGATACAATGATATTATCTGATGCCTCTAGCTTTTGAGGTAATACTCAACGCATTCAAAATGATATTTTATTTGTTAATATAAAATCCAAACCCTATAAGTAAAAGTTTATACATGAAAGCTAAGGCAGTACTTGCAAATCCTATGCCATGTTGTGAATGCAAATGTATTCGAATAAAGTATTTACCTAAAAAATAGAAAATGCTTTGGCTTTAAAGCGAAAGATATAAAAGTTTTAGGTCAGGCTGTAACAATAAAAACATTCGTCAAGTGGTTAAAGATATGTGAAGGACATGGAAATTGGTTAGTTCTCTTCCTATCTCTGCTATAAACTATGGAATCCTCCACCAAGGTTAAGGAATTAATATACATTAACTAGTATTTAGTCAATGTTTATTGACTTGAATTATTTGTGTTGAAAGTTAAATAGCCACTTAGTAGTGCATAATAAGCTATTAATTTAATTTATTAATTTAATTTATTCTCATCTTGTGCATTTTGGATGACCTGGAGAAGGAAAGAGTATAGAATAAGAAATGTTAATTTTGAGAGAAGATGAGCAATAAGAGTTTTGGGGGAGAAGATGGAGCCTTTCAACATTTTCAGAGAAGACTGTTCTATGATTATGCAATTAATAAGTTAGAGAAGCTAGGAAGAAAAAAAGGCTGAAGAAACAGTAAAAAAGTGAGAAAGTTATGATGATTACACATAACAAGCTCATGATACTGCTTTAAATTGGCAGTAACAGATAATTTTGGCATTTAGAGGAGCTCATTTAGTATACAATTAAATGCAAGGCTCAGTGCTAGGCATTTTATAAACACTATCTTAATTCTTCCAAAAAGGAATTTTGGTTGTTAAAACATGTCAGAATGATATTGTAATTATTTTAGTCATATAAAAATATATTAGCATTGAAAACACACATTTCTTCTAAATTCATTTTAGTTGACTACCCCTTGAATCACAAGTTAATGTTCTCCAAAAGCCCATGTGCTTTATAAACATGAATATGAACCATCAGAGTTCTTTTGATGCACCAAAAGTCAAAAGACAATAAAAAAAAAAAATCCCTGGGCGGTCAACTGCAAATGCTCTGTGCTCAATATAGCCTTCTCTTCTTTATAAATCTTTTCCATTATGGGTTTTAATTGGTGTTAATTTAAATAGGGAACCAAGTCAGTCAGAAGAGCAGCTTTCTTGGGCGCCTGGGTGGCTCAGTGAGTTAGAGCCTCTGCCTTCCACTCAGGTCATGATCCCAGGGTCCTGGGCTGGAGCCCTGCATTGGGCTCTCTGCTCCACGGGGAGCCTGCTTCCTTCTCTCTCTCTGCCTGTCTCTCTGCCTACTTGTGATCTTGTCTGTCAAATAAATAAATAAATAAATAAATAAACTAAAAAAAAAAAAAAAAGCAGCTTTCTTAACATAAGGGGTTGGGGGAGTCTCAGTCCTAAATACTAACAAACAAAAGCAACAAATAGGGGGAACAGGCAGACCTGGCTCCATTTCCTGCTCTATGTCGTCCAGCGTCCCTGGAGGGACTTGGATAAAACTGGGCAAAGTTTCACAATCACTATACTAGAACATTAATATAAAATACATTAGATTAATTTCCAGTGTACATCTCATTTTAATTTTAAATATTTGTTTTGAGATTTAATTTTTACATTCATAACTGGAATTAAATAACAGGTTAATATTTTCAGATTAGCAAATCATAAAGAGAATAGAAGAGCCTATCACAAGTATAATTCTTTGTTTAAGATTTTATTTATTTATTTGACAGAGATCATAAGTAGGCAGAGAGGCAGGCAGAGAGAGGGAGGGGGAAGCAGGCTCCCTGCTGGCAGAGACCCTGATGCAGGGCTCGATCCCAGGATCCTGGGATCATGACTGGAGCCAAAGGCAGAGGCGTTAACCCACCGAGCCACCCAGGCACCCCCACAAGTACAATTTTTTTAGAGAACATGTGGTAACTTAATAGAAGCAATCTAAGAATTATTAAAAAACCGGAAAATGAAAGTGGATTTCCTTTCCAAATGATTCTTTGGCAATAAGGTACCATTTTAAGCAAAAAATTTTCTTACCCTATTTATAGTATCCTATTAGAATCAGATTCATAAAGTAAAAATATTAAACAATGAATTTAATATCGGCCATATCAGTCATTTGAAACTTTCTCCTAAATTGTTCTTTGTTTTAACTGTAAAAAATATATATATATCACATTTCCCTAAAGTTACACACCTGGATCATACTTTAAAAAAATGAGCTTTTAAAACACTTATAAAATACACATAATTTAAAATTTACCATCTTGACCTTTTTTAAATATACAGTTCAGTGGATTAAGTACATTCATATTTTTGTGCATCTATCACCACCATCCAACTCCATCATCCATCACCTTGTAAAACTGAAACTTTGTACTCATTAAGCAGTAACTCTCCGATGCCCCCTCTCCCCGGGCTCTGGGAAACACCATTTTGCTTTTTATCTCTGAATTTCACTACTTTAGGTACCTCAAATAAGTAGAATCATATAGAATATGGAATATTTTTTGTGACTGTGTTATTACACTTACCATAATGTCAAGGTTTATTCATGTTGCAGCATGTTTTAAAATTTATTTTCATTTTAAGGCAAGTAATGTTCTATTGTACATTTACACTGTATTTTGCTTTCCAGTCATCTGTCTATGGGCATGTGGCTTCTTTCCACCTTGTAGATACTGTGGCTGTAAACTTGAGTGTACATTTATTCCTTTCAGATCTTGCTTTTAGTTCTTCTGCGTGCATACCCAAATGTAGAATTGCTAGGTCATATTGTAATTCTATTTTTCAACTTTTTTGAGGAAGCACTATCTTGTTTTCCCAAATGGCTGTTGGTTACATATCCCCACTGAGAGTGCACAAAGTTTCTAATTTCTTCCCATCCTCACTAACATTTGTTATTTTCTCTTTATTTCTTCTTTCCTTTCTTATCTCTCTCCTCCTTTTTTTCTGATTTTAGCCATCTTAATAGGTATGAGATGCTATCTCATTGTGGTTTTGATTTGCAGTTTTCTATTGATTAGTGAGGTTAAAAATATTTTCATATGTTTTTGGCCATTTGTATATCTTCTAAGGAGAAATGTCTATTCAATTCCTTTGCCCGTTTAATGTTGAGCTATAGGAATTCTTTGTTATGCTGGATATGAACCACTTATTAGTTACATGAAAATTATCTCCCATTTTATAATTTGCTCTTTCATTCTGTTGATTGTGTCCTTTGATGAACAAAAGTTTTTCATTCTGACCTAAACCAGCTTAGCTATTTTTATTCTTATTGCCTATGTCAAGGAACTGACTTTTTTCATAATTTTTTCTATTGTATTTTTCTGTATTAGGGCTTCTCTATTTTGTCCCCTTTTTTCATTCTTTTGGTTTGTTATCATTTTTTCTTTATTTATATATATCTAATCAATACTCATGGCTTTTTGGGTTTTTAATGTAAGAATTTGTGATTATGAATTTCATGTTTGTAATTACTTTACCCATATGGAACACTGTCAAGTTCTAAATACTTCCTTATTTTTATTTTCATACATTTCTATACTTTTGCTTTTCCAGTTTTTGATTCTGAATAATCTTAGTTTTCTTGTCACTTGAACATATTTTAAAATACTTCTGTTAGTCTAATTTATTTAATTATTTTCAAGGTAGAGGCAATATGCCATCCTGCCACAAATGAAAAATTTTTATTATGTTCAGTTAGCCAATGTATAGTACATCATTAGTTTTTGATGTAGTGCTCAACAATTCACTAGCTGCATAGTGCTCATCACAACACATGTCCTCTTTATTTTTAATTTTCTTTTTTGTTACTATTTCAAGGGATAGATATAAGGAAAAAGGAGGGGAAATTATTTCTAAATATAGAAGCCTGGTTGTTTTTTTGTTTTGTTTTGTTTTTTTAGAAGTGAGCCATGGTTAACATTATTGATGAGTAAAATCTACACTTGAAAAACATTTTTCAGGGGAGATAGCTCAGATTTCTCCTCTTAGATTCAACTAATAATATTATTCTCATTTTTAGGGACTATTAAATATGCTTTTAATAGGAAGTTCAGTTCATCACAGTATATTTAATTACAAAAAAAAAGCCTTAAAACTCTTAAAGTTTTAATTTTTCATTCTTATTCTTAATTATTACTGTTTAAGTTTAGCAATGTCACTTAACCAGGCTTACTTAGGGTTTGGTTTCCAAATCTGTAAAGTGACAAAATGTGCTTTGCACAGAGTATTTTGCACTCATAGACACTCAGGAATTCAGAATTTGTGCTCTTCAGTGTCATACAATGTCCATGGAAATGATTTATGATTTAGGAAATTAGTACTGTCATGTATATTTACTGTTAAGTTAGGCTATACAATTTAGACAGTCATAAATATAGAAGTAACATATTATTTTATAATAGTATCTTTTATTTAAATAGGCTAAAATATTTTATGTATTTTATACATAGGAATTACCCCGTCTGCCCTTAAGATGCAACATATATGCAAACCATTATCCCAACCTGGTTCCTTGTCTTGTGCCTGCCTATAACCATAATTATTGTACTATATTTTTTGATTATCTGTGTCAAGATAAGTGAGTTTTAGCACAAAATATTAACACAATTCGCTTATCCAGACATAGGGCAAAGAAGTTTTTTTGTTACAAACTTGATCCACTAGCCCAAGGTCATGGTCATTTTTTCTAAAATACTACACCATCCTCCAACCAACTTTAGCTTTAATCCAAGAATAATTTTATTACGTCGAAGAGCTAATATTGTTTTTCACTAGGTTCTATTATGAATAAATGCTAAAATCATATATTTTTGTTTTTTCTCAAATTCTTTCTTTTCTTGTCAATCTTGTCATTATGATCCTTGACCGGACTTTTCTCAGAACTGGGATGTTTCAGCGGCCTCCAGAATGACTCATTTAAATTCCGATACCCCTTTCTAGTCCCAGTGCAACAACCTTCTTTTCATTTCCTTTATGTTTATGTCACTATTCTGCTCAGACACTGTAATGTTTGTGGCTCACAAAATATGTCAATTGGGCAATGTTGATTTATAAACTGTTTCGGATAGGCCGTGTTTTAACTTGACTTTGCCTTATTTTCATCTTTTATAAAGTAGTGATAACAATGATATAGGCTTTATTACCATGAGTCTTCAGAGAGGAAATAGATACAAAGTTATACGTGATTGTAGTTATCTTTGCTTTGACAGATAACTAGTTGACTATTGTCCAAAAAAAAAAAAAAGAAAGCAAATGAGCAACATTTTATTGCTATAGTATACACATATGCTATAATAACAAATGTAAAATAATACAAAATAATGTGAATCATATGCTATTTAGAGATATGCTTATTTTTGAGAATTTTAAGTGTGAAAATTTTCTTCTACAGATTTACATAAATTTAAAACAAGAAATCAGAAATCTAGAAAAAACATTTGAATTTGTTAAATCCATGTGCTTAATTTTATAGCATAGCAAATAAGAATCTACGTGATAAGTGATTTATCCAAAGACATAAAACAATCTAGTGCAAAAATGTATAGGCATAGAATTCTTCCTCTTTTCAAGTCTTCACTTGAAAACTTTTTCTTTATTAATTTAGTTAATACGGAGTATCATTTCTCTATTAGATGACTACTTACTAAGTTTTATATGAATGGTCACTTGATTAAATCATGGGGAAAAATAAATTATCTGCGATTTTCTTTTGATTGTTGATTTTTAAAAATAGAGTCAGTTACTTTTTAAAATACCTAGAAGGAAATAGAAGATAATTATTGGGTCTATGTCTGTAGTTAGAAGAAATTAGTCATCTTCCATTGATGGGGCAAATTACTGGCAATTTTCCAATTTGCCAGATATTCTTATATATTACATGAATAATTAAATAATGAGAATGAGCCAAATCCAAGGTACTTAATTTTAGTTGGGTGGATTCAGTGCCATCTGGACTTCTGGCTTTACTAACTTTTAATTGATTTAGTTCTTTCAGAAGAATTCTAATACCTAATTTATAAAATAGTTATTCAAGCTCAAACCCAAATGAATAAGAGCACTTGCTAGAATACTTAATTGCAATTTTACTCTAAACTGAATAAATGAAATAAATGGCTGACTTGAGGTATTAAAACCTCATTTATTTTCAGTGTCGATTTAGCAGTTCCACCTTAACGTAACCTGATTTCCTCACATTTAACATATTTTTTATCTCTTTTTTCAGTCTTTATTGACTATTTTTTCTTGTATTATTTAATTAGAACTTTCAGATTACAGTGTATCTGCTTTATAAAAAGACTGGTCACCTTCAACTTCAGAGCTACCCTAATCCCACCTGAAATATTTCATTTCTCTAAAATATTGTAAATTATCATCAGAAAGTCATTATACCATTTAACTTATGCTTATAGGGACATCAAATATTAATGTTTCTACAAAATTTATTTTTAATTGTTCTTTGGGGATCTGCTTACCATGATCTTCCTATTAAATTTAACAAAAATGTAATTTTTTCATTTGCTGCTAATGCTCAAACTTGGGAAATTAAAATATGTTATCTAATTAATAGTGTAATCATTACATCCTCCACAAAGAAAATAATTTCTCACACTATTTTGATGTTAATTGATTAATTTTTAAGTTAAAATTAAAATGTATGTTTCCCTCAAGCTGATGCATTAAAAAAACATCATTCTAAGTCTATACATAGTTTATTCAAACATATTTTATGGTCATCATTAATTTTATTTTCTATTAAACAAATAATATTCAGCAGATAGGAGCTGAATATCTTCTATATTCTGAGAAAAAATTTGCATTGTACTTGAAGATATACATTTAACTCTTAAAAAATATTCTTATTTAGAGTAACAGTATGGTACTGTTATTCTTGCCTACTTTTCCCATTTATGGCCATAACAACCAACAAGAGCAAGTCTAATCTATTAGAGGCATGAAGAATATCTAAAATGTTAGAAGTTTCTAAGCCATGGCATGGTATATAAAACAAAATTTTGATGTTGTTGTAATTGATTTTGGTTTGTGTTTTTGTTACAGACTTCATTTCTAAATTTACAATGTGACTTTTTTTCTTTATAAAGTGTGTCTGACAATCTCTACCACAACTTTAATTTTAAAAAAAATAACAAAACTTCTTCCTATACATATATCATCAAAATTACTTTCAAAATAGAAATATATTTACAGAAAAATATAGGTAGTATACATAAAAACATATATGGAGAAAAATGGAGTTTTATAAAAATATATCTACATAAAAATTATATGTAGTTGCATACAAATTTTATTGGAAAGTTTTGTGCTCCATTTTTTTTTAAGATTTTATTTATTTACTTGACAAAGATCATAAGTAGGCAGAGAGGCAGAGAGGCAGAGAGGCAGAGAGAGAGAGAGAGAGAGAGGGAAGCAGGCTCGCTGCTGTGCAGAGAGCCTGCTGCAGGGCTCGATCCCAGGACCCTGAGATCATGACCCGAGCGGAAGGCAGAGGCTTAACCCACTGAGCCACCCAGGCACCTCTTGTGCTCCATTTTTAATCTCAACAAATACCATTTTCTATGGTTGATGACCTTTCAGTAAATTCTTACAAAAACTCTACTCTTAAATGTACACAGAATTGTCCCTCAGTACACTCCAAATATACTTTTATTAAGGTTAATTGTCTCTGTAATTACAAAAGGATGACTTTTGACTGACTCTATTTCCTCTCCAACCTCTTTTACAGTTTCCAAAAGCTCTAAGATTTTTTAAATATCGTATGTTTTTCTCCCTATTTGTTCTATATGTCTTCAGAAAGATGTATAAAATTGGTAAGAAAAGATTTTTAATTCAATGTTTTTTCAGTCACCTGTGTTAAGTTTTGTAACTTCTTACAATTTAATAGAATTATTAGCCTCTTAGCAATGTTTCATATTTCAAAATACAATTATATATTTATTATGTGTTATTAAATAAATGAAAGTAATTTAAAAATATTAGCATTGTTATAGTAGCTTCTGCTTCGAGGAAAAGAAATTAAATGTACTTTTCTTGGTTTATCCTACTAAGTACAACAATCAAAACCCCCCTGGATATTATGTATAAAACAAACCTAAAAAGACTTTGAACGCTGTGGAGAAGAGAGTAGGCTGGCTAGGGAAACCCAACCAGTGACAAAGAAGCAAAGGCAATACAATGGAGCAGAGTTAATCTTTCCAACAAATGGGGCTGGAATAACTCGACAACTACATGCAAAAAAGTGAATGCAGACAGAGACCTCACACCTTTACAAGAAGTAGGTCAAATGGATCACAGAGCTAAATACAAAACACAGAACTATATAACTTCTAGAGGACAACAGGCAGAAAACCTAGATGTTCTGAGGTATGGTGATGACTTTTTACATATAACACCAAAGACAAAATCTGTGAAAGCAGTAATTGATATGCTAGGCTTCGTTTAATTTTAAAACTTATTTTCTCCAAGACAATGTCAGGAAAATGAAAAGATAACAATAAAACATAGGGAAAGAAAATCTTTGAGATCTAGAGTTAGACAAAATGTTCTTAGATTTGACACCAAATGCATGATCCTTATCCTTATAAGGAAAATTTGATAAATTGGGCTGCATCAGTATTAAAAACTTCTACTGTTTGGCAGATCCTGTTAAGAGGGTAAAAATTTAAGTTATATACATGCAAATATAAGCAAGAACATATTTGCAACTCACATATGTAATAAAAGACCAATATCTATTTATTTATCATCTTCTATCTAATCTTTTTATTTCTATCAAAATTAAACATTAAAAAATTCAGATAGAATATTTGCAAAAGATATGACCAAATATTTAGTGAAGAAGATTATATACATGACAAATAAACCCATGAAAACATGATGAATATCATGAGCTATTAAAAAGCAATCAATCCCAATGAGATATAACTACATACCAATAAAACATTTACCTATCAAAATGGCTAAAATTAAAAGAAAATACAAAAAATTCTGGGGAGGGCATGAAGAAATTACTCCACTTAAACATTGGTTCTGATAATGTAAAATGCTATAATCTTCATATAACCCAGCAAATGTACTTCTGGGCATTTATCCCAAAGAAATTAAGACTTACGATCACACAAAAATCTGTACACAAATGTAAATGATAGTTTTATTTGTAGTAGCCAAAACCTAGAAACAATCTGAATATCTTCAACAATTGATACAATTGTATCAACAAACTGACACAATTATATCGTGCAATACTATTCAGCAGGAAAAATGAACAAACTTCGATAGCAGCCACAACTTAAATGAATCTCTAGGGATTTATTCTGAGTGGAAAAAACCAATGCCACTAGGTTACACACTGTATGATTCCATTTATATAAAATTGTTAAAATGATAAAAATTATTGAAGTAGAGAAGAAATTAGTGGTTGTCAGGAATCTGGAGGTCAGGAGGAAAGTATATGGGTCTAGATGAGGACATCATGAAGGATCCTTGCAGAGAAGGGAATGTTCTGTATTTTGACAGTATCAATGCCATTATCCTAGTTGTGATGTTATACAATGGTGGTGTAAGATGTAATCATTGGAAGAAACTGGAAAAAGTATAAGAGTTCTCTATTGGTTTTTTACAAGTGAATAGAAATCTTACCATTATACCAATAAAACATTTAATAAAAAAATTTTTATGAATCAACTTAATCATATTAAGAATTGTACTCAAGGGGTGCCTGGGTAGTACAGCTGGACTATGGGTCAGACTCTTGATTTCAGCTCAGCATGAGGGATCAAGATCAATGTTCTCAGCATTGTGGGATCAAACCCAAATTGGGGTCCCACTCAGCGGGGATTCTGCTTCTCTCCTTCTATCTCTGCCCCTCTCCCCACTCCCTCTCTCTGTCTCTCTCATATAAATGAATAAATCTTTAAAAAAAAAAAAAGAATTGCATTCAAATATTCATTCATTCATTCAAGGAGTATTTATTGAATGCCTGCTTTATGCCAGATGATTACAATCACTGCATGAAACTAAAGTGCACAATTATTCCTTTTTTTATTCCTGTGACCTTAGGTATACATAAAAGTCCCAGATCAAACAAACACAATGCCAGTGTACAGATAAAATTGCTCACCTCTCCCTGGCTGGCTAGCCGTTCTGTTAATAACAGTAACAAGTACATCAATAGTGTCTAACAACAGTTCTGGAATATGATAAATGCTCAATAAATATCTAATCAATGAATTAACTCATGCCAAGATGAAAAGTGCTCCAATTTTCTAGGTATCAACTTTCCCACAGAGCCATTTATTGAAAAGACAGGAGACAATCTTAGAGAATTGAGCTGCATCTATGGTCTTACAGGAAAGAGCTCTGGGAAAGTTAGAACTCTGTAACTGAACCTGCTGCCTATTTCAAAACATCAGTTACTCAAAATGAGATTTAGCAACTGAATTTCTTCCTGTAGGAGATGGAGACCCTCTGTAACCAGGGATTAATTTGGTGATAAACAAATCACTTGAAAATTGGAGTTCTATGTTTATGCCAGTGTTTTCCCCTAAATCTTCCTGCACCCAAATTTGCATGTGTCAGTATGGCATTTGACTTTCTTATTTGACACTTATACTTATTTCCTGATTGTGTGTGAAAGTAAGGGAGACAGGAAAACTCTTCACATTTGTCACATAAAAATTGCTTAGTAAATGTCAGCTATTTTTCATGTTATATTTCACCATAGACATCACTATTGGACCTTAAGTGTCCATGAATATAAATTTAATGCTAACTATATATTGAAATATTATTAATATCTTGCCTTTATTTAAGATGTTTATCTGCAATTTATTCTTTTCATATTTTCATTATACTTGTGATTCAGAATACTATTTTTTAAAATACTATTTTCAGTATATTTATATACTATAAATTATATATATATATATATAAAAAACTCAGGAGCACCTGGGTGACTCAGTCCATTGAGTGACTGACTCTTTATTTTGCCTCAGGTCATGATCTCAGGGTTGTAGGATAGAACTCTGTGTTGGACTCCACACTGGGTGTGGAGGCTGATTGAGATTCTCTCTCTTCCTCTGCCCCTCTCTGCCCCAATCTGTCTCTCTCTCTCTAAAAAAATAAAACAGGGACTCCTGGGTGGCTCAGTGAGTTAAGTCTCTGCCTTCGGCTCAGGTCATGATCCCAGGGTCCTGGGATCTAGCCCCACATCGGGCTTTCTGCTCAGCAAGGAGCCTGCTTCCCACCACCTCTCTCTGCCTGCCTCTCTGCCTACTTGTGATCTCTGTCTGTCAAATAAATAAATAAAATCTTAAAAAATAAATAAATAAAGTAAAAAAATTTAAAATACACAAATGAAATAAAAAACAAAACAAAACAAAACAAACAAGCAAAAAACCCTCAAACTGATGATGTTGACAGGGCAAGAAATGGAAAGTAGAAACTATCAGTTGTATATATGCATTTTCATTGTTTTTATCAATCCTGTAATGTTGAGGTGAAATGTAGAAAATACTTTGATTTCTCCTTTCAAGATAGTATAAATCTTCTCCTTTTTATTTCCTTGTTTTTCCTCTTTTTAACCAATCTGCGTGTCCTCAGATTGACCCTATTCCCAGTCTTCTCTCATCTCCCTTCATTCTTATAAATTTTCCTTGGATACTTCTGTGATTATTTCATCTTTTTATTTTCCATTTTCCTTTGTCCCATAGAGGGACTCTCCATGGTACAGGTCCATCAGTATTTTAGTTTTATTGATCCACTTCCTTTTCAGTGTCAACTGTAAAGTAATAAAAACCTCTAAAGGTGTTTTTCATGATTCTTATATTTATCAATGTCCAATCTTCCTCTATCATCACAGGTGCATCCTTTATTAATCTTTTTTCTTCTCTTTTAACCAAATACTATGTATGCTCAGTTTTAACCTTCTGTGGTTCTAGGAGGTTTCAGTCTTTTCTCTTTTAGAAGACTGCCCCCCTGAATCCCACTCAAGTGTTCTCTTTTTCTAAGTATGTTAACACTTTTTCGTTGAATAAAGCTTAGCTATTTACTTTGCGTATTAGATAAGTAGCACATCTGATCAGTTCTTTTTGTTGTGATTAATCTTTCTTTCCAGATATTTCCATTATTTGGATAGATTTTTTCCAAATGTAAGTGTTCTGAACTATTAAGCATTCTAGCAACCTGTTTGGTTTTTTTTTTTTTTAAGCAAATTATGAGGAGACATTTTTTAAAAGAATTGATAGATTATATTCAAGAATTTTTTACATGCCTATTTCTCATTAAAGGTAATTACAGTGAAGTGATCAGACATAATATCCCTTTGTAGAAACCATGATTTTTTTTTCTTGTGGTGCACTGCTTCCTTTTACGTTGAGTGATGTTAAACTTTTATTGTGGAATTTAAATATCCCTGTGGCTTTACAGGACTCTTTGTGTCTCTGGGACCCTTCTTGTGCACTGGGGTCATATCAGCATCCTTCAGCTTGGTGCTTGTTTGATATAAGAGATTTTCCCATCAGCTTCCCAATCTCATCCTTGAGTCTCCTCAGAACTGCTGGATGACCCCATCTAAGAATATATTTTTTCTCTTACCATCTGTGTTTCTCCCTCTGAGGGTTTTTATTCTCTGTACTTTTGAGTATGGAGTTTGGACTATACTATGTCACCTGTAAAGCAGTTGCTCACAGACCTCTTTAATCCTTGTTTCCTACAATTCTACCATCCTTTTCTAAGAAATATGAATTACTCCCAAAGTTTCTTTAGCTTTTTCTACCAAGCAGATATTTGCATTATCTATTTTGGGGATATCCATTAGTCAGGATAATACAGGATTAATCTATAATTGTCATTTTGCTTCCATTATATTTATATTTATTTATGTTGATATAATAATGTTTCCCACTTGATCCCCATATGATTACTTACCTCTTCCCCACTTTTCCCCTACTCTTTCTCCCTCTCTTTCTATATTTTTGTCTGTATATTTTTCTTTCACTATATACTCTCCACAGACAGTACCTTCATAAACACATATATAAACACACATCATACATTCCTGTTAAAGTCTACTTTTCAATCACCAGTTTCTCTTAATCTGTAAGAAAGTTAAAGCCATTGGTTTTGGTGTCAAATCCCCTCAGATTCAACCTCTTGGTAGGTGAACATCCTTGGAGGGATAATAGGCACCAAGTTTCTCTCACTCATTGAAAGTAGATAAGAAGAGCATGTCTTCCCAGTGCACTAGTTTAAACCTCATAGATTTTTGCTTTCAACACAAGATTATCATTCCAAATGTTATGTTGAGGTAAAAGTTTTTGCCAATCAAAATTTTAAATTGCCGTTAATTTGAACATTTTGTTTTTTACCTTCCAAACTTTAACTTTACATTTATTGCTTGTTAATGGGAAAAAAATAATAATTCATAGGTAAAAAATTTATATTTTAATGGTAGTAGTGGAAAGCTAGTCCACTTATATATATTCTGTATTTATTTCTTCCCTGGCGAGATGGGAATTGGGTTTATATAAATCAGCCTTCTTTCCTTTCCATGTGGGTGACACAGATGTGAATGATGAAGGTACTCTTATAATGGAAATGGCAGGACTTCTCTCCACAAAGTTCCCACTAACCAAGCCTATGAACACCACCACTATATATTTTACGGCACTCACAGATAACGGTAACATTTTTCTCAATATTCATACATATTAGATTTAACAAGAGTAGGTTGTTTCCTAGTCATTAATGATTCTCATTTTAGCTAACAGTTAACTCCTAATGTCCCTCAGTCACTTGAACATTCCAAGAGCATGATTGAGAAATACGTTCTTCTAATAGGTTTGGTGTTGTATGAATTTTAGCCAAGGTGTATGCTTACAAGTCACAAACCCCATCCCTATCTTAGTTATATAACTAAGTCATTTCATTTTAGCTCACATGTGAACATTGCTCATTTGTTGATTCAGTATGTATAAATTGAATGATTACTACAGGTCATGTATCTCAGTCTTAAAAATACACGGCCATAAAAAGAAAGCATATATTTGAGCCTGTTGCATTAAGGAGAAGGCAGGTATTAATCAAGTAACTACACCAATATATTAGTTACTAGGAGCAGAAAAATACTCAGCTATGAGTATATATAACCATTAGTTGAGGACTCCGTTGGTGTGGTAAATATGAGTGCAGTTTCCCTGTTGAAGTATGTATATAGTGGGTGATAGTTAACTAATTTATTTTGTATAATTCTCAAGCATAGAAGACAGGAAGGCTAAGTGCCTGTTAGATAATAAAGTTCAATTTGTAATCCATAAATTCTAAGGGTAATATCCAGAGAAACGTGACATTGCCAGTTTACGCTTCACAAGCTTTTTTTGTGTAAAGTGGCATTTTGACAACTCAAGCCTGATTCAGGCTGAAAGGTTATAATTTGGGGAATAATAATTCACACCTTGTAAATCTAAGAGTGTACACTTTTTTTCTGAAAATTTGTTGTAATAGACCATATCCAGCCTCTCTTCTATGTGTTAATGCAAAAGACATAAAATTAATAGCAAGTTTAATTCCCTTAACATGTGGGAAAATCATAACATTTTAAGAAGAATTTTATTTAAGCCATTTTAAAACCTATTTCAGGAAAAATATATATTCTATTAAATTGAGTTATATTTAAAATTAATTTTTATTATGAAAAAATTCCATTAAAAAGATTAACAATTTATATTCACTGCCTCTAAAAATTGTAATTACTCTCAAAGAGAATGACCCTTGATCTTATATTTTTTACCTTATATTATTGAAATGAAGTAGCATATGAATTTGTAACTTACTGCAAGTTCAAATATTTAATTGGTTAGCTACTTGTCATAATCCACAGTTTGTGAATGTTTGATCCAATATTTAAGGTAGAGACTGGACCATCATAAAGAAATCTTAATGAACTTATTGCTTAAATGTTTAAAGACATTATCACAAAGCAGATTAATTTTTCATTAGCTGTTAACTCTTCTTTTAGCAATGACCTTCCTCATGAGCATTTAACTTATTAGTCTGTACCTGGACAAAGAAGAGCAATCCGCAGATTCTTTTTTTTTTTTTTTTTTAAGATTTTACTTATTTATTTATTTGAGAAAGAGAGACGGAGAGAGAGAGAGCAAGGAGAGGGGCAAATAGAGAAGGAGAGAGAGAACATCTCAAGCCGACTCTGCACTGAGCACAGAACCTGACACAGTCACGGCTTGATCTCACCACCTTGAGATCAAGACCTGAGCTGAAATCAAGTTGGACACTTAACCAACTGAGCCATTTAGGTGCCCTTGTAGATTCTTTGAGTATGGCTCTGTTTATAAATTATTTTGTTAATTTGACCACTTATTTCCTCTAAGGATTATGATCTTGATCAATATTTATATATATTTAAAGAATTGACATCTTGGGACAAAAATTCATGACTTCACAAGCATACACATGCCAAAATTTGCTAAGAGGTAAACCATGTCCCCTGTACCATTTTAGTTAAATGTTACACATCTACTATTAGATGTATGTACCTAAGTGAAATGACTTTATGTCAGTGAGGTTAAGAATATGCCAGAATTTACAGGACTTTGAATTTTGTGAATTGAGTTGGTGAGGGAGGGATTTGAAACTTCAGCATTCTGACTCCTAAATCTCTCTTGAAAAGCTGACATTACCTCCCTAAAATATTTAAATTAATGTGTGAAATGCAAATATTTTTGCTAATTAACCAAGATAAATATCTTTTAAATTATAAATGTAAAGAAAGGACCTTGATATTTGTTTATTTCTTGAGTCAGAAAAAATCAGAATATTTTAATTTAACTAGTTGTATCTGTCTCTTGGCTTCTCTACACTGATTAATAGTTACCAAATCTCTGTATTATATTAATGTGATTGATGGAGAATTGTGATAAGTTGTAACAGGTGTTAAATTACAGTACCAAAATTTAGAAAGAAAAACTTTTGTTACTGAATTCCTTCTCTTCAATTTAGAAAGTCCTTCATTGACAGCATGTATCTACATTTTTTACATCAATACTTTTGCTAACATCTGCTCAAAAGAGTGATTTAATTTAGATGTAAATAATAAATTACTATATTATGTATATATATCTGTGTGGACACAGCATGTGGTAACTTTATGTTTCTATTAAATAAGTCACCTTTGGGAATAATGGCATTGACTATTGTAACTAAATTCTGTGGTATTTCTCTTAAAATTTGACTAAAACCCTATCTATTAAATTACAGAAATAACTTAAAACTATATAATATAAGCTAATATTAATTTTCAGTCATTTTATGGTCCTGAAAATTTAACACTTTTTAAATAATTAGGAATATATATTACTAGCCACAAATAATTCTTTAAAAAAATTCTTTGTAACTCTACCTCCATTTTCTTTAATTCAATGATATAGATAAGAAGCTACACCTATAATTAATTCTTGCTGTTTTATAGGGGTGGGGGCAATATTCTGTTGCAATTCTTCTAATTTGTTTTCTCTAATCAACGATGAGTTGGCAGCTCTTTTTTTTTTTTTAAGATTTTATTTATTTATTTGACAGAGAGAATAGTGAGAGAGGGAGCACAAGCAGGGGAAGTGGGAGAGGGAGAAGTAAGTTCCCTGCTGAGCAGGGAGCTGGGTGTAGGACTCGATCCTAGGACCCTGGGATCAGGACCTGAGCTAAAGGCCGATGCTGATGCTTTAACCTTTGAGCAGCCCAGGTGCTCCTGTTGGCTGCTCTTTCAAAATACTATAGTCATTAAATGTGCTTCTCAAAAATCCTACATGTACACAATTTACATTTTTTCATTGGTCTTTTATTCATTCCAGTATTTTATTTGCATAAATTCGTTGTGTTAAATTCCTAGCCTCATCTAAAAAGACCTCTCAAGATTTAAAAACTCGCTACTGTTAATTTTTTTTTTTTAATTGTTTTGTCTCAAAGGGCAGGAGGGCGAAAGAAAGTGGATTTTCTACTCTGCCAACTGTTTAGCATTCAGCTGCTTTAAAAACACTAGCTTCAGAGCTACAGTCAGCCAGGCCATTAGGAACATCTCTCTTTTCCAGGCCAAATGCAAAACAGCATCATCTGTGCAACATGAAAGCTATAAGGAAAGAACGTTCAAAGAACCATTTATATATATAACAGTTACACATAATAGAATTATGGGGAGTTAGTATTGATTATTAGTGGCATTTTTAAAGATCAGTATGACTTTATAGATGCAATTAGAAGGATATTGCTACACAAGATTGGCAAGTCAATTTATGATTCTCAGGCAGAATTTGTTTGCCATACATTAGTGCTTGGGTAATATATCTTATTTAATACTCTGTTGTGAACACAAATTTAATTACTATTGAATGAATCAAAATTATAAGCCAACAAATGTAGTGTTATGAAAAATAATACAATAATAGCCTCTTTAGACTTAGATAAGCAACTTTATTTAGTGTAAATTGGTAGTTAACGGTAAATCTTTTCAGCAACTGTATCATCTGATTTTGTCAATTTTTTTGTTCCTTCTTTTCCTTTGGCATTGAATTGAAAAGCAACAGTGGCAGGATCTATATTTTCCAGGAACTGGATATATATGTGTAATTTGAAAGAAATTATGGTAGTTAATATATTTTAAATACACAGAGTGCATTTTTGTATTCACATGGAATTTAAATACTAATAAGAAAGGTCAATGACAATATGGCAATGATGTAATCATTATTTAAATGGAATCTGTTGATGTCATTCTTGCTTTCCAATCTTTTACATTAAATGGGTACAGATAAAATTATAATAAATATTGTTGTAGAAAAGTAAACATTACATAGACATACATAATAATAGATGCCTGCAAGTCAGAATTTTTAGCAGGCAAACATACAACTTAATCAACTAATCGAGGCTTCTTAGAGCCAACAAAAACATTTGCAAAGTACTGTTCTGGCTGAACTGTTTATAGCCCATTTGGGTGTTCCACAAAATAGTGCTTCTTCTAAAGGGGCTGAGTCACATTAAACTCTAATGATTGTGCCTATTTCATTTAAAGACCTCCAAAGGTTATGATGGGAAAATATTTATGTACTGTGAAGGCTTCAGGTAGAATGGAGTATTCAGTTAGATGCAACAATGTTCTTATTTAATATAAACATAATGAATCTAGATGGAATCCTTAGATCCTTTAGGTAAAATGCTCTCATTATAATAATCATACCCGACAGCGTGCTTTCAATTCAGCATTCCATTGCTTTTAAATTTTCCAAGATTTAATGAACGCATGGTCTAGTTGCAACTGAAGTGAATTTTATCTTTTTTCAGGGAGGAAAAAAAAACCTGCATCCATAATTTTCCAATTTATATACAACCATTAGTTCTTTATTGCCTTCTCAAGTTACCCCAAAGTCAAACTACTGTATGTTGCTTATGATGTACTAGATTATATTACTAGAGAGCAAGCAAATAAACCAACTAATAACCCCATAATCTTGATAGCTTTGCATGACAAAATTTCTTTGTAGTTCATGAGCTTGTTCACCCCTGTAAGCTGCAGGGGTGGGGTTGGGGGATGAAGATTTGAATCATCATTGTTTATTAGGATCCCAGGCTGATGGACCAGCCAGATGCATACTTCATTAGTCAAAGTAAGCCACATGGCCACACTGATTTTAAAAGACACCAGTAACTGGTCTTATCCTGTGCCCAGGGTGAAGGGACCCTGAGTATTTGTATGTATACCTAATGTTCACTGCTCAGTGTGGTACTTAATTGTTCAGGTATGACTTCCTTTACTTAAAGTGATTTTTGCCACCACTTCTCAGGATTATTTCAGTGCTATCTGTCTGGGTTTTCACCAAAAATCTGTAGCTATTATAGCAGTGATCGTGTATCGTTACAATACATACTAATAATGTGGAGAGTGGAAATGAGAGATCTCAGGTCAACATTTATGATTTTACACACCCACACAGAAGTACACATTAAAGCATAGTATATTACTTTATTCTTTATACAAAATATAAAAGAAAAACTAGGAGAAGAATTTTATTTATTTATTTTTGAAGATTTTATCTATTTATTTGAGAGAGAGAGACAGCAAGGGAGAGCATGAACAGGGGACAGGGCAAAGGAGCAGGGAAGGGGAGAAGCAGGCTCCCGCTGAGCAGGGAGCCTGATGTGAGCTGATGCCAGGGCCCTGAGATCTGGATCATGAACTGAGGCCAAGGCAGAGGCTCTACTGATGGAGCCACGCAGGCAACCCTAGGAGAAGAATTTTAGCTAGAGCTTTCAAGATAAGAAAATAATTTGGAGCACCTGGGTGGCTCAGTGGGTTAAAGCCTCTGCCTTTGGCTCAGGTCAGGATCCCAGGGACCTGGGATGGAGCCCCGCATTGGGCTCTCTGCTCAGCAGGGAGCCTGCTTCCTCCTCTCTCTCTGCCTGCCTCTCTGCCTACTTGTGATCTCTGTCTGTCAAATAAATAAATGAAATCTAAAAAGAAAGAAAGAAAGAAAGAAAGAAAGAAAGAAAGAAAGAAAGAAAGAAAGAAAGAAACGATTTGCTATAATTACTAACACTAATAGATTTCTTAAAAGTAATTAATTAATTAAATTGGTTAGTTAGTCATTCGGCTAATTTGCCTTAGTATTAGTCTGAGTTTAATCATACTTCGCAAGACTTGTCCTTTACTTTTGGCTGTTGAGTGACAGAGCGGATAATGAGATGGGATGGTCAAGTGTTTTGTCCAGCTGAAACGTTGGAAGGTGAACTGATTTTATAAAATCATCAAAGTTTACAGATGGCATATTACCTCAGCACCTGACAGCTTCCTGGAATGCTTGTCCACAGTCTTAGGGTCTGCATAGCTTTCCATGGTATATGAATCTAGGAGAAGAGAAAACATATTCAAAGTTAGATTACTATACTTACATTAAAGGATAGTGATAAATTGGGTAGAGGAATTATGTTAAATAAACTACTGCATAGTTAAACTTTTGTACATAAAAATATTTTAAAGTGGTTGAAATGAAATTTATTCATTTGCATTTTATCTGTCTTACTATAATCTCTGAGCCTTGGAGATGAAGTTTTTTCATACATTCATCTACAAGGCTAGCAGAATTCTGGTAATGGCAATAAAAGTGAACAATTAATATATTTTCTTATAAACTAGTGTTAAAAACTGATTTCAGAAAATGACACAAATATGCTATAGTTCTTTCATATTATATCTGTTTTTTGTCAAATTTAAGAGGAATAAACTAAAGAAAGTAGTAAGTCAGGTCAGAATAGATCATGGGTTTTTATCTGTATATTAAATAATTGTTAAGAAAGACTAGAATTGAACACTTCAAATGTGTATTTACCAACAGTTATCTAGTATGAAATATTCTGTGATTTTAAAAGGGTTTATATAGTGTCTACAATATCACAATTGAATCAATCTTCTTGGTTATTTCAAGTCCAATTAATTCATTTATTAGTCTACATGTTAGTCTACAAATACATGCATGTGAGTTTATATATTTAACACTTTAAATCATGGAGAAAAATAACACCACAATTTTGAGTTAAAGTTATGTCACTCCTTGATAAAATTATAAATTTTTTCAGCAAATTAAAGAAGTACGTTTTTGTGGGTAAGCTTTTAAAGTTCGGAATTGAGCAACTATTATTTCAATCACAGTTTAATAAGTAACTTCTTACAAGCATTATATGATTATATACCTTGAAATATATCACAAAATATTACAATTTAAATGTTTTATCTAAAGATTCTTCCTCACAATTCTGAATATATACTTACACATATGATATAAATAAAAAGTATACCATACTCATATATAAGTATATATTTATATAGCTATTTTATTATATGTAATATATATTACACATAATGCAATATGCAAGTATAATAATATATAAGTATATGCATATAATATATATAGTTATAATACATTGTGTGTAATATATAATAAATTATAATATACATATATTCTATGTGATTATATTATATATTTTACATATACAATATATTTTCTAATAAACATTGGAATTTAGAATTAGAATACTCTAATATATATTTATATATAATATAAAAAGTATGTAAAATATATATATATAAACATATATGAAATTCTATATAGCCATATATAAATATATGTCATGTACTATATAGTATACATTATTTAGAATATATAAAATATAAAAAATGTGTTATGTATTATACATGTATAATCAATACAGGTAACTTTTTTATAAAAAGAAAAGACATAAAAATTGTTAATATCAACCTAGGTTTTGAAAGATAAAGGACATCCATACTGTCTTCTGAGGAAACATGCATTAGTAAATCTAGAATAGTATCTCTAAGAACTCTACATTTACTGAGAATAGAGCACTTTAAGAAAATTTTAAAGACAATACATTAAATTTTCTAATTAGTATTTTTTTCCAAATAGCAACATTAGTGTTGCTTGTTGAAAATGCAACTTCCAGATCCCATTTCAGACCTAATGAATCAGAAAACTCTGGGGTGGAGTTTCCAGGCAACTCTAAGAGGTGCTGAAGTTGGAGAACCATTGGTAGAGAAAACTGTGTGGATCAGCTGATTTATGGAGGAGATGGCAAGAGTCTCTCAATGAAAGAACCACTAAGTTCACTTGTTCTCAGGCTGAAGTCTTCCGTAGATCCCTGAGTGAACCTTATCTTATACTTAATTTCCAAAAGACCAAGTGGATTGTTGGGCTGCTGAATGTGAGTCTCGTGAGCAAAATATCCCCAGTTAGAGGCTCTGTCAGGGATATGGCTCTTTGTCCTTCAAGTATTTACTGTTCTTTATTCTGTATAAATCTTTTCCCTGCTTCACTTCCTTTGGCAACTTTTTTTTTCCTCCCTCCCTTCAGAGACTGCCTAAGTATAAAATACCACCTCTCCAGAGTTGCCGTTTCTGGTCTCTGAAAGTAAAACAGGTCCCCACTGCCCACAGCTCTGTGGCTTATCACAGTAGGCTGTCTGTGGTAGATCTCTGCACTTACAACACTGTGACATTTGTTTAAAATTTAATTTAACGTCTGTTTTTTTATTTATTTTTAAAACTTTCTCTAGAATGTGAACTCCATTTGGACAGGGACAGTATTGGTCTGGTTCACTGACTTATCTTCTTATCATTCACTGTTCGCTGGTGCACTGCAGGCATTTTTTGGAGGAAAAATATGTATGAATATGGCACATATTTATACAATATCTATTCAAAATTTTACTTGCTAGATAGTAATAAGTTAAATAAAATACCTGGGAGTATTTAGCCTGGTGGATGGAATTCTTCCCAATGGAAGGTACTTAAGATTTTTATCAGACCACTCATCAGAAAAAATACAGTTAATCAGGAAATCCAGTTCACCATAGTTCTTGGCTAAAGTATCATTAGGTTGATTTTAACTCAATATAAATGTATAAATCTATGTTTTAATGTGTAAATCATTTAAAACTCTACCTTCCATTTCAATTTGGCCAAAACTACCTGAAAATTTGTTTTGCATCCTGAGAAATTGCTGATCAAGTTGAATTTAGGTTTCAAAATATGTTGTAAGCAATAATTACTGTAAAAAATGTTTCTTTTGAGATCATGTTTTTTAAATTCTCCAGGAGCTTTATAATATTCTTGAAGTTTTACAAGGTCCCCCTCTAAAATGAATAGAGAAAACAATAATCAGAATTATGAAAATAAATTCATTCTCTTTTTTACAAGTTCCCTTACAAAATAATAAAAATATTACCTTGGTGATTTTTTAAATAGCCCTGCATTCATGTCCTACGCATAACAAAATCATGTTTATGAGTATATATTTTCTTGGGGGAAAAAAAATCAGTGGAAGCTGTTTAAGGGGCTTATTTTTTCCTTTATATGATTTGGTTTCAGAATATTCACTCCAGTTACATAAATTATAAATGTTGCTTCTCCTACTCATAGCACATGACATATTATTACAGGCCAGACTCATTGTAATGTGGTGACCCTAGCGAAACTACCAAGTGAACTTTTCACATGAAAACATTCAGATAGATTATGTATTTATGAATAAAAATGAATTTGCTTTTCAGGGAGTTTGGCCGCTGGAAAGTAAATAACCTTGCCGTTGAGAGAAGAAATTTCCTGGGCTCCCCTCTCCCTCTTGCTCCTGAATTCTTCCGCAACATAAGACTTCTGGGACGCCGACCTACCCTTCAGCAAATCACAGAAAACCTTATCAAGAAATATGGGACACATTTCTTGCTATCTGCTACTTTGGGAGGTATGACTCTTTGAAAATATCTGTGCCCATGTGTGTTTGTGGCTAAAACTGTCAGTCAGGAAAAGAAGCTTCAGTTTGAATACTTCTAGAATTCATTCATTTATTCAATCTATCCATCGAGTTATTCCTAAATGCCTTCTATGGTATTCACAATGGTAAGGTAGATGGTTATTACTTAGTTCCTGCCTGAAGTCAATTTGCAGTACAATAGCATGCATTAAATACAGTCATTAACTATTACACTCTATAATGCCAGGTAACGGGCCAAATTTTGCTTAAAAAATGAATAATTAACAGTCAAGTCACGGGTGGAAATCATCATTCCTGGTTACAGAGAATAGGAAAAAGTTTTCTGAAGCAAACGTTAAAGATCTACAATTACATTTTTTAACACTCCTTAGTATTTCTGATTGTGGTTGATTATGATACAGAGTTGATGATCCATAAATATCAATTATGATGCATAATTGAATAAAAGTAGAGATTAATGATGTCACTTCTTCGATTTATAAATTTGTAAGAAATAAGAAATCTGTGGTTTTAATATCATTAAATATGTGTTTTATTGTGGTGATATATAAGTCTGCATTTAGATGATATTTGAGGAGGTAATGTAGTAGGGAAAATGTGATTTTCCTAAAACTTAAATATATCCCAAAATTCCATGTATTTAGTTTTGTGTGTCTTTAAGGAATATCCAACCATTTTGTACAACCATTTTATTAGAAATGGATGTTACTCTTTACTATAATAAAGAGCACAGAATACCATTAGCATAAAAACAGGGATTCCCTGCTTCCTTGTCTGCGGCTCAGTAAGTGTGCTGAATACAGACAGATTCACACCAGTGGTGCGGTAATATGAAAGGCCACCAGTTCTTCATTTTTCCTACCTTAGAAGATGAGTCTTTTCTTTCCTTTAGCTGTCAGTCCAGTCTGTCAGTAAGTCATACCAATACTTTTTTCCTCCCAAAATATATCCTATGTCAAAACTTTCTGACTTCTACCCAGACCATCCTAGACCAAGTCACCACCACATTTCTCCCCAGAATATGCCCCAGGTCCATACTCCACACAGATCTTTTTAAAATTTGGATAAGGTCAAATCATTCCCTGTGTCAACTAAAACATATAATTAACTACTTAAAATAAAATCCAAATATCTTGTTATGGTGTATAATGCACTACATGAAATGTCTTATACTGGCTTTCACCACAGACCTCAACTTTTCTCTCTGCTCGTCATGCTCTATTTTTCAACCACAGTGACCTTCAAATGTTTTGGGACAATTTTTCTGCTCAAATGTTACTTGTTATAGAGGGTTTCCCTGTGCCTAGTACCAGGAAGATGCCCAGTGGTCCACCAGTAGTCTCTATTATATCTTGATCTTCTTTGTATTCTTTATAATCTTTACTTTTATGTGAAATTCTTTAATTACTCATTTCCTGGCTTATTATCTGTCATTCCTGCATATTTTCTTGAAAACTGGGATTTTACTTGTACTTTCACCAGTTTTACCTCCATAGTTTTAAGTGCCTGGCATATAATAGGTTCTCATTAAATATTTGTTAAAATGAATAAAAGGAACTACACTTTGTTTAGAGACTGAGATGTTCAAGTTCACTACATAGATGTCAAAAGTATGATACGCGTAGACGATAACTGAGATCTAATTCAAGAAGACTGAATGAAAACCAAATCCAAAGAGCCAAAACACTCAGTTAAACAAACAAAGATACAAAATTGGAGAGAATGAGGAGGCAAGTAAGAGCAGGTGAGCAAGGCATGAAGAGGTTGGAAAAGGAGATTTCTGGACACAGTGAGTAAATACAAGTCGGTCATATAACCTCAAGGAATTAAAGCGAGGAAATGTAAATGATTCAGGTAGACAGAACAGGCCAGCCAAGAAAACACATGATCTCTGTCTTCCATAAGTGGATAGTGCTAAAATTATAAGATAAAGAGATCAGCCTGTTATTGAAAATTGACTTCCCCTCCCTTTTTTAACCAAGTGTGAAATATTTTATTTTATTTTATTTTATTGTGAAATTTTTAAAATGTTAAGTAACTTCTCTGTTAGTTTCTTTTAAGAGAAAGTAGGAGAGTAAAATGGGTGTGGAAGATTAATGTAGATGCAGGAAGATAGTTTCGGCATAATGTGTGGCATAATTTATACATGCAATTAATTATTTATGTTATTGTTAATATTATTACAGAAGTGAAGATAGAAAAAATTTATAAAATATTCCAGTAGTCATAAAAATTGATTCTCTAAAAGCTGTGTCTGTATGGTTAGTAGCAATGATTATTAATGCAATAAAATAGGAAGTAAAAGTGAAAATTAAATGATTACTACAGCTTCCTTTCAGTGGTCTTGTACTCTTACTGGGTTTCATCACATTTATGTCAACGATGTGTAATATCCAGAATTTCAGAACACAAAATGCATTCTCCAAATAGGAAAAGAAACAAGTGACAGAGGAATGGTAGAAGAGATAAAAAGCACAGGTGATTTTTACAGACATATTTGTTCCTTGTACTAAAATCATGGTGACTTTTTGATTATTTTCATTGTTTTGGCATTGTAGATGCCACATTTTGGCTTTCAGATTAGTTTTTGTTGTGTATGTTTTTGTTTGTATAAACATGGTCTAAAAATCCTTTGTAGGATTAAATCATTTCTTCAGGTTGATAATTCAATGGCAGTAATATGTCCTCTCAAAATTGTTTTACTGCAATTATTTAAAAGTCTGTTCAAGCATTTTCTTAAAGGCAAATTATGGAGTGGGGTGGGGGAGGGGAAGACATGGAATTGCCGAACTCCCTAGCTCTCTCCAGGCTGGATACTCCTTGGATTTAGTTTTCTTAGTGTTTTCTATCGGAATTCTTTTTTTTTCCCCCCTCTAAATGTTATTTATAATTTCTTTCAGGAATTTCTGCTGGGTGATGTTACTAAGTTAACTAAAATCCATGAAATTATTTACATAGCTAAAGGATATAAACTATTTGCAATTAAAATGTACACCAGGTAAATTTCAGGCAATTTTTTAAAAATATTGCTGTTGTAATTATACTAAACTTTTTTTTTTTTATTGTTGCTCTAGGTATATTTTAACTTTATATGTTTACCTGGTTGAACATGAAATCTTATTATTCCATTTTTTTTAAAAATGAGATTTGTGGTATTTAATTAGAGCTTTTTCTCTTTTGCTTTCTCCTTAACCAACTAAGTAACAACTGTAATATTAACACACTGAGGGCATTATGTATATAAGCAAACATTTTAAACAAAAGGCCAGTAAATTTTTTGCTTCCTAAGTAACCAGGAACTAAATTCAAACATTTTAAACATTTGAAAAAATAAGTTGTGTGAAATACACTCGGTATTAAAGTGATGAAAAATAAATGAAAAATGTCTTTTTTTCCCTGAGTTATTTAGTACATCATATTATTGACTTAGACATAAAACTTTGGGTAGCATACTTGAAGCCTTTAATGGGATATTTTATGATAGATAAAGCCAGTGATTGAATTATCTCCCTATAGGGAAAAATAAATTATAAAAAACCTTCTTCAATATATATCATTTTTCACATTTATTTCATCTTATAGCTTTCAGACTATTTATCAATATAGTAATTCAGCTTGCTTCTATTTGGATAATGATATCTAAACTCCATCACTGTTTAAATATCTAAAATAAGCTAGTCAATAGGAAGAATCAATCTTGGAAAAGATTGCACTACTGGGATATATTGATTTCTAGCTATAGAATATATTTCATGACTGTTTTTATAATATATTTCACTGTAGTACAATATATGACAAATACTGAAATAAAAGTGTGTCTGTGTACTGAATATAGAACAACAACAACAAATGAGTGAATAGGAAAAAAAATAACAAGAGCTTAAAACTGCTGAGTTCAAAGATGAGAGGTAGGGTACCTACTATTAAGCACCAAACTTAGGTTCTGGAGCAATTTAAAAAGACAAAAAAGACTAAGGAAGATGCAGCCCAAAAATTTACTTATGATGTTATAAAATGTTGTAATAAAATATTTAGAATAATTTAAAATAGGACCCTCACCTCCAGTATTATACAGACTTGTCCAGGCAGTCACAATTATAGCCCTGAGCCACCCACAGTCACAGGAGTGTTTGTATGGCTCCCATATCAACCTAGGCTCTCTAAATCCCCACACAGTGAAGAACAGACCAAAATTTGTGTTCTTTCTTTCTTTCTTTCTTTCTTTCTTTCTTTCTTTGACATACAGAGATCACAAGTAGGCAGAGAAGCAGGCAGAGAGAGAGAGAGAGAGAGGAGGAAGCAGGATGCGGGGCTCAATCCCAAGACCCTGAGACCATTACCTGAGCTGAAAGCAGAGGCCTAACCCACTGAGCCACCCAGGTGCCCCGACAGGCACATCTTGAAGAAGAGGAAGACGCAGGGTTACTCATATCAGTCCCTTTCCTATACCAGTCTTTCTGTTAACTCACAGGACTTCTGTAGGCAGTCAAGAATGCAAGGACAAAACACCTTCCCAAGGAGAGGAGTGCAGGAAAAAGTACTCTTTACTTGATAGAGATATTTAATTTTATTTTTTATTTTTTTAAGATTTATTTATTCATTGGGCAGAGAAAGAGAGAGTGCACACAAACAGGGGGAGCAACAGAGGGAGGGGGAGTGGGAAAAGCAGACTCCCTGCTGAGTAGGGAGCTGGATTTGGGGCTGGATCCCATGACCCTGGAATCATGACCTGAGCTGAAAGCAGTCAATTAACCAACTGAGCCACCAAGGTTCGTCAGTAGAGGTATTTTAAAAAATCAAACCAAAATTCATTCTAGGGACAAATGGATCATATATTAAGATTTAAGATTTGTTCATTTGCAACTTTAGAAAATAGGTTTCACTCTCAGCAACATTAAAGTCCTGTTTGACCAGAGGGTTTTTTTGTTGTTGTTGTTGTTGTTTAGTTTTTATTTATTTATTTGACAGACAGAGATTACAAGTAGTCAGAGAGGCAGGCAGAGAGAGAGGAGGAAGCAGGCTCCCTGCTGAGCAGAGAGCCCCATGTGGGGCTCCATCCCAAGACTCTGGGATCATGACCTGAGCTGAAGGCAGAGGCTTAACTAACTGAGCCACTCAGGCGCCCTGACAAGTGGTATTTGAATGCACAGAGTTTTAAAAGTCATAATTTAACTTTTAGTAGAAATAGTTATTTTTAAATATGTGTCTTTAATTTTTTTTCTGAAAGTGCTTATGAGAATGTATCTTGTTACCACAGTGTTCAACTTAAGCATATCATCAGATACTTAATTTTGTTTATATAAAGAAAACATTTTCAACATTATGAGAATGGAAAAATAAATGATTGATGTCCTGAGTAGTAGCATTAACTTACTAGCATAGTTATTTAAAATAATGAATACTACCTCAATCACTACTTAGTGTATAAGTCACTATGGCTGCAAAGTAGTTTAATAGCTTGCAAGTTTAACCATATACTCTTTGTGTGTGTATATCTTTCAAGGACAGAAGCCAGAAGTCAGACAATAAGATACAGTATAGATACGACAGCAATTCGATTTTTAAAAATTGTCTTGCATCCCTAGGAGTGTAAGATTCCAAATATCCTTATTTAATTTCAGAAATTGACAATTCTCACTTTTATCTATATAAATTACATTCTGTATAAAGTGTCCACAGATAGTTTTAATTCTATGGTATATACCACCTTCTTTCAAAATTGATCAGTGGTTGTGTTTCTCATTTTCATTTGGTCTCTTCTTAGGAAATACAAATTCCTTTTATTCTATTTTAATTGTAACTTAATTAAAGAAGCAAATCTGCTAAAACATATGCAAATAGAAATTCTCACTAAAAATGGACGGAACTATTTCCTCTATTAGAATGCATATTCTGTTTTAAGAAAAGGAGCTAAAAGTAAGAAAAAGAAATATTTTCTGAAGCTTCATTCCAGGCAATCATAAAAACAATCATGTTGAAGAGGGGAACAAAATTGCCATACTGGTTTTTAAAAATAAAGATATACTACATGAGATTAGTTATATCCATTGTTCTCTCTGTGTCTCTTTCTGTCTTGTTTCAATCTGTCTCTCATCTCTCTTTTTCCCTCTATTTTTATTTCTCATGTTTTTTTGGTACAGAAAATTTTCAAAAAATGGAAGTTAAAATAATATTGTTAATTAAATATTTATTGTTTATAAGGCAGTTATCTACTAAAGTGATTTGAAGCCATTTGTGTAACTAGTCATGAATATAACACAAAAGAAATTGGGATTAAAATTGCTGTGTCAATAGATCTTAATAATGACATTTCTGGCAACTAAATCAAAAGATAAATGTTAAGTTTTCATATTTTATAAATTTGGTTATATGTTTTCTTTTTCTTCCTTATAGCACTTTGATAAGGTAGATAAATTATCTGTCCATTGTTTGACAAAGAGATACTGAGTTACCTGTAACAGTGCAAAGATCCAACATGCAGGTGACTGGCATATACAGATATTTAAATTGGTAATAAGTTTTACTGCTTTTACTATGGTTTAGAGCCTCATTACTCAAGTGTAATTCATGGTCCAATACCATCAGCATTGCCTTGGAGCTTGTTAGACCTGCAGAATCTCAGATTCCATCTCAGATTAATTAATCAGAATCTACATGTTAACCAGATCTCTGGGTGATTTATATGCACATTAAGTTTGAACAGTCCTGTTTAGAGTATCTAAATAAATTTAGAAAATTAATCTTAAATTTAAATTAGTCTTAATTAATCTGAAAATTAATTTTACCAAAATAATAGCAGGAATCTATAACATACATAACAAAAATGTTCCTTATAACATTTAAACAACTCCAAAAGAGAGGTAATTTAATTGTGTTTCACTCCAGGTAGATTCAGTTTCATCTGATATGGAACTATTTATTTCCAGTTTCTCTTTTTTCATGTCATTTCTCTATCGAGAACATTATGGTAACTGAGCAATTTTGTTTAAAAATTTTTCAGACTTTTTGGGTGGATAATTGCTAATAATCCAAAAGTCAGATGCTCTCATTTGGAGTGTTTTGCAAAACATATTATGTTTCTTTGTCGAAGCTCTCTAAGACTAGTTATTTTCTTCCCATAATATCTTGCAAATGCCAATTGGTGTTAAGCCAACATATCTGTTTTTACTGCCTTTAGATATTTGTTTGGCTCTGCTTCTTGTCAGAAGCCTAGTTTTCTCAGCTAGATTTTTTTTTTAATGTCTGTTTCTAAAACACTATTCTTTCTACAACACTGTATTAGTGGAAAGATAGATATCATTGGGATGCTTACCTTTTAATATGTTAAGCTAAGAAAGGACAATCTGAAAGACCCGCGGATCCCCTTACCCAAGAATCCAACACTGCCACTGGATGCAATCAGCAAGAGGTTCTTTATTGTTACGCAGGCGCCTGCGGGTGGTCAGCAGCTCCTGCTAGCTGAGCACACCAGGCTGGGGTGGCGCCGGGTTTTTTATAGACAGGTACAAACAAGTTTTGGGTGGGGCGCAACTGATTGGTTGACAGTTAGAACTTTTGAAAAAGGCATACCTGGAGTTTGCTGATTGGCTTTGGGGACCCGCGCGCGCGCGCGCGCGCGCCTGCGCAAAGAGAGAGGCGGGAAGGGGGAACAAGCTGATTGGTTCTGAGGGCCCGCGCGCGGGAGGAGAGAGGCAGGGAGGGGGAACAAGAAGGGGGAAGATAGGAATGCCATCATGGCATCTTCTATTATTTCTATAAGCCAAGCAGTTACAGAAGGGCAAAAGAGCAATTAATAACCTAATTTACGCCTAAAAGCCAGCGGTTCACAGAAAAGCAAACAAGCTTATCCTATCTATCTTCTAGGGGAGGGGTCTTTCAAATCATCACTAGTGAGAGAAAAGTACACTCTAAAAACTGAAATGTATTTTCAAAAGAGCAACTATACTCAAAATATTATAAGACTTTACCACAAGGAATAATGTAATCTTTTATTACCAAAAAATAGGATGACTTTTTTGGGTTGAAATGATACATCAAAAGTAAGAACCTACAATTACATTTAAACTATGTTTGCATTGGTTATTCCTATGAGAAAGATTTCTACTCAAATAGCAGTCTTTATAAGTAAAACATACAAAAGCAAATGGACATTCAAAATAAGATCTTCCAGTGTAAGGAAATTCAATGACCAAGAAGATATCTATCAGAAATGTACAGTTGTTTTGTTTTGTTTGTTTTATTTTGCTTTGTTTTTGTCTGGGTGTAATGGTATACAGTCTAGGTTGGCAGACTAACCCAAGGGCAGAGCCAACCTGTAAGTGTTATTTTAATCACAGTAAAGAAATAACAAAACAAAACAAAACAACTGATATGCTTTGATGGTGGATCTTCTGTGTTCCACTCTGGGTATCTCTTCATTCCAAGAACTAAGTTGAGGAAGTTTCACTTTGGAACATGCTGTCCTTCTGGTAGAGGAAAAAAGTCAAAGAATTTGTGTAACTTTGCAGCATTTTTCAAAACTTGTACTAGATCCTGGCATACTTTCATTGTTAGGTTACGGAGTCGAACACCCCTCAGTTAGAGAAGACTCGAAAATGCAAGTCACACAGCGAGGTTTATTTCCAGCTAGCTGGGGTCCAAGTATCTGCCTGGCGCATTGGGTTTCAACAAGGACCCGGAGCACTCAAAGCCAAGGGTTTATGTAGCATTTTCAAGGCACTTTTTCATAGCTACATACATCTCTTGTGCCCCACTTTGACAGTTTAACTTTGTTTAACATTTTACCACCCTGGTGTCACCCTGGCGGTTAAGTGAGATTTAGGTTTGGAAGAATTTTCACCTTAATTACATTTCCTTCTGCCTGAGCCTCCTACAGTTTTATGGTGGGGAGTGGGACCTTTGGCCTCAAGGTACTGAGCCATTGAAAAGATGGCCTTTTTGTTGTAAATCATCAGGACATTTGCAAACCAAGGGACACTGTTAGAGATACTCAGTAAAATGGCTTCCGGGTCTTCAGGATGGCCATTCTTATGCTAACCCACTCTTACAGTGCAAGGTGCCGGCTTTTGCTTTGCCAAGATGGCTGTACTTACTTCAGGGCCAGACCCGAGGTGGGTACAGCCTTGTTTTTCTTGGCCTCCACACCTGGAGCTGGTTTCTGGGACTTGTTCTGAAGTCCCCTGCGGGGAAGGGGAGTGGGGACAGGGTTAAACAACAAAGTTATTGTTTAACCTCAATGGAAGCCTCTGGCTAAAATAAAAATATAAAATAGGTCCTTACATCATATATTCCACTCATCCAAGTGTTATGCTTTCCCTTACCAGGTTAAAGGAAATCACTCATGAACTGTTTATAGTTCTTCTCTACAATGGACCATTAAGCCATGGATGCATATTTGCACCCACAATTGTGCAGAAAGTAATTGCAAAAATTAATGCAATCTGCCACATCATCATTATTGACTTATCCATAGGATTCTTTTACTCATTCTATTATCCATGGTTTTCTTGACTTGTTCTAACCTTTTGAGAACATTACCTTTATCCTCAATAACTATATATATGAGAATCCAAATTGAGAAAATCCAAGGAAAATATAATAGAACAAAATTTCTTTTAAATTTATCTTCCTCATGGACATAACATAGATGAATTGAAAATTGGGACAGAAAAACACATTACTAGGAGGTCCTAGTAATCATATCAAATGTACCTAATTTGATATACCTTAGCATATCAAAGGTACCTAATCGTTTCTTATGAACCGATCATAGGATAACATTAAAGTCATGATTGTTTTTTTTGTTGTTGTTTTATTGTCTTCTGTTTTGCATTCTCTCTGGAAGCATCCTTCAATATGTGCTTTTAATGTCCATAAACTACCGCAGTGTTTTAGTTGTAAAAGGCACAGCTGCATGATTTCTGTGTGAAATAATCACATCTTTTTATATCCACAGTCATTAATCCTTTTTACTTTCTAACAAACTCAGAATGTTGAATCGTTTTTAGAATCACATTTAGTATTTACAAAATGTGTGGATGTCCTTTGGTACTCACATCATGCTTATGAGCTACAGCTGGTCTAAAAAATAGGAATAAAAGTGACATTTGAACGCAAATTTTTAGTTGATTGAATAATATCTCAGTTTTTAAATTTGAATATTTTGTGTTATTCACATAAAATTCTGATGAACTTTTATAATTGAATACTTGAAAAAGAGTTACAATTAAGGTTAAGACTGCATTCTTCTTCTTCTTTTCTTTTTTTGCATTCTTTTTTCTCAAGACTGACTGTAAGAGTTTCAAAGGATATGAAGACCATAAAAATCACAAAAACATGGGTGCCTGGGTGGCTCAGTGGGTTAAGCCTCTGCCTTCAGCTCAGGTAATGATCTCAGGGTCCTGGGATCGAGTGCCGCATCAGGCTCTCTGCTCAGCAGGGAGCCTGCTTCCTCCTCTCTCTCTCTCTCTCTGCCTGCCTCTCTACCTACTTGTGATCTCTGTCTGTCAAATAAATAAATAAAATCTTTAAAAAAAATCACAAAAACATGGTAATTATATATAATTAAAAAAAAAAAACAGATCTCTTAGAGGAAAGAAATGGTCTTATTTCCAATATAGATTGAGTAGCCTTGTCAGAATATTTTAGGTGTTTAACAATACATGATTTATAACACTTGAAATTTAGCACGAACTACCCAGCTTACATCGCATAGTTGTTTAGTTTATTGTAAATAAGGGTTTAAAACAAGGTATTCATAAGAATAATTTGGGTGATTTAAACTGCCTCACAGGCTTCACTATAGGGAAAGCTTTTGTATACATGGATTAATGTTCAACTATACAGAAGAACTATGAGCGACTTATGAGTGGTTTCTCTTTATCAGGTTATTGGAAAGAATAAACAACTGCTACCTTTAATCAGCACATGTATCTTGGTTACAAGATCCACTAGAAAACAGTTTTGACTGGTAAAATGCTAACTTGTAAAAATTTAAAGCCTCCTTATTTACTGTTGGGCCCTAATTTAAAAAAAAAAAAAATGAAAGAGAGGAAGCCAACATTTATTGTACATAGTGTATGTGTTCTACCAGGTTCTATGGAGGCATCATATGCTTAGTCTTTTCAAACAGATGAGAGTAGGATATTGGTTCTTTCATAGAGATGGAAATGCTAAGGGCAAGTATAACTTTACAAAAGCCCCAGAGCAATCAAGTTAGAGGACTATGAGCTGTCAAGATTTACCTTTACATACCCCTGACTCCAAAACGCACATTTTCCTTTCTCTAATTATATCATATTTCCTCCAAATTAAAACAGCAACAATGAAGAATGAACTGTAAAACTATTAATATAAGTGTATTATGATCTACAATATTTTTTCCTTTAATTTTTTCTGTAGTCCATAATATATATTTGCTCTCAGGGTAAAAGGAGGAAAGCACATTTATCTGTACATCACAAACAAACATGGACTCTGAAAAACAAAGGAAACATTTTCTTAAATCTCCAGTAGATAGAGAATGGAAGCTGCTGTGACTCATGATGATGACTATGGGCCATCACTTCTCTATGGACATTGTTGATTGCTGAAACTTACATTAACATTTATCATTCATATTGTAACATGGGACCACTCTAGAATAGTAATCCTTGGCTCTTGGTACGTCATTTTCCAAATTATCACAGGACAAACTAATATCTGTAAAAAATGCTTAAATTAAAATTTTTTAAAGATTTTATTTATTTATTTGATAGAGAGAGATCACAAGTAGGCAGAGAGGCAGGCAGAGAGAGAGAGGAGGAAGCAGGCTCCCTTCTGAGCAGAGAGCCCGATGCGGGGCTCCATCCCAGGACCCTGAGACCATGACCTGAGCAGAAGGGAGAGGCTTAACCCACTGAGCCACCCAGGTGCCCCTCCTTAAATCAAACATTTTAACCTGCTTTTCAACATAAGATTATGCTACTCCTCTCTTTCTGTGTGATGAATGACTCAGCTGAAGTCCCACTAAGGAATTTTTACCTGAAACGTGAAGATGTACAAAGGGATGTGGTATTTAAATGACTGTTTTGAGAGATATTTCCTTCCTCACCATGTGTGGATAAAGATTGTAGGATGAAGGCTCATCAGTTTGTGAAAGAAGTGGAAAAGGAGGTTTCTGTTCATCACAAATAAGACAAAATAGCTAAAATTACTAGAAATGTACACATATGGACTGAAGTGCTTTATTCTAAATTTTAAGGAATTGAGGTGAATAACAGAGATGAATACCTTGCCAAGAACTTTTGAATTCTGACTGCAATCTAGTCATATTCTAAATCCTTTATAGATATTATCTGTTTCATGTTTCCAGCTGCTCTTTGAGGAAGAAATACTCTGCTCATGTTACATGAGAGGAAACTGAGTCAAGTTACACAATTTAGGATCATTCAGTTACTAAGTAGAAGTCAGTATTAAACCCAAATCTATTTGGCACTAAAAGTTGGCACACTTACGTCTAAACTACGATAATTAATTCTCTATTTTTCTTTCTTCCAGCACCTCATAATTCAGTGAAAGAGTCCATTCTAGTGGTCTAATTATCTCTTCTGCTAAATGATGTATAGTTTTTCCATTCATGTTGGACACCTCCAATAATAAGAAAATTCACCACTATACAAAAAAAGACAGAGTGAAGATGACTTTTCACATATTTAAATGGCTTTCTTAAATCTCCAGAAGGCAAAACTAATTTCCAATAAATCAATTGAACCCATATTTTGAATTTAATATATTACTGAATTGAAGAAAAGATTAGATATTATTTTAAAGAATAGGCAATTAAGTTTCCTTCTGTCTACAGGAATCCATAGAAAACATGAATTTAAGGAGGTTAAACACAGATATTTAGATGTAAATTTCTAAATAGAATCATCTGAAAACAGGAAATCATTCAGAATTTCATTTTAGTCATAATACTAATATCATGAACTTACTAATCACTCAGAAAACTTTCTGATGAATAAATATTTAAATCATTCTCACTTCTTTCCTATGGCTACACTGTTTTCTACTGTATAGTGTAAAATTATTTTTACTGATTGGGTATTTGTGTTGCTACAAATAATACAAATAAAGCCACAGTAAAAAACCTCTTGCATATTTTAGCCATTGTTTTTTTGGATAGATTCTTGAAAGTAGGTTGCTGAGTCATTGTTGGTAACTATTGCCAGATTTCTCTCTATAGCTACATCATTTTGTATGACTACAAGCGATATATCAGAGGGCCTGTTTCCTTCCTGTTTGCCAACAGCTTTGGCAAAGTCTTCAAACTTTTGGATTTTGGCGAATTCCATAATTGCACAGTGATATATCAATATATTTTAATTTGAGTTTCTTGTACTATTTTAACCTATATTTCCTGTATTTTCTGCATTATGAAAAGTGCTGCCATTAAAGCAACTTGGCAAGTCTTAGTCTTTAGCACTCACTATATAATGTTTTTCTTCTTTCCATTTAATAATATTTGGACTGAATTCTACAATATCAGATATCAAGACTATTTGTTTCCTTTTCATTTACATTTACATTCATTTCATTACATTTCCTTTGCTATTTTATTTTTAATTGTTCTTTTTTTAAAATTTTTTTTATTTTTTATTTTTTTGCATTTTACGTTTTATTTATTTATTTTCAGCATAACAGTATTCCTTATTTTTTCACCACACCCAGTGCTCCATGTAATCTGTGACCTCTATAATACCTACCACCTGGTACCTCAACCTCCCACCCCCCCCCCCGCCACTTCAAACTCCTCAGATTGTTTTTCAGAGTCCATAGTCTCTCATGGTTCACCTCCCCTTCCAATTTTCCCCCAATTCCCTTCTCTCTAACTCCCCATGTCCTCCATGCTATTTGTTATGCTCCACAAATAAGTGAAACCATATGATAATTGACTCTCTCTGCTTGACTTATTTCATTCAGCATAATCTCTTCCAGTCCTGTTCTTAATAAGACTTGTCTCTTGCTATCTTAGTCCATTTGGGCTGCTATCAAAACACCATAAACCAAGTGGCTGATAAACAGCAGAAATTTATTGCTCACTGTTTTGTTTGTTTCAGCTCTTGTAGTTAGGCTGTTTGACGTCCAGTATGCATGTCGGGATCCTAAAACAAATCGAGAATGGGACCTTCCAGAAGTAGCACTGTTAACTTTACTTCTGATATCAATAGACCTGAGCTCTTGCTTTATCTGCAGTTTATAAGCTGTTACTTAAAATTAGATAGTCACCAAGGATATGTCATTTTAAAATTAGTATTATTTTATTTATTTGATATTTTATAAAACTGGCTTGCCGATTTGTAAATAGGCATAATGCTACCAGAGCAGTGGTTTCCTGAGAGTAAGAGTAACCATCAAGTCTGACAATTATATGCTAGATGAATATCCAAGAATCGGAAAGTTCTTAGTGTTAATTTAAATACCATTGATATTTTTGGTCAACATTTGAACATAAAAAAAAATCAAAACTTAATTATGTTTTAAATTTCACCTTCAAAAATCCATTGTCTATACCCAAATCTTCCATGGAGGTTAATGATTTCCATAAAGCTTATTAACACATAATATTTATATGTTATGCCACATGTAGGAAACCTGTGAATTTAATTCATATATGTTTACATAACTGTATATGCCTATGTATGTTTTCTCTGCATTTTCAAGGTTCAATTGAAAATGGTTAGGGGCACCTGGCTGGCTCAGTCCTGAACATGCAACTCCTTAGCTTGGGGTTGTAAGTTTGAGTCTCAAGTTGAATATACAGTTTACTAAAATAAAATATATATTTTTTAAATGGCTAGTTTAATCATGTGCTTGGTCATGTTTCTATTAGTCATGCTGATCCACAGTAAGCATTTCTGAGTATGTACGATTTCATATCATGCACCCCCCCTTAAGTTCAATTTACATATTTTCTGTTCTTAATTTGCTTTTGTGCCACATAGGTGTTAGGTAAACTAAACTGTATGAGAAAGTCAATAAAATCTAGAGAAATTGTTCCACAAATGCTAGCTATTCAACATTTACCAAATAAATATTTATAGCCTTTAATAGCTCACGTAACTTCCTAGGCACTTGAGAAATATCCACGAAGAACACAAAAGTTAAACTTGTCTTTTGTTGCTTATCACTCTTTGGTTTTACTATGTCTGTAATCTATACTGCAGATTATGGAAAAATTTACTATGTCTGTAATCTATACCTGCAGATTATGGAAAAATTAAAGTTAAGTGGAAAATGGAATAATTTTAAGTATTATTAATACAGGAGAGGAGTCACTCACAATTTTTGTGGACAAGCGGAAGCTGAGCAAGAGATCTGAAGGAAGTGACTCCAGCACCAATAGCTCGTTGGTCACTCTGGAAACACTACATCAACTGGCCGCTTCCTATTTCATTGACAGGGACAGCACACTTCGGAGACTTCACCACATTCAAATTGCATCCACTGCCATTAAGGTACGAATGAGTTTACCTTAAAATGATGTCATACGGTGATTTTTCCTAGCTCTAAAATGCATCTCTGTATATTTTCATATATCACTGATTGAAATAATTATGTTCTTAAAAAAAAAAAAAAGGTTTCATTTCCATTTGTCACACTTTATGTAATAGACGTCGATGAAATCATGGGTCTATAAATCTGTGACCGGATTTTTGGGTCAAGGTTTTGAATGCCCTAAGGTTAACTGAAATATACTTGGACTGTGTAAGAGTCTGGGTGCACAGATTCCCTCATAACGTATATGAGGATAAAACTTTGTTTTAATAACATTAGTTTATTTTGTGAATAGTCATACTTTATAGTATTTATTTAACAACATTGTGAGAAGGTGCCGCATTAGGCTCGAAATGGTCTGTGACACAGAAGTCATTAAGAAGTCTTGGTTTTGGGAATATCTCTCCCTGATACTTGAACAATATATTAAGAAGTACAAGAATTTGGGTATAAGTTTCTGGAAGTCAAGATGCAGCATAGTCTAGAATTAGTAGGTATACTGTATGTGTTCACTAGAATCCTTTCCTTCTGACCATACTAAGGTTGACTTTGCCAAAACTGAGAGAAAATAAGAATAAGGAGCCTTTTTTATTTTATTTTATTTTATTTTATTTTATTTATTTTTTTAAAGAGAGATAAACAGGCAGAGAGAGAGAGAGACAGACAGACAGTGGTTTCCAAAACATTAGGTTGTTTTTGACACATTTCTCTGGCAGTTTAAATCAACATGTTACCGTGTTTGGTCAACAGACATTGCCAAATAAAGAATCATCACAGTGTGATAGGGTGATCCTGCACTAAGTTAACAAGAGCAAAACAAAATATAAAGAGCATTTGAGGTTTCACCTGCAAGATTTCATAATCAATGTAAAAAGCAGTCATTAAATATATCATTCTATTGCTTTAAAATTTTAAAATTATTAGGTATGTTTTGTTTTATAAGTTAATCAAAAAAGCTAGTACTTAAGTATTTGGGGAATTCTAGGAAAAATGAGTCCAAGGAATATATTTTTGTAAGATGTTCAGGAGAGAATAAAATGTGATACAGAAACATCTCTAGCTTATGGGTTACACAAATAATATTTCCTCTCTTCCATATTGTTAGTAGATGAATTTGGGAAAAAGACTTTTATAGATATAAATTATACAATTATAGTAGTCTAGTTCTGATTGTAGGACTTCTGTTATATTGGATAATCAAGCATATAAATAGCATTTATAGATAAAACTGTAGCCAGAGTGAATGTAGATATTTTGGTTAATTTAAAAAATATTGTAAGATAGGATATTGTTAGAGATATTTAGCTTGAGTTTGCTGAGGACAAAGAGACTTTTTAAGAAATCAATTTCGATGATACAGTAACTTAAAGTGTATTTTCTAATAGAAGACATCATTTTTCTAAGTATCTTTATTATATGGCTATTGACTTTTTTTTTTTCTCAACACCAAGTAGAATTGTGCAATAGAGTTTTGTACTTTACTCAGTATGAAGTATTCTTTCACAGTTTATGTCAAAACTTAACAGAAGGTCACCAAGGACTTGGAATGGGACATGAGTCTGGAGAGGACTGGTCGCAGGAACAGGATTTTGGGGACAAAAGGCATCAGCTAGTCTCTAAGCACTAAACTACACAAGTTTGCATATTGCCCCTGAAGGTAGAGCTGGAGGATATTGGCCCGCCAGCCATAGGACTGGGCCTGGCTGGCTGCGTGGAGTTTCATCTAATGAGACATGAGGGACCCCTAGCTGCTGGAGAAGCCCGGAAGTCCCAAACTGGGACTTAGTGTTGCCCATCTTTAGCTGCCGGCTTGGGGTGGTTTTGGCGGATGGACCTCCTCCTCCCTGGAGGAGGAGCTCTATGCAAGAGCTTGGTACTGGACCCCAGCTCCACGGGTCTGGGAGGGCCTGGCAACCCCAGGTGGGATAAAGGGGTGTGTGTACTCCATCCACATGTGGAGCAGTTCAGGGTGGCTGGGGATTGGGAAAAAATGAAATGAGGTATGTGCCAATGATAACACCATGACTAAGAATAAAGTCACAGAATTATGTAGGGAGTACAGGGATGAGGTAGTGGGAAATGGGAAAGAGGGGAGGACCATCAGACTTTGCAGGATTTAATTAGGTCTGGATGGAGTTCTCTTCTGAGGCCGTTGTAATTTTAAGTGATTAGTGTTTTCTCTGGTGGGGTCAGCTGCTGTCTGGGTTACTGTAAAAGCTCTAAGGAGAGGCTCTTGAGGAGGTCTGCAGGTTCCTCCATGGCTTGCATAACTGTATGTGCCTGGGCGTTTTTCTGGGGAGAATATCTTTTATTTTCATTAGTTACCAAGTACGTCCCTACACAGATAAAAGATGTCTCTTCTCAATTATGACATTATAATTGCTTAGATGGAAGTTAACAGAATAGGAAGGCGAGAATGGGAATGGGATGAGAGTAGGGGGAATCTAAGGGCATCTAAGGGCATCAACTATTGAAATCCTTCATACTTGAACACATAGTTCACTGCAAAGTGCTTTGGGAGTACGTTTGAAATCAAGAGCTTAAGCCCTTTACTAAATCCCTAAAGGTTTAGTGCAGTGTTTGTATATTCAGAATTTTCAACTAAAGGTAGCAAGATCCACAGTTTCTCTGATAAGGCAAAATGTTCTGGGTTTGAAGTGCTATGTAGTAGGCATTGCATTTCGCCCACAAATGTGTGAAGTTTTCTCTTGATTTATAGAATTCAGGAAACAGAGTATGGTTAAAAAAGAAAGTCAAGATCATTATCAGATAACAGCACAAATATAATTAAATCTGCAAAATCATGCCGACTTTTATCATGCTAATTCTTGCAAAAACGCAAAAGAGCTGGACAAATAGTGTTAACTAGGAGCCAATTTTTAGAAAATGCGATAGAACAATTCGGTGTTTTTATCTCTTATAGTTATGAATACAAATATAGGCTGCAATTCATTAACACATCTGGAAATTTTAAAAAAAGAGGTTCAAACACCTATGTAGCCTAATTAACTGCCATATTATCCTAATTAACAGGATTTTTATCAAATATTCTTTCTCAATATTATTTTAATGCAATAACATGTCAAATACAATTTCTAGAATTGGCCATTTTCAGAAGATTCAATTCAATTGACTCAGGCTATCTAAAAGATTACATTACCACGCTCTTTAGGTTTATTGTGAAATAGTCTAATAAATTTAATCTGAAGTGATTGGCAATGAAAATATATATTCTGAGAAAATGTGATCTATCACCTCATGTGTCATGTGCATTTTCTAAAACTTCCTTAATACTCTATATTCTAAAAATCAGGTTACATGAGTGAATAAAATTAAATTTTTTATCAAATACTTAAAAATTTTACTTCATTTTTTAAAGATTTTTTAAAAGACTTTATTTATTTGACAGAAAAAGAGAGAGCACAAGTAGAAGAGCAGCAGAGGGAGAGGGAGAAGCAGACTTCTGCTGAGCAGGGAGCTTGTTGCAGAGATCAATCTCAGGACCCTGGGATCATGACCTGAGAGGGAGGCAGATGCTTCAGTAATAGAGCCATCCAGGCATCCCTTTATTTATTTATTTTTTTAAAGATTTTGTTTATTTATTTGAGAGAGAGAGAGAGAGAGAGCATGCACAAGCAGGAGGAGGAACAGAGGGAGGGGAAGAAGCAGGCTCCCTGCTGAGCAGGGAACCCACCATAGAACTCAATCCCAAACGCTGGGATCATGACCTGAGCCAAAGGCAGATGAGATACTTAACCAACTGAGCTATCCCGCCCCCACAAATACTTAAAATTTTTAAAAGAATTCAGTTGTTATTTTTTCAAAACAAGTACTGATGAATTTATTGTATTTCTGGCATTTTTCTTGTACAGAAAAAGAAAGGTGTTTAAAATTTTGGAGTACACAAAATTTTTCCAACAAATTTAGGAAAAAGCACAAATAATATGTTAAAATTACATTAAGGGTCAACATACCTGGTAAAAAAAAATCCGCTTAACTTATGTTTGGTGTCACTTAGCTTATGTAAGAGTGTTATAGGTGATGCTGAGAAGAGGCTCCCCAACTTTAGATCTACATTATTGAGATAATAAAAATCCATTAAATTAAAAATTTTAATGCTACTTATAAAAGGAGTTCTGATAATAACTTTCTAAGAGGCATTTTTGATATGTAAGTTATTTGTTCTTTGAGAAAAAAGTCAGTAAAACCTACAATTATTTTTAAAATTTTATTTCTATGTGTCCAAAGAACTTACTTTAAAAAGACATGGGATAAGAAAACTTACATGTAAACCATTCATAATAATTGAAGGTTTGATTTCATATATTAATTTCATTTTCAGAAAGGGTTCCCTTAGTAAACTCTTTTAGGATTTTTAAAAATTTTTTTCTAATTAATATATAATATAATTAATATATAATGTATTCTTTGCCCCAGGGATACAGGTCTATGAATCATCAGTCTGAGACAATTCACAGCACCCACCATAGCACATACCCTCCCCAATGTCCATAATCCAACCACCCTCTCCCCCTCCCACACCCCCTCCAGTCAACCCTCAGTTTGTTTTGTGAAATTAAGTGTCTCTTATGGTTTGTCTCCCTCCCTGATCCCATCTAGTTTCGTTTTTTCCTTCCCTCCCCCCCAAGAACCCCCACCCTGTCTCTCGAATTCCTCATATCAAAGAGATCATATGATAATTGTCTTTCTCTGATTGACTTACCTTGCTTAGCATAAACATTTTAACTTGCGTTCAAATTCAAGTGTCTTGGTACAATACTAATCATAAATTTAACTTAATACATTTAATAATTCTGACTTTTTTTTCAAACTCACAAAAGTATATCTGCAATTTTTTGTGTATACGTGTTTACTTGTTCCCAATATTTTTTAGCCTAAATGAATAATGTATTATTCCAAAATAATTAATATATATAAATTTAGTATCATAATAAATTCATAATTTTTTAAATAATTGAGATTCATATTTTTAAATATTCAGAAATTTCATATTCTTGATAATAATTTTCTACATTTTGTTATAGGCTTTTTATTTCTTTGTGCTGAGCTTTCTCTACTTTTGACAAAGGCCTAATTTGATAGAAAGCAGCATCAGAATCTGTCTATTATGTTTTTGTTTTTAGTCAAAATAGCTGATACAGAGTGGCTACCTAATGGTAAATTAGAAAAATCAAATTAAACTTTACTATTTAGATTAAATCCTTTTATTTTTTTAATGTAATCCCAGTATAATCAACATACAGTGTTACATCAGTTTCAGGTGTACAATATATGATTCAATACTTCTGTACATTACCCAGTATATGTTACATCTTAATTATACAAATCAGGAAAAATATTAAAAGTTCCTTTTATGATATTTTTCTGCCTCTGTTTCCTTCTGCTCCACTTTTCCAGCTGAGTTACTAGTATAAGTTATTTCCCGTGCCAAAAGCTATAGTCCTTAAGTCCATCATACTATGTTTTATGCTCCCTTACATCTCAGTTGTCATATTATCTTTAATCAAAACCCATTTGTGTTTATACTTCTTGTCATTAATTATTTATAATTATATATTCTGTGTCATAACTAAGTGCTGACCAAATTATCTCTTCCATTTACCAAAAAAAAGGAAAAATGAAAAAGCCTGAAAAACCTAAATTAATAGATGTATTTAATATTAAATAAAATTAAAAATCACTAAATAGACTTGCTTCTAACAAAGATGGAAGAACAGAGACTGAGTGCACCTTCCTACCTAACAAGATATTTTTGAAAAGATTAAAAAATATGAAAACACTGATTTTAAGAAGAACTTAAAAGTTCTTCTCACTGAAGAAGTTCTCACTGAAGAACAGGCAAAGAAGGACAGTGATCCTTGAGGGGTGGGAACAACCAAGGTGAGCTGTATGACCACCGAGCTTATTGTCTTGAAAGAGTTTCCCTGTGGTGTAGGGAAAGAAAATCCTAGAAGAGACCAAAAGATTCCATAGGTTGAGGGAAAACCTCAGAGTTTAGTGAGACCTGGTGTTTTCTAGTTTGCTGGGTAGAATGCCAAAAAGGGCAAAGCAGCGTAGGAACAGAACCCCAGAGAACTGCAGAGAGTTGCCTTGGGTATTTAACAGAATACTTTTGCGTGTATACATATGAGAAAATTACCAGACACCCGGGAAGAAACCACAGTACAGGATTAGAGAACAGTATCTGGCACTCACACAGGGCCTAGAAAAGTGTTTTTATAAGCCAAAATAGAAACAATCATTTGTGGAGCACTGACAAAAGGCCTGCCTCAGTTATAAGGAATACAGGCACATCTGAAATAAATTGTGGGTTTGATCCCAGACCACTGCAGTAAAGTAAAGATCACAATAAAGAGAGTCAAATGAATTTTTTTGTTTCCAGTGAATATAGAATTTATGTTTACCTTATACTCTTATCTATTAAGTATGCAAATAGCATTGTGTCTAAAAAATATACATACCTTAATTGAAAAACACTTCATTACTAAAAATGCTAACCATTATCTGAGCTTTCAGGGAGTCATAGTTTTCTTGTTTGTGGAGGGTCTTGTTTTGATGTCGATGGCTGCTGCTGGATCAGGGTGATGATTGCTGAAGGATGAGGTGGCTGTGACAGTCTTTAATAATAAGGGAAAAACAAAGTTTACCTCACTGAATAACTTTTCCTTTCATTATTTCTCTGTAGCCTGTGATGCTGTTTGATAGCATTTTATCCACAATAGAATTTTCACGATTAGAGTCAGTCCTCTTAAACCCTGATGCTGCTCTGTCAACTAACTTTATATAATATTCTAAATCTTTATTGTCACTTCAGTAGTCTTCTCAGTGTCTTCACTGGGAATAGATTCCACCTCAAAAAACCATAATCTTTGCTTATTCAAAACAATCAATTCTTTGACTGTTAAATTTTGGTCATGAGATTGTAATAATTCAGTCACATCTTCAGGTTTCACTTCTAATTCTAGTTTTCTCGGTATTTCCACCACATCTTACTTCTTCCACTGAAGTCTTAAACTCCTCAAAGTCATTGATGAGGGCTGACATCAATTTCTTCAAAACTCATGTTAGCATTGATATTGTGAACCCTTCTCATGAATCATGAGTGTTCTTAATGGCATTTAGAATGGTGATTCCTTTCCAGAAGTTTTCAACTTACTTTGTCCAGATGCATCAGAGGAATCACTATCTATGGCAATTATAGCCTTATGGAATGTATTTGTTAAATAATAAGACTTGAAAGTCAAAGTTACTCTTTGATCCAGAGAGTGCAGAATGGATGTTGTGTTTGTGGACAAGAAAACACTAATTTTCTTTATGTCCATCAAAACTCTTGGGTGACCAGGTGCATAGTCACTGAGCAATAATATTTTGAAAAGATATTTTTTTTCCCAGTAGGTCAACAGTGGTTTTAAAATATTCAGTAAACCATGTTGCAAACAGATGTACTGTTGTCCAGACTTTGTTGTTCCATTTATAGAGCAAAGCAGAGTAGATTTAGCATAATTCTTAAGGGCCCTAGGATTTCCAGAATGGTAAATGAGTATTGGCTTCAACTAAAAGTCACCAGCTGCATCAGCTCCTAACAATAGAGTCAGCTGTCTTTTGAAGTTATGAAGTTGTGAAGCCTTTCTAACAATGAAAGGCCTAAAGAAAATATTCTGATACAAGGCTGTTCAACTCCATTGAAAATCTGATGTTTAGTGTATCCGCCTTTGATAATGACCTGAGTTAGATCTTCTGGACAGCTTATTGCAGCTTCTCCATCAGCACTTGCTGCTTCACCTTGTATTTATTATACGGATGGATTCTTTCTTTCTTTTTTCTTTTTTTTTTTTTTATAGAATTTTATTTATTTCAAAGAGAGAGAGAGAGAGCACAAGCAGGAGAAGCAGCAGGTAGAGGGAGAAGCAGACTCCCTGCTGAGCAAGGAGCCCAGTGCAGAATTCTATCCCAGGACCTAGAATCATGACCTGAGCCAAAGGCAGACCCTAACCAACTGAGCCACCCAGGTGCCCCAGTGGCTTGTTTCCTTAAACCTCATGAACCAACCTCTACTAACTTTCACTTTTCTTCTTCAACTTCCTCAGTTCTCTCAACTTTCATAGATTTGTATGGACATACAACATACAACAGACTTAGGACCTTGCTCTGCATTAGGCTTTGGCTAAAGGAACTGTTGTCACTGATCCGACCTTCTATTTACACACTCAAACTTTCTCCTTATCAGCAGTAAAGCTATTTTGCTTTATCTACACCCCCCAACCAGCATTTGTGCGTTTATTTGAGTAGCACTTTTAATTTCCTCCGAGAGCATTTCCTTTGCATTCCCAGCTTGGCTGTTCGATGTAAGGGACCTAGATATCAGCTTATCTTGGCTTAGGGCATGCCTTTCTCACTAAGCTTAATCATTTCGAGCTTTTGATTTAAAGTGAGAGACATGCAATTCTTCCTTTCACTTGAGCACTAAGAGGTCACTGCAGCGTTATTAATTGGAGTCATTTCAATTTTGTTGTGTTTCAGGAAATGAGGAGGCCTGAGGAGAAGGGAGAGAGACAGGAAGGGCCAGTTGGTGGAACAAACAGAACACACGTATTTATTAATTAAGGTTGCAGTTTGTGTTTTCCCACCACCCAGATGGTTACAGTAGTAACATCAAAGATCACGGATCATGGAGCACCATAAAAAATATAATAATAATGCAAAAGTTTGAAATATTGCAAGAATAACCAGAATGTGGCACAGTGACACAAAGTGAGAAAAATGCTGTTGGAAAAATAGAATCAATATACTTGCCCAACAGGTGTTGCCACAAGCCTTCAATCTGTAAAAATTGTGCATCTGTGAAGCTCAATAAAGTGAAGCCAATAAACTGCAGTATACTTATAATTTTAGACAGTTTTTTTCTTGACCCTAACAGATTATAAAAATAAGATCCCAAATAATCAATCTGTTTTCAAGAACAACATTCCAGAACAAAGCTCAAGAATGTTTACAGGAATATAAACAAACATGTCCAACATGCAACAAAGTAAGATTCAAAATGTTAACAATTTAAAAGTTCCAGACAATGAAGAAGCAGAAAACGCAGACAATAATGGAGAGAGAATTCAGCCAACTAAAACTGACTTACAATGAACAAAGAGATTAGAATTAGCAGATAAGAATATTAAAATGTTTATTATAACTGCATTTTACATATACCAAAATAAAAGTAGAGACATGAAGGTATAAAAAGAACCAAATCAAACTTATTGAGATGAAGATTATAATCTTCAACATAAAAAATACACAGGATAAGATTAAAAACCTAAAACATGACATAAGATAAGATTTGTAAAATCGAGACACAGATACATAGAGTATACACAGTTACTCTCTAATGAAACACACAGAAAAAAAATGTGAAAAACAATAAACAGTAAGCTGTGAGACAATTTCATGCAGCTAAGAATATGTGTAATTAGAGTCTCAAAGGAAGACAAGGGTGAAGGGGGCGTGTATTAGGTACTGACTGCTGTGTAACAATACTGCTGTGTAACAAAACACAATATCAAATAAAACAATATCATCTCTCTTTTTTTTTTAAGATTTTATTTATTTCTTTGACAGACAGAGATCACAAGTAAGCAGAGAGTCAGGCAGAGAGAGTTGGGGAGGCAGGCTTCCTGCTGAGCAGAGAGCCTGACATGGGGTTCCATCCCAGGACCCTGAGATCATGACCTGAGCTGAAGGCAGAGACCTTAACCCACTGAGCCACTCAGACACCCTCACAATATCATCTCTGAATTGAGGGGTGGGGCAGGCGTTGTCAATGACCCAGGTATGGATTAGTTGGTTTCTTCAATCAGGGTGTCCACCTGAGCTAGATTTTCATCTTATTCTCAACTTGGGGAGGATTCATTTCTAAGCTTACGTGGCCATGGACACCATTCAGTTCCTTGTCCGTGTGAGGATCTTAGTTGGCACTTGGTGGGAAGTGACATTCAATTATTTGCCAGTGAACCCATACCATATGGCAGCTTATAACTACTTAATTTGTTTATTCATGTTCAGCAAGGAAGAGAGTCATTATAAAATATTACGATGTTATGTAATGTAACTATGGGCATATAATTATATAATCACATACGTTCTATCACCTTTGCTGTATTCTGTGTTGAGAAACAAGTCACAGTTCCCATCCTTTACTCAATGGGAAAGGATTACGGAAGAATGTACACACCATAAGGGAGGGATTCTGGGAGCCACTTGAGAATCTGTCCACCATAGGCAAAATAAAAAAAATAAGTAAATATTTGAAGAATTAATGTTCAGTTTTCAAAGTTGATCAGTATTTAAAACGTATAGATCCAAGAAACTCAAGAGAAAGCAAACATGAGAAACCTCAAGAAAATGACGACTAAAACACTTCATAATCAAATTGTGCAGAACAAATATTAAAGAGAATATCTTAGCTTTCATTAGTTATCAGGAGAGTTCCTGCATGGATAAAGACAGCTACTCACATAAAGCTTACTAAGATGGTAAGTGCTTAGATGTAAGTTAACGAGGTATGAGGATCAGGTAGAGGGGAACAATGCTAAGGATGACAGCATATTTCTTGGAAACAATGCAAGTGAGAAAACAGTGGACGTGTGATCTTTAAAATATTTTTTAGAATTCTGTTAAATTAGAGTTTATTTTTAAGGAAAAATGTCTCAAAAAAAAAAGGAAAATATATTTACAGATGTATAAAATTTGCAAAAATTCTGGGGTGCCTGAGTGGCTCAGTCTCTAAGTGTCCAACTCTTGGTTTTGGCTCAGGTCATAAACTCAGGGTCATGCGATCAAGCCCTGCACGGGGCTCCATGATCCCTGTAGAATCTGCTTGAGATTCTTTCTCTCTCTCCCTGCCCCTCCTGCGTGTTCTTTCATTCTCTCTAAAATGAATAAATAAATAAATAGTCTTTAAAAAAAAAAATCTATAAGAATTTCCCCCGCAGACTTGAACTAAAGAAATGATGTTGGAAGTCTCTCAGTCAGGAAGGAAAATGATGCCAGTCAGAAATATGAGGTCTGCACAAGGAGTGAAGAAATATGGTAGGGGTACCAACATGGGTAAGGCTGTCTTTAATTATTATTATTTAAGTCTCTTTAAAAAAGAATCATTTCTTTTAACAAAATTAAAATCAATGTGTTGTGAAGTTTCAGTGTATGTAGGAATAAATAGTAGCCTAACAGTATTATGAAACCAGAAGAGGAGGAATGAAAGTACATGCTTATGTGGCTTTATTGTTATCCATGAAATGGTGTAATATAATTTGAAGACAGATGATAAGAATGTATACTATGAATCTTAAGGCAACCACTAAAATCACAAAATAGAGCTGATAAAAAAATGACATAATAGAATTATTTAAACATTAATTCAATAGAAGTGAGAAAATTTTAAAAAATGAAAGGATAGATGGGAAAGATAGAAAACAAAAACCAAGTAACAGACTTTAAGTATATCGATAATCTCACAAAATAAAATAGCCTAGCCCCTCCTATCTCCATCATCACATCAGATTAAAAAGTAAATAAAATAAAATTTAAAGAATAAATAAAGGAAGATCCAACTTTACGTCACCTACAAGAAAATTACCTGGAATTTAAAAATGAGTTAAAAGTAAAATGCTGCTAACCCTGGAGTGACTACTTTAATGTAAGAAAAATATGTATTAGAAAAGATATTACCGGAGACAAAATCATTTCATAATGAAAAACTAGTTAGTAATCCAGAGGTAACTATAATCCTAAACATTTATGCCCCTAGTAGCATAATTTCAAAATACATGAAACAATAAATTACAGGGGAGAAAAATGTAATAAGAAATCCATAATTATAGTCAAGGATTTTAACAGCCTTCTCTCAATCTTTGACAGAATAAGTAGAGAGAAAATGAGCAAGAGAATAATAGATTTAAACAATACTATCATTCAAGCCTTGTAAAGCATGTAGACAGTTATCTGGAAAATTCTCAAATATTGAAAAACTAAATAAGAGATTTCCCAATAACCCATAATTCAGAGAAAAAGTCAAAAATGGTATGAGGAATTATTTAGAGCTGAATAAAATAATGAAAATACAACATATCAAAATCAATCAAATATTGGTAAAAAAAAGTACTTAGGGGGCTATTTGCCAGAAACAATATTTTTATTAGGGGAAAAACGTGATAAAATAATGACCAAAAATTCCATACTAATCGAAAGATAAAGATGAGCAATTAAATCCAAAGTAATCAGAAGAGTGAAAAGAAAAATAATCAAAATAGGAATCAATAAAGTAGGAAACAGAAAATCAATAGGTAGGGGCACCTGGGTGGCTCAATTGGATGGGCCGCTGCCTTCGGCTCAGGTCATGATCTCAGGGTCCTGGAATCGAGTCCTGCATTGGGCTCCTTGCTCAGGGGGGAGCCTGTTTCTCTCTCTGCCTCTGCCTGCTGCTTTGCCCGCTTGTGCTCTCTCTCTCTCTCTGACAAATAAATAAGTAAAATCTTAAAAAAGAAAGAAAGAAAGAAAAGCAATAGGGAAAGAAATGAAACCAAATGCTGTTTTCTTTTTAATGTGTATCAATAAAACTGATTAACATTTAACCAGAATTATCAGGAAACAGAATAGTGAATAGACAAATTACCAATATCAGGAATAAGAGAGGTTACTGATTATCAGTGTAAATTATACTGATATTGATATAAATGTTAACAAGGACAGATCATAAACAACTTTGTGATTATAAATTTGAAAACTAGTGGACACATTCCTTGAAAGACACAAATTTCTAAAGTTCATTCAAGAATAAATACTTTGCCCCTAAATTTATTAAGCAAATGGATGTTTAGTTGAAAACATTTTCTGCAAAGAAAACTCCTGGCCAAAATTTCTTCACTATTGAATTCTAACAAATACTTTAAGGAAAAAGTAATAATATACACACCTTTTCCAGAACATTCAAGAGAGTTTAAAAAAAGATCTTTAAATTCACATTACTATGATATCAAAGCCACACAAAGTTACCATAAGGAAATAAAACTACCAATATCTTCCATTCTTTCAGAAATAAATATTTTTAAAATGTAAGCAATTTGAAACTAACAATATATCAAAAGGATTCTTCATCATGACTACTTGGGATTTATCCTAGAAATTTAAGGTGAATAACATTTAAAAATCAACCAATATGGGGTGCCTGGGTGGTTCAGTGGGTTAAAGCCTCTGCTTCAGCTCAGGTCATGATCCCAGGGTCCTGGGATACAGCCCCTCATAGGGCTCTCTGCTCAGCAGGGAGCCTGCTTTCCTTCCTCTCTCTCCTGCCTCTCTGCCTACTTGTGATCTCTCTCTCTCTCAGTGTCAAAAAAAAAAAAAAAAAAAAAAAAAATTCAACCAATGTAATTTATCATATCAACAAGGTACATATAGAGATAGATGATGGATAGATAGACATATGACAGAATCTTCTCAAAAGATGAAGAAACATCTGACATAAGATTCTGATTAAAAAAACATACACACAACTCCTAGAAAACTGGAAAGAGAAAGGAACTTCCTCCACTTGATAAAAAGCCTATATGAAAAACCTTTATGTAGCTGAGATGATACTTAATGGTAAAAGAGTAAATACTTTAAAGAGAGTAAAAAGAGAGTAAAAAAGTAAGAAGAGTAAATACTCTCCTTAAGTTCAGGAACAAGGCGAGGATTTTGGCTATCACCCTGTATAGTGTAGTAGAATAATATAAACTTCCTGTTAATAATAATATGGAACATGCTAGTAGTAAATATTATAGTATAGGTTCCCACCAGTGCCATCAAGAAATAAAAATAAATCAAAATTCAGATTTTAAAAGATTTAAACTTTATTCACAGAAGACATGAGTTTCTGTAGAAAATCCAATGAATTTTTGTTTAATTACCAAACATTAAAAGGGGATATTAGTTATAGCATACATGATTAATTTATCAAACCAGGTATATTTCTATTTACTAGCAAAAATCAGAAGTTGAAATTAAAGGGCACCTGGGTGGCTCAGTTGGTTAAGCAACTGCCTTTGGCTTGGGTCACGATCCTGGAGGATAGGTATCAAATCCCCTGGGGACTCCATATTCAGTGGGCAGTTTCCCCTTTTGACCCTCCCCCACTCATGCTCTCTCTCATTCTCTCTCTCAAATAAATAAATAAATAAAATATTTTAAAAAAAGAAGTTGAAATTATAATTGATAAAAGATTTAAAAGTCTTGTATACTGAAACAAACAAACAAACAAAAACCCTTAAAAGCTAGTATTTAATTACTTTATTATTTTCATTATTTTACTTTAAGTACACACATACGCACAATACATGTATGTATACCCATACATATATGCATATATCCATCTCCCAAAGTGTCCTCTCTCTTTGTGTGTCTCTAGTTCTCAATCATACTATTGTCTTCTGCCCTCCATTTTTTGCTGATGAGTAGTTAGCCCTCATTACTGCAATTTTATCTTGAATGCAATGCTTCACTTTCTCTGGCAGATTTTAAGGTTTTCCTTTTAGTTTGGTCCTTCAAAAGATTGACTGTAATATGCCTTGATGTGTTTTTTTTCCCTCCTTTCAAGACTTCTCCTCTGAGGCTCTCAGGCTAGACTGTTTGATATTTTCCTTACAATCTTGTACTGATTCACATTACCATTCTTTTTTTTTCTTTGCTCATCAGTCTGATTAAATTCTAATAGCTTTGAGTTTTGAGTTTATTCATTTTTTCCTTAATTGCATTGTCTAACGTAAAGCCAATCAAATAATTTGTTCATTTATGATATAATATTTTTCATTTCTACCATTTATATTTGTTTATTTTTTATAGTTTCTCTTCGTTGAAATTCTCTACTTGATTTTGTATATTGGGCCTAACTTTCCTACTAGCTATTTTAGCATCATCATTATTATTTTAAAATTCCTGTCTGGGGATTTCAACCTCTCATTCATATCTGAGTTTTTTCCGTTGACTTGCCTGTCTTGCCCATTGAGTTCACATTTCTTTCTTTGCACATTTTATTATTTACCATTGTGTATAAAAACAGAAAAGAACCACAAAAATATGGAAAGCATTAAAGTAAATATTATTTCCTGTGAAAATAAGCATACTTCTTCTATTAGGCTTCTATTACGTGTGGCTGAATCAGACTAATTTGGAATTGCACTTTTTTGAAAACCTAACTTAATCAACTTACATCTGGCTTAAAATAGTCTGAAGGAAGCATCAGTTCTTTGCATTTAGAAGAGCTTAAGTTCTGATCAAGAGTGAGATTCAGAGGACCACATTTTTTTTCAACCCAACTACCAGGTTTTTGAGTCATGGGGAATTTTTATGCTCTAAGAAATAACTAGGAATCTCTTGGAACCCTGCAGAATTATCTTTGCACTCCAGTCTTGTCCTGGCTTTCTACTGGAAGGTGATTTTCCTCCTTGCTGTCCTGTCCCTGGTATTTAGAAATTCAATGCCTGGTACTTGGTCAAAGCTTAGAATACCTCAGAAATATCATTATCGGCTCTTCCCATTTTGCGCCCCGTACTTGGTGAAAAACAAAAGTAGCTTGGAGGGTTTCTCCCAGTTCTGTTGTTCTGCTCTGACTGTTGGCTGCCACAGCCTTATCCTTGGGGAAAGCCTGTGCGCTTTGGAGAGATTTCTCTCAGCTTTGCTGCTTTGCACCGGGTCACCCATATACCCTCCCGGTGTACTTAGTAAAGGCTCATGACCATTCCACTGGGTGGTGTCAGCCAGTTGGGGCGTTCTGGTATTTTAATCCATCAGATCACAAATATCACCGTTAAATACTTTTTTCCTCCTTACTTCTCTTTATCTTAACAGTTGCAGATTTATCCTCTTCCCGCTCTATTGCATCTGGTGATGACCGCAGCCATGTCTCCCTTTCCTCCCAGAAAGAGCTAATCCTTCTGGATTCAGTTCATTTATAGTATCCACTGTTCTTGAGTTAAACAAAAACTTTGAATTTGAGTTTATCTGACTTACTTTCACTGTTAGGTCGAGAATGATAGTCTCTTGTGATTTTCTACATCCTAAATACAATTGCAAGTCCTTTTAGCTTTTGCCATTTTGTCCTATTTCCCTCTGTCCCATGAGAAATAAATAAATAAATAAATAAATAAATAAATAACACCATATTGTATTACATTAGCTTCTTTCTCATATAAGGTCATAGAGACTTTCTAGAGGTATTAAGACACTTCAATTTTTTATTATGGACTCCATTACCTTTCTGGAATTACTTCCTGGTGAAGTGCATGGGCTCCAGTATGATGTATCTTTCTTCCCCCTTAGAAACTTGAGAAGCAATTAAAAAGTACTTGAAGAAATCACCAAGACTGAAGTTAAAATATAAGCCTTATTTTAAGTCCTCATGTTAAAGAAGCTGTCACAACAGGCTTCCAAACTGTTCTCTGCCGATTAAACTTAAATAACTAGCACTTTCCCTTAAGGCAGAACCTGTTCCCATCAGCATAAACTGTGAAAAAAGAGACAAGATTATAACTTCTCTGGTGAATCTACCCAAGTGGTATTTCAGAAACAACATAGTTGAACTTGTACAATCCCACCCCTCGACACTCCTGATCAAGTATTCTTTTATCTTTCATAGGAGATATTGAATATTGGAGGGAGATGGACTATGAAAGGGCGTCAGATTTACCCTAACAAAATTCTTTTTTTTTTTTCTAAAGATTTTATTCATTTATTTGAGAGAGAGAAAGATCACAAGTAGGCAGAGAGGCAGGCACAGAGAGGGGGAAGCAGGCTCCCTGCTGAGCAGAGAGCCTGACACGGGGCTCTATCCCAGGACCCTGAGATCATGACCTGAGCCAAAGGCAGAGGCTTAACCCACTGAGCCACCCAGGTGCCCCACCCTAACAAAATTCTTGTCAAGGAAACTTTCGACAAAGTAAAATACACTTCCTCCTTTAGCAACTTCTAGGACATCTTCCTTAGGTTAAATATGACCAGGGCCCGAAAGTTCTCAAAGTAATCCTTGAGATTATATAAAATGTGACCACTTTTCTTGTCTTTATATTACCATCTAAATAAGTTTGTGTTATTACATAGTACATTATCCCCTCCATGAAAAACGATTAGATAAGCAATTAGTTGACATAAAAAAACAATAAATGTTGATTACAATCACCCTGCCTTCATCCAGGAAAACAAGGCTGTTTTGATTTTGGTTTTTTGTTTGTTTGTTTTGTTTCAATGTAACTATCAATGTTAGATCACTAAATTTATGCAAATCTTTTGTTGTCATTTAACCTTTATTTAGAGATTGGAGGCAAAAGTCAATAGCATTGTGTCAGAGGTCATGTCTTTCTAGTAGAACTCCAAACTGGTTTATTAGAAACAATGATCTGGAACAAAGACTCTCACAAGCAATACTTTAAATCAATAAACTCTTGAACTCTATTTCTTCCTACATATAAATTCAACTTATAGTTTCCAAAGGAATATAAAACGAGCAAATGTCAAGTGATACCACCAAGAAAGGGCTCGTTTATTTCACTAAGCCCATTTTGGCTGCCCACTATTCTGGTCACTATGCCAAATATCAGCAGAGAAACTAAAGATAAGCCTAAAACTTACCTGGAGGCTACATTTATTTGCGATACCTACATTCCCTGTCTCTTAGTTGCATTTGTATATGTGTATGTGTGTTCTCCCACGTGAATGTGTGTGTGTGTTTGGCAGTATTTATTAAGAGAGTTCTGAAATGCCGACTGAAACTCTCCTGGATCCCAGTTTCCTTGCAACCAACCAAACGAACCTGATCTACAAAAGTCCAACTGCCCTAGAAAACTGAAATAAACATCAGTGTGCACATGCGAATATTCCTCCAAAAATTAAAATACCTCTTATAAATAAGTACCAAAGGGGAAAAACCTTCAAGTCTAGTTCAAATATTTCGTTGAATGCACAAAGAAGACTTTGATTTTATTTCTTAAGTATTTTCGTTCTTTAAAGAGGAAATGAACGATATTAAAATATAGTTACAATCAACAAATAGAGACTATAAGCATTCCTTGAACTTCTTCCCAATTCAGTGCATTACGCCAAAAAGAGACAACTACATAATAATAGGTGGTATGATTTTGTGTAAATTTAGTGTTCATTTTAAAAACAACCTTACTGAGATATAATTCATATACCATATCACATATTTAAAGTGTCCAATTAATTGTTTTTTTAGTATATTCACAGATGTGTACAATCGTCACCACAGCGAAATTTAAAACATTTTCATCATCTTACGAAAAAAAAAAAAATTGAAACAACCAAGACCCTTTAGCTACAATCTCCCTCTGTTCTACCCACCCACACCCAGCTCTATCTAATTTCTATCTCTATAGAGTTTCCTATTCTGAGTTTTCATATGAATAATATCATGTAATATGTGGACTTTTGGGTCTGCCCATTTTCACATATCTTAATGTTTCCAAGCTTCATCCAAACTGTTGCATGAATCAACATTTTTCCCCTTTTATGGCTGAAATATGAAGAATATTTCATTCTATGGATCTAACACATACTTTATTCATTTATCTGTTGAGGGACATTTGAGTTGTTTCTACTTTTTGGCTGTTATGAATAATGCTGCTATCAGCATTTGTGTATAACTTTTCTTGTGGACACGTTTTCACTTCTCTTGGATATATATACCTAAAAGTGTAATTCCTGGGTCATGTGGTAACTCTGTTTAATTATTTGAGGAACTTACATACTGTTTCCAAAACTGCCACACAATTTTATGTTCCCCCTAAAACATCCAAGGACTCTGATTTCTCTATGACCTTGCCAACAATGGTTATGATCTTTGATCTACACATGCTAGTGGGTATGACATGGTATCTCAGTGGGGTTTTGTTTTGCATTTGACTAATGACATCACTGAACATTTTTCATATGTCTATTGGCCACTTGTGTATTTTCCTTATAGAAATATCTGTTCAGATCTTTCATTCATTTCCTAATTTGGATTTTGTCTTTTTTATCATTGAATTGTAACAGTTCTCTGTGTATTATAGATACAATTCTCTTATTGGATATATAAATAACAAATGTTTTCTCCTTTTCTGTGGGTGGCATTTTTACTTTCTTATGAACAACGAAAGTTTTTAATTTTGAGGAAGTCCAATTTATCTATTTTGTTTTCACTTGTTGCTTAAGCTTCTGATATTATATCTGAAATTCCTTTGCCAAATTCAAAGACTTAAAATTTACTCCTGTTTCCTGAAGGAAGAATCCAGTTTCATTCTTTAGCATGTGGTTTTCCAGTTGTCCTGGCATCAGTGTTTAAAAAGACTATTCTTTTCCCTATTTACTGTTTTTGGCATCCTTGTCAAAAATTAGTTGACTATAGATGTATGGATTTATTTCAAGACTTTCAATCCTATTTCATTAAACTTAATGTTTGTCCTTCTGTCAAAATCACAATGTTTTGATTACTATTGCTTTGTGGCAATTTTTGATATAAAGAAGCAGGGGTGCCCCTTTCATTCTTCTGGGTTCCTTATAATTCCATATGAATTTTAAAAGACACTTATCAATTTCTGCCAAAAACAAAATATTGTGAGATCCTGATAGGGGTTTCTTTGATGCTGTAGATTAGTTTGGGGTAATAATATCATGTGACCAATGTTAAGTTTTCTAGTATGTGCATATATGTACATTCCCATGATTTTTCATTTATTTTGACCTTTTAGTTTATCTCAAAAGCATTCTGTAGTTCTCAAATATAATTTTTGAACTTCATCTATTATATTTATTCCTAAAATTATTTTTTTCTTCTTGATGCTACCATGAATGGAATGTTTTTCTAATTTCACTTTTGGATTGTTCATAGAAAATGTATTTTCTGGGTTCTCCAAAGAAACAGAACCAGTTAGAGATTTCAGAGAGAGAGGGAGAGGATAGAGAGAGAAATAGATTATAAAGAATTGGTGGAATATGGAGACCGAGAGTGACGGTCGTTTTTGACCCTATAAGGTTTGTACTAGAACTGTCTTGGCAACCTTTCACATGGAGGGTGTGGCTATAAGCGCAATGCTGACTTTTGTTAATGGCTGTATAACAACCTAAAGGTCAAGGTGAGACCTAAAGGTCTCCTTAGGGAGAGTGCCTGTAGGCTATGTCATCCTTCAGTGGAGGATATTGACTGGTTTTGCTGACCACAGGGGCATTCCCAGGGATTCCTTTCACTGTTCTTGTCTAGCTGCTACCTAACAGTTCCGGTCAAAACCTGAAGTCCTGAGAACCAGGGGTCCAATGATGTATGCCTCAGTCAGTTCAAAGGTCCTGGAGCCAAGGAAGCTGATGATGTAATCCCAGTCTAAGTGCAAAAGACTTGTATACCAGCTTAGCAGCCAAGAAGAGACCAAATTCTTGCTTTCTCTTTTCTTTTTTTTTTCCCCCTATTCAGGCCCTCCGTGGACTCAAAGATGCATATTTTCACTGGGGAGAGCAACATTTGCTACCCACTCTACTCACTCAGATGATAATTTTATCTGAAGTCACACTAAACAGACAAACCCACAAAAAATGTTCAGGCATATATCTGTGCACCACACATCCCAATCAAAGTGACACACAAAATTAACCATTACAGCAAACGTACAGCAAATGTGGAGTTTTTAATTGATTTTGTTGAAACTTGGCTAAATTTATCTAATTAATTAGTTTCCTGCTAGTGGGTTTTATAGTATTTTTCATACACATCCTCTGCAAACAGAGATAACTTTACTTCTTCTTACCCAGTTGATAGGATTTTTATTTATTTTTCTAGCCTAATCATCCTAGCCCAGGACTTCTTATAATGATGGGTAGAGTTGGAACTCTGTTTTTTTCATGATTTAGACAAGAAAATATCCTTTCTTTCACCATTAAGTATGTTAACCAGTGAGTTTTTCATAGATGTTCTTAACATGTAGAAAAGTTCCTTTCAGTTCTCAGTTTGATGAGTGTTTTTATAATGAAAAGTTTATTTTTTCACATGTATTTTCCATGTTTATTGAGATAGTCATATGCTTTTTATTTTTATTCTACTGATATGGTATATTAAATTAATTGATTCAGATATTAAATCAAACTTGCATTCTTGGAATAAATTTCACTTGTCATGATGTATATTTCTTTTTTAATTCTGGGTTTGAGGTGCTGGTATCTTTTTGAGGATTTTTTACACCCATATTTATAGGAGGTATTAATCTATAGTTTCCTTGTGATGTCTATGGTTTTGATATCAGGCTAATACTGGCCTTATAAAAGGAGTTGAAAAGTTTTTCTTTCTCCTCTACCTTGTGGAAGAGTTTGTGAAAAATAGGTATTGATTATTCTTTAAATATTTGGTAGAATTCAATGGTGGAAGCATTCGGGCCTGAGCTTTTCTGGGTGGGTAGTTTTTCATTATTTATTATTTATAATTTATTTTCTTCACTTGTTATAGTTTTATTCAGATTGTCTATTTCTACTTGAGTTGGTTTTGGTAATTTGTGTTTCTCTAAGAATGTTTCCATTTCTCTGAATTGTCTAGCTTGATGCATAATTGTTCATAGTGATCCTCTACTATTTTTTTTTTCTTCTGTAAGATCAATGGTAATTTCTCCTTGTTTATTTTTGATTCTAGTTATTAAATTCTTCTCTCTTTTTATCTTGGTCGACCCAACTAAATGTATGTCAATTTTGTTGATTTTTTTTCCAACTTTTGATTTTATTGATTTTTCTTTATTGATTTTTAAATTATGTCACTTATCTTCCCTTCAATATTTATTATTTCATCCTTTAGTTTCATTTAAGTTCAGTTCTTCCTTTTTCTGTGTTTTCTTTCTTTTTTTCTTAAGTATTTATTTATTCATTTGAGGAGGGGGTTCAGGGGGAGAGGTAGAGAGAGAATATCAAGTGGACTCTGTGTAGAGCCAGAAGGGGGACTGATCTCATGACCCTGAGATTAAGACCTGGGCTGAAACTAAGAGTCTGGCCCTTAACCGACTGCACTACCCAGGTGCCCCATTTTCTTTCTTAATATATTCATTTACAGCTATAGATTTCTCATTGTCTTTTGCTGTAAATATTTTTTTTAAAGATTTTATTTGTTTATTTGGCAGAGAGAGACACAGCAAGAGAGGGAGCACAAGCCGGGGGAGTGGGAGAGGGAGAAGCAGGCTTTTCGCTGAGCAGGGAACTCGATGTGGGGCTCGATCCCATGATCCTGGGATCATGACCTGAGCCAAAGGCATCCACTTAACAACAGAGTCACCCAGGTGTCCCTTCTTTTTCTGTAAATATTTTTATTATGATGTGTCAACTTGTGGATTTGTGTTTATTTTACTCAGAGTTTGTTGATCTTCCTGGATGTGTAAGTTGTTTTTTAATAGACTTAAGAAGTTATTTCCATTATTTCTATGACCTTTTTTCTTTTTTTTCTCCCTGCTCTTTTTCCTCTTCTTTCCTTCTGGTGTTCCTAGAATGCATGTCCATACACTTAAAATGTCCCACATTTCTCTGACACTCTTTTTTTTTTTTTTTTAAATTCTTTTTTTTCTCAGCTTACATTATCTTTATTAATTTTTTAAAAGATTTTATTTATTTATTTGAGAGAGAGACAATAAGGGAGTGAGCACAAGCAGGGAGAAGAGCGGGCAGAGGCAGAAGCATGCCCCCGATGAGCAAGGGCCGGATGTGGGACTCAATCCCAGGACTCTGCAATCATGACCTGAGCTGAAGGCAGACACTTAACCAACTGAGGGGCTCCCGTGTTCCTGCATATTCTTTTTCCATCTGTCTTCAGGTCTGCCATTTCGTACACCTGCCAGTTCAAATCTGTAGTTGAACCCTTCCAGTAACTCTTTTCAATTTTACTTATTGTGTGGTGTTTTAATTCTAGAATTTCCAAATGGTTGTTTAATAACTTCCATTTCTTGTTGAGTTTGTTTGATGTGACATCATCTTTATTTTTGTTATTCTTTTTTTCAGTTCTGTAGGATTTATAATGGCTATGTTGAAGTCTTTTCCTGTTAATTCTGACATCTGGTTTCTCTCACAAGCAATTTGTATTCCTGCTTCTTTTCCAGGATATAGGTCATACTTTCCTATTTTTATGCATGCCTCATAATTTTTTGTTGGCAAGTGGACTTTTTAAACAATATATGTGGCAACTCTAAGAACTATTTCTTATCATCTAAACATTTTTAAAATTTACCAATTTTGTTAGTGATGTAACCAATGTAAATTATTTACCAATGTAAAAAATTTACCAATATAAATTATTCAATAATTATTATAAGAACTACTGAAAAAATCTACTAGCTTAAAATAAGATCTGAAAGAAAATAGTTTAAGTCCTTTATTTTATAATATATAAAAACAGATTCTTTCCCTCTGGTGACCAAACCTCAACAGTTGATACCATTTTAGCTTCCAGCATTATCAAAGTGATAGGATTTAAGACATAGATTGGGAAAGAAATGTATTTCCAGAAAATTCCTAGATAATTTAAAAAACAGTCTCCTATTGCAGTTGCTGCTTTCTAAATCCTTTTATATTCACACAGTTCCCTATGAAACAGATTTGCTAAAAGTCAGATACAAAACATATTCCAGATATATAGACCACCACAGAAAAAAGAACTTGGATAACATTCATCACCTTCATAACTTTTCAACAACAGTAGTAAAACAACCTTTAGGAAAATAAGAAACAAGAAAGGAAAGAAGGAACAAAAGTGTCGATGCCTTTATAAAATATGCCCATGGTGAATATAGAGAATGTTTTTCATTAGCAATTAGAAACAAGTGGCAATTTATACTCTGTTAATTGAAATGTCAATTTTATTCATAATATGGAGAATAATTAGAAAACAGGTAGGATGTTTTCCAATTATAACACAATTTTAATTTAATAGACCTGCATGCACTGCTTGTTAGAGTTGTACAAGACTAGATGTCAAGCAACAGGGTAAAAATAAAGATGAAGTCAAAATGGGAGGGTGGACTCAGGGAGATCATAATTTGTGGAACAATGTAACTAACCAACCATTAGAAGCTTTTTTGATTTTTGACAACCCCCAATTCCAGACTAAAAGGCAAGTAGTCACAAATTTCTTCAGAAGCATAGTGGCCTTGGGAAGTATGCAAAAACCTGGTTAGGATTTTTTCTGTTGTCGTTTCAAGTTTTTATTTAAATTTTAACTAGTGAAAATACAGCATTAGTTTCAGGTGTAGAATTCAGTGCTTCATCTCTTCATACAATAACCAGTGCTTGTCACAAGTGGCCTCCTCAATGCTCATCACCATTTTAACCTGTCTCCCCACTTACTTCCCCTCCAGCAGCCCTCAGTTTGTTCTCTATAGTTAAGAGTCTGTTTTATGGTTTGCCTTTCTCTCTCCCCATGTTCATCTGTCTTGTTTTTTTTTAATTCTACATGAGTGAAATCATGTGGTATTTGTCTTTCTCTGACTGACGCATTTCACTTTGCATAAAACTCTCTAGCTCCATCCACGTGCTTGAAATAACAAATTTCATTCTTTTTTGTGGCCTAGTAATATTCTTTTGTACACACACACACACACACACACACACTCTCCTCGGTCAAGGGTTTATCCAGCACTACTATGGGCTATCCGGGCACATTTATTCTTTTTTCTTTGTTTGTATCAACTCTATTGAGATATGCTTCACATAAATTCTATCCTCCTGAACAGGGGAAAACACACACACACACACACACACACACACACCAAGCACACATATATATGCATCTTCCTTTTCTTTTTTTTTAAATTTATTTATTTGACAGACAAGATCACAAATAGGCAGAGAGGCAGGCAGAGAGAGAGAGGAGGAAGCAGGCTTCCTGAGGAACAGAGAGCCCAATGTGGGACTCGATCCTAGGACCCTGGGATCATGACCTGAGATGAAGGCAGAGGCTTTAACCCACTGAGCCACCCAGGCACCCCATATACCGCATCTTCTTTATCCATTCATTAGTGGATGAACATCTGGACTCTTTCCATAATTTGGCTCTTGTTCGTAATGCTGATAAAAACATTGGGACACATGTATCCCTTCAAATGTGTATTTTTGTATCCTCTGGGTAAATATCTAGTTGTGCAATTGCTGGTTCATAGGGTAGTGCTATATTTAATTTTCTGGCCAGAAATTATTTTTGTTGGTTTGTCAGTTTCTTTTGCTCATGACCCACCAAGATTTCTATTAGTAAATACCTAGGGTTAAAGAACCAATCTCACTGCTCATAGTTTTGTTGTTTTGTTTTCCTTACTGGAATTTTCTCCTATACTGTCTAAAAATGTTTACATTTTACTCATGTCCCAAAGGTTTCCCTATTCAGTACCTTCCATTTAGTTGTTTAAAATATGTATATATTTGGGGTGCCTGGGTGAATCAGTCAGTTAACTCCTGATTTCTACTCAGGTCATGATCTCATGGAATGTGAGATACAGACCATCTGCTTGAGATTCTCTCTCTCTCTCTCCTTTTACCCCTCCCCACCACGCACCCTCTCTCTGTCTCTCTCTAAATATAAGTAAGTAAATCTTTTAAAAGATGTGTATATTCATTCATTAAGCCACTCAGTCACTCCTTAATTTGAATACTTCACAATGAATTCTAGGATCACAATACTTGAGTACAAATCCCAGTTGGTCATTAGTCATGACACCTGGAAAAATTGGACAGATTCACACATCCAGCTCCTGCCCAGTCTTAGGTTCACCATCTCTAAAGCAAGGACTGTATAGAACTGTTGTGAGGATCGAATGAGTTAATATTTGAAAAGCTCTTAAAACAATGGCTAGCATGGAAAAGTGTTATAAAGTCTGAGCTATAAGTATTTAACATATAGTTATTGAGCACTTATTATATTCCCAGAGTAGCTTATTTATCTTCTGATCTCTCCACCTGGAGCTCAGTACAAGATAGGAGCTCAATAAATGCTAATTGGAATTAAATGAACCCAACTCAGCATGAGCAGAATTGATGATGTTGTAGCAATCAGAAACAGCAGCAACCCCAGAGTTTCACGTTGCTAAAATTAGGTGTGTGGTTGCAACGAGAGCATGGATGCTGAGGCAGCTTTGAAAAGTTTTGCAGGAATCCCCGACAGGCCTTTATCTTTCAACATCCTCATATTTCTCCTGCTTCTGAGAAACAGAATAACAGCTTTTCTAATAAGCAGGAAGAAAACTCAAAACCCTTTTTTGGAAGTGCTTATTTTTAATAAGAACCCACAGTGGCTCTTTTATTGTAATCCTGTGTCTTCCACTTTCCGTTCTCCAAATCATCAAGATCACAGCACCGCTCATGAGGAAATCTCATCGGTGTAACTAACTGTAAAACTCTTTGGCAGAAACTCCTGCCACACTAAGCCTGGAACACGTGCAGCCTTATACACGGTGACACTCAACAAATATTTGTTTTCTTGAATTTGTGAAATACCAGCTGCCAGTACTAAAGATGGTTAGAAAGCAAAAATTGTCTCCTGAAACCATGCACAGATGGGCGATCTGTTGAATCTGTTTCATGGTGAATCTGACAACCCTTCTGTAGGGACAATTGTGTTCTCTCATGGGATGGATATGAATTCAATGTTTTTGTTAATTATCTTTTTATTAATCATTAGTATCTGGATGCAAAGAAAAATGGGATTCTTTTTCTTAGCTTTGAGAACAGCTCTGAAAGGTATAATAAGAATTTGTTGGAATCTATGAGTTTATGAGCTAGCTGGGATTGGGTGGTTTGTTTTATGTTTAACTAGGAATTTGTTTTTTAGAAGAATTTTAGGTTTCAATAAAATAAAGGGGAAATCAGAGATTTCTCATTTACTACCTGCAATCACACATGTATCACCTCTCCCATCACCAGTATCCTCCGTCAGAGTGATAATTTTGTTATAGTTGATTGGAACAGACACTGACACATCATCATGACCAAAGTCCAGAGTTTACCTTATAGTTTGTTCTTATGTCATGCATTCTATGGATTTGGATATATGTGTGACAATATCTATCCATTGCTGTGGTATCACACAAAGTATTTTCACGGCTCTAAAAATTCTGTGTGTTTGGCCTGTTTACCTCTTCTCTCCTGCTCCCTACAACCACTGGCAACCACGAATCTTTTTAGTATTCTTATTTTTTTTTTAAGATACTGCTCAATAGCATATGGATTTAAATGATAGAAAAATAATTTTACATTTTCATCTCCCTTGTTGTTCTGGAATGGATGTATCTACCTGTCAATAGGCGAGAACCAGCTGTTGTAGGACATCGCATGCTTTTCTCAATTTCTTCTACTACATTTCTGGAGATAGAATTAAATATTTGAGAGAAATCCTGTCATCTACCTCTCTACTTATTGGAACATATTCCCCGTTTCTACATGTCACATAATGTCAGAAGAAGTCAGGAGAGCAGAGAGCAGTGACAAGCTCTGATTCCAGAGTCGCAGGCCCATAGGCTGGTGTCGTACTTCCTCCAGCTGCTGATTGAGTGATCTTGCTCCCACTAGCTGTCTTCTCTATCTATCAGTTTAATCATCTGTAAAAAGAGATAATAATAGAACTTATGTGATATGGTTGTCCTGAAGATTAAAAGAGTTAGTATCTTTAAGGTGCTTAGAATATTGCCTCACATATTTTAAGTGTTACATAAATGTGAATGCTATTAATTATGCTTAGGAAACAGGTAAACAAAGGGCTCAGAAACAAGCTCTAGTAGAGAAAAGAATAATTTGAAAAGGAGGAGAAATAAGTCAGAATTTCATTCATCCTTACAAAAGAAATTTGTTGGTAAAGAGAGAACCAAAATCAAAGGGTAGAAAAGAGATTACCTAATAGAACTAAGATACAATACAAGAATCCATTTATTGAAATTTAAGAACACTCATTGAACCCGAGATGAAGGCTGGGTTCTGTTGGATTTATGTATTTTCACCTACTATCACTACAAGGCTGTTTGGAAAAGAGGTTTTAGAATGTTCCAAAAATTTCTTTTAAAATGGTAGGGAATAAAAAGAATTTTAAGGATCCTAAACTTAAACAACTTTACCTTTAGGAGTGGCCAGATTCAATTTTGCTCAGGTTGTTATCATGAATTATGGAATATGGGATTATTAGGTCTAGATGTTCTTGACTTGGCGTTTATCTTTTTAAAAAAGCACAAGTTTTTCATGCCTGAAGAAGACAAAAGAAAGCTGAGCCCCTCTCTTAAAAAATAACAATTTTTAACTGGCTGGGAAAATAAGCAAAAATCTAGGGAAGTTCGTCTGCAAAAACAAAGACAAAAAAACAGAAAACACCTTATATTAACAAACATTTATGGTTTTATATAAAAGTATATGGTATAAAGTATGGAATAAGGGAATATATGACCTCTATACCAGTTATTCTCAGTTTAATTCAGTACAGGAAGGGCATTGCTAATAAATAACTGTGCCTTTGAAATAAGTTTTTATTAATGAGCTATTAGGATATAAGAAATTATGTCAAAGAACTTTTGCTTTACATATTTCATATTTCATCAAACATCAAGTCTATGTTGACAGCTCCTAAAAATGCACTTGCATTCTCCTCCTCAAACTCATTTCCCTCCCATGTTCTCAATAACGTGAAGTGTTTTCCTCTGTTTATCATGTTGTCACCAAATTCTATATGGTCATAAATAAACTCTCTCTATATGCCGTTCTCTCCATGTTCTCTCTATCTAATGAGTCAATGGGTTCTGCAGATGTTTCTGGTTCCCACCCCTTCCTTTTTCCATTCCGGAAAGGAACCATTGTGAAGCTTTCTAGTTACTTCTCCTTGATTTCATTATATTACCTTTCTAATGAAGCTTGTATGTCATCTCAAGATAAATCCTTTACAATACTCTCTTGACTTTCTTTACAATACTTTCTTTATAATACTACTACAAAGTTGCTTAGAGGGCTTCTTATTGCCTATTACATCTAATGCTCCACAGATAATAGTTTTTAGTTTTTAATGTTGCAATGCTTGTCCCTTCCCTGTTTGTTCATTTAATCACTGACTTGTGTACATTGATATAAAGGACAGGATTAACAATAGGTGGATATTGCAAAGGCAGTGAATAGAGATCCAAAACCATCTCTCAGTAAGTTGGAGTTTAAATGAATGTAAAAATATGACATTGATATAAATGTAAAGTTGAAAAATGGTATTATATTTTTTTTCTTTAACATTCCAAACAGTCAATATATAATAGCATATTATATAACATATTATATTATAATAATTTTATTATATTCTTCCATCTTAAAATTGAAACACTTTTGCTCAGGGCATTAATTAAGACTTAGCCAGGCTTAAAAAGTAATTTGTGATGTGATATATAATACAAATTTATTTTGTGCAACTTGATAGTAGATATTTTTTCCCATCACACTGCTTAAAGAGGAGCTAAAAGTTTAAGTGATCAAAACTCACTAGAGGATGTGCTGGGCATAGAATTCATATTTCAGATTGCTGCCTTTCCCTCCAGCTGGATTGTAAAAGGTTGAGGTTAAATTACTTTTACATTTTAAAGTGCACTTTAAAGTGCATTAGCTTCCTAACATTTCTGCCCTGAAATACTACACTAATTTGATATTTGTCCTATATCCTTTTTTTTTTATCTAATCTAGATAGAAATCCGAGTTGACCTTAATTGTATTTTCTTTACTTTTAAACTATAGTCCTTTATTAGCAATTTTTGAATCATAAATGGAAGATTTTGTCATCTTAAAAATTATTTTATTTTAAATTTAGAAGTTTCTTTGAGAAATATAATAATACTGTCAAGTTTAAAATATATAGCATTATTCATTTGTGACTTACGTAAGTAGAAAAGGTTGGAGACTATTTTAGTTAGGTGCATGAAAAATGTACTCTCACCTTCACATAACTCAAGAATGGCTAAAGCAATTTAGTTCAAACTCTCAAACAAGTTCACCTTTGGTCCAAGTTAAAGTTTGAAAAATCTCATCTAAAATGAAATCATGCCCGGAGAAAATTATGACCTAGATAAAAAATTAAAAATCATTCCTTTTTAAAACTTGTTATGTACAATTTTTACTAAATTAAAAACAATTCACCTTTCTTTCTGCTTATTTAGATGGAAATCAGTTGTTAGTTTTTACATTTGAAGCATCTAATAGTTAAGTTAGATTTTTACTTACATAATATTAGCAAAAACATTTCATTACTCTTCATTGAATTAATAAAATTGGAAACTAAAGCAAAATGTACACATATTATGTGATCGTGTAATTGCTGGATATAATACAATGTTTAATGTCCTACACTAGAATAAGGTTGTCTAGAAGTTTACAAATTTACCCAATTAATTTGCTTATTTAGTGTATGTTTATTTAGTACCTATGATATACTCAGTACTGCTAGCTATTAGGCCTATATAAATGAAAATGACGTGATTTTTAGCCTTGAGATATTTAATCTGGTGAGGCAGATATCTAAACAGAGAAAGGCAATCTGGCAAAAATAAATTTACTTCAAGGACACTCATCGATTTTTATCTGAGAGAGCTGGTAAGAATGCTCAGAAATATTTAATCAGGATCTTGAAGGATAAATAGTAGAGTAGTAACATAGAAAGGAAAATCCAGGCAGGAAATAAAGGCTTTGAAATGTGAAAGAGTGAAGCATGCTAAACAAAATTATAAAAAGTGGAGAATTTCAGTGTATCTGAAGAATTTTGTGACTGATTTGTGAAAAACATTGTTTACTAAAGATATAAAGACATAAATTGATTTATTTTTCCCAATTCTTTACCATGCCTTTAGCTTTTCCCAGTTCTTTTTTTTTTTAATTTGGTAAATTTGTGTTACAATTTGTAAATTTAAGGTACACAGGATGTTACTTTGATCACATTTATATATTGTAATATGATTGCCTTTGAGGAAATATTTATCACATTACATTATTATAGTACTGTATTATCGACTATATTCATTATTTTGAACATTATATCTCTATGACTTATTTACCACTCATTACCAGTTTGTATCCTTAAACACCATCAATCTTATACTGACACTTCAGTTCCCCATTACCATTTTACTTTCTGTTTTTTTACAGGCTTGACTTTTTTAGATTCCACACGTAAGTGATAACATCTAACACTTGTCTTTTTCTGCCTGTCTTTTCTCACTCTAGCATAATGTGCTCAAGGTCCATCCATGTTCTTGAAAATGGCAAGATTTTGTCCTTTCTCATGGATGAATAACATTCCATTGTATGTAATACCACATATTTTTTTTTTAATCCATTCATCATTGAGGGACACTTAAATTGTTTCCATATCTTGGTCATTTTGTATAATGTGGTAGTAAACATGGGTATACATATATCTCACTGAAATCCTGTTTTTATTTCCCTTGGGTATATATGAAGAAGAAGAATTATTGGATCATATGGTGGATTATTTTTTTAATTTTTTGAGGAACCTCCATTTAGTTTTCCATAGTGATTGGACTAATTTACATTTCCACCAACAGTGCAAAATATACTTTTCACCACATCCTTGCCAGCACCTATCAACTCTTTTCTTTTTAATGATAGCAGTTCTAACAGGAGTGAAGTGACATCTCATTGCAGTTTCGATTTTCATTTCCCTGATGACTAGTGATGCTGAACATCTTTTTATGTGCCTGTTTGTCATTTTGATGTTCTCTTGAGAAAAACCTCTATTTAGCTTATTTTTAAATCAAAGTGGGTTTTTTTTGTTGTTGTTGTTGTTAAGTTTTTTAAAACTTCTTTATATATTTTGGATATTAACCCTTTATCCAATGTATGGCTTGCAAATATCATCTCACTGTTTCGTTTTGTTGATTGTTTCTTTTGCTGTGCAGAAGATTTTGCATTTGATGTAGTCCTATTTGTTGATTTCTGCTTTTGTGCTTTTGACATCATATCCAAAAGAATCACTGCCAAGACCAGTTATCAATGAGTTTCTTCCCTATATTTCCTTCTAGTAGTTATGTGGTATCAGGTCTTAGATCCATTTTGAGATAATTCTTGTGAGCAATGTGAAATAGGGGTCCATTTTTCTATGCTATCTCTTATTTCATTGGTCTGTGTGTCTATTTATTTGCCAATATCATATTGTTTTTGAAATCAGAGTGTGATACTTCCAACTTTGGTTTGTTTTTGTTTTTTGTTTTCTCAGGATTATTTTGGCTATTCTGGGTCTCTTGTGGTTTCACACAAATTTCAGGTATTGCTTTTTCTGTTTCTGTGAAGAGGTTTTTTTTTTTTTTGGTATTTTGATGGGGAGTGCATTGAATCTGTAGATGGCTTTGGGTATTATATGGCTGTTTTATGGCCTTGGGTAACAATGCTTATTCTTTGATCCATGAACACAGGATGTCTTTTCATTTGTTTGTGTTTTCTTCAGTTTCTTTCAACAAAGTTTTACACTTTACATGGTAGATACATTTCACTTCTTTGGTTACATTCATTCCCAAGTATTTCATTGCTTTTGATGCTTTGTGAATAGGATAGTTTGTTTGTTTGTTTTTTAAATTTCCTTTTCCGATGTTTCATTATTAGTGTAAAAGAATGCCACTGATTTCTGTGAGTTGATTTCATAACCTGCTACTTCACTGAAATTATCAATTCCATCAGGTAGTTTTGTATGTTTGTTTTGTTTTTGAGAGAAAGAGGGAGAGAGAGTGTGTGTGAACAGGGCAGGGAAGGGCAGAGGAAGAGGGAATCCCAAGCAGGCTGCATGCCTTATAGGGGTCTTGAGCCCACAACCCTGAGAACATGGCTCAAGCAGAAGTTGAGTCCATCACTTAACTGACTGAGTCACCCAGGCACCCCACCCCAGCAGTTTTTTATTGAAGCTTTGGGATTTTTTTCTATATATAAGGTCATATTTTTGGCAAATAGTGAAATTTTTACTTCTTATTTCCTGATTTGTATGCCATTTCTTTCTTTGACTTGCCTAATTGCTCTAGCTAGGACTTCCAATACTATATCGAATAGGAATGAGAAGGGTGAGCAACCCTTATCTTTTACCTGATCTCAGAGGAAGTCTTTTCAATTTTTCTCCACTGAGTATAATGTCAGAAGTGGATCTATTGTACATGACCTTTATTATGTTGAGGTATGCTCCTTCTATAACTAATCTATTAAGGGTTTTTATTTTGAAAGGATATTGTATTTTGTTAAATGCTTTCTGTGTGTGTGTCTATTGATATGATCATGTGATTTTATTTTATTTTATTTTAGTGATGTGATGAAGTACATTAATTGACTTTTGTGTGTATTACTTGAATCATCTTTGCATGCCAGGGATAAATCCCACTGGATCATAATTTAAGATTCTTTTGATCTGTTCTCGAAGTTTGTTTGCCAATATTTTGTTGAGAATTTTTGTTTCTATATTCATCAGGCATGTTGGTCTGTAGTGTTATTGTTGTTGTTGTTGTTTTTCTTGTGATATCCTTATCTGACTTTGGTATGAAGATAATGCCAGTTTCGTAGATTGAGTTTGGAATTGTTCCCTCTTCATCAATATTTTGGAAGAGTTTTGAGGAGGATTGATGTTAATTCTTCTTTAAATGTTCAGTGTAATTCACAAGTGAAACTCTCTGGTCCTGAAGTTTTCTTTGTTGTGGGAGATTTTAATTACTGACTCAATCTCTTGACTCGTCATTGGTCTATGCAGATTTTCTATTTTTTTTTTTTCTGACTCAGTCTTGGTAGGTTGTTTTTATTTATGCAAATACATCCCTTTCTTCTAGGTATAAGATTTATTGGTGTACAATTGTTCATCGTAGTCTCATCATTATCTGTAATTGTGTAGTATCAGTTGTAATATCTTCTCTATCATTTTTATTTATTTGAAACTTCTCCCTTTTTTCCTAAGTGTAGTTAAAGGTTTGTCCACTTTGTTTCTATTTTCAAAGAAGCAGTTTTTAGTTCTGTTGATCTTTTCCATTGTTTCTCAGATATTTATTTTGTTTATCTCTGCTCTGATTTTTATTATTTTCTTCTATTATATTTGGTTTTAATTTGTTCCTTTTTTCTAGTTCTTTAAAATGTAAAATTAGGTTATTTGGGGGTCTTTCTGATTTCTTAATATATGCATACATTTCTATAAGGTAGAAACCTTTCATAGAAGGTAGTTGGTATGATTTCTAATTTCTTTAATTTACTAAGATTAGTTTCATGGTCTATCATATGGTCTATCCTGGAGAATGTTTTAAATATACTTAAGAAGAATGTGTTTTTTGCTGCTGACGGATGGACTGTCCTATATATGTCTGTTAGGTCCATTTGTTATAAAGTGTGGCTCAATTGCTATAATGATTTTCTTTCTGGATGGTCTATCCGTTACTGATAAGGAGGTACAGAAACCCCTACTATTATTGTATCATTGTCTCTTTCTCTTTTAAGATCTGTTAGTATTTACTTAGTATATTTTGGAACTCTATATATTTGTGATTGTTTTATCTTCTTGATGTACTGACCACTTTATCATTATATAATTACCCTCTTTTTTTCTTCTTACCATTTTTGGCTTGAAGTCTACTTTTTCTGGTAAAAGCATGACTGTACGTGCTTTCTTTGCATGAAGTGTCATCTTCCACGCTTTCACTTTGAGTCCATGTTTTTCTTCAGAGTTGAAAAGAGTTTTCTGAAAGCAGCATATAGTTGGGTCTTGTTTTTTTAATCTGTCTGGCCACTTTTTGCTTTTTAACTGATGTGTTCATTCTGTTTACATTTAAGGTGATTGCTGATATATGCCATGTTATCTTTCTTTTTACTGCTGCCATGTTATCTTTCTTTTTTTCTAGTTGTTTTGTATCTCCATTTTTCTTTTCTCTAGTGTTAGTACCTTTAAAAGTTGGTGGTTTTCTATGATGATTTGCTCATTTTCTCCTTTTTTTTTTTGTTTTTGTTTTATGTCTTTGCTCTAGATTATTGTCTTGTGGTTTCCATGAACTTTGTAAAATACTTCATAGATAAAATGGTCCTCTTTCAGCAGATGATAACAACTTACCGTCATTTGCTCATGTGGTTTTTATCATTTTATTACTCCCCTTTTATATTTTTGTTGTCATAAATTTTCCCTTTTAATGCTGAGTTTGGTTACCAAGATGCAGTAGCTATATTTTTAATGCTTTTTTTTTCCTTTTTACCTTATGCAATACGTAAGTGTTTAAAACTCTATTCTCAAAGAGTTACAATTTTCTAATTCTGTTAGCACCTCACTCAAAGTTTTGTGGACTTTTTTCTCTTCATTAGATCGAAGAGCTCCTTTCAACATTTCTTATAAGGTAGGCCTAGTAGTGGTGAACTCCCTTAGGTCTTGTTTGTCTGAGAAAAATTTTATTTTCCCTTTGTATCTGAAGGATAACTTTATTGGACAGAGAATTCATTGTTGGCAATTTTTAATCTTTAACATATTGAATATATCATTTTACTATCTCCTAGCCTGTACAGTTTCTGCTTGTTAGTTGCTTTATTATTATTATTATTTTTTTCTGGTTGCCTTTTAGATTCGTTCTTTATCACTGACTTTGGACAGCTTCAACTCTCAGAGAGGGTCTTCTTGCATTAAGATAGTAAGGTGATCTATTAACCTGCATAACTAGTTCTTTCTCAGTATTTGGGAAATTATCAGCTGTCATTTATTTAAATAGCCTGTCTGCCCGCTTTTCTTCTTTTCTATCTGTTATACCCATTATTCTTATTTTGGCTCTTCTAATGAAGTCTCATAACTCTCATGGTGTTTCTTCACTTTTAAAAATCTTAGTACTCAAGTTCCACTTGAATCCTTTCTAGACTCCCCTTTCCCAGACTGCCTATCCTCTTTTATTTCCAACCTACTCTATTACCATTTCTTTCTAATGTACTCTTTATCTCATTTATGTGCTCAAAAGATATCATCTTAATAGGTGTTTTAGTCATTAATTTTTTGCTGAAATATATTTTTCAAATTATACCTGAGAAGAAAGTTTTAATCTTGAGTATTGACAAAGGGAAGGTAAATACTAATGGAAGACAGAGATGCAACAGGATATTATAAACCAGAAATCAAACCAGGGAAATAAATAAATAAATAAATCAAAACTTGACTAACTCAGTAAGATTGAGGCAAAAGCAGAGAAAAAAGGAAAAGAAGAAAGCAATACTAACATAAAAAGGAAAAATTCAAATCAAGAATACCACTGTAAGGCAAATGTGAACCGATTGTATTTCCCCATTAAAATCAACAAAAAAGCAAATAAAACAAAAAGAGTGAATATTAAAAAGAGTAAGTTAATGCAATGTGTTAAGAATGTCAAGGCCTTCTTATATGGCAAGAGATAATGCAGATCTCCCATTGAAAACTGAAAATAACAAAGCGGCAAATGAAATTAAAAACAACACATTCTTTCATGATCCCAAAAGTTGACAAAAAAAGAAATTCTGAAACAATGGTGAAAAAGAAACCATGTAAGCACAGGACACTGTGATAGACTTTTGCCTTGATAGTATTTGCTGAATTGCATGGATCTGAGCTCTTTGGGATTTAGTCTAATGGGTAGAAATTACAAATGATAAAGTTCAAATACTGTCCAAGACAGGCTGTCTAGAAGGGATATTCTTATAAATTTAAGATTCCAAAAGTCCACACTTAAACTGAAAATGTTTATTGGAAAACTAAATCAGTGATTTATCAAGAAAAACCTACATTATCATATCAATACAGGCTAAAAAGGCATACAATAAAGTTCAGCAGCCAATGCTACTAAAGCCTACAGGCAGCAAAAGAAAAAATCAACTAGATTTTATTAAAATCATTTGACTAAAGATCAAGTGAATTTGAAACCAGTGTTTCTCAACACCAGTAGCAACATGTTAAAATTCTCCAGATTGGGGTGCCTGGGTGTTAAAGCCTCTGCCTTCAGTTCAGGTCATGATCTCAGGGTCCTGGGATCTAGCCCTGCATCAGGCTCTCTGCTCAGTGGGGAGCCTGCTTCCCAGTCTCTTTCTCTGCCTACTTGTGATCTCTGTCTGTCAAATAAATAAATAAAATTTATAAAAAAAAATATTCTCTAGATAATTTAAAGAAATACTTAAAAGAATAAAAAAAAATACAATTCTCCAGATAGCTTTCTAAAAATCTCAGTGCCTCCCACGTTCCAGCTAGAGACAGAGGGGTGTCAAAATTTCTAAGGGTAGTGATATTTTAAAGTATCTCTGGTGATTTGAATGTGGAGTAGAAGTTGAAAATCAATATTCTAAATAAATAAATTACAAACCTAAATTTAATTAAATTGAAATCTGGGCAGTGGTATATATCTAAAATTTTTGTTGATGACATAAGCAGAGAGAGAGAGAGACGATAAAATATACAAATTTAATGAAGTATCTTGATGAAGATAAATATACAAAAAACAAGAATGTACCCAACACTAGTTATATGGAGGTAACTCCTTAAAGAATAGCTAAACTAATAAACAATTTTTTACATGTAAAGGTATTGATATATATGTATTAATTTTCTCAAAAATTTACACATATAAGTAAATTTCAATTAATGTTTCCTAGAGGGACTCAATGAGAATCAAAAAAAGAAAATAGACCATAGTAAGAAAAAAAGAAAATGAAAAGGAAAAGAATCAATTTGCTTCATCCTCCTCCTCCTCCATCTCCATTTAAAACAGGATGTGGAGTTAATCAAAGGGATTTAGAGGTCATTTCTTAAAATATCTCCTATATGTAAGAAAATTAAGACCAGTTGATTTTGGATTATTTTTTCAAGGAAAGGGAAGGACTAGATTTAGGACTAGAACTCAGGTTTCCCTATTTAGATTCTAAAGTTGAAGAAATGTTGATGGGGGAATACATGATTTGATAACAATATTTTTGTATATGATTCTCAGGACTAGAAACAAATGATTTTTTTTTTAATTAGTTTAGTTCTACAAGATTAAAGAGGTAAAAACTTTAGAATAACTTGAATATCCTTATATTGACTTTGGGTCTTAAAATTATATCATAAAATATGACTCAGATATTTCCATATAACTCATCTTTTTTAATATTTGCTTACTTTAAATTCAATCTATATAAATTTTAAAGCAAATGCTGTTAATTAATTTGATCTAAATTTGAAAAGGCTGCTTAATTTTCTCTCTCTCTCTCTCTATATATATAGATTGTCTTTCCTAGAAAATCTTACATGTTAAGTACTCACACATATCAAAGGCAATTCTTTTTTTTTTTTTTTAAAGATTTTATTTATTTATTTGACAGAGAAAGATCACAAGTAGGCAGAAAGGCAGGTAGAGAGAGAGGGGGAAGCAGGCTCCCCGCTGAGCAGAGAGCCCACGTGGGGCTCAATCCCAGGACCCAGGATCATGACCTGAGCCGAAGGCAGAGGCTTTAACCTACTGAACCACCTAGGCGCCCCTCAAAGGCAGTTCTTATGTGCAGTTCTTCATCTCAGATCTGTCAACATGGATAAACTGCATCATTTTTGATAACTGGAAGCTTTGCCACATCATTTATGAAAACTGGACTAATATGAGGATTACACTTTGGAGTCTGCAGTTCCCTTTTCTATAACAAACACCTATATTTGTATTTGGATAGGATTTAAGTTTTTATTGAAGTAAATTTGATGTGTAATATCCTGTTATTCAGGAGTAAATTATAGTGATTCAATATTTTTATACATTACAAAATGATTCCCATGAGAAGTCTAGTTACCATCCATCATTGTAAAATGTTATTACAATGTTACTGACTATATTTCCTATGTTGTACATTACATTGTCATGACTTATTTATTTTATAATTGGAAATTTGTATTCCTTAATCTTTACTTATTTCACCTACCTCAACCCCTTCCACCTGTGGTGACTAACAGTTTGTTTCCTGTACCTATGAGTCTGTTTCTGTTTTGTTTTTGTTTTGTTTTTTAGACTTCACATAGAAGTGAAATCATATGGCATTTCTCTTTCTGTCTGATTTATTTCCTTTAACGTACGTCTATCCGTGTTGTCACACAGGGCAAGATTTCACTCTTTCCTATGGTTGAGTAATATTCCTATCCATCTATCTTTTTTTCTCTCTTTATCATCTATCTATCTACCTATATCTATTTTCTTTATCCATTCCACTCATTTGTGGATCAATACTTATTTTGCTTACATAACTGAGCTAGTGTAAACAGTACCACAGTGAATATAGATGTCCACATATCATTTCAAAGTGTTGTTTTCATTTTCTTTTGATAAATACTCAGAAGTGAAATTTCTGAAATATATAGTACTTTTTTTTTTTTTTTTGAGGACCCTCCATACTCTTCTCCATGGTGGCTGTTTGCATTTACATACCCACTGGCATGGGAATTTGCCAGATCCTCACCAACATTTGTTATTTTTGGTAATAGTCTATTTGACAGGTTTGAGGTGATATCTCATTGTGATTTTGATTTGCATTTCTATGATGATTAGTGATGTTGAGCATCTTTTAATGTGCTTGTTGGTCATTTGCATGGTTTCTTTTGAAAATATATATTTAATTTATGAGCACACAGCCTAACTAGGGGCTGGCTACCAAGACCCTGGGATCATGACCGAAGCCAAAGGCATACTTTTAACCAACTGAGGTGACTGCCCACTTTTAAATTGTTTTTTACATTAAGTTGTGTAAGTTCTTTTTTTTTTTTTAACCCCTTATTGGATGTGTGATTTGCTGGTATCTTCTATTTAGTAAGTTGCTTTTCTTTTTGTTTTGTTTTCTTGATTGTTTTCTTCACTGTTTGAAAGTTTTTTTAGTTTAGTATAATCCCATTTGTTTATTTTAGCTTTTGCTGCCTTTGTCTGGGTTCAACAAAATTGTTAAGACCAATGTCAAGGAGTTACTGCCTATGATTTCTCTTGAGATTTTTATGGTTTCCAGTCTTATATATGTCTTTAATGAATTTAGGATTTATTTTCACATATGGAGTAAGGTGGTGGCCCATTTTTATTCTTTTGCATGAGGCTTTCCAATTTTCTCAACACAAAGAGCAAATCAAATTACTTAGAGATAAAATGGAAACACAGTTTTCAAAAAGGTATGGAACACAACACAAACAGTTCTAAGCAGGGAGTTTATTGTTAACACAGGCCTTCTCCAAAAGGAGACGTCACTACTGACATTGCAGAAATACATAGGATAAAAGATTAATACGAACATTATCCAATATGTTAACATATAGGATAATCTAGAAAAATGGGTAAATTACTAGAATGCACTACTTTCCAAGACTAAACACAAAGATACAAAGTTGAATAGACTAATTACAAGTATTGAAATTGATTCTGTAATTTAAAAAAACTCCCCTGAAACTAACATCCAAGACTGTAAGAGTCATAAGTAATGTTATAAAATCCATTTTTCCCTAAGTAATGCAGGTATTTTTATTTTTATATGTGGAGATATTTATACATTAAGCAAGTAACAAAGCTGTAAATAGAAACCAACTTCATAACTGCTATTTGGTTCCCTTTCTGGTAACCTAATTGTTTCATTTTCTCTGCTTGAAAATCTAGTGTCACCATATAATTAAGTGTAATATGGATGTTTATATTTTGAAATATATCACTTTTGAAATCTTAATGTTATTTTTCAATAGCCTAAACTATAATATGTCAGAAAACTTAAAAGCAAGTAGAGATGTCTGAGTAATCTAAGATTTTATAATTTTCATTCCTAAAGTCCATGTTAATTTTTTTTTTTTAATATGAAGAAATCCCCCATGTTTTCACTGAGAAACTATTCAGAAGCAGGGGTGTCTGAGTGGCCCAGTAGGTTAAGCCTCTGCCTTCAGCTCAGGTCATGATTTCAGAACCCTCATCAGGTTCTCTGCTCGGTGGGGAACCTGCTTCCCCCTGTCTCTCTGCCTGCCTCTCTGCCTCCTTGTGATTTCTCTCGCTCTGTCAAACAAAGAAATAAAATCTTAAAAAAAAAAAAAAAGGGAAAAAAAGGAAGAAACTTCAGAAACAGATCCACCTAGCCTCCTTATGTGACTTCTTCACTGATAAGTCTTGGAGATAGACTTTCAGGGAGACAGAAAGGACTGGTTGTAGGAGTCACAATAATTATATCAACAGATAAAAATAAAGTTATAATTGAGATGTAACTGTTGGATGCTCCCTCCCAACCTAAACAGCTGAAATTACATCTCAATAAAATATATCTGAAATAACAGCTCAGTCATTCTCAGCAGGCCCTGTGTAATGCATGGGCAAATACCTTTATAATCAATATATTATGAAGATAATATGTACATCAACTGAACCAAGAAAAGGTGAAATTATAATTGTTTTAAAGTGCAGAGTAGCTTATTTTTTTACTTTTAAAAATCTTCCATAGGACATAATTAGAACAAAACCTTTTTATAAAATGTAAAGTTAGTCAAAATTAGTTTGTTCGGAATGAATCCCTTTAAAAATTTTTCCCTAGCAGGGACATCTGGGTGGTTCAGTGGGTTAAAGTTTCTGCCTTCGGCTCAAGTTATGATCTCGGGGTCCTGGGGTCGAGCCCCACATCAAGCTCCACATCGAACCCTGCATCAAGTCCCACATCAGGCTCTCTGTTCAGCAGGGGGCCTGCTTCCTCCCCCCCACCCGCCGTCCCCGCCTGCCTCTCTGTCTACTTGTGATCTCTTTCTGTCAAATAAATAAATAAAATCTTAAAAAAAAAAAAATTCCCCTACCAATGTTAAATGAACATGAATGAAGAGGGATTTTCTTTTGTAATCTTTTGTAAGGAAGAAGGAAAACACATAAGTTGAGATTGTATACCCACTGAGGAATTTTTTTTTTTTTTTTTTTTTTTTTTAGCTTTCCTTTACTAGCTTGGTAGGTTTCAATGTCTACTGTGGCTAAGGATCTCCTGGTTGTATGGCTAAAGAGCCCCTCCAGAGATTCAAAGTTAATAGACTTGGTGTTTTATAAACATGGGTACATGTGGTCTTCAGACTACATCTGGGCAATCCTTGTTGCCAATAAAGCTCTATGAACTCCCAGAGGTACCATGGACATACAAAAATCCTTATGGAATTCTGATCTCTGAGACGAATAAATAGGAAGAAATAATATAATGGGGATTAAGATTTGGGGGGAAGTAATAAAAGAGAAAAACAAAAATTGCAGTGAGAGTTCACACTGGATTTTTATTTTTTTATTTTTATCCCAGGAAATACACAAACATATACTTTAAAAATGTTTAAGCTTTTTGTCATTTTCATTTTTGTTATGTTGCCATTCATTTTTTGTGATAAATAATTATATTAATTATAATCCCCAGGCCGTGTTTCAACCTTAAACAAACAAACAACAACAACAAAAAAAAGGTAGAGAGAGCAGCACTGTAGAGTGTGATTGCAGTATTGCTGAGCAATTTGTCCAATTTATTGCATTTTCTCCCCTTGGCTCTTAGAATTTTAATAATATGGATGTAATTCACGTGGATTATAAGATTCCTCTTTCTCATATAATTTTTGTTTCTTTGAAGTCCTTTTAGGGCTGACTTTTAGTGATAATCAGTTCCTAAAGAATTTGGGTTTATCCAAACTTTTTCTGTGTGAGCAAAGCCAATTATATTTTTGGGAAAAGAAAGAAAGGAAGAAAGAAATGACAGCAGAACTGTTTCTGTAATGGCCAGTTGAAACAAGCAATCCACTTCTGTCTTTCTAATTACTCCTGAGTCTGTTGAGTTTTAGCGTGGTGTGCTTATCAGTGCTCTCGGGCGCTTGTTTAATTGGGTGACAAATGGAAGAATATGACAGTTTCAGTATGAAAGTTAAGCTAGTCTGTGCATAGGCATTAGTTGTCCTATTATAAAAAAAGATAACTGAAGTCAGAGCTTTTGATATGCTTAAAGAATTCAGAAATATTTAACATTGCTGAAACTTCAAAAGGCTATAATAAAAAGTTTTATATTTTTAATCATACACAGTAAGAAATGTTTTAATAAGTAGTTCAGGATAGTAGTATTAAATAGGGAACTTTAGAGGAGTAATACAAAAATTTGGGGGAAGGTAGTTTTTAAAACAGCAGGAGCTGTAGGAAATGATACGGTACACTCTACTGACTCCTGAATTGAAAGAGAACAGAAAAAATAAAAATAATAAAATAGTTTGATTACATTTAAACACAAAAGAAGTCTATATCTAACAAGGAGTCTTGCTTCATATCCCAGTATGGCAGAACATTTGGTGGTTGGCATTTCGACAGTGACAGATTGTCCCAGGCTGTGCTTTGTGTGCACTGCTAGCCACAATGGACTGGCAGTACCCTTGATGCTGCTGCTATCATTCTCCAACATGGCGTTAGGTTCTTGTATTTCAGTACTTGCCATTTGCATCTGCACATTTTTTAGTTACTTTGTCAAAGGGAAGCAAAAGAGATAATTCAATTGATACATTTTTATATCATCTAGAGCATCTAGAATCTCTGCTTGACTGAGATTCCACATGAGTAGCAAATGGGCAGAATGGGTAGATTTACAAATATACTGATAAAATAAATTATAAAATGGAAATTAATGAAGGGGAAGGCTCTGTAGAGTGTAATTCTTTGATCACTCATCCTGGCAACAGATCTTGTTTGTAAACTTGGCATTTGCTCATGTGTAGGTCAGAGGAGATAACATCTTTGGTATGTTCAATCTAACTGCTTCTTTTCTTATTCCATCAAAGAGGAAACACGTAGAGGTGTATTTTGGAGTGGTTGGATCTAGAGATACAGAAAGGACTTGGAAAAGAAATAAGAAAAACCATAAGGAATTGTCCATGCATGTACTTCTGCAATTAGAGACGACTGTCACCCGGGGAGTCTATGCAGGCTGAGGACCCTATCCTCAGTGCACCTCTTTGTCATATTAAATTTAGCCTTTCCTGAAAATCCTAGTTTTGTATTTTTATTTTAAAAAGGATAGCTAACAACATTGTGGTTGAAAATGATTATAAAATACTAATAATTTTATATGATGATGTATTTGCAATAGCTTCCCCCTAAAAACATTGGATTCTGAACTTGGGTCTAGAAATAGTTGTGTTTTTTTTTCCTTTTCTTTTCTTATTTTCTTTTTTTTTTTTTTAACCATTGTATTACAGAGTTGGTAGTCATTTGAAGTTGGTTCAGTAACTAAAAAGGCAATGAGATTGCAATTCATAGAATAAACAAAGACTATAAAGTCATTTTTAAAAATTTCACTTCTGTTTGCTTTCATCTCAAAATAGATGTAACATATGAATGTCAACTTGGAATGAAAAAAATATATATATGTATATAAATTTTATATATATCTCAGCAGAAAAGAACCCATGGCCCTCTGATTCCTGAATTCCCTTGGATGTAATTTCTCTGGTCTGAGAAGGAGTGGTGTTAAGGTCCAAGGGGATAGTAACACCGGCATTGCCTGTCTAATGGCTTTCACCAGAAAGCAGGCAACATGCCATGGCCCTGAACCAGGTCGCAATCTGTTTGTTGTTTGTAACTGCCCTGTAGCAGTGAAACTGCACTTCGGGCTTTTTTTTTTTTTTTTTTTTTTAAATATTGACTACATCAGACAACTCTATACCAACTGTAGTCTAATAACAATATTCCTCAGACTTCACATAATGAAGTATAAGATTACCATTTATGTAACATGATCAGTTAGAGCTATCACTAATGTAGCTTTTAGGAAAGTGTCAATTTTCTAAGTGCATATATAGGTAGTTAGGAACCTAATGGAAACCTTTTTTGATATATAGTTTCTTTCGATTGCTGTGATTTTTAACTCTGCGTTATTTAAGAAATAAATCAAAACAGCCTCTGTAGGAGTGAGCTTATGGATTTGGCACCTTCAAGACCAATCAAGTGCCACGTATTCAGATTCCATGGTAACCATGGTTTGAACACAAAGGAGTCCTGATGCTATTTGGCAACCTTGTTGTGACTAAATTGTATCCAGTTTACCTTACTCCACATCAAACTGAATAGACACTTTAAGAACCTGAGAAAATTCCTTTTTTCTAGCCTCAGGCGTAATTTTATATTTTAATGTGTACTCAAAAGACATACACAGTCTCTCTCAACAGTTTTAACCATGGGCACTTGTGTATGCTTTTGATGGAGGGTAATTTATGGAGTGTGAAAAAAATTGGTCAGTCATTATAGGCCTGCCTAGACTCATGGGGGCAAGTGTAAGTGAAAACTGTACAGAAGCAGATGCTCTCCAAGAGCAATTTTTTTTTTTTTTTTTTGAAGATCTGGTGTCAAAGTGGTGTATTATATGTACAGAGATCAGTCTTAAAGGATACAGAACACTGTTCAGAACAGCAAACATTCAACCCATGTAAGTCCTCACGTGTGACTTTAAGGTGATCTGGTAACATTAGGCCTATAGTTCACATTTCACATCTTCTGAATCGCAGAGCTTTGGAAAAATCTTAAAAACCTACATAAATGGACACACTCCCCCCTCCCCGCCCCCCCGAGAAGTGCAAACACAAAGGCTGGTGTACTTTCACACTGCAGTCCTGCCATGGAGGCAGAGGTGGGAGTCAAAGCCATCACGCTGTTCTATGGGCCGCCTTCACGAGAACAGGCCACATCCATGAGAGAGGCTTGGAACACACCCGAGACTCTGTTTTGTCCCTAAATAAAATGTGTGCCCTGTCTTTTATATTACTCTCTTCACACCTTAATAGTTTATTTCACATGCTATGTTTTTGATCTACATTCCGTCTCATCCCTTTCATTTTACAAATTCATAGTTCTATTGTTTATTTTGTACATGCTTTATGAATATACCTAACTTAATATTGTTTATAATCATACATTTTATCCTCATGCTTCAAGTATCGTTTCTTCTCCTGGAGAATAAACTCTAGATGGCTTTTAAAAATGCAATCCTATAAATGGATGATTCTAATATTTAGAAGTATGTTATTTATTGAAGTTATGGGGAATAGAATTAGGAGAAATAGTTTTCAGCAGAAAGTCATTTGCATTGATAAATAATTCAGCAATGGTGTTTGCTCCTTTATATTGAATCTGTATTTGATTCGTGTTTGTGCTTTTCATGTAAATATATGAGTCATCTAGGCATTGATTATATATCATGTACTATTTTAAACTTCTAGTAAATGGTTAGAGCAGGTTCAAGAAATATTGACAATGCCAAGTATATTTTAAATCATGGTATTAATGCGTGTAATGGACTAAGTGTAGTGTGTATTATTGTGTGAAGAAGCAATTAAATTTAGTATTGATATACCCACATATTTTTTCACTTGACAGAGCATTTTGTATATGAATTTATGCTTTTTCCACAAAACTTACTAAAAGTAATAAAGCAATTTTAAAAATAAAGGAAGTCCTTGCTTCTAGAATATCTTTATTCAATTATGGACATTTTATATGCTTTTTGTAATTAATAATACATTTGAAAATTCTTTCCTAACTAAACACTAAGCCCCAGAAATATTGCAACATGATAGAGAACTCAGACTACATTAAATTGCAGTTTGATGTTAAGTGTTCAGTAAAATGGTGAAATGAGAATGAATGACTGGTAGGAAAAAAAATTAATTATAAAAGTATCTTTAAACTCAGTATTCATATTTGAAAAAACAGAAATGAAACATGTATGTAATTGTTAATTATTATGTATAATTTATAATCAAGTATTATATAATGTCATATAATTAAATATCATAAATGATGAATATCATGATGGAATTACATATATTTAATTATAAAGTATATAATATATAAAACTTACATAGTTACATCTATAAAATTTTATATGTTTTAGTATCCTGTCATGATATAATTATCATACATTATTGGTTATAAAATATATATTATATCATATATAAATTTATATATACACACTTATATATATACACACATTATATATATATATATAAACACACATATATATATAAACACATTTAGTATTAGCACTTTCTAAAGGTTTTTGTTAGTTTGATAGCTTTAACCATATACAACTGTAAAAGATCCTATATTAGGACATGATAAAAATTAATCAACACTTGTATTTTACTATTTAAATGTCTAATGTAAAGTAATATAAGAATATGTGGGAAGTTATATTTCAAGTCATTCATACATTAATATTTAGAATAAAAAGTAATTCATTTGGCCTTTGGTCAAAGTTATTTTAACCAGCACCTTCCTGGCAGTATTTATTGGTCTTGAGAACAACCCAAGACACTATACCATTCTAACTGGCCTATACATCAATCCAGACCAGTTAAGTTGATATTTATTGTAACTCTGTTGCTAGAGAGAGGGAGAGAAAGGGAGATAGAGAAGGAATTAGATTGATCAAGGCAAGCAGAGCTTAAATAAAGCTTACATACAGAGCTTGGAAAGCCAGTATGACATTCAGAATGGGTATTTGATTGATGAGTCAGGAGGTTTCAGACACAGTTCCAGCTCTAATTTTACTTACATGATACCGAGCTAGTTCCATGACTTCCCTGGGCTCCAGATACCTCCTTTGTGTAATGAGATGCTCAGGCTGGGTGATTCCTAAGACTCCCCATAGCTCTAAAACTTTATATACACTGGCCGTGCAGCATTTTCTTCAAGAGGATCTCAGAAAAATTTAATGAATCAATTTAAGTATTCTTTTGTTATTCCTAACAAAAAATAAGATAATAACCTACCAACTTAGCTCACAGTTATTGAATTCCTATCATGTGTCAAATACTGTGTGTAATTATGAATAAGGAATTTATAGTTAAGTAAGTAAATAATGTAAACAGAGAAGAGTAATTTTATAAATGCCATAATAAAACATGAAGAAAGCTTAGTGGTAAGATAAGGAATTATGATGTTAAAATATCATGAGAAGGATAATCTCCTAACTCTTAGTATATTTACTCCCTCAAATAATCTTCTACCCTTGAGAAATAGAGTTTTTTTATTGCTACTCATACACAAGCTTATGAAGAAAAAACTAATTGCTTTTTTTATAGAAGTGTGAAATAAGAGTGTTTTTTGAATTATGGGTACTCAACAAAATAAAAATAAAATAAGGATGCTGAAGTTGGTTCCTGTGGAAGATTGATTTATCATGTGTTTACCTTTTAGATTATAGAATAGTCATAACTGTGGCCTTGAAAGAAAACAAATAAATATAACCTTTTAAGATCATTAAAAAATGGATTGGATTGGATTTTTAAATAACTCTAGACATAACTTTGCAAGTGAATACACTGTACTGACCAATATTCTGTTGTTTCATATGCATAATCAATGGTGATAAAAGATTATTCATAAACTAGTTCAATATACTCTAATATAACTTTGAAGCAAATGATTTTTTTTTAGAAAGAAAGAAAAACAAAAATGTAAAGTACATGAAAATTTGACCTATGAATAAAAGATGGTCTTGAACAGCCGTTGCTCCTCGTTTCATATCTGGTAAACAGAAGTGGGTCAATATGTGATAGCAGCAGAGAAAAGCAGTTTTCACTTCATTCCTTGAGTTTCCAACATAAACATTTATTTATTTTGTCATTAAAAATGACACATTAGGACAAACAAGAATACTGATATTCCATATTTTTTTCTTATCGCATGATCAATAAATAATTTATAGATGACAAGTCATTGTAATGGAGAATAAACACATTCTTGTCTTTTTGTGTGGTTTAAGAGGTAAGAAAATAAGAAAATAAGTAATAAAATAAGAGGTAATTGATTTCAGATAAAGTTTCTAGGTATATTACAGGTTTTTAAAAAAATGTGCATTCATAGATTTGCAATAACAGATACATTATTCATAGGATCTTGTATTTTATTGAATTGTTGATAAACAATAATCAGTTTAGTCAAAATGGTAAACTAATACTCTTTTTCATTTTGAAAAATGCCTAGACTAATATTAGGATCACAGAGTTATATAGGAGGGATGTGTATGCATAATTTTACAAACTATATATACATTTTCTTTTTCTTTTTTCACTCAACATGGATAAAAATTTTCTCATATAATCATACTTGTTTTGAGAGACTGCTTGATTGTCTTCTGTACTATAGATGAGAAAACTCCTTATTTTTACTCTAGTTGCTGTTTTTCATGTCATTTTTGTATAATTGAACTCCCCATTTTTTCCTTTATCAATATTTCTAATTTAGTCTTGTCATGGTTTATTCATACTATATTGTGCTCTAATTGCATATTGATGTGATCTTGTACAAAATATCTATGTAGTCCTGGGGGCCTGGGTGGCTCAGTTGGTTAAGTGTCTGTCTGCCTCTGGCTCAAGTCATGATCCCAGGGTTCAGGGATCAAGCCCCACATCAGGTTCCCTGCTCAGAGGTGAGCCTTCCTCTCATTCTCCCTCTCCCTCTGCCGGCTCATGCAGGCATGCTTGCTCTCTTGTTCTTACTCTCAAAAAGAAATTTAATTAATTAACTAATTAATTAATTTTAAAAATCTTTAAAAAGATTCTACCTAGTTTCATTCACAGGTAAGTTTGATTTAGGATTTAGGATGGCTTAAAATTCAGTCTCCTCTTCTCTATCTACAAAGAAAAGTGTTCACATTCAGCACTGATAGAAAAAGTATTATTATCTTACAACCTTGATTGAGAGGTAGGGTATGAATAATTCCAATAAGTTTACCCAAGCTGAGGTGTTATTAGGCCTTTGATTTTTAATAGTAAACATTTACACATACCTTGCATTTACCTTCAAATAATTACTGTGGGTCAGACCCATGGTAAGCACTTTTCATAGCTTATCTCATTTTTATTTCCCAACCACACTAGGCTGAAAGAAAATTTTAACCATTCCATCCAGCAGAACCTTGAAACTTAAGTAGGTTCCTCTTTAGTACATGGTGGAGCTAAGATAGTGACCTAACATGTTTAATTCAGTCTATTTTCTTCAAATTATGTAACATTACTATGATTTCCAATACAAGTATTTCAATTATATAATACCAGAGTGTGAAGACAATGGAGTCTTCAAAAGTATTATTTTCATTTAGGTATGTGTTTCTAAATGTTTTTCTGTTTGTTTGTTCTTCTTTTGTCCCACTTTCCTCACTGCCTTAATATTTAAAAAAAAAGTTTTTTCTTCAGATAGTTTTTCTTCAACTAGTTCTTGCTGAATTATTTTCATAGCTCCAGTGCATTGTTGTGGCATTATGTCATCCTTAGAATATGTAAGACTGTAGGGAAATTTGATAGAAAATCATCAAGATTGTTTACTTCCAAGTGAATTCCTTATACCATTTTATTTAAATCTAAATAAACTTAAACCTATCCTATTTGTTAATATAATTACTTGCCAGTATCTTTTTGAATTAAGAAGGCTATGCATTTTTCTTTTACACTCTGCAAAATTCTCCAAATGTGAAAATATTAGGCAGTAGTTTAATGAAACAATACAGAAATAATACGAGAAAAGTAGAAAGGATCTTTTGCATTCTTTCTGATTATTTTTTAAGATTTTATTTGTTTGAGAGAGAGACAGAAAGAGCAACAGAGAGAGCAAGAGAGAGCATGACCTGGGAGGAGAGGGAAAAATAGGCTCCAAGGAGCTCTACCTGGGGCTCAATCTCAAGACTCTGGGATCATGACCTGAGCTGAAGGCAGACACTTAACTGACTGAGCCATCCAAAACCCTTCCTCTCCTATTTTTAACAATGTATTTGAGGGATGCCTGGGTGGCTCAGTGGATTAAAGCCTCTGCCTTCAGCTCAGGTCATGATCCCAGGGTCCTGGGATTGAGCCCCACATTGGGCTCTCTGCTCAGCGGGGAGCCTGCTTCCCCCTCTCTCTCTGCCTGCCTCTCTGCCTACTTGTGATCTCTGTCTGTCAAATAAATCAATAAAATCTAAAAAAAAAAATGTATTTGAAACAATTCACATAACTCAATTATAGAAGGAATATATATATTATAATAGTTATATATAACTATTATAATAACTATATAACTAATATAGCTATTATAATATATAATATATATGCATATAACTGGTGTGTTTTATATATAATATACTATAATATATAATATTATGTTATATATAATTATATATAATATAATATATAATATATAATATAACTGGTATGTTATATATATATAAAACACATTTTATATATATAATTATTTTATATTTTATAAATATATATATTTTATATATATACATATATACACACCAGTTATATTTTGAAGACAAATTTGTTCTTAAAAGATATTGAAGCTTCGATTTTACTCTTTTTTTTAAATTTTATTTTATTTTTTCAGTGTTCCAAAATTCATTGTTTATGCACCACATCCAGGGCTCCATGCAATACGTGCCCTCCTTAATACCCACCACCAGGCTCACAAAGCTTCTGTTCAAAACCCTCAATTTGTTTCTCAGAGTCCATAGTCTCTCGTGGTTCATCTCCCTCTCCAATTTCCCCCAGTTCACTTTGCCTTTCTTTCTCCTGATGTCCTCTATGTTGCTCCTTATGCCCCACAAGTAAGTGAAACTGTATGATATTTGACTCTCTCTGCTTGATTTATTTTACTCAACATAATCTCCTCCAGTCCCATCCATGTTGATACTAAAGTTGGGTATTCATCTTTTCTGATAGAGACGTAATACTCCTTATATATATGAACCATATCTTCTTTATCCATTCATCTGTTGTTGAAGGGCATCTTGGCTCTTTCCACAGTTTGGTGATTGTGGCCATTGCTGCTCTGAACATTAGGGTACATATGAACTTCTTTTCACCACATCTGTATCTTTGGGGTATATATCCACTAGTGCAATTGCTGGGTCATAAGGTAGGCCTATTTTAATTTCTTACAGAATTTCCACACTGTTTTCCAAAGTGGCTGCACCAACTTGCCTTCCCATCAACAGTGTAAAAGGGTTCCCCTTTCTCCACATCCTTTCTAACACTTGTGTTTCTTGTCTTGTTAATTTTGGCCATTTTGGTTAAGTCCTATCTTCCATGTTTGCAGACTCCACACCAGTCCCTCACTTCCCAGCCATTTAAGCACACACACTTTCCTCACAGTGCTCAAACCCAACCACAAACCACAACAACACCTCAGAAAGGGCATCATTTTGAGATCCTAAAGACAACATTCCTTTCCTTTCAACAATCTCCTTTCAATAGGGGAATAAAATAAAGAAATAAAAATGTTTTCTCATTTGATACATCAATTCTCAAAACACTGAATGCTGTCAGTGCTGGATAGTTGTTAGTCTTATTCATTTTTATGCTTATCTATTGACTGACTCTTCATTTCTTACGTTATATATGAAGACGCCTATATCAGATGTTCATCTATCTGCTAATGAACAAAAGTTGAACCAGTCTGTGGCACAACTAGGTAATTCATTTTTGGTAGAGTCAACATGTCTATTGAAACGTTTGTACAATGAATTGGCTTTTATTATTTTCTTTTCATATTTATTTTTCATTATTATTGAAAAAATACAAAATAAGTGTAGACTTATTTATTAGTGTTGACCCTAGTAAGGCATTATATATAGGGCATGCTAGATTTTTTATTATGTATTGTGAAAGGTGCCAGATTAATGCAATTATAGATATATAGGTATAGTCAAGCCTCTAAATATGTAAGACCATCATTTAAATCTTCTGCATTGATTCTCAGCAACACAGCAACAGTGTAACTGAAGGTCTGTCCTGAGATGGACTACTAACATTTATCCTCTTTCAAAAGTTAAGTGTTAGAAGATTACCTTCCGATTTCCAAGATTTTATGTCAATAAGTGTGTATCTAAAGTCAATTTTATTTTAAAAATTTTCTTAAAATTATAAATACTGGAGTTTGTTTATATTATTGTGGTGTGTGTGTGTATGTGTGTGTGTTGGTGGACAGTCGTTAAACTACATGATAGGACAACATGAAGATTTGAATTACCTTAAACCCTAAGTCTTTTCTTCAATGACTTTAATCTTCTTTTTATCCTTTTGTTAATAATCATTTATATTTAAATATCATTTATACATATACATATACATGTGTATTATATACATATAATATATAAATGATATTTTAACATATATATACATATATATGTATATATATATCAACATAAGAAATGATTTCCCTGAACAAAATAAGGGATGGTCAGTATCACCATGAAAGAACAGTCGTGGGGAGTATACAACATAGGTGTAGTGTTAGAGAAAAAGTATTTCTTTGCTCATGATAAACTGCATTTCCAACTCTTGCTATGTCCTCATAGTCAATATTCATTATTCTGAAAATCTTGGTATTAACACACTATGACAGAGTTGTCATAATACAAATTATATATTCACTTACTGCATCTCAGCTGACATATCTATCTTTTTGTCTTTGATTATTACCTATAAGTTTTTGACATCCAAGTGAGTAATCCCATCTTTGACATAACTTCTAAGAAATAGACCTGCACGGTCATTCCTTCTACTGGATGTTTCTAATGGAGAATGTTATTCCTTTGGGAGTTAGAATGCTCAAAACCAAGTTCTCTTACGAGCTCTCCACAGTGGAGCCTAGTAGCAACATATTTACTGTTATCACTTATGCTGGAAACCTCAATTGCCTTTCCCTCTCTCCATTGTGTATATTTTCAGTGTTTCATAATCTCACCAGATCTGTTTTTCATAGTCCATCTTCTGCAGATAAATCTTATTGTCACTGCTTCATTCAGGCCTTTATCATCTAGATAATGGCCTTAATGTCTTCCTTGTTTTGATTTTCCCCTTAATCTCTCACCTCCTCTTTCTCTTAATCAATGCCCATGGGCTTATACAAGAACCTAATATGTGAGGTGAATACTATAGTGAACAAAATAGGCAGTATTTCCTGTGCTCGAGGGGCTTGCATTCCAATGAGAAGTGTCAGGCAATCGTGATAAATGAGTAAATTATACAGCCTGTTAGAAGCTGATAACTACTGTGGAAAAAGTAGAACAAGGTAAGGAGGAACAGAAATAATGGTTGAAAGAGGGAAGTGTGGGGAGGTGTATTTATTTAAAATAGGTTAGTCCAGGGAGTCCTAAGAGAGTCACATTTAAACAAAGACTTGAAAGGTGTGAGAAACAGTGAGCTTAAAAATATTTTGAGGAAGAGCATTCCAGATACAGGGAGAGTACACAAGAAATTCTGTGTCAGAATGATAACAAACATGTTCAAGGAACAGCCAAGAGCCTGTGTGGTTGGGGCAAAGTAAACAAGGAAAAGAGGAGGGGGCATGAGTTCAGGGAAGTAACAGGGATAACTTGATAATGTGGCGTTATTTTAGTTCTAGAAGGGCTCTGACTTTTACATTCAGCAAGATGGAAGACCCTCGTGGAGTTGTGAATGCTGAAATTATCTGAATTATTTTTTGCAAACCATTCTGGTTGTTGAGTGGAGAGTATCTTTTTAAAATATAAGGATCATTACAATATTCACCCACTTTTTTTAAGTCATACTGAGAACAAACAAGTTTCCCATAACTGACCAGACTCCTCATCTTCTGATGCTATACATCCCAAGACACCCATTGGGAATATCAATCTGCAATATGTGATTCCATACTTAGGTGCTAAGCCTGAGCACAACAAACTACAGTTTCATAAAAATGGGAAAAAAAGACAAGTGGGAGTCATTAAAGAGTACTTTCTGTAGATGTTTGAAAATGTGCTTCCTCCTGAGGAGAGATAAAATCAATTGTTCAAAGAGGAGAAATGAGAGATAAGGATGGAGGATGTTGTATGAGCCAAGGCATAGAATTAAGAATGTCCAGTTGGACAGCGATATATGCCAGTTGGGGGAAAAATGGGACAGAAGCCAAGCAGGAGAGTCTGGACTTTGATGGTACCATATAAGACAGGAAAATTATAGATTTTTAAGTAGAATAAAATAATAGAATCCATTTTTAGACAGTAGCCTGACAGATAGGTCTGATTTATTGAGGAGAAATGAACAAACAAAAAAACAATTCTCGTATGAGTCAAAACTTGCTCTCGATCTAAAGGAACATGCCCTTGTCATATCTTGGGTAAAATCAATGACCTTAGGTGAGTGATGCTTTTGACCAAAGAGGGCTTCTGTTATTTTCCCAGGAGATTTATGCCTGGCCAAAGGGAAGAAAATGGAATTGAAGACAAAGGGAATTATTTCTCTTCTCTGGGTTTCAGTGTGTGTATTGTTGGTATGATTCAGATCCTAGGCCTTTCAGTGATGTTTACCATCAGACGTATAATATCAGTGGGTGACAGCTACACTGAGCAAAAAGAACATGGTAAACTCTGATTTATATAATAAAGTGGATGTTTTGTTTGTCAGGTAACAGAAACACGGACTGGTCCTCTTGGCTGCAGTAACTATGACAACCTAGATTCTGTCAGTTCTGTTCTGGTTCAGAGTCCTGAGAATAAGATTCAGTTGCAAGGTATGTGGCTAAAAGTTCATTAATTCTCTATCAGTCTGGATAACAATTATCCAGTTGTGATCTCTTTCTTCTTCTTCATCTTTTTGTTATTGTTTTAAACAAGCTGTATATGCAGTACTATGTTGTTAAAATTCTCATAAAAGGCTAATTTCCTAATTTTTAAGGGATACTAACATTCTAGGAAATGTTAAGGAAATGTCAAAACTCACTTTACTTCTTCAAATAGGTAATTTATTTGAAAATGTATCCCGATAATATTTTTACTTCTATAGAAAAATCATTGTCTCAGTATGGAGCAGTTTTTCATAGGTCTGTCTGGGTTTTGACTTTTTCCTTAGATTCTAGTAAAAGTAACTATACTTGCGCACACTGTAGCATGAACTGTTGACATTTTAAATATAATCTAATATTGGTAGCTAGAACTGTGCTTATCTTCTGATAGAAAAATTTGAGAATATATTAACAAAGTATTTATATTTCCATTACAAAGATGGATTATGTGATAATAATGATAAGTTACCTTTTTTTCTATTCCTATATTTTGTTAGAGAGTTCAATAGAGGATTTTTAAATAACTTGTAACAGATGTACAGATGTAATTTGCCCACAAATAGGTTATTGGTGTGTGTACTTATTCATTACAAGTACAGAAGGTTATGAATACACATGTTTAAACATGTACTAGTTGAAGAAGTTCAGAGAAGTCTTTGATGACACCTTGTCTAAATTAAGGTGACTGATCAAAGGGATAACTTTGAGTTATTCTTCTCTAATCTACCTTTCTCTTGCTACCTTTTTTAATTGCATAAGTTAAAGCTACATTTACATTATTCAGTTTTACATAAGAAAGTTTAGAAGTTCTAGAAATTGTAGGCACCTGGGTGGTTCAGTGGGTTAAGCCTCTGCCTTCGGCTCAGGTCATATCTCAGGGTCCTGAGATCCAGCTCTGCATCAGGCTCTCTGCTCAGTTGGAAGCCTGCTCCTCACTCCCCGCCTGCCTCTCTGCCTTCTTGTGATGTCTGTCTGTCAAATAAATAAATAAATAAATAAAATCTTTTTAATTTATTTGACAGACAGAGATCACAAGAAGGCAAAGAGGCAGGCAGAGAGAGAGGGGGAAGCATGCTCTCTGCTGAGCAGAGAACCTGATGCGGGGCTAGATCCCAGGACCCTGAGTCCATGACCTGAGCTGAAGGCACAGGCAACCCACTGAGCTCCCCAGTGCCCCATAAAATCTTAAAAAAAAGAAAAAAAACATTTCAGAAATTCTGACATTTTACCTCAACTTTTCAATTGGGAAAAATGTAACAGCTTTGAGTTATTTAAACTTATGGTAAATAATAAATGAATCTCAACTAGTTTGAATTGTATACTAATTACAAAGGAAATGCTTAAAAATTTAAAGTTTAAACGCCATCTAATTTCTCCTTATCAATCTTAGATTTAGAGTTATTGAAATATTTTTCTAATTTAAACAAATGCGGTCTACCAATATTACTTGTAATTCGCTATTGCTTACTCCTTTTTAAATGTATGGATCAACTTGTCCTCAGAATATGAAGTTTCATCAAAAAGGATAAAGACTATTTATATCAAAAAGACATTTATTTAATTGATTTATTAAAATTTATTAACATGAATTTTTTAAATTTTTACTATTTGTGAAGCACTGTGCTTAGTTTTCAGAATATTATAGTATAAAAAAAAAACTCAATCTCTTCTATATGTTGAAAAAAATTAACACAGAAACAAGTGAAGCAACACTTTTCTTTTGAATAATTATTGAGTCTATTTTTTTTCAATATATGTGAGTAATGCAGTTAACTGTACATCTATTTTTTTTCTATTTTCTTGGCTTATAATTTCAATTGTCTATTACAAATTTTATAGTATCCTTTGGTACAAAGACCTTTCCAAAATAATCTCAGGAAATCAATATCATACTCCTCAACTTCCCATGTGTTCTCTCTTAAACTTCATCTATATTTATAGTCTAAGTATTTATGTTGATTCACATTTTCAACCCTACTGTTAATAGCAGTCCTTCTCCACTTAGAAAAAAAAATGTAAAGCGTTAGATTCTGGATCAATATTACTGCGATACATGAAGAGTATAAAGGATTTTAGGTCACTATATGTGGCAGTTGGAAACACTGGAGTCCTAAAGTAGAATTTTATCAGAGCAAAGAAAGCATCAATAAGAATTATTAAATGTAAAAGCATTAAGCAACAAATTCAGAACAAAACTCCTTGATTTAACTGTATTCGAATTAACATTCAGAAAGGAAATGTCAAAGAGATGCACATAATATGTTAATTCTGACTTAAAAAAAAATGAACTGAAATGTTTTTCTGGCAGTGAGTAGGCTTGATTTCCCTGTTTGTTTGACTTTGAGATCTGTTTTGCCAACTAGATTACAGACAGTTCAAAATTGAAAAAGTCATATCTATATCCCAAACTATTGATGACGATATATGTAATATATATGAAAAACTGTTAATCTTGAGAAAGTATTAGAAAACATGTGTTGGGATTAATCATGTTCCAATGTTTCCAATGCCTTATGAATTTAGCTTATCAAACAAGATACTTCTCAGTGAAAGGGTAAAGGAGTAATGAAAAGTCATTTATTGAGTCTTGGTAATAACTTCTTGGTAAAATTCCCAGAAACTGAGATGTGAATGATTCATGTGATTGAGTAACAAATACTTTTCCAGATCAGTTTGTTCCTAATGTTTTATTTCAACAAAATTGACAGAGGACTGGTTTATTATCAAATAGAAGATATAATGTCATTGTTAATGATAGGTCACTATTTTTGCTTATAATAAAAATAGAATGATATTGTTCCATAAAACTATTTTGTTTCCTATTTTGTTTCTCTACTGATATATTGGAACAGATTTTCTTTTTTCTTCTTTTTTTGATATTCTTAATAGTTAATTATAAACTAGTTTCACAGGCCATAAGGAAGTAAAAGGACTATATACAGCCTTACAGGAAACAGTCAGGGAGCTGAGGAGAGCCAAGAGGAGTCTAGGGCCCTGGTGGGTGCATTCCTGGGGGAGGGGACCCTGAAAGGGAAACCAGACAATCCTGTCAGTAACCAAAAACAAGAGCATAACAAACAAACAAGTCTGTGGTTATGTGGCCCTGTGGAATCTGGCCCATGCTTTTGTGTGGCTGCTTCCATAACTCTGTGGCCAAAGGTCAAAGAAGGCCTGCATCCCCCTGGGGCAGGGGCCACATCCTGAAGGGAGAATGTGTATTGGAGTTCCTTATCCAGTGGCAGTCCTCATTGGGGGATCCACCGGAGGCCTCATGTCAGGTGCTGGGCCTATCATGCCTGGAGTTGGCGACCCCTCAGCCCATAGATGGTGGAGGATCCCATCAGCCCATAGATGGCAGAGGATCTCCCCAGTCAGTTAACTCTTGGGTTGGGGTCCCTGAAATCCCAGCTGTGGCAACAATGGCAGTGGCTGCAGCCATACCTCTTCCTTGCAGGGCTATCACCAGTTGCGATAGCCCACCACTCCCTGGGACTGGCCCATAGAATTCTGCAGGGGCCTGGGGCATTGGAAGACTAGCGGGGATTCCTCTGCCAGCAGCTCTGCCAATCCTTGGGCTCCTGGCAGCTAGTAAGTGGCACTCAGGCAATGTCAAATTATCTTTGGGATTATCTCATTATCTTTGGGAGGAAGTTCCTCTATTGTCATTGAGACCAGGTCCTATCCCTGTAGCAACACCAGACCCCTGCCTCCATTTTCTTTTCTTTCTGCTTCTTTTGAGTTCTTTGGTTTGAACTCATTATAGTCACAGCGTTTCAAATTTATATGCTTGTTGAAAACCATGAAGGTGCAAAGCAGCATTGAAAAGCACAGGTCAGCCAGTCATTTTCTCTTTATTTTTTGTCTTGCTAGAATATATTTGTGTGATGCAAATTACAATTTTCTTGATGTCCCATCAATTGTATAAATTTCTTATATATTTATTCCCAAAATATTGATTTTTTCCCTCTTACCTCTTATTCTGGGATTCTATTAAATATATTTTTAGATCTTTCAGTCATAACCTATATATATTTTATACTGTTTTCTGTATTTCATCTTCTTTTGCTCTCCTTTACTATTCTGTAGTCAATATTTTATTCTGACATATTCCAGTTTGCTTATTATTTCTTCAGCTCTTTCTAACTTGCTATTAAATCCATTGATTATTTCTTAACTCCAATTTATACATTTTTATTTGTGGCATTTCCATTATATCATCATTTATAATTTCCAGTGCCCTTCTTCATATGCTTCTTTTCACGAACATCTTAAGCTCAAAACTCAGCTTCCTTAAGCATAGTCTCAGCACCAAGCAGAACTTCTGCTAGTTACAGTCCTATTGGTATTTTTACTCTATTTTTCCTGTACATTAAAAAAAAACAAAAAAAAAAAAAAAAAAAAAAAAACCCTTGGAAAGCCTCCAGTTACTCTGACTTATCTACCAAGGCCATGGAAGTTATCTCTTTAAGTATCAGTATTGTCTATTTTACTGGTCTGGTTAAAAAATTCCAAGGTTTTGAGTGGTCTATCTTTTCTCCCCCGGAAAAAGCCTTTGTTATTTTTGGTGTGGTTTAGAGAATGCCAGTTTTCTTCTTTTGGAGATAAGGTATATAGATAGATATAGAAATAAACATAATGGTAAATATCTAGTTTTGTAATAAATAAAAATCAGGTGTTGGCCAAATTTTTCCTTCTATGTTTAATTTTTTAACTGACCATTTTAAATATTCAGCTTTTTAATTAAATTTTCCTATGTATAAAGAAATACTGGAATTGAAACTATATATTCTTGAAATATAACAAATGTGAAACCAGTAGGTAATACTAAATATTAATTATATTGCCTTATCTTCATTTTTGACTTTTTTCTTAAGAGAAATAAACTTTAATAAAATTCTATCAGTAGGGCTATCTTAATACATGGCAAGGACATGACCTGTGAAACAAAAGAAATCTGTCCTTCCCTGTAGTTGGTCTTAGTGATCACTCCTGAACGATACAGTCATATAAGTTATGTGTTATTAATGACATGAGGTAAACATTACCATCAGCATTCTGTAACTCCTTTGCCAATGGCCACAACTTATGGCATTATGATATCTATGTAAATGTGGGCTGATAGTCTGAAAGTAAAATGAAAATACTGAAAACTATTTGAAATCAAGTAGTGGGAAATAAATGCGTGTCTCTTTTTAAAGGTTTAGGAATGTAGGCTCTACCTACATTATGTGAAAATCACCAAATATTCTAAATAATTCCGTGAAAGAGCCAATCAGAAAGAGAAAGACAAATACCATAAGTGGAATTTAAAAAATAAAACAAATGAACAAAGGAAAAAAAAGAGAAAGAGAGAGACAAGCCAAGAAATAGACTGTTAATTATAGAGAACAAACGGATGGTTATTGGGGGGCGGGTTAAATAGGTGATAAGGATTAAAGACTGCACTTGTCTTGATGAGTACTGGGTGCTGTATGGATTTGTTGATTCACTGTATTATACACCTGAAACTAATATAACACTGTGTGCTAACTGAAAAACTTAAAAAAAAATGAAAGAAGAGAGAGAGGGAAAGAGAAGGAAGAAAGGAAGGATGGATGAACAATTAAATGAATTTTTAAAAATCAGATAATCTGAGGGTTTAAACATCTCTATAAATTCTGGGATTCTTGAAAGTACATGGAGTCATTATATGTTGAAAAGAATTACAAATATTTACAACTGTGTAGGCTTAGATAATTTTCTTTTTTTTTGGCTTAGATAATTTTCAAATGATAGTTTTAAATCTATGATATATATTAAATTGTTGGCCTTTCTTTGAATATTTTAAATGTGTTGTGCTTTTTTTCTTCATTTTTTAAAAAAGTGTGTGTTTTTGTTTTGTTTTTTTTTGTTTCTTTAAGGGCTACAAGTCCTCCTTCCAGACTATCTTCAAGAGCGTTTTGTACAAGCAGCGTTAAGCTACATTGCTTGCAATTCTGAGGGAGAGTTTATCTGCAAGGAAAATGATTGCTGGTGTCATTGTGGTCCCAAATTTCCAGAATGCAACTGCCCCTCCATGGACATTCAAGCCATGGAAGAGAATCTTCTTCGAATAACTGAGACCTGGAAAGTCTACAACAGTGACTTTGAGGAATCAGGTAAGAAAAGTTTTAATGTAACATTTAAACTTTGTCAAAATAATACTATATTGAAATGAATACTTTGTCTCTTTGGAAGAAAGTATGATTACATAATTGGAAAGCCTTTCATTTATTTTTTTATTATTCTTTCAAATAGACATCTATATCACTTCTATTACCAGAGATTCAGTATTTTTACTGAAGGCATATGTGGTACTTTGTGTATTACTAAGTACTATTTGTTACTAGAACCTCACCTGCTCTTGAGCTGAGTCATTTAGCAATGAAATGATATCTCTTTTCTAGTGGTCCCTGAGTTTCACTTGTGAGGAAAAATGCAGAGAGCATTTGTTCTATACCTTTTTACATTAACATGAATCTCATGAATGTGCAAGATCACTTAACTACTGATTTTTTTTAATCAAATTTAAATCAATTTTGATTTATGTTCATAGGTTTTGGTTTTTGTTATTTCTGAATTTCTTTGAGTGCATGTATGTGTTCTCAATGTTTTTTCTTACTGATTGCATAACCTATAATAGCTTTCATTTCATAAAACATTGAATTTTAATAAAAGATTAAGGATATCTCAATGTAAATTTTAAAATATTAATAAAAGTATACATAATACATGATTAAGGAATAATCGAAATCATTAGAGTGTGGTGAGTATAATTATATAGTATTTACTCAAAAGTGTTGGATTGACTTTCAAATGGGCAAAAGAGGTTTTTAACCACCAAGATGTCAGAATTATATGCTTGAGATTATAATTCTTTTGGTGATTAATTTAACAAAACATACTTAAAAAGTGATAAACAAAATTCAAAATCCATTCCTGAGAAAGGCCCCTAACAATTTAAACATGAAAGGAACATATTTCAACATAATAAAGACTATATATGACAAGTCTGCAGCTAACACCAGGTAAGAAGCAATGCAATTGATTGTTACAAAGCATCATCTTTTTGTTGAGAAGAACCAGCAAATTATAAAATAGAAAGGTAGGTAAATAAAAATAGGAAGGATTAATGAATTTACGATTTCTTAACATATATTTTCATCAGAATAGTGCATAATAAATAATGCTTTTCAATTTTAGTAATGTTTCTATTTATATAAACAGGAAAAACTATCTAGAATCAAAGATCCTTATCTCCTTGAAATTGTTAGAACACCTAGAGAAATTCTTTTTCTAATTTTTGTATATATATATTTTTAAAAAAATTTTTTTAAAGCCTTTATTTAAACTCTTAGTTAATATACAGTGTAATATTAGTTTCAGGTGCACAATATAGTCATTCAGCTCTTCCATACAACACCCATGCTCATCACAAAAAGGCCCTCCTGAATCCCCTTCACCTATTTATTCCCCCTACCCACTTCCCCTCTGGCAACCATCAGTTTGATTTTTTATAGTTAAGAGTCTGTTTCTTGGTTTGCCTCTCTTTCTTCCTTTTCCTCTTTTGTTTCTTAAATTCCACATGTGATTGCAATCTTATGGTATTGTCTTTCTATGACTGACATATTTTGGTTGACATATCCTTGTCATTCTAAATGACAAGATATCATTCTTTTTTATTACTGACACACACACACACACACACACACACACACACACACCACATCTTCTTTATCCATTCATCAATTGATGGACACCGGTTGTTTCTATATCTTGGCTATTGTAGATAATGCTGCTATAAATATCAGGGTGCATGTATCCCTTTAAATTAGTATTTTTCTATTCTTCAGATAAACAACTAGTAGTTCAGTTGCTGGATCATAGGGTAGTTCTATTTTCAACTCTTTGAGGAAACACCATACTCTTTTTCAGACTGGCTACACCAGTTTGCATTCCCATCAACAGTACAGTACAAAAAGCATCCAAATCAGCAAGGGAGAAGTAAAACTTTCACTATTTGCAGATGACATACTACTCTTCTTAGAAAATCTAGAAGACTTCACCAAAAAACTTCTAGAACTGATAAACAACTTCAGTAAAGTCACAGGGTATAAAATCAATCTACAGAAATCAGTTACATATTCTATACACCAATAATGAAGAAGGAGAAAGAGAAATTAAGGGACAAATCCCGTTTACAATTACACCAAAAACAATAATATGTCCAGGAATAAACCTAATGAATTTCTAATTTCAAATTTCTCTTTCTAGTATTCCCAATAAAATACTCATATATCATGTATGAGACATCTATCGTGTTCTAGTCACGTAAACTATCTGATGTTTAAAAATAGTTATGGAATACAACACTTTTAGATAAGTTACAATATATGGTAGTCTCCCTAGTGTTAAATTTCTAAAAAACAAACAAACTGGGGCACATGGGTGGCTCAGTCAATTCATCATCTGACACTTTATTTCAGCTCAGGCCTTCTCTCAGTTTCCTGAACTAGAGCCCAGTATCAAGCTCTGCACTCAGTGGGGAGTCTGCTTGAAGATTGTCTCCCTCTGTCCCTCCCCCTCTCTCTAATAAATAGATAAATCTTTTTTAAAAAAATAAGAAATAAACATACAAAAGAAAAAAGAAACAAACAAATAACTTCTATCTCATATTACAGTGTATGATAGATAGGTTAGGCCAGGATATCCTCCAAGCCTCTCTGTATTTGTGGAATTAACAGGAGGAATGCAAAAGGGGAATTTTCCTTTTGCTTTGAAAAGTGTATTAAAATAAAAATCACCAAATGAGCATTTGGATTTGTTTCCAGGTAGAATGGTATACTGAAGTAGGACAGCACTTCCACTGATAGTAACTAGAAAGGTGAATAATTTTTTAAATTATATTTTCAAAGACAGAATAGATCACCAAAGCAACAAAACTAAATGGAATGAGATTCCTGACAGGAGGTATAAGCTAGGTATAAGCTAGGTATTCACATTTTTTTCTTTCCCTCCTTCCCCCCCCCTCTCTTCTTCTCTCCTCTTATTCATTAATATGTTTAATTCTGTAAACATCTGACAATTCTTGATTTAGAGTAGAAGCTGAGGACTGTGTATTACCCCCCACAAAAAGTAACGGATAAAAGAAAGAAAAACCAGCAAAATGTTTAGTGGTTGTGGAGATCAGACTGACAAAACTCTAGATTTGGTGGGCCTAAATAAGTTTAGGTTTAAGACAAAGTTTATACTGAATTTAGATACTTCTGGGTGCTATGGAACTATACAAAGGTCTCTGTAGAATGAAGTTTATCACAGACTTTCAAGAGCTTAAGACAAAACCTCTCTAGAGGGAGAAGCTTGAAAATAAAACTGGAGAGGCTGGAAAACCCTACATAAAATGATGAATTGACAGTTTCTGCAACTGCTTTTCCCTGGGGTACATTGTCAGTTCAAGGCAGAGTTAGAAGCTGAGAGCCTAGGATTAGCTCCTGGAAAATGCTGCTCCTCCAGACCAAAGAAACCAGAAGAAAATATTGCAGTTACAGTAGATCAAAGTGAGAATATTGGAGAATGACTTGAAGGCTTTTAAATATGTGACAAGTCCCCTCTTGAAAGACATTTGCCTTATTTTGAACACACCAGGTGCATATGACTAAAAGAGATAAAATAAAACCTCTGAGTGATTAAAATTGAATCTTTGCAGTGTTATTGACCTGAAGAAGCAAAGGCTCAAAAGGTGGAGAATGAGAGGTAGATTGAGTCCTATACAATTATAACCCAGCACTAATACGGTTTAAATACTGATCTTAAGGAGTTGATAAGGAGTTGATCCTGAAAGTATCAACTCCCTACAGTGTCTGTTAAATATGAAGAGGGTGACCTCATGAGGATGAAAACATTTTCTAAAAGCCTCTGTTCTTCTTTTTATATCTGATGGACATGAAACCCTAATTTATAGCATATGAGCACACAAGACCATGTAGCTAACAACAAAGAGAAAAGAAACCAGACAAGTGATGTAAGATGATCCAGATATTGAAATTAGTAGGAAATATTTTTGGATAATTATTATTAAAATGTTCAAAAATAAACAAAAAAAAATGATCATGTAGGTGAAGATATTGAAAAGTTCATCAGAGATTTGGAATCTATAAAATAGACTAAAGGACCTTCTAAAATATAAAAGAATAGTATCTGAAATCAATAATTCAAAGTCTTGTTTTAATAGTTTTGCACAATGGATGACAAAATTAGTGAATGTGAAGACATGTTAATAGAATAGATGAAAATGGAAGCAGTAAAGAAAGAAAAAACAAAATATGGGATAAGTACACAAGTGAGATATTCATAAAAGGTCTAACATATTGTTGAATCTGGGGCACAGGTGGGGTAGATGGGAAAATGGCAAAAACAATATGCAAAGGTATAATGGTAAAATGGTACAACTTTTTTATAGCTGAAAACTTACACATTCAACCCACAGATTAAAAAAAACACGGAAAACACAAATACAAAGATAAATAAAAAGAAAATCACAGATAGGCACATCAGAGAAAATCTGTTAAGAAAAAAAAAGGCAGAAAATATTTTTCAATATACCTAGAGGAAAATAAAGACATCACTCTCAATGGAGTAACAATAGATCTGACTTATCAAAAAAAAATTTTTGCATCTTTAAAAATAAACATTATAATAAACAACATTAATTTAGAATTATATACCAGTACATAGTATTTTTTTTTAAAAAATCAAGGTGAAAATAAAGATGTGTTCAGAAAAGAAATGCTAGGTAAAATCATGGAAATGCAAAGAGGAAGAGGAATATTAGAAATAGCAAATATGTATGAGTAAATACAAGTGAAGATAGAGTGTAAAAAATAATAATGTGATGTGGAAATTATATGTATGTATATAGGATTTTAATATATTACAATAATGTAAAAATGGGTGATGAATGGAAAGATCTAATATTCTCAGTATTCCAAGGTGCTGCCATTACTGAGGATGTGTTAAGAAATATAATTGATATTATAAGAAATATAATTGATAAACCAAGAATATATATTATAATTTCTGGGATAACTCTAAAATAAGGGAAAATGTTTCATTGAAATCTAGAAGAAGAAAATCAAATAAAACTTATTTGATTACTTCCCCAAAAAAAGACAATAAGATAAAAACCCAGAGAAAAAGTAATCTGGATCAAATAAATAAATCCAGTGTATAGGGAAGGGTTTAGATTGTCTTTTAAATAAATTGCTTTCAATAAGATATAATCTCACTATAATGGTCATTATATTAAATATTCTATTTTTCTTATTACATTAAATATGCTAAATAAAAGACCATAGGACTGATTAAAATAACACAACAACAATAATAATAATAGTAACAATAAAAGATTATTTGGTACTTACTAGAGACATAGATAAATCAAGGTTAAAGGATGGAAAAATATGTAATATAAACATTAGCCAAAAAAAATACTAAATGGTAATGCAAAATATATTAATGAAATAAAAATATTTTTGATAATAACATAGTCATTCTGACAGGAATATATATCATAATTATTAATATATATGAACTACAAAATAAAAATTGTACTCTACCAGTTAAATAGTCAAGTTAGATTTTATTTAAGACTATTGTAATAGAGGAGAGAGACTTATAGTAGGGAAGAGAGGTTGAACGCAAATCCTCTGAAACAAAAGACAGCAGGATTTTCAATTTTCATGGAAAAGTATTAGAAGACATGAACAGGAAGGCTGGTCAACATGATTAGACTAGCTGTGTTTCCTAATTGTTTCTTATTTAAGCTTGTCTTCTACTTTCCCACAGAGACTGGGAAATAAAAGTGTTAGTTCCTTCTCTCAGATGATTACTTTTCAAAATGATGACACCCAGATCTTTAGGAAAGACAATATGGTTTATAAAAGATTTACATCTTAAAAGGGACACTGAGGGGCACCTGGGTGGCTCAGTTGGTTAAGCAACTGCCTGCAGCTCAGGTCGTGATCCTGGAGTCCCAGGATCAAGTCCCACACTAGGCTCCCTGCTTGGCAGGGAGTGCTTCTCCCTCTGACCTCTTCCCTCTCATGCTCTCTCTCTCTCTCTCAAATAAATAAATAAAATCTTTTAAAAAAAAAAAAAGGACACTAAAAGAATTTGCAATTGCAAGTTTTCAGACAAAAGGGAGATCAGAAACCTATTAAAAATTTAGGCAAGTTGGAAAAAAATAAAACAATGTTATAAACAGACTCTCAAATACTGGTTGTAAATTTTTAAAAAAAAAGAAGAAGAAAAAAAAGAAATTAAAAACTTCCACAATAATGTGATTTCACTCATATGTGGAATTTAAGGAAAAGAACAGATGAACATAGGGGAAGGGAGGGAAAAATAAAGCAAGAGGAAATCAGAGAGGGAGACAAACCATAAGAGACTCTTAACTCTAAGAAACAAAGTGAAGGTTGCTGGGGGAGGTAAGTGGAGGGATAGGATAACTGGGTGATGGCATTAAGGAGGGCACTTTATGTAATGGGCACTAGGTGTTATATGCAACTGATAAATCACTAAATTCTACCTCTGAAATTAATAATTAGTAATGCAGTATATTTAATTAATTGATTTTTTAAAAACTTCAATCAAAAACACCATTAAAAATGAGAAGGCAATTTATATAAAAGGAGAACATATTTTGAAAACATTTGTCAAACCAAGAACTCCTGTGGATGATATATACAGAAATCATTCTAATCAATTAAAAATCAATAAAGAAATGGACAAAATATTTAAATACCTTGAAAAAGATGAGATGCAAAAGGTAAAATAATGATATGATAAAATGTTCAATAGCTTTGTAATCAGAATAAGCAAATAGAGTCATAAAGCTACAAATGATAGTACTACACACTGACCAGAATGGCTAAAAATTAAAAAAGAAAAAGAAAGAAGAAAAGGAGAGAGGGAGTTAAGGAGGGAGAGGAAGAGAGAGGAAAAAATAACAAGTATAGTGAGAACTTAGAATAACTGGAACTCTTACATAAAAGTGCTGGGTATATAATAATTCTTCTTTGGAAAAAATATGTGCCAGCATCCACTAAAGGCAAATACATCATATCCTTTAAATCACCAGTTTCATTTCTGGATAGAAATTTAGAATATGTACATATTCATCCCCAAATTGCTAAGGAAATATTGAAAATGATAAAAAAAAAAAGCTGGGGACATCACATTGCCTGATTTCAAGCTTTACTACAAAGCTGTGATCACCAAGATAGCATGGTATTGGCACACAAACAGACACATAGACCAGCGGAACATAGTAGAGAGTCCAGATATGGACCCACAACTCTATGGTCAAATAATCTTTGAAAAGCAGGAAAAAATATCCAGTGGAAAAAGATAATCTCTTCAATAATGATGCTGGGAAAATTGAACAGCTATGTACAGAAGAATGAAATTTGATCATTCTCTTACACCATACACAAAGATAATCTTAAGATGGAGAAAAGGCCTCAATGTGAGGCAGGAATCTAGCAAAATCCAAGAGGAGAACTCTTTGACATTGGCCACAGCAACTTCTTTCAAGACACATCTCCAAAGACACAGGAAACAAAAGCACAAATGAACTTCTGGGACTTCATTAAGATCAAACGCTTCTGCACAGCAAAGGAAACAGGCAACAAAACAAAGAGGCAACCCACAGAATGGGAGACAATATTCTCAAATGACACTACAGACAAAGGGCTGATATCCAATATCTATAAAGAACTCCTCCTTGGGGTGCCGGTGTGGCTCAGTGGGTTAAAGCCTCTGCCTTCGGCTCAGGTCATGATCCCAGGGTCCTGGGATCAAGCCCCACATTGGGCTCTCTGCTCAGCAGAGAGCCTACTTTCCTTCCTCTCTCTGCCTGCCTCTCTGTCTACTTAAAATCTCTGTCAAATATATAAATAAAATCTTAAAAAAAAAAAAGAACTCCTCAAATTCAACACCCCAAAATAAACAGATCATCAAGTCAAAAAATGGGCAGAAGACATGAACAGACACTTCTCCAAAGAAGACATACAAATGGCTAACAGACACATGAAAAAATGTTCATCATCATTAGTCATCAGGGTAATTCATATCAAAACCACATTGAGATACCACCTTACACCAGTTAGAATGGCCAAAATTAATAAGACAGGAAACAACAAGTGCTAGAAAGGATGTGGAGAAAGGGGAATGCTTTTACTTAGTGGGAATGCAAGTTGGTGTAGCCACTTTGAAAACAGTGGGGAGATTCCTTAATTAAAAATAGAGCTACTCTATGACCCTGCAATTGCACTACTGGATATTAACACCAAAGATACAGATGTACTGAAAAGAAGGGTCACCTGTGCCCCAATATTCTTAGCAACAATGGCCACAACCACCAAACTTTGGAAAGAGCCAAGATGCCCTTCAACAACAGATGAATGGATAAAGAAGATATGGTTTATATCTACAATGGAATATTACAGCTCAATCAAAAAGGATGAATACCCAACTTTTGTATCAACATGGATGAGACTGGGGAGATTATGTTGAGTGAAATAAGTCAAGCAGAGAAAGTCAATTATCATATGTGTCACTTACTTGTGGAGCATAAAGAATAACATGAGGACATTAGGAGAAAGAAAGGAAAAGTGAATCGGGGGAAATTGGAGAGGTAGATGAACCATGAAAGACTGAACTCTGAGAAAGAAACTGAGGGTTTTGGAAGGGAGGGGGCTGGAAGGATGGATGAGCCTGGTGGTGGGTATTAAGGAGGGCTTGTATTGCATGGAGCACTGGGTGGGGTGCATAAGCAATGAATCTTGGAACACTGAAAAAGTAAAATAAAACTAAAACTAACTAACTAACTAAATAAATAATAAATGTACATATTCACAATAAATATACAAAAATGTACAAGAATGTTCATAGTAGCATCATTCTCAACAATCTGAAGTGGAAATTGCCAAAATGCCTATTGAGACAGGAAGAGTAGAAAGTCATGGTATACTACTCAGTGAAGTTCTATGAAGCTATGTGTGTACATGATTTGCCCAGAATGTTAGGAATAAATTTCTTAAGCATCAAATTAAACCAAAGGAAACCAGACTCCAAAGTACATATACTATGTGATTCCATTAATATTAAGCATAAAAATAGACAAAGTTTGCCTGTTCTAGTCCACGTTAGGGCTTTGGTACCAGCAGAGGAAGAGCTGGTGTGATACATGAGGGTCTGATTTGCTTCATTGGTGCTAAATGATTCCTTGCTGCAGAGGCTGGCTCCACGGTATGTTCAGTTCATGAAATTCAGAGTCTACACTTAAAATTTGTGCATCTTATAATATAAATTAAAAAAAATAAATAAAAATAAGAATAAGAATTTTGGCATCTTAATAATCAGAAGGGCAGAATCCTAGAAGAGCTGAATTAACTAAATGTTTTTAAAGCTCATTACATGTTATGTGCCAGACTAAGTAATTGATCAAAAATTAATCAGAAATATTCAATGGCCAGATGTTTTGAACTACTAGTTAAAAGCTAGTGCTAATTAAAGTCAGAATTTTTACCAACATCACCACCTCCCCACTATGCACCACCACTTAAAAAAAAAAAATCTGACTCTAATCTTAACTCATATGTGGACTGCCCAAATAAGGTTTAAAATCAGATTCTTACCGCATTGGTTCAATTGTGTCATGTTGGAAAAACAATGATTTATGGAATAAATTTATTTTTGGATGATATTTCTGAAACTATTTCCAATATTGAAAAGAATTATTTAATTATATTTCCAGTTTAATTATTTATTCCAACTGATATGTAGTATATTTAGTTGATTCATATTTAATTTGAGGAGTGGTGTTACTTTGCTGTAATTTTCTGATTCATCATAGATAATATTGAGCTTTTCTTTTCCAATTTCAATGTATAAAAAATTAACACAAACTTTTACTAGTATTTTATATCTTTAGTAGAACCACACTTACTTACCCACACTTGGAACTAAAAACAGGTAAAATATTGTTTTACTGGACTCCTTTTAACATTAGTAGAACATTTGATAGTTTTGAGAAGAGCTTTTTTGATATGTAAAACTTTCTATGTTTTTTATTAATTAATTAATTTATTTTTTTGCCTCATGAAGATAAACACAATATAAGAAGTAATGAGGCAGATACCACATTGGGAAAGGTTTTCAAATGTTCTCACCACCCACAGGCTCCTATAACTTGATAGACTTTATTCTAAGTGCTTTGATTGTTAGGAAATGCACCAATTTATTTCATTTTCCTGATGATTAAGATGATGATTTTGTCACTTCAAATATTTAATTTAACTGAACTTGACAATTTTAATGTAAATAATTAATATACTAAAGATATATATTTTATTAAAGCTGAAGAAAAAAAATCAGCTTGTATTTATTTTACCAGATTAGAATGTACATCTAAATTTATAAAATTCTTCCTTAAACACAGATAATACATGTGAAAATGTGTATGTTAGAGTATATAGTAACAAAATACAATGCTAATATCAATTACCACACAAAAAGGAAGAAAATAAATTCCAGATTTTATTGGATCAGAATAACTTGTTTATAAATACCTTTCTGTTGTGTGTATTTTCTATTATTACCAAGTATAAAACTAAATCATAAGACTAGATTAGTGTAGAATGCATAGCCATTTTCCTATTTGATTATATATGATTCATTTTGTTCTGTAATTTAAGCCCTAGAAAATATACCTTATACAGCCTGCCAAAAAAGTGCTAGAAAATTTCACAACAGAATGTATTTTTTTTATAGCTTGCAATCTGAAAAATTTTGGCTGTATAAACTATAAATAAATCTATTCATTCTCTACCTTTATATTTTCAGAAATGAATGTTGTTTAGTAAGAAATAATGATGGCATATATGTGATGATTATAGCAAAAGAATGGAGACAAGATAAAGATATAGAAAGATATATAGGGAAATACAGATGCAGAAGAAAAATGAAATACACACACAGTAACAGTAACCAAACAAACTGATTTATATGGTTTTGTTTAATTAGATAAAAACAACTTTGTTGCCAGTTACTTAGAGACCAGTTCTACTTAGGTCTTGATCAATAATTCTAACCTAATGAAAAAACTGGAAGTGCTTACAGTTTTACATATATATTTAAATAAGAAAACCTCAAATTTATTTTGCTTTGGATTAAGCAATCATTTACTAAATTTACCAGAAAAATAAAGAACTACTACATAGATAACTGTATATATCTTTTTCATATAATATTCTAAATTATGCTTAATCCTTCTTTGGATGAATAAGAAAATTACTTAAGCTATAACTATGGAATATAATGATACAAGTAATAATTTTTAAGTAATAACAAATCTTAAAAAGTAAAGGCTTTGGTTTTCATAGAGTGCAAAGATTTTAGAATTTTTTTGACATAACGTCTTTACTCTTCAGAGAAATTGCGTTATCACCTGGTGTATGGACAATCTAAGGTGTATTGTATGCTGTCAACATAATTCTTTATCAGAATCATGTCCTATTAAATGTAAGGATATTCATTTGATAAACCAAGAATGGCAGCTGGAGGCCACCTTGTAATGGAAATTGTCTAGGTGTTACTTCTAGAGAACACTGTCCATGTAACACTTCATCTGAAAAATGGATAAGCTTTATAATGCTATCATGACAAAATGTATGTACTATAAAAGTTGGGTTAACTCAATTTATAAATGTTAAAAAAATTATTATTTCCTCTCAGCTTTTTTAAAATGTAGACTATTATTAATTTTTCCCCAAAATGGTTTCTCCCTCAGATGATAGTTAACTATAAGTTTATAGAAAAACAATATTTTCCAGAGAAAATAAGTATCTCTGAATAAAGTTTTGAAATTTAACTAACTGTCCAGTTTACATGTTATAATATTTAATAAATTCTCACTGTTTGCTGCTCAGTATTCCTACCTGTTCCCTGACATTAAAGTATTCCAAATTTTCTTTGAGGAACCCCCATTCCCATTTTTATTATTGCAGTGTATGGTACTTAGCTTATACTGAGATCCAGAATTGCTCTCTGACTAATGCAAGCAAATCATAAGAATCCATTCCCCTAACTATATAGATCAGCTTAAGACACATGAAAAATTGGGTCAGTGAGACCCAGAAATATATTTCCTCAGAGTATTTGAAGGAGATGAAAGATTCCTAATTTTTCCACAATAGCTGTGGGGAATTCTATTAATTTGTCTTCTTAAATATGAAATAAGAACATAGTCTTAAGACCAGTAGAGAGCCATCTTGCAACCATAGGAGTTCCTTGAGCCCTGCAAGGTGGAAAATAATTTCTTTGGTTATGTCGTTGGGCAGCTAAATGACTCTTGCTACAAGTTCACCTTTTCTTTAGTTTCAGTTACATGAACCAATAAACTTCCTTCATTGTGCAGCTAATTATAGATAATCTGCCATACAGGACAGGCTAATAATTCTGCAGTAATAAAGAAGCTCAAAATATCTTTGGATTATAACATTAAATATATTTCTTCCTCACTTGACCATTGCAAGTTTGCTGAGGATTTTTTTCTCTTTCCTCATTCTAAGACTCAGGCTGACAGATCATCCCCCTTGTAGAAAAGTGATTCCCATGGAGAAGAATAAAAACACATCATACTAAGTGTGTACTGAGTCTTAAAGCTTAGCCAGAAAGAGATACATAACAGTAATGCTAAATTTCATTAGCTAAAATGAGTTAATCTTGCTCGCCTCAAAGCAGGCTTTTTCCTTAAAAGCTATCTTTAGTATTTATTTAAAAAGCTATAATGATGCCACACTCCCTTGTTCTGAAACTTGATATTCAATTTTCCTCCTCTCTCAGATGTAGAACATATATCCCTCATCCTCATGAAAGAGAACATAAGTCCCATCTGTTACTGGGTCCACCTCAATGGAGTCATGCCTACTATTTCCAAGTTCCAGTATATAGGTGATCTTTCTATTCCATTTCCTCATTGGACACATGTGAGGTGAGAACTGGAAAACGTGACTAAGGAACCGCTTTCCCAGTCTGCTTTCTGCCCAAACATTAAGAATCAAAGGTCATTTTAAATCTTAAACTTCAGATTTTTTTTTTTTTTAAACTGGAGTTATGGGTTTTTTTGGACGTACAACTTATGTAAAAACTTACTGGTCTTCATCCTCTTGAAGCCAATCAATTCCCTGGGAAAATAGCCACACCCACAGTTTGCCCTAAAGGTGTTTTCCATATTTCCTATTTTTCTTTTTCTTCTTCCTACTTCCCTTCTTATCTCTCTCACTTAATCATGGGGATTTATTAGACTTCTTTATTTGTGCCTTGTCCAATTAAAGTATTTCCTGAGAATTACACACTTTCTTGGGCATATTCTCTAAAACAAATTCATCTATTTGGTGATCATGAATAAAACATGGAAGACAGACACTAAGTTTTATATTTGCTATGGGATTAACTTGTAATTGGCCATTGTTTTAATGTTGGGAATTGAGAAGAAATTGCCTCTTTTAGCTCTGATTCATTGCTTCTCTATTCAGGCCCTTTTATTTCTGCTCTCAAAATCACTAATTCTTTTCTATGTTTGAGATAGCACATCAGACAGAAAACCTAGGTAATGCTACAAAAATGCACAATCAAAAATTTGCTTTGAAGTATGACATATGAAAATATATGACTTTTTTGTTTGTTTGTTTGTTTGTTTTGTTTTGTTTTGTTTTTTTCCTCATCCACGTGTCCATTTTAAGTTGGCTACAGAGTCTTCTTTATGTCTCTTCACTCTGGGACTGGGGCTGACAGTGCAGCCTCCCCCTGTTAACAATGTGTCTCTGTGACAGAGGATAATACTTTGTCATACTTACCAGAAGAAGCTATTGGCAACAGAGCTAACATTCTATTTTCTGACATTTTCCTTGGCATCTTGAGTTTATTGGGTACATGATCTTCATCCCTAGTTACTGCAGGCAACAGTTTTACTAGCTGTTTTCCCCACTTCTTAACCTGGATTGTCATTATTCCCACTCTGATAAAGTGCCCTTGACACATTCATGATCCACTAAGTGTCACAACTGTAGGCTTTTGCTTTCTCCAGCACAACCTCTCCCTTACATTTCTGGCTCCCATTTCTGCATCAGTCAGTATCAGCTTCGTAACACTGCAATACCAAACACTTCTGAGATGTCAGCCATAAACAAAGTCCACTTCTCACTTGTACTGCACGCCCCACAGGTTAGCTGGTCTTTGCCCTGCACTGTCCTCACTCAGGAATTGAGACTGAAAGGCAGATCACCACCTGGTCTGGTTTGCTTATGGAGGCATTGGAAAGAGTGCAGTAAATTGTTACTGGCTCTTATGTGAATTGCTGGGAATTCATGTGAATTGCTGGGAAGCAATTTGCATTACCTATGATCACATTTCATAGCCAAACCTGATTTCAAAGGAAACAGAGAAATGACATTTTACCATACGTCTGCAAAAGAAAAGGATCCAGAGTATTTGTGAACACCCAAAATGTCAGCCACTGTTGGTTTTCAGATACAACTAAAACCATCATATTCTAAATCATCTAACTGTATAATCTTAGGCGAGAATATATGTTTTGTTCTTGCTGTTTGAAATTCTACAGTCTTCTATTTAACAAGGATAGGAGATGTATGTATTAAGTGAACTTTGACATATTCAGTCCACAGTACCTGCCATTTCATCCGAACTAAATACCTGAACATCAGATAAACAAATAAGAATTTTCAGTAACAAGTTATGTGATCATTAGCAAGTCATTTGAGCCGTCATATACTTATATGTATAGTGTACTTATTTTAAAGGGATTGGTAATTGGCTTGTAAGAGTAAGGGGAAAGAAAATAAGCTTTTTATAAAATGAAGTCTCAATAGTGAGTCTCATAATATCTGTTTTAATTTATTGTGATAATATTTTATTGGATTTACATAACTTATAGATATCCTCAGCACTAAAGAAAATATTCAGCTTCGAGACTGATATAGCAAAATCAATTTGGTTTTCACTGCTGTCTGTTCTGATTGGTCAGCATTTCTGCTCTGATTCATCAATGCCTGGCTTTATCATATTTAATATATTATGAATATCACCTTTGCCATTACCAAATTTTATTCTGTACTTCAATTAATTTTTTAACATCATCTGAAATAAGATGGTTGTACAGTGCCAAGCAGGTGTTTTATGTAACGATTCCTGATTTAGATCCCAAAAGGCTTTCTGCCAAATGCAATCTACCTGTTCTAGTTTGCCTGATGTATTTCTATACCTGGATCAGTGTCATCATCCCAACTACCTAAAAAGAGTTCAGTGTTTCTTGAGGACAGAGGAGATCATCTCTTTTTGTCATTACACAAAGAACTAGTAAACTGTGCTATAGTTAGTACACACATTGTACATCACAATATATGTTGACTGACTGATGAATACAATAACAAAATGTATTTGTGGCCAGACATTGCCCAGAAATTAATTTTGATCTACCCCATTCACTGCATCTTGGGCTGTCACAGAGACTTTAACACCATTGACCTTTTCAAAGGATATACTCTAAAAAACAATTCTAAAAAACAAAAATACTTTGCTTCTTATATCATATTTTTTTTTAACCTAGGTATTTTGAGAGACTTTTTAAAATCTTATTTTCTATTCCTCTATTCTGAAAAAGAGCATGAACTGCCGTGTATTTCTCTTCATGGTAATATGACAGAGATGTAGATGCATGAGAACACAAAGATGTAATGCTTTTTCCATCAGTTTGAATTCATTTGTTATGGAGAATTATCTCTCAATATATGTATGTGTTTGTTCTAAAGCTATGATAGTCATTATTTATTAGGACCTATAATTTGGTCATCTATCTGGTTTAGTCTGAAACAAATCATTCAAGGCTTTGATTCAGTATCATAAAAACAAAGTAAGTGGTGACTTCATTAAGTGTTTTATTGTTTGTTTTCTCATATAGACATAGACTGTGGCAAAGAGATTAATAAATAATACTGTGTGCTCAGAGAATTCTTACTGCTACTCTGTAGTTGTTTTTATAAGAATATATGTGATGACCTTCCAAGGCTGTGTGTGCTGTATGCTACCTTTTGGATCATTTTGATAAAGATGGTTATTCGTTTCAACTAGAAACTGTAGGAAGTCAGGACAAAGACTGAGCAATCAGTGCATCCATGTCTTCTATAATGACCTAATAATAGTCATGTAGACTTTGTTAAAATCTTCTAATGCAATATACTTGGTACTTTGTATATTAACTATTCCATTGTATACATTTAATTTCTTGACAACATTCCCTTATTACGACAAAATAAAAAGTAATTCTGTTCATCCTTTTTCAGTGATCGAACCATGCATTTTAAAATTTCATTAATTTGTTAAAGCAAATGAATCAACTGTTTGTATGGATGGAGTTAGATTTGTGTCTTTTACTTGAAATGATTCATCAATTATTTCACTGATAAATAAAGGCAGCATTATATGGAATTTTAACTTGGGGTTTTAGATACATGAACATAATCTAATAGTAGAACATTAGAAATTAGCATAAAGTCAAGCTATATCCCATAAAATTTTTATTTGGTCATCAAATCTTTAAAATTAGGTATTTAAAGTATATCGCAAAATTTCCAAATTGCCAAATTCAATTGATATGTAATATAAAATTGTCATCCATGCTTTTCAGCAAATATTTCTGGGTCTCATCCTTATGGGCCAATAAGAAAATTGACCTTGCCTCCCCCTTGAAGTTAGATATGGCCATGTGACTGGTTTTGATAAAGGAACTGTAAGAGCAAACAATGTCATTCTCTAGAAGAAAGGCTTCAGAGCCAGACACAATTTGTTAGGTTTGTTTCTTCTGCCAAAGCAATTGATAATGTTTCAGTTGGTAAAGACTCTGACAGTTCGTGTCACTGAAGGGACAATCCACAGTATACCCTCAGCCACGCTGCCATGGATATGTGACGTGAGCAAGAAATAAATCTTTTTTGTGAAATCTAGCAGTATTTTGGTTTGTTTGTTGTGCTAGAAAAACGTAGCCTATGGTGACATACATATAAGAATAGACTCTACTTGGTATTTCACTGTAAGTGAAAGAAACATGAGGATTGGTGTTGTGATTTATTTATCTAATTTTAAAAAGTAACACTATGAGACTTTCAGTTTGTTCTCTTTTTTTTTTTTAAGATTTTATTTATTCATTTGACAGAGAGAGAGAGATCACAAGTAGGCAGAGAGGCAGACAGAGAGAGACTGGGGGAAGCAGGCTCCCTGCTGAGCAGAGAGCCCAATGTGGGACTTGATCCCAGGACTCTGAGATCATGACCTGAGCTGAAGGCAGCAGCTTAGCAATCTGAGCCACCCAGGCACCCAGTTTGATTGTTCTTTCTAAGAAATCATGATAAATATTTCTTATATTTTCTGAATTATTTATTCAATGGTTTTCATAGAAAGTATATAGACCACTCAGACACACTTAAGACCTTATGCTCTTTATTCTGTAAAATAACCCTGCAAAATACTAATATTATGCTTGTATTTTGCTTTTGTCTTATAGATAAGAAAGCTAGGCTAATGCATGCTCTCATTTGTTCAACACATCTAATATGTGGTAAAGTTAGAATTCAAGATAGGATGTAGAGGTTGCAATAAACCCCTTATGATTAAAACTTAATACATGTAAGCAATACATAAGATAGACACAGAAAATGGCATTGTCATTGTGTATTATAGGTATTTATATGAAATATGATATCGATAACTAATTCCACATGTCTTAAATTCACCTAAATTCTTATGGTGAATTTTATATGTCATCATCTGATTATTTCATTATAGAATGATGGAAAGCTCTAGAGCCAAAGAGATACAATTTTTATTTAGAGTGAGTTGAATTCCATACAGGGTGCCTTCAGTTACTGTTAATATTTGCTATCTACATGTCAGCAAGTCTGTAATTACTTTTAAAAGTGGTAATCTGGACTGTTACACTAATTATAATGGCAGTATTTCTCTATCTGACTTTTTCTAAAAAATCAATTTGTTCATTACTATTGTGATAATTCAAGATTTTATATACATTGATGATTGCAAATTTGTGAAGCATAGCCAGATTCCTCATAATAAGTATTAAATGTGTGCACAGGAGGTATATTTCCTTTGGTTTAACCAAGAGTTCCTTCAGCCTTCTCTGATCTCCTATAGTGGCACCTATCACGTCCACACAGCATCTGCCACACAGCTAAATGGCCTGTCACTGAGAGTCTCATTTAATTTTTGTTATCTTGCTAGTCTGATCTTAACAACTAGCTGTGAAGAAGAAATAACCCTCTGTTGGCAAAAGTCAGTGCTTCATTTAAGGAGTTGACAAAGTGTTAGTAGAAAGATCTTGAAGTTAATTGGCAGCAAAATAAATGTGTGGTGTTATGTCAGATTGTCAGGTAGCTGTGTTGTGTGAACTCTGAACAGGTATCATCCTAGGAAGGTTGACCAAATTTGTCGCACTGGCTATGCAAGATAACACACATGGAATAACAAGATAAATTTCCCCAAACACCACTGGAGCATAAAGACATGCCTCAACTCTTAAAACTGAGGTCCTTTAGTGACCCATTTGTCAAGCCTTCTGTCTAATGAAAAATCCTCTGTCTCATACAATTTAGTGCTGATTATTTAACTTCTGTGTCCAGTGATGGGGAGCTCAGTGTATCCCAAAGCGGAAGAGCATGAGTTTGAATGGCTCTAATTATAAGATTGCTTGTATTTATTTGGAAATTTTCTTTATTCCCCAGTTTTCTGCAAAAATAACCTGGTGTTGCTGTGTGCTAAAACATATGTAATTCTTCTGTCTAAAAGCCTTAGTCTTCTTCCCTGTAGTAGTAGAGATGGCCCCTCCCTCTTCCATAGGTCACTGCCTTCCGGTGTTTGCACACAATTACTATATCCTCTTTGTGTATTTTTTCTAGCAAATTTAAAATTCCAACTCTCTTAGATGACTTTTTATTTCTAAATTCTTAACAGTCCTCATAATCCTTTTGGGATATTTTCAATTTATCAGTAGAAATCAGGACTGAACACAGCGAAATGAATGAGGATTCATTAATGTAAAATAAATGAAATAAAATAATTACCTCTTTTATTCTGGACGTGATGCAGACTAACAATATGTCAACTTTTTACATCTATGTCATTCTTTTCACACACGTTGAGTCGTGAGCACAATTTCCAAGTGTTTTTCACATAATCTGCTAGTCAGATCCTCTCTTTATTTTGACACACACACACAGAAACACACAGTTTTGTTTTTTGTTGTTGTTGTTGTTTTTTAAATAAATGCTGGACTTCATTTTTGTTTTTTCCTACTCCTGTCATTGTTGTATTCCTTGAGCTGTCTATGGATTCTGATTGCATCATGGACTAAGATTGCCTTTTGTGGTTTCTTATTAATCATTGACCATTGTTCATTTGTTATAATAGAACAGGGCAAATAGCAGAACCCTGCCATAAACCGCACTAGGATTTCCCTGGAATTTGAGAATGGTTCTGTATTTATTGTAGTAATTTGCTTTGCCCTTTTACTCTTCTTTCTTGGTATACCTAAAATAATGTTCCATGATTTCTGCGTTTTTAACTATAACCCATTGAGTAAAATAATGTGTCCTAACTTAGCCTTAATATGAAAACAGCTCACTTGCAAGATTATTTTAGGCAATGGTTGGTCTTATTCTAGGCAATGGTTAAACTTAACCACTTAAATACAAATATTTTAAGATACATTTTTAACCTGATGCCATTCCTTACATTCTTGTTCTGGACTAAGTGATGATCTAATTATGATGACACTTAATGTAAGCGTTTCCCACAGGAAAAAACTATCTTTGCATTCCATTCTTCCTAGAAGTCCTTGAGGGTCATGATAGAGGTACATAGTATTATTGTAGCATTAAACTTTGTTCTGGGTGTGGAAGCAAGTTGTCATGAAGTTAAATGTTTGGAAGTTGGAGGGAAAGGATGTATCCTTTTTGTGGCTTTGCAAGCTTGGTCCTAAATGTCTTTGGAAGTATGATTAGCATGCACCTGCCTTTTTAAATAATATTTTAAGTCATTATATAACTAATACCCCAACTCTGAGCTAATTTCTTCTCCCCACCCAAGGACAAAGTCTGCTTCTTAAAATGCATAAGTCCCATAATACTGTTTTACCCAACTCCAGTTCCTATCAGTAAGAACAGGCAAGGTAATAAATGACCTCAGAATCTCAGGCCTCTAGAGCAACATATATTTGTTTATCCTTTGCACTCAGTGTTTGTTGTAAGTCAGCTGTCCTCTGCACCTTATTCATCAGAGACTCAGGCTGATGGAACAGTGTCTCACTTAAACTAGGAAACATTTCCTGTGGTCCTGGCAGGCAATACGAAACAAAACAAAACCAAAAAACAAACAAACAAACAAACAAAACCCCTAGAGAAACAGCACCAGCATCAAATTCAGCTGTTGTCAGTATTTCAGAAAGAAGACAACTAGCTTGAACCAACCCATGCTTAATGTCTAATAACTGACAGTTCTGAAGCATTATCAGAATTATTTCATTTTTAAGAGCAGTTACTTGTTATTCTCAAAGAATCTCTAAGTACTAAGATTGTGGATTATATAAATCAACACAAGGAAAAGCACAAGCTGGGAGATAGATGGTACTTCAGGTTATTTGGCAGATAGCCTCTAAAATCTCCTCAGAGTCTCACAATCTTTCAATGTGGATGAATATATTAGAGATAAAATAGTATGTCCTACCCATCCAGTATTTGAATTCCTCCTATATAAGACTGTGAGCATTGATGGGTGAGCTTCCTAAGGTGATCACATTATTCATGCTCTTTGAAAATAGCCACTTCAACTTCTAGATAGCATTACATTTTTTCCCCCAATAAATTCCACCAATATGTATCTACTGGATTTCTATCCACTTACACCAGTTCCGTCCTCTGGAGCTAAACATAATGAATCCTAGTATCCTTTCTATTTCGTTTTTAAAGTACTTGAAGTGAAATGACTTATTACCATAGAATCTTACTTTTACAAGCTAAACATTTTTTACTACCCTATCTTTCTTTCCATTATATGGCAACTTCAAATTTATTAATTATCCTGCTTAATGCCTATTCTTTAAAAGATTGAGAGAGAGATCATAACTGAGGGGAGGGACAGAGGGAGAGAATCTCAAGAAGACTCCCCACTGAGTGTGGAGCCCCAGGTGGGGTTTGGTCTCATGACCCTGAGATCAAGACCTGAGCTGAAATCAAGAGTTGGACAATTAACTGACTGAGCCACCCAGGCACCCCAATATCTCTTTAAGTCTGTTTTATAGACACTTTAGGTATAACCTACTTTGCATAGAATGACAGAAATCAACTTGGATCTTACTTATCTAGAGAGCATTTCCTGACATTGTAAGTTTTGATGAGGTATCTTTCATCAAAGCAGAATTCAAATAGCTTTTATTCAATATCAATTTGCTCTAATTAAGTCACATTTTATTCCAAATTAATACCAAATCAGAAATGATATCTGTATACCAAAGCATTTTAATAGTTTAATTAAAAAGATTACTTTCATATAATGTAATTAGCAATTGCATTTGAATGCCATCAAGCCCAGTATTTATTATAAATGTCAATTTACACTATATTATGCTACTTATGATTGGATAGTCTTTTTTTTTTAAGATTTTATTTATTTGACAGACAGGTCACAAGTAGGCAGAGAGAGAGAGGGGAGGAAGCAGGCTTCCTGCTGAGCAGAGAGCCTGATGCTGGACTCGATCCCAGGACCCTGAGATCATGACCTGAGCCTAAAGCAGCGGCTTTAACCCACTGAGCCACCCAGACGGCCCCATAATTGGATAGTCTCATTTCGATGAAAAATATTCACCAGGGCTTCAGTTTGAAATGTATTTCTAATTGTGCAACAAGATAAAATACCATCATATCCTTAGATTCCATCCTTGATAATTTTTCTTTCCTGATATCTTACTTTCTGCTAAAAATGCATACTTGTATTTTGAAGTTCTCAGATGAAATACAAGGTATTTACCATCAATAAGGTCTCCAAGGAGAAACTACATCTGTTCAACAAGTTTTAAAACAATGCTTGAACTTCTTAACGTTTTTAAGTTCCAAGTCAGCTTTGATGATAACATTCTAGGATGTGAAAATCCTTCCCAGGAGGATGGAAAGCTGTAGAGGAATCTAGTTAGCTGAAGTTCTAAGAAATAGGTCTTTAAAAGAGAAATACATTTGTAATGTGTGTCTTTTAAAAATGTTCTTTGTCCTCTTTTTATTTTAACTCTACCCCATCTGTGTTCCTTTGGAGAATCCAATACAATCTTTTAAACAAAACACTATTGAGCAAATATATATTTTCTTCAGTGAATTATACAGCATTTTAATACTATTTATTTCTATAACACAGCAGTGTTAACTTCATCTCACATCAGCAATAAAGTCTTAACAGATCTAATAATACTGTTGGTGAGAAAGAATGATACATAAATTTGAATGGTAGAATTTTACAGAGATCATCCTGGTACACAATCAAAGAAGAGAGAATGTATATGGTAACACATATGTTGGAAATCACTAAGTCCATGATAAGATTGTAAAAATTGTAGCTGCTTATGTCATATTTACCATCACAGTATCTAAGTTTAGTGGGCCTGTTCATGCATTTTATATGTGATAATGTTTCTGGGGTAAATTGATCTCACAGTTAAAAACACTTTTCTTCCATTGTCAGATGACTAATTGATCAAAATTTAAGATTTAGAAACTATGTCTCATCATCTGGGTTTCATCAAGGTCTCCTCATATGACTGCTGAGCTAATTTAAGACTCATATATAAAAGTAAATGTTTCCTGCAAGTCTACATGCCTAAGAAGGAGAGTCAACACTCATCTTCCATCTGTACACCATGTTTTCTCTGGATAGAGACAAAAATATGAACCTTATGATGTCTGAGTTCATGTTCTGAGTTCATGTTCTGTATATTCCATTCCAGTTAAGTTCTAAATTCATTCCAAGACTAAAATTGTCTCAGATGAAATGAATAGTGTTTGGAACCAGACAGAAGGTGCAGGAGATTTAGGTATGATTTACAAACAGTAGCTGTTTATTGACAAATAGGTACTGAGTAAGCATAAGAGATAAAATGATGACGGCTGCATTCTTGAAGAATTCAAAGTCTATTTGGGAAGACAGATTTTAACAGCTGATGCTAATATAAATGGGACACAGGTAGAACCTGGGTGATATTTGTACAAGGATGAAAAATAAAAGTTGGTGTGTTGAGGAGATAAAGGGAGCGGAGTTTCTGGGTAAATGAACATTTCAGCTGCCCACCAGAGAGTAAGAAAGCATTTGCCAGGCTAACTCCTGTGATGATCAGGACCTACACAATTATAAAATAAAAGGGGGAATGACTAAAATAAAAGGCAATTTATCCAATTATTATGTGGTAAAATATTTTTCCATACTAAAAATGTTGCATTGATACTTAATGAAGTAGAATTTAAAAAGAAAAACACACAGAATAAATAAGTGTAGAGTTTCATTTTAGGCAAAATGTGTTTTGAGCAGAAGAGCAGATTGAACTTATTAGGAATCTGTCACTTTAATTATCATCTCTGCTTTTCTTTGTTTTGACTTTCATCGTGGTGTGTTTTTGCCGAGCTATTAACAAAGATGGCTACCAGCATCATCAGAATTTTATCCTACTAGCTTAGCCTAAGAGAAAAATATTTTTTTTCCCCAAATGTTCCAGAAAAAGTAATGGTTCCAACCCTTATAATTTTGCTTTGAGTCATGAACATTATGATGAAATTATCAGTGCAGATGAAGGGGTTGACTTTGGGGAAAAATGGTCTGGTTTACCAAACATGGAACATTTGTTTCTCCTTTTCCTTGGCCTCAGCATTTGTGGTAGATAAGATAGCATTTCAGGATTATTCTCAAATTCTTTGCATCCCCAGGGATAATGGAATGAGAAAGAAGAAAATGCATCTATAATGAGGCATTGAGATGCCTTTTTGATAACATACAATTTATAGTTTTGTTTATTCCAACAATCAGATCTATTTTAGACCTAACCCTGTTTGCATTTGTTTAAAACAGAAATTATAGAGTTAAGCATACCCATGATGATTTCCCAGTGATTAGACTCCATTCACAGAATAGGCTCTTTAAATGAGTCAAGTATATCTCTAGAAAGACTGTTGACTAAAATTAAATTATTCTTTCAGACATACAAAGTGTATATTTTTCCTGAAAATTCTCCTAAGGTGAGACTTCTCCAGAACAGAAACAAATAAATAAACAACTAATGTACCAACTGTTCTGGGGACATGAAGAAATAATAATTGAAATACCTCAGTTCTGATGATGTATATCCATAGCTTCCTTTTAATGTCCCAATATCAGTACCTATGTGTGTGCTTCTCTGTTGGATTTCTGGTTTGGGAAACTTATTATTACTGTTGACTGTAGAATACAAATACCTGTGTAAAATTTGGAGAGGAAAGATGTATATTATAGTTCCAAGACCCTCTCAATGATCATATGAAATATCCAGAAAGTTGCTAAATCTCACAATAGCTGAATAGCTCTCTAGATTTAGGCAAGCAATTTGACTACTTGATTTATAGCACATGAAGCTAAATTTATATGCTTCAGTTGGAATGTACCTGACTAATGATGGCTGATAGAAGAGGACAGGGTGTTATTGCTAGGTGAGTGGAAATGTAGTAGTCTCAAAGGAATGGAATCTACTGTTCAAGGAAGCATGACTGAAGCTTGGAAACCAGGGTTGGGATAATGTATTAGTGACTGATGGCAATGTCTGCTTTGTAGAGTTAGAAACTGTTAACACTTATAAATCTTGGTTAGAGAATGATACAGGAGAGTTGCCAGAGGAGATATGAGAGCCTCCATAGGATCTACAGTAGAAAACTCATGCTTCCATCTTCCTGGCATCTGTCAACAATAGTTAGTTGACATGAAATGTTTCGGACTGCAAAAGTACACCAAATACAAAGTTATTAGTGATGTGTAGTTGAAAATGAGCTAAAGAATAATTGAGTAGAAAAAAGTGGACACAGCAAATGCATTTTTTAAAGAACTTTAATTATGAAAAAAAGAGGGAAACTTAAGTGGAAGATTGAGGAAAATAAACAGGCTGGTTAACATTATTTGATTAGAAGGGTCACAAGTTCTAGGTTTTCACATCAGAAAGGACTGACATCATGAAGAGAAGAATGGTAACTAACCAGAAGAAAGGGGATTATGAATCATGTTTTAGTGCTTGTGACCATGGATAGACACAGGAATAGGTATATATGTATGTATTTTTCTAAGACACAGGATAAAAGGAATGCTTCATACCTGTAATACACAGGAAACATTGAAGTGGGGAGAAACACATTTTTCAAATTTGAATCTTTATTTTTTTTTTTTTCAAGAAAAGGGATGGGGATATCAAGAATAATTAACAAGGGATATATAAAAACTTTACTATAAAATGTAAACATGCAATGTTAAAATTATGGTGCCAGTAGTATATATTCCTAACTGATAGAATGATTTTGGATTTTTGTATGTAAAATAAAATTAGATGAAATATGAAGAAAAATGTAAACTTTAAATTGCTATGCAAAATTCTGTTTTATTTATTTTTTATATAAATCATGATATTAATTTCAGGGTATAATTTAATCTATTTGAGAGACAAATTAACATCATTGTAGCCTCAACAGTAGTTCCTTTGGGGACCTAAGTGTATTTAATCATGTGTGGCCATATAATGTACATATAATGCTTTTATGTGATGTATGTGACATCCTTCTCTTTATGAGTGTAAAGGAATACCGCTTACGTACTGAAAATTCTTGTTTTTTTTTAAACTGAAAGCAATCATAGAAAGGAAATAGAAATAGTTTGTACATATAGAGTTCTAAGTAACTTTGTAAACATAGTTCAAGATACTGTTTCTACCCAAAGAAGTGACTCAAGAGCTATTTTGAATTATTTATGCTAACCATCTGTTCTTTGCATATCATATCTTCCACAACAGACAAATCTCAAGGCCTTCAGACTTTAGCTACTACTACTTCTAGATGAGCAGCTGTTTTCTTATCAAAAATCCATACTGAAGCTCTTTATCCTAAATCGGTGAATTTCATTAGTATCTCCAGGGCTCCAGCTGAATTAATCTATTTAAACAACATTCTCCTTAAAAACAGGTGCTTAAGTGGCTTATCCCAATTCTATCATTTTAACAATAGTACTTAGGAAATAAAAAAAAAATTTACATTTTCCATGAAAACAAAATAATATTGCTTCCATTTACTACTACTTTTTGTTATGGAAACAGTACACAGTTGTCAACATATGGTATTCTCATGGTATTGCATTAATCAGAGTGGTATCAATCTAAAACGTGTCAAGTGGAATGAACTTTTTTTGCAATACTTTAATTATATTTTTTAAAAGATATATTTAAATAATAATGTTTTCTGATCACTTTATTAATGTTCTAGGGCTGCTGTAACAAAGTACTACAAACCTGTTGGCTTAAAACAATAGAAATTAATTCCTTCACAGTTCTGAGGTCAGATACTCTGGATGCTGTAGAGGAGGAGATTTCCTTGCCTCTTCCAGGTTTTGGTTGCTGCCAACCTTTCTTAAAAAGTTGTAGCTAGGGACGCCTGGGTGGCTCAGTTGGTTAAGCAGCTGCCTTTGGCTCAGGTCATGATCCCAGCGTCCTGGGATCGAGTCCCACATCGGGCTCCTTGCTCAGCGGGGAGCCTGCTTCTCCCTCTGCCTCTGCCTGCCATTCTGTCTGCCTGTGCTCCCTCTCGCTCCCTCTCTCTCTCTGATAAATAAATAAAATAAAAAAAAAAAAAAAAAAAAAGTTGTAGCTGCAGCACTCCAAAATCTGTCTCTGTGGTCACATTCCTATTCCTCCTCTTCTGCATAAAAAATTTCCCTCTCCCTCTCTACTACAATATCGCTTTGATATGATATGATGGTGTTTATCACCCAGGCCAGGAATCCAGATTCATCACCTCTCTTATCAAAGGAAAAAGTCACACAACACAAATGAAAAAAGCAAGGAAGATTTTAATCAAGGCGATTATAGTAGGGGAGAGAGAGAAGCAGCTCAATTTTCCTTTAACAGAAGGTGGGAGAATTTTTAAACACTGGGTGAACTGGTGGAAAAGTACTGGAACAATCAGCGGGAAGGTTAATCACTGTTAACTGGCCATCTGTGCTTGCTGATTGTTGTTTATTGTTAGGGTCCTATCCTCCGTAGAGAATCAAAAATAGACACCTACCTTTCCTATGATACGATTTCAAAGGGATGGCTCCCAGGTTCTTGAGAAAGACATTCCTGGGTCATAAAACTATCCAGGGACTAGGATAATATTTTTATATCAAAGGGTCAGAGGAAGAATTTATAATTGCAAGTTTTCTGAAATAAATGCTGTAAACAAAGAGAGGACAGGTCTGCCTTAGTCCATTTGGGCTGCTATAACAAAAATAAGATAAACTGTGTCTTATAAATAGCAGAAGCTTATTTTTCACAGTTGTGAAACCTGAGAAGTCTAAGATCATGGTGCCAGTGGATTTGGTATCTGGAGACGGTATGCTTCCTCATTTTTAGGTTTAACGTTGAGTAAGCTGAAGGGAACATTAACGCTATCGTGTTCAATGTCAAGAACCTTAACCTAATCATGTTGGCACATATGCTTTTTCCAATTGAGATAACATTTACAGGTTCCAGGTTCTGTATGTGGATATCTTTGGGGCGCTCTTTTTTCTACCAAAATCACTGAATAAGATTGAAAACTCTCTTTATAGTCAGGGCTTTTAAAAACTCTTGGTAGCTCACATACCTGACAGGAGTAAAAGCATCAAGTAAATCCTCATAAAACCTTTGAAACCCTTTATCACTCACAGGACTAAAGCATAGAAGTTCCTGCTTAGACTTCACACGTTATTTCTTGTCTCTCCCCAAACATCCTTTTACTGTTTTTCAAGTTATTTTTCCCCTTTATTTCATATTGTAACCTCTCCTTTTCCTCTCCATTCTGATAGCTTTCTTCAAAGAAAGCCCATTAAGTTATTTCATGTCAGTCATAAGCCAGCCCACTCAGGTTTCCAGGAAAGGTAAACGGATTCTCAGATTTAAAACAATTTAAAAGTAAAACACATTAGCAATGAGAACTTTTGAGCTATCACGGATTCATTCATCTTTACGTTTTGTACAAATATTACAAAATTGACTTCAGAATAAAGCGCATAATTTTTGAGGACCACAAAGGTCAATTGTCAATTACCAAATGACAATAAAGTTTTAGAAATAAAAGTGAAAGTTGAAACAACCAACTGATCACAGAATTATTATAACAGAACATTGAAAAATCTCAGCTTCTGGCTTTCATCATTATCAGTTCTTTCTCATCTGAGTTGAAACCCTTCTTATTCACTCTGTTACCGAAATGTGCTTCTAGACACCAGCATTTATTTATTTTCCTTAAATTATTTTTATTTTAAAAAATATTTAAAAATTATTTTAAAAAAAGATTTTCTTGCAGAAAATTCGCTACTGATTCAATTTCACTTGTCTTAGAAAACGTCAGCAATGCTAACAATTCCCTTTGTTAAAAGTCTTCCCCTCCCTTGGGAAGACTATGCTGATGCCAATTGGAATCTTCAGGAGCAGGCTGTTAAGACGCCTTCCTGAGAAAGGACACATTTCTGCAGATGATATCAAATGGAATACTTTGGTACCTGTAGATGCAAAGAACATACACCAAATGGAATAACTGCTTCCTTTTTTCAATGAAATTTGTTTTAGAAACATTAATGTTGCTTATTTAGATAACAGCATTTTTAATGTTCCGTAGTGATTCAATACACTAATCAACACTACGGATTTTTATAAAGAGCAAAAGACTGATGTTCTAAAACTGTTACTTGAAATCAAACACAAAACAGTTTAAGGATTATTTTCATTTGCACTTTAAAATGTCTTAACGGGCTGGAGATATTTTTTCAAGAATAGAGAAAAAAAGCCTCTTTGTTATGTAAAACCATGTTTATAAATATTTCCTGTGAAATTTTGAATAGCAGGTCAGATAATAAGCGCATTAGGAGACCACATTTCTGTAGCTCACCTTCAGAAGAGGTTTGTAACAACAACTGGTTGTAACTTAGTGAAAAATTAAGCCAATTAGACCAATAAAAATTTAAAAAGAAAAAAAATCCTGGGGGCGCCTGGGTGGCTCAGTGGGTTAAGCCGCTGCCTTCGGCTCCGGTCATGATCTCAGGGTCCTGGGATCGAGCCCCGCATCGGGCTCTCTGCTCAGCGGGGAGCCTGCTTCCTCCTCTCTCTCTGCCTGCCTCTCTACCTACTTGTGATCTCTCTCTCTCTCTGTCAAATAAATAAATAAAATCTTTAAAAAAAAAAAATCCTGAAATTTGATAAACATTATTTGGACCATTTAATTTAACTAAAATGTTACATATACTTCTATCTTTATTTTTTTAATATACTTCTATCTTTAAATCTATTTTTCCCCTTAAATATGCACTTGAGATAAATGTAAAGAAACACTGGGTCCCAAACTTGACTCCACAACTCGTAAGGATCATATAAAATATGGATGCCTGTTTTCCATCTCTAGATATTTTAATCATTATAAGATGCAACCTGAATATTGGTTATTAAAGGATCCCCGGTGATGCTTATGTGTAGCAATATTTGGGAAGAGAATTGCTGCCTGAGGGAAATAATGTGTCCTTGTTAGACCTCAATGATTGGTGGTTGATGAGTTCTCACTGTCAAGTCATGGAGGTTGCAATCTAGATATTAACTTGCCTGTTTTGTATATGCAGTTAAATGCTTTAGCTCTGGTTTCCAATCCAATTGAACTTAAAAGTAACTACGTGTTCTTTTTGCTTACAGATCACTAGATTATAGTGCCTAAAATATTTCCTATTTGCATTTAAAAATGACTTTCCATTGACGATAATACTTGCAAAATTGTGGCATCCCACCTCTATCTTTTTAGTAAAGAGAATGACTCTGTGGAAAGCAAAGTGTCCTTTCAATGTAATTAGATGGTGACCAAGTTATTTTATAAATACAGGGATCAAATCATATTCAACGCAAAGGTGATCATGTTATAATTAATGAAAAACATGTGAAAGGGCTTAGAAGTACTTTTTTTCTGTTTCTATTGCTGAAACTCAGAGTTCAGCCAAAACTCTGGGCATTATATATAAAACAAAAATGTGACTCTACAAGATGTGTGGAGAGCAGACAGGCTAGGGATCACAGGGAATGAAGAATAACAGAGACACGAGACCTATAATTTTGTTGTTTTGTCATTTTTTTTAAGACCTTATATATCAAAAACTAGACAATGAATGCTCTAGAAATCTGAAAACACTAATGTGAGCAGACAAAAGCAGTTCCAAGAAAAGACTATTCTCTCTAGGCAAAGGACCGGGAAAGGGACACTTAGAGAAAATTTTTAGACACAATTTCCCTACTCCAGCAAAACCCCCCAGAAAAATCCAAAGCCCTAACCTACCTCTGCCAACAAAGTCTATGTTGGGAATCTGGATTTCTGAACTTGCCAGACTATAATGAGTTTCTTCCAACCCTCTCTTAAGGGGGTGTTGCAAAAGACCAAATGACAAGCCCGAACTTTCAATCCTGCTGGGTAGTAATGATCACCTTCTTTTCTATGGTATCAGAGGGGGTCTAAGGGACTTTCAGAACCAAGGGAACAGCCAGGCCAAGTCCCTCAGTGTCAGGGAAGAATATGTTCAGAGTAGTAATGAGATACCTATCCCCCCTAGTAGGATTCTACCAGCAGAGGAACCATGTGAAAACTGATCTTCTACCCCTTCTAGTAATGAGAAGGACTTCTCTCCAGGAGGTTCAATGGAGGACAAGAGCAGAATTTGGACGTTTAACCTGATTTGGCATTAACTAAGTGATGCCCTTCTTCCCTGCTTGAGCAGTGTCACAAGTGACCTGCTACACATTTAAATAAGACCCGGTGGTTTCTAACACAATACCAAAAATATTCAGATTTCAATTGAAGCTACTTATCATATGAAGTATCAGGAAAATCTGAACTTGAATGAGGAAAGACCATTAGTACATAGCAACAGCCAGATGATACAGATTTATCTGACAAGGGCTTTAAAGGAACTATCACAAAAATGTTTCACTGAACAGTTATGAACATGCTTGAAACAAATGAAAAAAATACAATATCTCAGTGTGAAAAGTTAGGTCAACTGTCAAGGTAGAGGTATGTGTTCTCACAAGACTGCCCTCATTTTTTTATACCAACTGCAAGGCTGGGAGTTTTCCCAAAATACCCTCCATTTTGATAATTCACTGGAAAATCTCACAGAGGTCATTGAAAGCTCTTATACTCATAGTTATACTTTATTACAAGAAAAAGATATAGATTAGTCAGCCAGGAGAAATGTGAATAGGGCAAAGTCCAAAGGAATGATCAAACTTGGAATTTCTGTTTTTCTTTCTACATCAAGTCATGATGTTTTACTTTCCTGACATTGATTTGTGACAATATGTGTAGTGTGTTACTAACCAGGGAAACTCAACTGAGCTTCTGTGTCCACAGTTTTTATTGAGGTTCTATCATATGGGCATAATTGTTTGATGGCCCATGCCATTGATCTCAGTCCCCAGGTCAACTGAAACTGTGTGACCCAAAGCTTCAACACCTCATCACATTGTCAGTCATTCTGGTGTGGTCAGCTCCCATCTTAACTATTATCTGGTGTGGCCAGCACCCTCCCTAAATAACAAATAGACATAATTCAAGGTCCCAAGGAAAAGAAAGACACTGCCTTCAGGCATGGCAGATATTTCCTCCCAGGAGCTGAGAGCAAAGACCAGACCTCTTTTTGGCAAATATAAATGTTTTGTGATATACTTTGGGAAAAAAAAAAAGTTATAGGGAAGACCATATGAAAATTTTAGAAGTGAAATATAACTAAAACAAAATACTTGGTGGATGGATTCAATAACAGAATCAATGAATTGGAGGCTAAAACAATGTAAATTACCAAATCTGGACAACAGAGATAAATAAACTTGAAAAAAAATGCAAAAAACAAACAAAGAATATAGAGCTTCAAGGAACTGTGGTACTCTAACAAAAGATCTAACTTTCCAGTCTTCCGAATCTTACAAAAAGAGGACAAAGAAAGAGAGGGCAAAAAATTATTCAAAGACATTGTAGCTGAAATTTTTCTAAAATTGGCAAAAGCCACAACACCTACAAGCTTAAGAAGTTGAAAAAACCTCAAACAGATGGACACAAAAAAATCCACATTAAGACACATCACTTTCAAACTTCTGAATACTATGGATAAAGAAAAATAACATTGAAAATAATGCAAAATAACACTATACTTCTAAGGATACTTGGTTTGAATGACTTCTAATAAGAAACTACGGAAGCCAGAGGAAGTGACACTGTTTTTCAACTGTTGATAGAAAAGAAATGTTAAGCAAGAATCAACATCCTTGAAAAATATCCTTCAGGGATTAAGGAAATGATAAGACATTCTCAGGCAAAGAAAAACATAGACAAATTTTCACCAAACCACCAACCCTAAAGTGATGGCTAAAGAAGTTTTTTAAACAGAAAAGAAGCAATAAAACAGAAGAATCAACACATCAAGAAGGAAAAAGAATAACAGAAACAGTAAATGTACAGGTAAATAGAGATACAATAGACTTTTCTTCTTGAGTTTTCTAAGTCATATTTGATAGCCAAAGGAGGGAAAACTGTACTACTGTCTGATGTGGTTCTCCATGTATGTAGAAAAAATATTTAAGGCAATTATATTACAAATGGAGAGGAGAAAAAGGACTTAAAGGAGATAGGGTAGTGTCTCTACACATTATTCAAACTGGCAAACCTCTGCACTGGCATACTGGGATAAGTTATGTGTGTGTGATGTATACCTATCACAACTATTTAAAATGGACCTATACAAAGAGAACCATTCAAATACTTATAGATAATATTAAATTCTAAGAATGCACAGAATGGCAGAAAAAAAGAAAACAAAAGAAAAATGCGGAACAAAAAGGAACACAAAAAAAAACCAACAAAACAATGGGAGAGTTCAGCTTTCACATATCATCAATAATGTCACAAAATGTAAATCATTTACTATACTTATGTTAGACAAAAATTGTATTCAACCATAATGTCTCTCATTAGGTAAATGGTTGAAAAATCTGCGGAGGATATATACCATGCACTTCGACTCACTAATAAAAAAGAATGAATAGTGGCATTGGTACACACAATAATCTGGATAAATTTCAAGGGCATTTTGCCAAATGAAAAAAAGACAGACACTCTCAGTAGATCACATATTACCTAATTCCGTTTGTGTAACAGTTTCAAAATTAAAAAAAAAAAAAAAAGTAGAGATGGAAAATTAATTACTACTTGCCAGGAGTTAGGGATGGTCAGAGGAAGAGGGACTGGTTGACTACAAAGGGGTAGAAGCAGGAATATCTTTGCAGTGAGAGAATAGTGCTCTGGATCTTGACTATGGTGGGAATTAATATATCTACATTTAAAATAAAATAACATAGAATGTACACATCCAATGTACCACTGTCAATTTCCTGGTTTTGATATCGTGTTATGTTGGTATAAGATGTACTCATTAAGAGAAACTGAATCAAAGATACACATGATTATGTCTGTACTAATTTTATAGCTTCCTGCAAATTTTTATTTTGAAATAAAAAATAAGGTGTGCTTTGGGCATCTGGGTGGCTAAGCTGGTTAAGCGTCTGCCTTCAGCTCAGGTCATGATTCTGGACTCCTGCATGGAGACTCACTTCCAACTCAGCGGGAAGTCTGCTTCTTCCTCTCCCTCTGCCCCTCCCCCTGCTCCTTCTCTCTCTCTCTCTCTCAAATAAAATAGAAATAAACACATGAATAAATAAATAAATAAGGGGTGCATAGCACTAAATAATGGTATGCTAAATAAAGTTTACCTTCTATTTAAAGAACACAGCTAATAACTTCTAAAGTCCCTGAAAACCCAGTTGGAGTTAAAATCTGGTGATTTTGAGTTAATTATACATGATTTATTAAGTATTTTCACATACTAGCTCATTTAAACATCACAAATCCTCCTCAGGTGCTACTGTTATTACTTGTGAGAATATTTAACTTTGCTGGATTTCTTACCTGGTTCTGCAAAAATTCTTAGTCTCTTAAAAATATATTCACATACTATAAGAATTAGATTATTTTCCCCTGATTCAGAAGCTAATTGCTCTGATCTGAAATGTTAATAAAACTTTAACACCCTAAGAGGGCCAAGTGGTTACAACCCACGCTGAGTTTCTTGCTTACACCCCAAAGTTCCAGGAAAACAGCAGAGACTATCTCCCTACATATGAACATTTCAAGGAGGGATGAAGATCCAGAATTTGCAGACAATAATGCAAAATTTGCAAAGCACGGAGCTATCTGACTCACAGACAGATTTTACCTACACAATAGCACTGAAGTTCAGATTCAACCCCATTTGATCCCAAGATATTTTCAGGTAGGGAAGTGGACAGGACAGCTGCCTTCTTGTCTATGTGAACAGAAAAGATAATATTTCCTGGACCTTGGTCAGGCTACTTGTGGAGAAAAAAATATCAATATCACCTTCATCATGTCACTCCATGTCATTCCAGAGGTAAGGACTAGGACAAAGGGGGCAGACACATCATTATTTACTGTGAGGTATTTCATAAGAAATCTGTCTTTGAACCAGAACACCTCATGTGCTCATGTAGGATAAAATTAATAACAATGAATGTTGCAAATACAACATTCCTGCACTTTACAGAATAGGAACCTGTGTCATAGATATGTTAAATAACCTTCCCCAAGGTCATAGGGTCTCAGGAGGACAGTGTGGGAACCAAAGCCTAAATAGACTGCTCCAGAGTCTGTTCTTAGAGCTGCTCTTCTGTAGTGGAGAAAGCAGCAATTTAATTTAACATGATCACAAACTAATATTAGATAAGATTTCCTGTGTCTTTCTCACAGTAGATCTACTTTGCTAGAAAAATGATTCACATTGTATGCAAAGCAAATTTTATCTTGTTTTCATTGAGCAATTCCTTGGGGAATTTTTAATTGGATTGATGAAAATTCAGGATTCCTTTAAATAATTTAAAATAGGCATATTAATAATTACCACTTTTTTTTGTCAAGAATAGGGACTGGGTTAAGAGTATAGACAAAAAGGAATGTCAAGACCGGTATTTCCATGGCTATTTGGAGACCTGGGAATATCACATTTAAGATTACAAACAGTCTCTGGGAGTTCTCAATATAATTATGTTTTCCTTATTATTTTGCAAGCGTGTTAATTGCCTACTAGTAATTAAGTTCCCATGTGACTGTCAAGAAATGTAATCAATAGTAAGAGCAGAGGGACCAAGCTGTCGTGGCTTCTGTGACCAATATCCTCTTCTCATCCCTGGCAAGGTGTTTCTTTTTAATAAAATGAACAGGTGCAAATGTTCGAGGTTACTCCAGAAAGCCACCAGCTAAATCAGTTCATCTCATACTTCTGAAATTAAAATGTAGCCAATCAGAACTTTGAAATATAATTGCCTCATTTTCAAACTTAAATACATTATGAGCCTCCTGCTAGTGTTGCACCTGGCAAATCTACTTATTAAAGTCATGAAGGGAAGAATTTGCTGAGACATTTTAAATATTATGCTGACATTGTAATAAAAGAAAGGAGGAAGGTAAGTATGATCTAATTCTACTGATGTCTGCCCAGTTTGGCATATAGTGTTATTCCTGTGAAGTTGATAACCAACTATCAATCATGGAAATATTTCAAACAACTTTGTACTAAGAAAAACAAGGTAAATTTATGTATATTACCTCCTTTATATGTTTTCAAATGTCCTTGACTTGTTTCATTACTCAGATACTGTTTTATAGTGTAATTCACCCAATTTGCTTAATATTCTTTTTTTTTAAAGCAGATCTGTTTTCCTTCAATGCCATAGTGCTGTTTATAAACACTATGTGAGTTAACAGGTAGGGTTTGTAAGGAAGATTAAATTCAATCTCTGTCACTGCGCTGGCAAAACTATCACAGGCGTTCTGAGATGTGATTAATCTTCATCAGCAGGCAAAGAAGATACAGAATCAGTGTTAAGATTTTTGCCATCAGTATTTTAACCTATGATTTTTTAAAAACTGCTTATTATGTAACATTCCAACTTGCCTGGGACTGTGTGATAGGCTCGTGGTACTTCCTTAGGTATCTTCTCCTCCCTTTCTCAGATGCCATAAGTCATAATGAAATATTGGATTTTTAATTGATAAAAATGTACCCTTGTAAAGTTTGAGATTGCAACTAGCTTATATGAAATGCAATTACTCTTTATGAATTATAAAGATATTATAATTCATATGGTTATAATACTAACAATAATGACAGCATACACTAATATTCAGAAAGAAAAATGTAACATATTAAGTGTGGGAAAATTCACAAATCTAAATATAATAAAAATGGAGAAACATAATGTACACCAAAGAATTACGTCCGAGCAGCAACCCATGATATCCCATTGTTCTATGTGACTTAGAAATTACAGGTTTATATTATTATATGCAGAACCATTGAGGAATATGTGTTACAGAATTTATAATATTTCAGCTTTTAGAATAAGACCATGATCTATTTTTTAAAGATTTTACTTATTTATTTGAAAGAAAGAAAGAGCACAAGCTGGTGGGGGAAGCAGAGAGAGAGAGAAGACTCGCCGCTGAGCAGGGAGCCTGACCCTGGGCTCAATCCCAAGATCACAACCTGAGCAAAAAGACAGACACTTAATCAACTGAGCCACCCAGGCACCCCAGAATAATAATATGATTTTTTAAAAACTGCTTATTATGTAACATTCCAACTTGCCTGAGACTGTGTGATAGGCTCGTGGTACTTCAGGAAAGATTTGTTTCTCAAGGAACTTAGGTAAGATCAGGAGTGGTTGTCAAATTAATTAAAAATTCTTGTTTGAAGTTTAGAGCTTCTTGGGTTTTAGTTTGGTAAAATATGGGCCTGTGGGATTTATTGCCAAAATTTATTACTTCTTGTATTTCTGTCATTTGGTAATTTTATTTTTTTATTAGAATTATGCATTAGTGGTAGGGATTTTTTTTTTAAATAGCTTGATACTGAGTCCCAAAATAATTGCAATGACACATATATTATATTGTGTGTAGGTTTGTTGTCACTGCATAACCTAGTCTGTCCTGACTACCACTGAAGTTGCATGTCGGGGAAAGTACACTTCCGTGACAAATCACAAACGAACAAAGAAGATATTGGCCTAGTGGTCGATGGATTGATCATAAGGAAAGATGTCAACCTGTGTAATCTTTTCTAATGCTGTCATCTGCAGCTGTTTACAGGGGAGGCCTCCTGTCTCATGCAATTATAGCTCTAAGGAAAGGAATTAAAAAACAAAGGCTTCGTGTTATGGGTTGATTGCAAATGGCCGTGTTTGGCCATGTGTTAAAGAAACAGATGAACTCTCTTCTGAACTTTCTTTCAGAAAAGAATAAGCTCTTTTTTGGGACATGAAATGGACAAAGTCCAGAAATTTCAGGTTTTCAGACTTAAAAGAGCTAGCTGCTTCTAGTGTCCAAGAATTACAAAGTGAAGAAAAAGAAAGCCTAAGGGACACATGTTCAGTAAAAGATAAGGATAAGGATGTGGTCTTCTGTTAAAACCTTGATAGCTTCAAGGTAGTCAGTCCTCTTTACATCTAAGACAGGCAGAAAGGCAAACATGTAAAGAGATGTAGCACATCTAAGAACTATCCCTGGACAAGAACTGTGAGTTCAGTTACTGGTAAGAGAATCATAAAAGGAAGAACCTTTCAGAAAGTAAAACTAGGGCCTAATTAGGGAATACTTCCCACCTCCAGAATGGGGAGTCCATAGAGTGTGTTGGAAGTTTTCAGGTGCAGTGAATAGTGATTTCTATGTGTCTTCTACTCACACTCTTTACAAATGGTAGTGTTTATTGTGGTTATTTCATCTCTCTTACACTCGTTATCAGAGGTATGAGAAGCAAATAGATAACTCATAAATGGTAAATAACTCTAGTTTGACTTGTAGACTGATGGGATCCATATCTGAAATTGATTCACAGGTTAGTTCACATCTCTCAAATAACATGGCCTTCGCATTTGATAACAGTGATGAGATATTTGGGTTATCTCCCCTGAGGAGAATAGGGTACATTCTATATGTAGGAGGAAGAGAGGAAATGGATATTTGATGATCAGCTGGGTACACTACCGAGATGGTAATAATTACCCAGTACTCTATTTGCTCCTTTATTTTTCCTGGTCTTCTTGCAGTTACATGTTGCAAGTGACAAGTGTTACAAATAAAGCATCAGTACAAGTAAAGTGCAGAATTTCTACACTAACTCAGTAAAAACAAAAAAACATATGCTTCTTTCTCTTCCCCTACTGTGAAGACTAAGAAGGCCTTATGTTCTAAGGTTTGCACTTAGAAGAAGGTAGAACCTCCATGAGCCTGGGATCCAGTAAAACCCACTGCTGATCCAACGGGCCTGTAATATGAGCTAAAAAGAAGGGTTGTTTTTGCTTTGTATGTAGGTTTTGGTGGATAAACTGTTCTAGAAGCAAAATGTAGCCTCTCCCATCAATTACAAGGTATATAATAGAAGATAGATAATAGAGAGTTGATGGATAGATGATACTGATAATAACTAAATACATAGATTTCTGTTAATGTTTTTAGTGTTCTATAAAAAGTAAAAATTATGCTTTTTGTTCTCTTAATCTACAATAGAAAAAAAGAAAACTATAATTTATTTGTAAAACATGAGAATTGTTCCTAACACTTTCTTGAATAATTATGCTGACTGCATTTATTTGTACAGAGAAGAAACTTTTCTGGTCAGGGTCTAATGTTTCCATGGGTTCCAATACAAATAAACATTCCTTGAAATTAAGTAAGGTTTTGTGAACAACTAAAATCCATTGGAACATAAAAATAAGTGTATTTTTATTTTAGTTCTTTGTGTTTTGTCCCACTATATGAAAGATGGCAAGATATTTTTTAAGTAATATATCTTTGGTAAATTACTATCATAATGCTTACACAATAGTGAGGCATCACATTATTGAACATTTATTTGGGAGCTTGAAATATTGGTTCTATTGTAGATCAATCCCTCTGATAACAATTTTACTAGCTTTGCAATTTGCTATTTCAATTTAATATTGCCAGTGGTGTTAGACCTGCTATTACTTTTATTGCTTAGATTACTACTGAAAATATTGTTGTGAGAAAGAAGTAATATTGCTATGATTTCATTATTAGACCACTTTTCTTACACACAGTGCTAGGATTCTACAAAAGCATCAGGCTCTAACACCATATGGTATCATTTATATCTTTTATGACTGGCTCTCAGAGTTCTCCACTAAGAATAGTAATGGTGATTTTCAGAGCTATGATCATAGAAGCTCACCGTTACATCAGATCAAATACATATGATGTTCCAGTTTTGAAACTTGGCAGTGCATTGTTGGGGAAAATCATCAAATAATGGTTGTCTCGGCTTTGTTTTTCTGCCCCAGGTAATTCCAAAATAATTTACGATTTAAAAAAAAAATAAGATTTTCAAAAAGCATGCAGCAACAGTTAAATTTAGACTAACATGATTTTTATTTTTGATTTTTGTTATTTTTGTTATTTTTGATTATTATGCTTAGATTATTTGAAAACTGAAACATTATGTGTTATATTCTTGGGGAATGAATATCACAAATTCCCTTTCCCACAAATTAATAGTGTAACTATCTTCGTTGATAAGTACAAAAAATGTGACGTTGCTTCATACTATGAAATTGGTCCCATTGGTTGTTATCATTAATACATAATGTTATTACATATAAAACATATTATTAAGGTATTACATGTAAAACATATGTAGCTATTTTATATGTTAGTTACATATTATATGCATTCATTACTTAATATATAAACTTAGAATATGACAGCTTATACTCATATTATTCTTCTGTTCAACATTTCTCAAAGTGTAGTCGAAGGAAAACTGGCGGTCCCTGTGATACCTTTAGGAGGTCCACAGATTAAGCCTCTTGGTATAATGTTCCTGAAACCTGACTGCTTCTTTTTTCACTTTCATTCTCTTATGAGCATATAGTGGAGATGTCTAGAAGCTTCCTGGTATGTGATAGTGCAAAAAATTGAATGCAGGAACAGATATGAGAATCAGATGTTTTCTCTTAAACAAGATAGTTAAAGACATTTGGAAAACTGTGAAATAATGCCAATCTTTTAAAAAATATATTTTTGTCTCAAAATATAGTTATTTTTCAGAATATGTTGCTTATATGTAAAATGTTGATTACTGTTATTTTACATGAATTACCAAATAGATATTTAACTTGGTAAATACCTATAAATTATCCCACATGAACAAAAATCCATAGGGTCGTCCGTGATTTCTAAGAATGTAAGAAGCTCACGAAAGCAGACGGTGGGTCTTTTTCTGGTCCATCCTCAGTTACAATAATCCATGCATTTCAGAGAGGGATGGTGGTGCCTGTGTCGCTTCACGGAATAGAGGAGACGTAGAACAAAGTCTCTCCTTGCCGTCGGGTTTTCTCTCATAGTTACAATACAGTTGCTTCACCTTCAGGCCTGCATTTCACTCAGGAGGATGCAGGAAAGGCCTGGAAGGAAGAAGAACAATACCAAAATCTGAAAAGAAAACTTTATCTGTACCCCTGACACAACCCCCCCATCCAACCCCTGCAGATTGCTGCTTTTGTTTCACTGGCCCGGATGTTGTTACAGATGCACCAGAGAGGGCAAATCGTTTTATATTTGGTCCCACTGCTGTCAGCAATAACACCGGTGCTCTCCAAGAGACAATGGCTATGGCAGGAAACCGGCCACGGCTGTTTCACCAGCTTTCTTCATCTGAACTTAGTAAAATAAAACCCCTAAAAGCACAGGGGAACAAGGGGCTCGGAATGGGACATAATGCTTACATGAGGAAGGAACTTGGAAAAGGAGGAAATAAAAGGGATAGACAGAATGAGAGAGACAGCTAAATCCGCTTTCTGGAAGCCCTGGAACTGATGGAAAAGCCGGAGTCTGTGGATAGGTCCCAGAGGCCGCATGCTTCTAGCGATTGAAGATGCAGCCTGTGGAGAGGTGTTTGGGTCTTGCTTCTTCTGGGCAAGTAGCAATTTTTGTGACAAAGGCTCAATCTGTAGAAGCCACCATGTCACTGAATTTGGGGAAGGACTGTCTCTGTCGTGTGTTTATTGGAATAAACTTCTGAGAATAGTGGTTTCCACTTCATATCCAACTTCCACATCCCACAAGTTTCTCTGACTGGTAAATTCTATCCCAGAACTGTTCAAGGAAAGGGATGTCGGGGAAGACGGGTGATGATGGTGCCAAATCCATAGCAAATAACTGCCTACAACTGCCAGTAGTCTGTGACATGTAAATGGCAGGTCTGAGAAGTTTTGATTGGGAATAAATAGAATAAGCATGAACAATTGGCAGAATCAGATATTGTTTTTATTTAAAAAATGTCAAGTTCTCAACAAACTTAGGTCATATTATAAATAACGTATTGGGGGCACGCAGTACAAAACACATTTGGTTAATTGAATCTAGGTAAACAATCCTTCAAAAATTAAGAACTATGAGGATATATTTTCATTTCATGCATAATGAAAGTAGAGAACATAACATCTCTTAATTCTACACAAAAGCGAATATATAAATATTTGATGAAGGAGTTAGTAGAAGTATACAACCTAAATTACTATCTTATATATAAGAATACCTATATCAATTTTATGCATGCGGATACATACAAACATATGTTCAAGCATTTATTTGTCATCATAGGCACTGACTCTGTCTTACTGAAGGTTTTATCATATATTTTTTACGCTAGCAGATAACTTCAATTATATGTAAGACTTTTACAAGAAAGGAAGAAAAATTAAAGCAGATTTCAAATGAGTATCATACAGCCACGTAACGGCCTGGCTTCTCCAAACTTCCTAGATGTGTGTAGAGACTTCTATTTAGCTGCTGGAGATAATCTCCTCGTCTTAATAGTTTCCCTGTTGTTTCCATGCAGGAACTTTGTTGCTTTTTTCCCCCAGAGGTTTGGCTATTTGAAGGGTGCGTTTACCCTTTGTTAAAGTTAGATTTTCCAAAGCTCTAAAACAATGCCTTAAACTTCTGTCAAATATCCAGGGACTCAGATAATCTCTCCAGAGTGCATTGAGAGTCCTACCTATACTTGGAATTTTCCTGGGAATAAACTGTAACAGAATAGCATAATATTCTTTATGCTTACTGGTAATTGCCAAACTGAACCTTATTTAAAAAATGGTGTTTTTGTTTAATAATTTTATAATTGTCTTATCTGAAAATACTTCATAATAGTTAAATAATATGTGCATTAGTATTATTTTAATGATTATATTTTCATGTATTTTTACTAATAACAACAATAATAAGAATAACAACACAGTATACAAAGTACAAGTTATGGGTGAAAGTTCTTAGTTTAAGTACTAACTCAGCTTTTCTGTAGACCTGTGCTTGTAGGAAAAATACTAAATTTCTTTGGCTTCCACTTGAATTATTGAAAAGGAATGAAGGGTGCCTGGATGGCTCAGTTGGTTAAGTGACTGCCTTCAGCTCAGGTCATGATCCTGAGTCCTGGGATCTAGTCCCAGGCTCCCAGCTCCATGAGGAGTCTGTTTCTCCCTCTGAACTTCTACCCTCTGATGCTCTCTCTCATTCTCTTTCTCAAATAAATAAAGAAAATCTTAAAAAAAAAAAAAAAAAGAAAAGAATTAAAACTGCTGCAAAAAATGGACAAGGGAGGGTGATGCTAGATGGGCTTTTCCTACTTTAAGAGAAAGTGTGTATCTTTTGTGAATTGCTGGCTATTGAAAGGGTATATGATGTAAAGGCTCTTACTTCCCACCAACATTACCCTTTCTCTGTCTGATAGTAGGCACATGGTTTCTAATGAACTCGATCTCATAGACAGACGTTGCTTGTGAGTTCCACAGTTTCTCTCTAGGTATTACTTACAGGGCTTCATATCTAGAGGTGTGTATTCAACATCTCCAAGTCATGGTTTTAGTATTTTTACCATAGAACATAGCAATAACTATTGTGTAGAATTAAGAGAATTTGGTGCCTACAGGAGTACTTGATACTTAGAAGATACCGAATGTACATTTTCCTTATGCAATCGTGAATATGTAATTTTACTTTTGCTTTTAAACAATGCTTAATTTTTTACAAGACATTTGCAATATTTAACAATATTCTGAAAATTACCTGTACTATAATTTCACCATCTGCAATTCATTTGCCAATTTTTCACCCATAAATTAAGAAATTTATCTATATTTTTATTTTGCAATGTTGCTTTCAACCTGAATTCCCTTTTTCCATAATAATATTCAGGCTTAGAATTATAACACACATATTATTTCAATTCTGTTTTCCCACATGGGTAACTCTTAACTTCGTATTTTATATAAACTCAAACTCTGCCTTTCCAAATGAATTATTCTGTATATGTTTATATTTAGCTTCGACTATTTCTCTTTGGATCTTGTCAATTGGTTTAGCCCATTAAGAAATATATACTTAATTCATACTATATGTAATGTATTGTCTTGGGCTTTTGGAAGGGGAAAATACAAAGAAAAGTAAAATGTTGTCCCAACTCTCAGAGAAATATAAAATGAGCTCACCTTTTATATTTCTTTGAGTCTATTATTGTCTTCATTTTTTTCTCATAGTTGTCTCTGTCCAATAATTCCATAATTCAAATTAGTTTCATATTACATCTCAGTTAAACTGGCCTGTCCTATTGTGTTGCTATAAGGTTAGATATAATAGCTTTTGTGTAGTCTACCAAACAAAATATTTTTATGTAGAGAATAATAATATTTCCCCCTGTTAACTCTCTTGTGTTTTTTTTTTTTAAGGTAGGAGTCATTTTTTTAATCAAAATTGGCTTGTTTTGAACTCTAATTAAAAACTGTCACTTTGAACAAATGAAGAATATAATAGCACCTATCCCCAAGGACTGTTGTAAGAATTAAATGAGATAATTCATGTAAAGTGTCCAGCATAGCACACACAGAAACACTGAATAAATTATAAGAAGAATAATAGCTACCATTTATCACTAATTATATGAGGTATTTTATTGAGTTTTCATGGTAATTAATTTAATTTACACGGAAAACCCATGAAGAAAATACTATTGCTTTAGCTACAATAATTATGATTGTAGTTTTAACAGTTAACTAGCACAGTGATAGGCACACAACACAAACTCTATAAATATTTGTTATACTTTTGTTAAGCTCTAGATTATAATTACCTTTACGGTCTCAATTAACAGCATCAGTCAACATTCTTTCAAGAACAGATTCTGACCACAGTAGAAAAGGAATTTATTTGAAGATATGGATTGGATAGTTCACAGAATCAGCAGGAGGACTGGAAGTTCTGACTCAGAGGCTATGCCAGGAATATTCCTTAAATCACACAACAAGAGCAATTCCTTGAGGACATCAAGGAGCAAAGGATCTACAACTGGGCCCTCTGATACTCCAATACAGATTATTGAATTCATCATTCTCAGTAATATTGCTAGATAATTCATTTGATGCAACTTCCAACATTTGTACACCTTTGTTATGAAGGTTGTTGAAGGAGCCATTACCTGTTCTTCATTTTGGAGGGAATATCCAAAAGTGCCAGGACCACTGACTTAGAAATTTCATGCAGGCATTGAGTGCCTCAGTTGTCATTAGATTTATTTGTAGTCCTTGTATACAGCTAAGGTATGGACCCGCAGCCAGCATAACGGCTACTTGTGTTTTTCACATCTTTTCAGTATGACGTCGTTAGCAAAATACTTCCTGTGGCATGAAGAGATGATCTATGCTCCCATGAAATAAATTGTACCACAGAGGCTATGAAATGATTGAACCTCAGGATACAATGAAAATGTTTAACTCTTGTACCTGACACATGAAAGAAAACTGCTTCTGGTATATTCTCTGTTGACAATGATAGAGAAAACAGTTTGTACCAGAGAAGAAGTTCTATCCCTAGTGCCAGGAGTCATGCCACCAGTAAGCTACCACATCTGGAATAGCAGTCTTAATTAGAGTTCCTCTATGATTAAGCTGTAGCCAACATGGTGAGTTAATTGGAGATGGGGTATGAATAGCATCCTCACAATTTTCAGTACTGAATGGATCTCTAATTCCTGCAATTTTGTCAAGTATACAAAACAAGCAATATCACTTCAAATTTAGCCTTTTGGTAGAAAAGGGAAGCTTCATTTTGTCCTTCTTATCTTAATAGACCTTATTTCATCATACGTTAGGAAGCCAATGTTCTCCTATTCTAATTCTTTAGTCAGGGACTGGGAAAATGAACATGGCATGAGTTAAGGTCCCACTGGGCCTAATTTGAGGGGGACTCAGGGAAAATCCCATTTACTGTCTTACTTCTATAAGGCAGCACACTGATTCCTGGAATAGTCTGGCATTCAGGAGCCCTAAGAATTAATTCACAATGAAAAGGAAAGATTTGCCCCACTTAAACTGTGTTATAGGAGTTCTGAGTCTTTGAAATAATTCAGGACTGGGAATTCAATAGGGCCTCATTCTTCTCTCTCCTGATGACTCAAGTCAGGTCTTCATCACCAGATTTAATTTTGTTTTCCAGTTATACAAATCAAATAGGACCTCAGGGCAATGGTCCTATATTTAAATCCCTGGTACCATGAGTTGATGAATAACCTATAAAATTCCTAGGCTAGATCTTTCCAAGTAGCACACTGGACCTGTTGCATATCACAATACCTCTGTTCATTGTAGCTCTGATGATTAACAGCTGCTCCCAGGACTCAGTCACAGAGTATTAATTGTATCCTGATTGAAATGAGAATTTTCTGATTTCACCCAGATTTTCACACTGGCATCCCAGCCAACAGAAAACAGCTATAGGATTCATCAGAGATGTCAGCATTCTTTTCACCAACATGTGTAATGTTTTCTCCAATAAAAATTAGCAAATTCTTGATAGTCTATTGGAAAATTAATCTTAGCATAGCTTCAAAAACCCCCCTGGGTCCTGATGGGTGATGGAAGTGGGGTGTGATGAATTTTGGCTTCCCAGTGAAGGTCACTGCATTGATTAAGATTATTACAAAGGCTGAAAGCAAGACAGTATGTCTGTGAGACAAAAAAGAAGGTGCTCTTTCTTGGGGGCAAGGAAACAAGCATTCATAATTAGTGCTTTAAATTTTTCCTAGTTAATTTCAGTCCTCCAGTAGATCTACCTTCCAGTTCCCATGTTCCCATGCCTTCCCAATCAGTGTTCTTTCTAACTTTAATTTAACAGATCTGTCAGGAATTTAAATTCAATCTTGGGATCAAAGTTTGGTTTTGAAGCCCTACAGCTGCAAGAGATAAAAGAGGACTTTAGCACAGTCTTTGAAAGTCTCCAGCATTCATTCTATTCTTTGAGAAGAAAGTGTAGGCATTTGAGGTCTCTGAGCAAGCCATCTTTATTTGTAGTAACCAACTCACCCTCAGTCTTTGCATTTTTCATGTTCTGCATGCAGTTCTATGCAAGCATACAGTCTCAAATGCTGTTTCTACACATTCTAGATGAGCACAGGTGGTATTTCTATTGGTAGACTTCCACTCGTAATACCATATGGATTTAAAAAGCCTCTGTCTCAACTAGTGTAGGACACCAAGTATATGTTGTCCCTATTGCTCATGAAAGCTATTGCCAAATGACTTCAGTCTGGCAGATTCTTTGCTGCAAGTAAGAAAAACAGGCTCTAACCAACCTAATCTGATAAGAAATTCATTAAAGGATATTATATAGCATTAGGAATCATCAAGTAACCTAGAGAGGCATACTCATGCCACATATAGTCAAGATGAAGCCGAAGTTTTACACAAGATTTATTTAGTGAGGTCATCACTGCTAACTGCAATAAATGTTAGACTGTTCCAAACACTACCATTGCTGCTGTAACCACTACTTCCTAAGGCAATTGCTCTGGGCATCTTCTTTGCTATTGCATCAACAGCTTAAGATTCAAAATCTGGGTGGGTACAACAGATTCCTAAAGTTTATATGATGCCCCTACTCTCTTCTGCATGGGCACTGGGAAAGGCAAGACCTGAGTCTTGAAGGTTTTCTAGTTAAAGCTCTGCTTGGGTAATTCTCAAACATTCCAAAAGGAGTTCCAAAAACAGGGCAACCCAATGAAGGCCAAATCACCTGGCTCACTGTATTAAAGTATTTTAATATAAAAATGTGCTGTGTCTTTCAGAGAAAAGGAAAGCAGGAAAAACACAACTTACTTCTGGGCAGCTGCTGGGGAATTAGGGTCAGTTTTAGATTTATGCCCTTTTGGACTCATCACTTTGTAGCCTCATAAAATCGGCCGTTCACAGGCTATTGAACAGGCTTGCCATTTACCTTAGGCAGCATTATAGTATTTTGTCAATTTCAGTACGAATTCTATACCCATGACTTACAGAATGGTGTGAAGAGACTTGCACTGATATGTGGCCACTCAAAGTCATACCAGTGATTCACTGTAGAGGTTGGAAAGATTCTTGAACTGATACAAATCATTCAAATAGCCCTTATGAAATGTTTGGATAGTTTAAAAAAAAAAAACTTTGTAAAAGTAAAAATTGAATAATTACAGTCAGAATTATGGAGGGGGTCAAAATCTGTATTCATTGTACTCCCTCGGGGATCAGATTTTCATTTCCACCCTTGAGAACTTTCTGCCATTCAGGATACTGATGACCTGGATTTTCTCTCTTTCAACTTTTTTTCACATCAGCCCTCTTCCTACTCACATCCCCATTTGTTTCTCAATTTCATATGTTACCTGCTTAAGGCCACAATTTCTGTGGTGTCAAGGTTTGCCATTAATTAAGCCAAATATTTGCAAGTGAAAATCAGAAGATAAAAGAATCCATGGTATCTTCTAGAAAACTAGGTCTCGAGAAACAAAAAGTAACTTCTAACAGGGTGTTCCAGTTGGGCAATAACTTGGAAGACCCGTGATGGGAATAATTTGATGTTTATTTCTCAGCTCTGGAGGTAGTACTTAACATAAGGATAAATCTATTTTAGACTAAACCAACAGATTTATAAATTAAAATCCAGCCATAGAAACAGGATATATTTTTCCATGTGTTCGGGGTACAGTACAGCATTCAGGGTATGGAAGTCGTGTTTGTTTCATTAGCTCATTGCTTATAGGAAATTTGTGTTACTGCAGTTGTTATTAATATGTATTATTTCAGAAAATCCTGCATTCCCAACCATAAGCAGGAGAGTTGTATTTGAAGGCATTAGATTGGTAGTGTCACAAAATCAGAAATGATGATTCTGTTTAAAAACAATGTTTCATAGATTCTTCGAATACATCTGACCCACATTTTTTGGTCTGTTACCGTCTTTCATTTTAAGATGCCTGTTCCCTGCTTATTTTGCTAGATACTATACAATATTTTATTATGATGATGAGACTGTTTCTATACTTTCAGAATAATTAAAATTGTTATCCATAACGCATGGTCATTTCTACTGAAAAGATACTTTGATTGTCTCAATATGTTAATTTTTCAGAAAAAAATGCATGAAATGTGAACCAACAGGATTTTACTTTTGTATTAACAAACAATTAAATAAGATCACTTTTTTAAAATGTCGTACACGTAAGACATGCACATAGTGCATTGATAATTCAGTAGTATTTTAGGCTTTTTATATTAATTCACAATATTTATTTCAATTTTAATCAAATAACACATTCATATGAATTCACAAAAACACCAGTTTCCTCCCTCAGTCCTTCCTAACCACAGTCCTGCTTTCTAATAGAAGCAGATTCTGTTCTGGATTATTTTCATGTATTTATAACTCAAAAAAATTTCTAAATAATAATGAAAAATACCTGATTACTTTTCTACAATTTTGAGGAAGTAAAGTATATGTTCTCGAAGCTCTAAAAAAATTTAGAATGCTTTAGGAGGAACTTGGGTGCCTCAATTGGTTAAGCTTCTTGATCTCAGGATTATGAGTTCAAGTCCTGCATCAAGCTCCACACTGGGTCAGAGGCCTCCTTAAAAAGAAAAAAAAAAAAAAAAAAAAAAAAGAATGCACAGCACCTTTGAAAATATACTCTAAATCAGTTCTGAACAGAGATTCTGAATATTTAAAAATACATAATCAGTAATATTGGTCAGTGATTTTCATGCTAATCAATATAGACAGAAACATAAATCAGGGTTTACCTATTTATGACTGGTTATTTTATACCCTGAAACTTTCAGTTTTCTACTCTTACCTATTTAATTCAATTGTGAAGCATGAGAATAGAGTACAAACATATAAATACATAAGCTCCGTATGTTAATGCCTTAGGTATTAATAAAAATTTTTGCTAACATTAGAGGTAAGAAAGTAAAGATCATCTGTATTCTACAAACATAATAAAGTCAGTAAAATTTACATGAAGGATTAGTGGAGGGATTATTAATTAATTAATTAATATTTAAAGCACTTAAAAGAGTTCTTGTCAAAGTAAGAACTAATGAGAGAGACAAAGGGAGATTGGGATGGGGGAGAACAAATTAGTTCCAAAATTAGCTAATTAAATATTGGGTGTTAACTAGAGTTACTATCAGGGGAAAGGAGAGAGAAGGATCAAAACTTGTTCAACTATTTAAAAAAAATACTTCATTTTTAATAGAGAAGTAGTAGCAGTATAGAGAGTCAAGATGATGGCTCTCTAGTCCTCTATAACTTACTGGAAAAGAGTCACCTAGCCTAATTCTCTTTGCCTCTGCAGAGTTCATTCACATCGTGCATTTTTCTCCACATTATTCTTTGCTTCATGTGAATTCGTTTTGTTAAGACCAATTGACTATACATTCCTGCAAGCAAGAGTGTGTTTATTATTATTGTTGCTGTATTATTTTGTTTCTCCATAGTCCTCAAGACCATGCTGAGCAAAAGTACTCAGTTAGTACATACTTAACAGGTATTTCTGGATTAGTGACTCTCTAATAACCTAGAAATTAAATTTAGTTTTTCGGGGTCATTTTTATATAACATTAATTTGTTTTTTTTTTTACAAATTTACTCACCCCCAAATGTATGGCTAGTCATTGTTTACTTGCCACTTGAAAAGCAATAGTACTTGACCTTCAAAATGGCTTTTGGCAACAACTGTAGGATAAAATGTTATTTTGCTCCCCAAATCATTGTATTTTCTTTTTGTAGTTACGTAAATCGCTAATATAACAATTCTTCTGTATCATTCAAATCTCATGTCCACATTCTATAAATATGGATTTTACTACTTACCAAGCATAAAAGAAAAGATAAATATTTCTGGAGATTCTCTTGACTTCTATGTAGAATGAATTTCAGAAATGGGAGATGTTATTTTAATATCAGAAATTATCTCAAATCATTTGCCATTTAAAAAAATAAGATGAAAGGTTTATCCATGGTCGCTCTCATGGACCGAAACATCTGTATGCTCTGTGCACAACAGGTGTTTAATAAATGTTTTGAATGACTGTCAGTAGTGACTCTTAATGACTTCATAATGAAGTAATTATTCAAGTGCCATGTTAAAACTGTGTTTCTTAGAAATTACATAGTGATGGTTTTCAGCTGACATATAATATTACATACACTTTGGTAATATAAAATACATTTCATTTTAAAACATTATTTAATTTGAATAAAATTTACTAATTTAGAGACTTTCAGAATAGTATTAGAACAAACAATGAAAATAATTAAAATATGCCTAGCCATGAAACAATAAAGTCTTATCAAAAGTGTTCAAGTAAAAGATGACAATGAAATGAATGATTAGTTTTCAAAGTGGCGACATCTGCTCTGTGAATAATCCAAGAAATGCTTTCCAATTTCCATGCATCAATTCTTTTATTCAAAAGAGGGAATTTCTCAAAAGAGACATATGGGACCAAACGAAATGTAGGGTACTGTGAAATTGGAATTTTAAAATGCATCTCTTATTTATACCCTGCTTACTTAAAAAAAAAAGATTAAAGCATATCAAATGGATACATCTTCAAAAAGCTTCCTTCATAAATCACTTTTTTCCTTTTATTTTACGTTTTCCTTCTTCTTCTGGTAAAAGTTGATGCCATAAATGTCCAAAAGATGCCAGAGCTCTGTATTCATTTGCTCTAGATGAAGTAATAACTCCAATATACACGAATGTAATTTTTTATTAATTGCCAAAAAGTTGTATTTGTAGCATTGATGAAGAGTCTGGATCTGAATACTGAAATAGCTCTAATACATAAAATAAATACAAATTAATTGCTCTAAATATGTATATGTATTAATGTAATTTGCCCAAGTGAATGGCATAAAGAAATGATAATTTGGAGGTTTTAAAACATTGTGTTAGACACACAACCTAGAAATGGCTATTGACACACCTTGTCCAATTCCAGTTAAATAAAAGTAGCTGCAACAGAACATTTAAAACAACTGTTTTTGAGTTGGATATTTAAAACTAACTAAATGGTGATTTAAAAAGCTGTTTATAACATCATACAATTTTAAAGTGAAATGAGACATTATCATCCACAAAGTACACTGAAAAATTCAGTTTCAGAAGAGGAATTGAAGGCAAGGAGAGGCTAAGGTTTAATGCATACTATGTAACTTTTTGATGGGTAGAATAATGACTAAAATATCATCTGTCTCACTTGCCAAATAATACTTCTTTAGCCACTGAAAACACTTTAGAAATCTTGTTGTGGGTTCCTGCTTTTTGTGGGGAGGTAACTCAGTCATCTACTACAGTGAAATGGGTGCAACATGATATTCTTAACAAAACTGATGTTTTAAAGAAATAGTAAAAGCAATAGAAAGAGTTGGGTTTTGTTTGTTTTGTTTTTTTTTTTTTTTTTTTTTTTTTTTGAGTCCCTCTTCATATTTGCTTTGGAAGAAAAAGTGAGGCGGGGGAAAGGCTATACTATCTCTTCTTGGTGTATGAAAATGTTTTAATAGAGGTAAAATTATATAACATAAAATTTGTCATTTTATCTGTATGATTCAGTGACATTAGTTACATTAACAATGTTGTAAAATTGTCACTCCAATCTTTTTTCCAAACGGTTTTCATCATCACAAATTGTGTAGCTAATATGCAATAATGTTGTATTCACTCGTTCCTTACCCCCTGGTAAATTCTAATTTATTTTTTTAAAGATTTTATTTAACTATGTATGTATTTATTTATTTATTTGACAGAGAGAGAGATCACAAGGAGGCAGAGAGGCAGGCAGAGGGAGGGGGAAGCAGGCTCTCCACTGAGTGGAGAACCTAATGCAGAACTTGATCCCAGGACACTGAGATCATGACCTGAGTTGAAGGCAGAGTCTTAACCCACTGAGCCACCCAGGCACCGCTCTAATCTATTTTTTATCTCATGGAACATGAATATTTTAGATATTCTATATAAGTGGAATCATATAATATTTGTCTTTTTTTTCTGATCTAGCTTATTTCAGTTATATATTTTCAAGGTTTATTCATGCTGTGACATGTATCAGAACTTCATTTTATTTTTATGAGTCAATATTCATTTATGTATATCATAATTAGTATATATATTCATCTATGGATGGATAGTTGGGTTGTTTGCATCTTTTGGCTGTTGTCTCAGCTACCTTTTGTATTTAGATAATTAATAGACAGTGAGATGATTGCTTACTTTAGTGTAGCATTGACTTTTGTTTCTTTGTTGGTTAATCAGACATTTGAGAAGAAAACAATTTCAGATATGATAATTATCAGCATAAAAACAAAGCCAGAATTAGAGCTTTAAATTCTTTAAAAACTTTTCTCTTTGGTATACAGTTTGCTTTTAACTATTTTGTTAGTTTTTTTGTTTAACCAGAATTCATGGTTGACTATTGTATTTTTTTGTTTTAAAAGCTTTCTCTTTTTCTTTGAACATTAATATGATCACTTAGTAATGAATATACATTTTCTATACTGAGTAATGAAAATATTTCTTTAACATAAAAAACCTAGAAAGAAGTATTGATACTAATGCCAAAAATGAAAGCTAGATTAATGACTTCTACTTGTGGGAGAAAGTTCATTCAAATACCATTGAAAGGAGAACATGGAAAAATTAAATTCAGCTTAAACTTTCTGGCCACACTATTTGTTTTAGTGCAAATTATTTTAATTATCTTTTACCATGAAAGTTCTATTTTAAGGGGAATAAAAAAGAAAACAATTCTAAAGCATCAAAAAAAAATCGCAACTTGCTATTAATTTGCTACACACAAAACAATAGTATTTGTTTTTCTATTAACATATTAAATGTGTTTGGGGAAAAGGAAAAATAATTGTTGTATTAAAGTATGGAATTTTAACATTTTTCCAGATGAATTCAAGTTCTTTATGAAAAGGCTACCCATGAATTATTTCCTCAACACATCTACCATAATGCATTTGTGGACAATGGATTCTAATTTTCAGCGCCGCTATGAACAACTGGAGAACAGCATGAAGCAACTATTCCTAAAGGCGCAGAAAATTGTACACAAGCTCTTTAGCCTTAGCAAGAGGTGTCATAAACAACCCCTCATCAGCTTGCCAAGACAAAGGTAAGACATTTGTGGCATATAGACAACAAAGGATATTGTTTTGACAGTGAGCTCTCTTTATTTTCTGAATGCAGATATGGAAATATACATAGCATGGTGTTTTCTTTTAAGTCTCAGAATAACAAATTGTATTTTCTAAAGCAATAATCCAATGGAGAACCCGTGTACTGACACTTCTTTGTTTTTCATTTTCTTTTATTATCAGAATCAAGAAATCATTCTGTTTCGTGGGGTAGTTAACTAATAATTGTATTACAGTGAATAGAAAAGCACAAACCCTACAGCTATATTGTAAGCAGAGGGAGTAAGCAGGATCATGCAGTGAAATTTCTCAATATATAATTTTCAAATAAAAGAATTTAAAGTTCATTTTCTTTGAGCTGTGCTCATAGTAACATGAATAAACATGAATCAACCTCATTCTACATGAATCTCTGAAAATTGCTGGAAAAACCTGTAACAATTTATATGAATAATGACAGACTCAAAATATTTGTGTCTGAGCTAATTTTGTGAAGCACAGTTTTTGGATTTTGCAACAATTACTTTGAGAAGTTGTATTTATTTATTTGAAGTCAGATTTTTAGAAAAATACAGCAAATAAAAAGCTAAGGGAAATATAGGAAAATATCACCAAACTTTTATCTATGTTAGTATCTCTGTTACATAATGCTTGTAATAGATTTCTTCTCAAGAAATCTATTATTACAGATTTTTTCACTGAAGAAAAAAAAAAAACAAAACTGAAAGTCTATAGATCTTTTCAAAGTCAAATTTCAAAATAAATCATTGGCATCATTTTTGTAATTCAGAAGTTTTTAGAATACTCAAAATTTATGCAAATACCACATTTTAAGAACATTTTTGTTGTCCCAAAAAGCAACCTAGTATCAATTAGCAATCCTTCCCCACACTAGCACACCCAGCCAGGGGATATTTGCCTCTAGAAATTTGTCTAATCTACTATCTGTCCCAAGAATTTGCCTATTTTTAACATTTCATATAAATAGAGTCATATAGTACATGGTCTTTTGTGACTGGCTTCTGTTACATAGTGTAGTGCTTTCAGGTTTATCTGTATTGTAGAGAGTATCAGCGGTGTGGGTACATCACATTTGTATTCTCCATTAATTTGTTGATAGACGTTTGGGTTGTTTCCGCTTTTGTGCTAGTAAGAATAATGTTGCTGTGAGCATTCGTGTACATTTTTTTTAAGTGGACTTGGTTGTTTATTTTCTTGGGTATATACCTAAGAGTGAAATTGATGTCATAAGATAACTTTATATTTAAGATTTTGAGTTGATGCCAAAATGTTTTCAAAGGTGGTTGCTCCATTTTGTATTTCCACCAGCCAGTGATAGTTCCAAACATTGTGGAGTGATAGTTCCAAACATTCCACATCCTCGCTAATACTTTGTTTTGTTTTTAAACAAAACAAATACAGCTAGAGCAGGAAATAAACATCTGAAGTCCAGGAGAAATTTGAACAACTGGAATGGCAATTATCAGTGCATGTAAAATTGTGAGATTGGAATATAATACGGGGTGCCTAGGCAGCACAGATGGTTAAGCCTCCAACTCTTGGTTTCCGCTTAGGTTGTGATCTCAGGATCATGAGATGGAGCCCTTCCCAGTACATTTATTTTAAAGTGGGATGCTGCCCATGGCAGAGTCTGCTTCCAAATCTCTTTTCCTCCCTCTTGTGCTCTCTCTCCCTCTCTGTCTCTAAAATAAATAAACCTTTAAAAAAAAAAAAAAGGAAAAATACATAGAATCTGAAGATATGTTTAAGGGGTGAGGGGAGAAATGGAAACTGAAAGTGAACAGATAGTGGGATAAAATATATCATGAGAGCTGCATTAATTCTAGTAAAAATAAATAAAACTTAAACATACAAAGATGTCATGAAAGTACAGGATTTGTAAGAAAAGTATGAAAATATGAAACAATCCAAGTTGGATCTATACAGAATAAATAAGCAGAGTAAAATAAAGATGATAAAAAGGAATAAAAGAAAGATACATTATTTGGTACTAAATGAAAAATAAATGGAACTAAATTTAATAAACTATAGAAATATATATTGGTTCTCTAATACTTTTAACCTAAGTAAGTCAGAGATCACCAGAGGCTTTCCTTAACTTTCTCTTTTTTTAATTAAGCATAATTCCTATGTTGGCTATCACTCATTACACACACACAAAATGCAGACTTCTTGCTAGATAAAAGATTTTGTTGAATTAGAATTTCTTTCCATCACAATTCTTCTTTTACTAGGAATGTGGGATTTATTTCCGTTTTGCTTTTTCTTTTTTTTTCAATTTTAATAGAATGTTATAAAATGACATTAGGGAACAATAACAACAACAAACTAGGTACTACAATCTGTTAGTAGGATACAATGAAAAAAATGTTCGGATATTTGTGAAGTTTGTTTTAAAAATTTTCTGAAAAAAGTAAGTAAATAAGCAATACCTGTAATTCACTTCCATTTGAGATTTTATTTTTGGTCCTTCCTTTAAGGAATTTTTCTCCGCTTTTTTCTTGCCTTCATCACACCCTTAGTATTGTTTAAAATGTGGAATAATAAGGAAAACCAAACAAAATGAGACCTGCAAAATGAACCTCAACGAGTAAGATGATTTCTTAACACTTTCTCTATAAAGACATGTAGGTTGAAGTTTTTCTTTGTAGTGCATGGTGTAATTCATCCTTGAAATAAAACAGGATACTCACTCAGATCAATCTCACCAAGTTTATACTGAATCACTATTACTTTCATGAATTCATGTGACATTAAAATCCTCATTCTTACTTGAATAAATTGTGAAGCCTGTGGTAATCTGCCTTCTTTAAGGTAGTATACTTTTGCTGCTATTCTAGAACTTTTGAGATAAGGAACAATGACATACTCTCTTCATTAAAGAAAAATAATTAAAGCAATTATTAAAAATATTCATACATAATCCCTACAAAATGATTCAACTCCATTATTTTGTGCTGTTACCAACTCCATTATCTTGTGCTGTTATATATTCTTCACAGAATGGCCAAGGATACTTAGAAATAGTACATTGAATGTATGTTGGTAAAAGTTTAACAACCAACTTTCTAGGGGGGATAAAAATCCTAATTTATAGCATTTGCCAATTCTTGTGATATGCATAATTGGCTCTCCTGAGCCAATATACGCAGGTAGCAGCAAACCACTAGGAATTGATTAAAATGTTTTTATGAAATTATCTCTTCTTCATTAATAGTGGAAGATGAGATAAGATAAAATCCCTTCTCTAACATCACAGGGTAAAATAAGTTTAGGTCTATGTTATTCTTATCTGAGAAATATGTCGTGCACTTCCTATATATGCTCAAGAGTGGGGTTTAACAAATTGGCACGTGGGCTTAACTGGACCTTCACCTCTTTTTGTATCAGTCCCTAAGGAAAGACTGCTCCTTACATTTCAAATTGTTAAAAAAAAAACAAAAGTAGAAAGGCATTTTTTGGTTAATGAGAACTGTATGGAACTAACATTTTGATACCCATATGTAAAGAAACACACTCATTCATTTACATATTGTCTATGGCTACTTTCCAACTATAATGGCAGAACTAGATAGTTGCCACGTAGTTATATGGTCCTGAAACCCTATAGCATTTGTTGTCTGGTTCCTTATAAAACAAACATTTGCTGACATATGTTCAAACATTTACTCTATCTTTAAAAGTGTTATTGAGTGTTTTAAAAGTATTTAATCCATATATCATTGAAATCTTTAATGTTATGAATACATGCTATGCTAAATACAGGATATTGTAACTTAAGTTTTCATTATATGGAGTGCAAACCAGATTGAATCCTGAATAGTGAGTGTTTATCAAATAATATTGAATATTTTACTAGTAATTTCTCTAGTGTATATATGGATGTATATACACACATGTAATATCTATGTATAGATGTATATAATGTAGATGGGATATAAATACATGTATATATACATATGTTTGTTTATTAGCCACCAGTGGCTTTTGTATAATATACATACAAATATATAAATATATACAAAATATATATAAATATATACATTATATATACACATACATATGTATTTTTAACTAATATAACACCCAGAGGAGTAGTCTAAAACCCTATAGATCAAAATGATTTTAATTCAAATGCCATTTCAAATTGATACACGAATATGGAGTTTGGATTATTTCATAAAGTCAGTCAACATTCCATTTTTCCCTCCCTCTACTCCTGATCTCTAATTCTAGTACAATTCAGAATGATACTATGATCATGAACTAAGGGGAAGAACAAAAATCAAAAACAAAAATGAACACTTGAGAAACGAAAATGAGTTTAAAGATTTAACAGTGTCTTTGGGTAAGAGATGATAAAATAAGTCTGGATAGCTGAAATGAACTATAGCTGTTAATGTGTTTGGGAAGGATTGACCTGACCACTGGAACACTCTGAAAATATGAGATTTAGGCAGTTTATAGAAAATCTGAATGTTTGGTTATCTGCTGGAGTTCCTAGACATAGCTCTCAAATCCAAGGATAACAAGTGCTCAATAAATATTTGATAAAAGCTCTGTGATATGTTTTCTAATATTTTAGTTCAACTTCTAGAATCATAGGACAGTGAGTTGTCATTTTATATAAAATGTTTCCTAATCTATATAAATGGATCGCCTGTTAAAATATGCATATCATGTTCTGTTTGTTTTGCCATTAAGCAGGTGAATTCCTTCCCTCATTCTTTCAAAGGGACATGAAACAGTGTGTTAGTTAACTGTTCTAACCAAATACCCAGAGGGTAGTGGCTTATAAATAGTTGACAGTTCTGGAGGCCAGAAGTCCCAGTCAAGGGGCCAACATGGTAGGGTTCTGGTAAAGGCTTTCCCTCTTCAGCACTGTAAACTGCTAATTTCTAGGTATGTCTTCATATCACGGAGCAATGAGATATCTCTTTGGAGTTTTATTTATAAAAATACTAATCCCATGGGGTGCCTTCGGTGGCTCAATTGGTTAAGTGCCTGTCTTCAGCTCAGGTCATGATCCCAGGGTCCTAGGATCAAGCCCCAGATGTGGCTCCCTGCTCAGTGGGAGGCATGCTTCTCCCTCCTTCCTGCTGATGTTTTCTGTGGCTATCTTTGTCATTCTCTCTCTCCCAAAAGATAAATAAATAAAATCTTAAAAACAAACAAACAAACAAACAAACAAAACAACTAATCCCATTCACAATGGCTCTATCCTGATGACTGAAACACCTCCCAAAGTCTCCAACTCATAATACCATCATCTGGGGGGTTAAGATTCCAACATGTGAATTTTGAGAGAACACAAACATTCAGACCATAGCTAAAAGGGCCCGTCTCTACCTATCAGTAAGATCTTGGGTTATGGGTGTGAGAGGGGTAACTAACCATTTCTTTTGCAGAATCCTGTCTGTGGTGGATAACAGTGAAGCTGGCATGTAGACACAATCTGGGACAGAGAATTCAAGTATCATTCAAACCCTTATTTCCACTTGACCCCTAAATCCAGTACATTTCTGCCTCTGAGACTTTGTTATACAACTTTTTTTATTTCTAAATGAAATATGACTCTTTCTGTCCCATATGTGTCACCAAGTATTTACAACCCTGTAACGCATGCAAGGAAAATAGAAATTTTAATATTTTCAAAGTGAAAATGAGAATAGTATTTATATCTGACATGCAGGAATAATGTGCAAAAATCCTTTAAATCATATTTGTTTTCCTCTTCAGTGTCTTTTCATCTCGTTGCAACCTATTTTCTTATTTCCCTTTCTCCTTTCCTGAATATCCAGGCATTTTTTCTTTCTTTTAACCCTCTCTCTTTATTGACTTTCATTTATTCAATATAACCCCTCTTTACTGAAACCTTTCTGTATTTTTGTTATGCAGAGTGATTTGGTGTTCTTAGAAAATCAATTGACAACTTCTTGCTAAGCTATAGTACCTCCCCACATTAGGCCAGCTTTCTTTTTTTTTTTTTTTTTTAAAGATTTTTATTTATTCATTTGACAGGGATCACAAGTAGGCATAGAGGCAGCCAGAGAGAGAGAGACAGAGAGAGAGGAGGAAGCGGACTCCCTGCTGAGCAGAGAGCCCGATGCGGGACTCGATCCCAGGACCCTGAGATCATGACCTGAGCCGAAGGCAGCGGCTTAACCCACTGAGCCACCCAGGTGCCCAGGCCAGCTTTCTTTTTTAATGCATTAGAGGATTGCCTGTAACAGATTTTTTTCTCTTTTTTTTCATACTTTCAATAATATGTGATATCTGATTTATCCTTGCAATTATATTCTGTTATACCATAAACTAACTCAAATTGGTTCCCTTCACTTATAATAATAGGGGAAATTTTGAATAGATATAAAATCTAATAAAAACCTGGATCCATTTTGAATATGTCCTGAAATAAAAATGAAGTATAAAACTGTGATTTGTCCGTGGTAACAAATATCTTCTAGCTGCCTTAAAGTTTATTTGAGATAGAGAAGTACTTCAAACTGCAATGCTATAAATATGTTTGGTTTTCTCTTTATTTTTACAGTTAGTTTTGCCAAAGTCCATGTGTTATTACAGCATGTAGATGATTTTGCAATGCACCATTATTACACAATGTTGTTGTTACACAATGTGTAACATTCTTACACAATGTTAGAAAGACATTTTGAGAGAATATTGGCCCAGGAAGGAGGACAATGAAGAAGTGTAAGTTGTTGCCAAGTTTTAATGGTGTGTTACAAAACTAATAAACTAATAATTACAGAACATTAAAAGCAACAATATAAGGTAATATAGCTATTAAACATTGAGGAAAAATCAAATTTTACTTGGCACAGGAACCAAATGGAAATATGTGAAGATAAACTGCAATTTATGAACAGTAGAATTATAGAAGTGAAAATAATTTAAAGTCATTACAGGACATTTCTATAAGTAATTTCATTCATTCGAGAAAAGCAGACAGGGATTACAATCCTTATCTTGTATTAAAATATATAATCTGGAGAAAACAAAAGATTTTGTTGTTTCTCTAATAATGAAGAGAGACAAAATTCAGTGAGACAAAATAATTCATGTATGATGTTACAGGTATTCCTAAATAGCATAGATTAAACGTGCTTAGAAAAGACATTTACACATAAGTAACATTTGCTAGCTTGGACAAGAATAATTATAAGATTATAAGTATTATACCTTGACTAAGAAGAGGAAAGGCTGGGTGGAAGTGTATTTCATCTAGGTCATTTTAATGACCTTTATTTCAATCTTGAAGAGTCACACGATACAATGACTTAAGAAAAATCCTCTTTCTTATTTGGGAAATACGGAGTTGAGAGCTCAGTACTCCTCCTACTTACTTTCCACAATGTTTGTGGCTATTTGAGCTCAAATTCCAACCATGCACTACTCTACCCTCATCTCCCATTCCCCAGCTAGTACCTTGAATCATAGTTTCCTTTTAATTGTGCTATGTGCACAACAGCTTGAACACTTACTCCTAAAAGCCTATATTTGCTAAAAATTAAGACTAATTACTTTATACTAGATGAACAAAGTTCTGTTTTTAAAATGTTGTTTAATAAAATAATTATTCTCTCTATATTATTTTAAATGGCATTTATCTTAAAATCTATTTCATAGTCATTTACTTTTTTCTGGTTCTGATTTTTTTCTGATTTTCTTATCATATTCAAAAATCAATTTGAACTAAGTTTTTATAAATGTATAGTTTCAAGTGTCTTGGTGACTTCAACTATGTAATGAAAACCATGATTTTAAACTAGGCATTGTTAATGGTCACACAGAATTTAAAGAATTATTTGGTATCAAAGAATCAATGAATTCTGTAATATTTAAGGAATGGATCTGTAATGTAAGTCCTTAAGTTGGCCAATTGCTTGTAGTTTATTTTAGACTACAAAATTTTGACAGTCAAACATACCGTTAAAAAATTAGATAATAGCAAATTTAGTTACACAGTGCTTCCTGAGATCACAATCCATTGCTAGTATGTCAAGAGAAACATCCCAGGTCCTTGCACTGGTCTTTGGAGAAAGAAGACAAAAATGATGTAAGAACACTTATCCAACTTCATTATTTCAATTACATTGTTCACAGTATACCAATATACTGGTTCAGACAACACCCTTCCCAAGTTAACAATGCTTAAAATAGGAGGAGAATCAGAATTAAAAGTCTTTATAATTTTCTTAGGGCAATTTTCATTTTTACTTACATGTTTTATCCTATCACCATTCCCCCTTTATCCTCAAAAGAAGAAAAGAAAATTGAGTGACAAAGTTTTCCTACTTCCTGGTATCAGATGTGATATCCAGGTGACATGTACATAAAACATTCTGCTGCTTTATATGCCTTCAGTGTAGCTTTTCTGTCATCTTAATAGCAAATCCTGTAGCTCAAATTTCTATGACTTTGACCAGCAGATGTCAAACTAGTTGGTCTCAGGACCCCCTTATATTCTTAAAAATTATGGAGAAATTCAAAGAGACTTTGTGTATGATAGAGAGAAATCCCTGTATAGATATGTATATATACATATATGTATATATATATATGCACATATGTACACATACATATATATGCATATACATATACAAGCACATATTTACTATAGTAAAAATTGAAATAGAAATTTAAAAAAATGTATTTGTTAATACGATTACAAAGAACTAAGTATGATCATTGCATGTTAATATATATAACATTTAAATCTGAGTGATCTCTGCAGAATTGTTTAATATTTGACTTAAGAGAGGATAGCAAAATTTTCATGGCTGTGTCTCTATGCAATTGGTTGCAAATTGTAATTTGCAATCTCACACAGATTTATTGGAGAAGTGAATATTGTAATAGCTTTTTCAGATAATTGTGGATATTACTATTTATACTCACCAAAAACTCAACAAGTGAAGATTTTTATAAAGTTATATGTAATTTGGAATCTAAAACAATGTGATTAACATTTTGACATCTCTTACATCAAATTATTTTGTCTATCTTGAACTTTAAAATGGATCTTTAACCATGCATATGAAATCATGTGTCAGTCATTTGGAAAATATTGATGCACTCCATTTTGAAGATCTTCCAAATGTTGACAACATATCATTAGAAAATAACACAAAACTTCATTCTTTAATATCCTCATTGTGTTCATGAGAAAAGTATTTATGGGAAGCCGTCACTCTCACTGTTGCAGTTACAAGTTTTCCAAATATCTAATTTCCACTTGAAAACTATACTTTTAACACTGATATTAAATATGTCAGTGGTTTGTCTAGAAGTGATAGGTTTGTTTCTTTCAGTTTTGACAACGGATTTGCCAAGTATCCGAGTCTGGTTAAACCAGTTTGTCAATTATTCTTGCAAGTAAAAATGGTTTGTCATGAAAAAAATGCTTACCTCAGCTTGCAACTGAAACAATTGCACAGGTGTTTTGCCTCAAGGCAACCATTATAGTTCAGTATGTAACACAAGTGCTTTATTCTGATTCCCATTTTGTTCTGACATATGGATTTGTACTGAAAATTGAGACACAATAAACTTTTTTATACTGCTTCACCAGGAACATTTTTAACTGAAACTTTCTTTCTTTCTGTTCTTCAAGTATGTGGCGGAATATGCTATAAGCCTACTAGCACAGCCATTTTGGTTCCATGGCTTTTCTTCATGCTAAGTCTCCAGCAACAGTTTTGCTTTTCACATCAATGCAAATGTCAACACAATGTAAAAGAAAAATAATGTCTTGGGATTTCTATGAACTAGTTTTCACCTTGTGTACCCTCTGATAAGATCTTGTCTCCACTTCCTTACTTCCCACATACCCACACTGAGATCTAGGTGAACCAACCCTATAATGCTGCCCTAGATCAATTTCAACTCCTCTGAAGGACCTAACAGACCCCACACAAATTGGGGGGCTATAATAGCGATTATCTGTCTTCTTCCTCTCCTTTCTCTTTGCCTTCTTCCTTTCTTCACTAACACAGCCCCTGGTTTTAGCAGAACTCATGCTACACCATGTCCCTGGGTTTTCTTGAACCAAGGGTGGATAATTCTTGTCAAACAGAAGTGGAAGGAATACATGAAACTTCTAAACTGTATTCTTAAAGGAAGAGGAATGGATGCCATCTACTTATTTTCTTCCCCCTGGATAAAATGAAAATGTGATGGGTTGGAATTAAAAGTGATGACATGAAGAAACTTGTTAAGGATAGTAAGACCTAGGGGTGCTTGGTGGCTGAGTAGGTTAAGTCTCTGACTTTGGCTCAGGTCACGATCTCAGGGTCCTGGGACCAAGCCCTGCATCAGGCTCCCTGGCTTTCCACCACACCCCCCCTGCCTATTTGTGAAGAAAAGAAAAGAAAGATAGTAAAACCCAATCTTTTTGAAGCTACCAAATCAGTCCTGAACTGTTGATGTTTGTACTGTTATTGAGAGAGGAATGAAACTGCATTTTTTCTGAGCCAGTATTATCTGGCTTATGTTACTGTAGCCAAACTTGCATCCTAATAACAAAAGGACTTTACTGAATGGCTTCCAAGTCCTTTAATATTATGGAATCTGTGATTTAATTAAAAATGACATTTATATGATTAATACAAGGGGTTTTTGCTGAGAACAATTTTATATGGAACTGTAGGAAAAAGGCAGGATATTAATTTTCCATACATTTCTATGTTACAAAAGAATGTTTTGTATAATTTTTTTTTGCTTCAGCCACTCCATGATGAGCCCCAGGCACATGCTAAGGAATAATTAGCAGCATATTTAAAGAGTTTAATATTTAGATATCTTCAATGTATGATTGAGAAATGTAAAATATATAGATAATAATTATAAACTACTCAACACATGGGAGTGATTAAATAATTATTGCTTAACTTTCCAAATCTGAAGACACTATTTCTTTGGTGTAGGTGTTTCTAATATATTAATAAGTTTTCTTCAAAATGTATTTTTATATGTTTCATAGTCAAAATAAAATTAGTCATAAAGATGATAATAATATAAACACTATAAGAAACACATTCATTTTTACTTGTACAGAATAACACATTAGTATCCTGGATTCTGATTCAGGGAATCCAGGGATAGAAGTTTTCAGAGTAAAGAAAAAAGAAAAAAGAGAGAGAGAGTGAGAGAGAGTGGGTGCGCCCCACCTTCCCACCTTCTTCTTGGTATGGGGCCCCTTCTACACAAATTTCAAAATTGGCAAATTTGTCTTTTCTTTCATGCTGCTTTTTTTGTTAATTGTTTCACGTTTTTATTTAAAATCCAGTTCGTTAACATACAGTGTAATACTAATTTCAGGTGCAGAATCTAGGGATTCATCACTCAGCATCTGACACCCAAGGCTCATCACAAGTAGTCCCTCCTTGATTCCCATCACCTATTTAGCCCATCCCCCCACCCATCCCCCTGAACAACCTTCAGTTTGTTCTCTCCAGTTGAGTCTCTTGTGTTTTTCCTCCCTCTCTTTTTTTTCCCCTTCCCTTATGCTCCTCTGCTTTGTTTCTTGAATTCCACATATGAGTGAAATCATACAGTATTTGTCTTTCTCTAACTGACTTACTTTGCTTAGCATAATACACTCTACCTCCATCGTCATCATTGCAAGTCAGGTCACGTCCTCTTATCTAATTCTTGGTGTAGCTTATACTTCATCTCTCATGGCTCTAACATGCCCCTATCTTTTCACTAATATTCTTACTTTGACCTTCAACTAATGCTCTTTCAATTTATTAGATGTGGATAAATGTTAGTTGAAAATAACTATTTTAAAACTAAGTCATATTTAGACATAAAAATTATTTGTTCTTTTTAAATCAGTTACTTTCTAGCCATCTCAGTATCCCCACTTGGACCATTTTAGATAGAGTTTAAAAAAATACATTAAAATGAAAATCTGTCAGATTATAGTGCTGTGCTTGTTCTTTGTTTTGTTTTTTTTTTCTTTCTCTCACGTATAAAAGATTATGTGGAACAATCAAAGATCTTGTCACCTCAAGGGGCTCCTGGGTGGCTCAGTGGGTTAAAGCCTCTGGCTTCGGCTCAGGTCATGATCTCAGGGTCCTGGGATGGAGCCCCACATCGGGCTCTCTGCTCAGTGGGGAGCCTGCTTCTCTTCCTCTCTCTCTCCCTCTGTCTGCCTCTCTGCCTCCTTGTGATCTCTGTCTGCCAAATAAATAAATAAAATCTTAAAAAAAAAAAAAAAGATCTTGTCACCTTGATATTTTGTTGAGTGTATGCTGTCTGCAACCCACAACTTTTGGAATGAGATCCACATTCAAGGCTTTAGATAGCTGCTTTTGAAAATACTAACAAAATCAAGGGTCTTTGCTCCTCTTGGAAATTCTGTGAACTTAAATGTGTATGTGCGTTAGTATGTGTGGGAGAATAGTGCAAACAGGTCAGCAGCTCATTACATTAAGTAAAAATCTTACACTCTTGTCTTTCTTTGACTTTAAGTTAGTTTATTCTCTCATCTGAGGAAAAGGAAGTCAAGAAACAAAGAAAATAGTCTTGAGTGAGATTTATTCCTCTTTCTTTTCCATGTTGTTCACCTTGCAAATGTCATTTCGGTGACTCCTACTCTATTTCCTTGACATTACAACACTTTCCTAAGAAAGATTAAGAATGTCATTCCCAACGCGTTTTTCCCCTGTGGTAACTCAATGGAGTTGCTGGCTCAAATAATCAGATTTTTGAACAGTAACAATGTAGACAGCTATATTGAGAGAGGACTTTTAACACTTAACACTAACTTGTTGGAAAAAAAAAAAAAAAGAGTTCTATCAGGAAAATCTTGGAAATAAAGTCATAAGATCTGTAATATCAAGATTAAGAAGCCCCTTTGCCAGCACTATTTGGAGTAGTACCACTTTGTTTAAACAATCAGAATCAGCTCCTTATTTGACAACAACCACAGGTTTATGCCACAGAGAGTGGCTGAAGGGCTTTGCTATCAGTCCTCATTTTCTCTTCACTAAGGAGTTGATAATAATCCTTCAGGAATATTTAGTTATTCACTAAATAACTTGCATCTTGCGAGACATTAATCTTTGTTTTCTAAAATAAATAGAAAAGCACATATTTTTTTAAAAGAAGTCATGGATGAACAAATTTGGAAACTGTAGTTACTATAAATTCTACTTGGATTTCTACATAGTCTATATGCATGTTGAATACTCTAAAATGTCCTAAAGTTAAAATAGATTTTTTTTTTACAGATTTTATTTATTTATTTGAGAGAGAGAGCATGGGGTGGAGCAGAGGGAGATGGAGAAGGACAAGCTGACTCCATGTTGAATGTGGAGCACATCCTGGGGCTTGATCTCAGAGGATCTGAGATCCTGATCTGAGCCAAAACCAAGAGGTGGACGCTCAACCAACTGAGTCACTCAGGCACTCCAAAATAGATTTGCTTAAATAAGGATTTTATTCAGAACAAAATTGTTTACTTCCTAAAATACCTGTTATAACATTAAATCTCAAAGTATACAGTTGGAAAGCACTGTACCATCATTTTTACACCAATTCTTAAAGTTTTCAGAGTTGCCATCAGTTGTAGTATAATCACCTCAATCACCACAAAATAATAACAACAACAACAACAACAATTACCTTAAGCTTAAAATGTTTTTAGATCTTTGTTTTCTCAACTTCTCAGACATTTTCTAGGCACTAGTTGCAAATTTCTGACAAATGATCATTTTAAATACTTTCTCAGATAGACATACATGTTATACTATGCCATTTCTACACAGGTATAACTTGAAATGGTCCTACAAGTTAAATGTTAATTCATTTACTAAAACACTCCTCATGCTTCTTTTTCCAAAGAAAAAGAGCTCTGAGATTTTCATCCCAATATTTTGCATGAGGTGGAGAGTGCCATTAAATGCAATAATTCCTGTGGTGATGAATTGTTACATTTCAGAAAGAAAAATGCTATGGAGTACAAGGAATAAACTGCTTATTTGTTGATATCATATTAACCATCAGTGGTTTATACATGGACCACAAACTGAGAATCAATCCAGATCCCAGGACACTAATGTTTTTTACAAATCTTATAATGTTACTGACAATCAAATTCTTCAAACGGATGCATTTTCAATTCTTAAGTATATTTAAATCAGAGGTGAGAATCAGTCTCATTTCTACTTGAGCACTTTGAAGCAATTTTACTTATATTGTGTAAGAAATGGATACATGTTTACTTACCAAAATAAATAGGAAGCTGAACATCATACACCACCGGAATGGTGTGGTGGTTTTATTATATCAAAGTAGAAGAATTACTGTTATCCATGAGTCTTTCTCCCTGAACATTCCCCCTTTACAATGTTGAAGCCAGAGGTAAACGTTGTGATATAGGGATGATAGCTCTGACTTAGAGTGGAATACAGTTTCAAATCTCTTTATAAAGAATATTATAGTATACACATAAAAGAGAAATAAATCAAAGTATTTTTTTTTCATCTTACATGAAAGTCTTATGTCAGTTTTCATTCGGATGATATTGGAGGCTTTATTGGGTATAGATGTAATTGATTATGTTAAAACTGTCACTAGTAAATATGTAGATAAGGTTGCATTTGTCCTATGCTCTTTTCCATTTTAAATGATAAAACTAATAGAAAATAATTTGATGTTTATTACATTAAACTAAATACTAAACTAAAACATTTAAAGAGTAAAGATCAAGTATATCTTACAAATGCTGCCTTTGTCCAATCAAATTTGCTCAATTTGGTGGGGAAAAATCTCATTTGGATTGTTTGAATAACAAATTTAATCCAATGCTTAATTTGGTAGCACCATGTAGAGGCAGTGTTCAATCTTTAATCCTCATTTATGTTTTATAATCTTCATGGTAAGTACAAAAAAATACAAAATATCCTTCTTCATATCCTTTCATTATTACATGTGTTCATGTGTTCCTTGCATACATATGTTTGTACACGTGTAAATGTATACACACACATGTACACAGACACACAGGTATGCACATATATACCAAGATATTAAAATAGTAAATGGGGGCACCTGGGTGGCTCAGTGGGTTAAGCCTCTGCCTTCGGCTCAGGTCATGATCTCAGGGTCCTGGGATCAAGCCCCACATCGGGCTCTCTGCTTGGCGGGGGGCCTGCTTCCCCCTCTCTCTCTCTGCCTGCCTCTCTGTCTACTTGTGATCTCTGTCAAATAAATAAGTAAAATCTTTAAAAAAATAGTAAATGACTAAAACTAGAGTGCTTTTCCTTGAACATTAAAGTAAGATACTATGTTCTAAAAGCAAACGGTATTATGACTCAATCAGCAAAACTAAGTATACCAAAATATAAACCCCTTAAAGCTGTGACACTGGAAAAAAAAAAAAAAGAGGAAGAAAGAAAGAAAGAAAAGAAAAGAAAAAACAAACAAGGAAAAACTTTGAAGCACTTTATTTGAGACAGCCACTACAAGTTATAAAGTAAGTGAATACATTTCAAAAATCAATGCCAATTGCAATCAAAATCCCCTATCTCACAACCCAGATGCACTTCACACACCAACAAATAGAACAGCACAAAAGAACATCGATGTGACAAAAGAATAGAGGAGAAAAGGAAGGTCATTTTGTTGTGGTTGTTCTTTGTTCTATTAAACCCAGCAGGAAGACTTCAGGTAGGTTTCTCAAAGCAAACAAAAAAAAGATCAAGTCTGAGGTAGTACCTTTTATTGAGCTAAAGTAAAATTACTTCATACCAGAAGGAAGGTTAGCTAGAAACAAATCTAAACAAAATGTAGTAAAAATGTAATGAAAACCTGCCAAATTAAGGGATGTGAATACTCATATTCTCCCTAACATTACCTTAAACACACACACACACACACACACACACACAAACTATATATTAAAAACAAAAGGACATTACATGATTTTGATCTTAATGCATGATTTTCGTTTCATAATATCATCTAATTGAAAATGAACAAAATCACAACCAGAAATTATGGAACCTTTCAATTCATATGCAGGAATGTGGAGAAATTTTCAAGAGATGTATTGCAGGGAAGAAATAGGAAAGAGGGCAAAGCTGTTCAATTTGCAAATTATCATGTCCAAGTGGAGCAGCAACCTAACTAATAGACAAGGGAGACACTCAGAGGAAGCCACCAACAATCTTTAATACAGAGCCATGGACACATTACTATAAAGGGTGATAGTTCTGACGTTGACTTGCTAATGAGAGCAATCATAAATAGCTAGTTATTAGCTAACAAGTATGAAGCACAAACTATTGTCAAGCTCTTCTAAGTGCATTACCCCTTGTTGCTCATTTAATACATGTTACAAGGTAGTTAGTGTTATTACCCTAAAATTAGAATCAAGGAAACTAAAGCTGAGATAATCCAAATTTGCTAAAGATTACTCAACTAGTGGTAGCAGGGCTAGGATCCAAACACAGGCAATCTAGCTATAGAGCTTGGGTTCTTTGTCACTAAGCCACAGTGCGTCCCAGGTTTACAGTGTTTATTAAAAACGGCCCCTGTCTCCGGTTAACTCCTCTGTGCTAAAGAATTTCAGAGGTTACTGAATTCATGCAAAAGCTTGAAGTCATGAAATGGAATAATCAGAGAACAAGAAAGTTTTAAGAAAATTTAAAAAATTATCTTTACACTTAAAACTAAAATAAGAACAGGGCACCTGGGTGGCTCAGTGGGTTAAAGCCTCTGCCTTCGGCTCAGGTCATGGTCTCAGAATCCTGGGATCAAGTACCGTATCAGGCTCTGTGCTGGGCAGGGAGCTTGCTTCCTCCTCTCTCTCTCTGCCTGCCTCTCTGCCTACTTATGATCTCTGTCTGTCAAATAAATTAAAAACAAACAAACAAACAAAAAACAAAACAAAAAAACTAAAATAAGAACAGTGGACTATTAGAGAAAAAAATTGGTTTCTTTTTCTTTTTTAAGATTTATTTATTTATTTATTTGTATTTACTTTTTTTTTTTTTTACTTATTTGAGAGAGAGAGAAAGACAGAGTGAGAGGGAGGGAGCATGAGCAGGGGAGGAGCACAGGAAAAGGAAGAGGCTTCCCCCCTGAGAAGGGACCAGGACGTGGAGCCCAATCCCAGGACCCCGGGATTGTGTCATGACGGAAGGCAGACGTTCAAGCAGCTGAACCACCCAGGCTCCTCCCAGAATTGGTTTCTTGGAATAAAATCTTGAGAAACTAATCCAGTACTAGCCATAAAGAATGGAAAGATGTAATTTATAAAAAGAGAGAAAGAAAGCAAGAAAGGAAGAAAGAAAGAGGCATGAAGGGCCTGGAGAATGCAAAGGAAAGGGTTCCGAGAAGGAGAAAACTAATATCTGATTGAGAAGAATCAGTGAGAATGAGAGATGCAGAGAGAGCTTCTCTTATAAAACTGGAATCCATATCAATGAAAAGAGACAGAGTGTCCCAAACAAAATTTATGACAAAAGACTGTGTTGTGAAGTGGTTTCTGAGTTAATGTAGATCATTTTTAGCTACCCCATTTCAGTTTTTTCTCGTTTACCATGGAGTTGGAAGATTTGGCCCATTCTTAAAGCCAGTATACTGTGTGCCGGGCACAAGAGAGAATACGAAAGTGTGCGTTCTAACTCCTTCATCGCATGCCTGACCGTGAGGTTGACCAGTACAGCACGGATCTGTCAGCAATCCTGGCTGCTGCTTCTCGGGATGGGAGTGACTGAAGCAAACAGGACTAGTGGCTCATCCTGGATCACAGGCTGGCTGCTTGCGCGCCTATCTTTCTTCCCCTGGGGACAACGGGAGGAACAGAGCCACTGGTCAGGGTAGCAAGGAGCATGAGTGTAAAGGCACAGACAGCAGTGCAGTCGGTATCCAGGACAAGGAATCCGACTCCTAGCTTGTCTATAACCAAGTGAACAAGCAAAAGATTTTTTTTTTTTTTAATATATTGCACTAAATGCTGGAGTATGGGAGATCCGTCAGTGGTATTATGTGAGGAGAAACAGTGACAATAATTTTATGCTCAGCCACATGACTTCCTGGGTAAGACTGTTGCCGGATGGCGGGGCTCTTGTCTCAAGGAGTTGAAAAATGAATCTCGCAGACAGTAAAGGGTGAATTGAAGTGAAAGTTTATTAAGGGAAGGTGAGAGCAAAAGGAAAGAAAAAAAAAAAGTGATCCAGAGTGAGAGGGTTCCTGAATGGGCTGCCACTGAAAGCTTTTCGTGGCGGTCTTTTGTTGAGAACTGTATGGGAAGCTTGTGGGCTTGAGATGTTGTGCTCTCTTGGTTTGTTCCCTTCTTATCACTTCTGCTCTGTCTCAGCAACCCCATCTGCCGATACGGTTCAGAGCCTAGTCAGAGTCAGGAGCCTGCTAGCTCCCCTGCCTAGACCTTGACCCCTTGTCTGTTCATGGGACAGGACCTGTGGGCAGAAAGAGCTGTGCTGGGATTGTGGGCAGTAACTGACTGGGTACTTTTTAATTAGTGGGGGTTAGGGATAGTATAAGTCTCCAAGAAATCTAGATCTTGAGGGGCCAGCTGCTGCCAAGATAAAGTTATTTTTAAACATCAAGTTACAAGGCAGCCACTAGTTCCTTAAGGATGATCCTGGTCTGCGTGTCTCAGGGATCTATCAGTAGGCTGCATACTGTAAGGAGATATTCATTTAAGTTCATTTCTTTTGGCCAGTTTCCCACATGAAGACGTTAGACAAAGAACATTCTCACCTATGCAGTGTCTCGGACATGATCATCTCCAGATATTCTGACTGAAAATAGTATTTATCAAATCAAGAGATTAACAAAAAAATCAATTCAAGCAGATATATAAACTTTTTCCTGAAATGCTAGTATTATATGCTAGATTTAAGATGAAGAAAACAAGGTCTAATGTTGCTTTTATTATTTATCTTACTTAGGGACCTCTGCTAGTGAAATAAAACTGGAATATGGAATTAGCAAATACAGACATAATTAATATTAAAAGAAGATATGATTATTAGTTGTAGATGACATGCTTATTATTATCTGGTAAGTCCCCAGAGATTCAACTGGAGTAGAAAACCTAACCAAATGTAAACAATGTACTTAAAAGACTGAGTGAAGTTGTTAGTTAAAAAGTTAATAAACGAGCAGTAATCTACAAATAAATGAACAAAAACCAGTAAGAAAATACAATAGAAAAGTTTTACCTTCACAAAATGACATACTGGACATTCATAAAAATATTAAAATACAAATAATACTAAGGAAATAAACTAAAACAAACCCTTAGGATATTAAGGAAAATTTTTAATAAATGGAGAACATATTTCTGAATGCAAAAGTCCTATAAGGATATTATTTTCCTCAAATTAATATTATGTAATTTAATGCAACATCAAAATCTATCTGAACAAAGTAGTAAGAAAAAGTAGTAAATAATATTTTAAAGGGAGATAGTGAGAATAGAACAACATCCACAGATGTTAAAATTCATTCTAAAAAAAAAAGACCATGTTTTAGAAGTGTTCTGCCTACACTGCTAAACAGCCATGGAAATTACTTTCTCTTTCTTTCAGTTTCCTCACTATTATGTGGGGGTAATAAGAGCACCTGTCTTATAGAAGTATGGGAATTAAACTGGTTTATATATATAAAGTCCCAGTGTTTATTAAACATTCAAAAATATCTCTTTGATAATGGTACTGATGATAATGTTGATGATCTTATAGTAACTGAGCAGTGTCAAAAATGCTACAAAGTCTAGAAATAGATTCAAGTATATATAACAATCTGGTCGATCATTATAGCTATCAAGGGAACCTGCCAAGACAGAACATAAAAGCATAACCTATTATAAGCCTAAATTAATCTCTTGATCTTAAAAATTTTTTGAAGAGAATAATGAAGTCATTTTTTTCATAATCTAATAGGATTAAATATTTTAGGTGAAATTTTTATATTGCAAAATGACATTCTTAAATGACTGGAAATTAAGAAATCTACCCATGATAATCCTTGGAGCAAAAAATATCCACGGAAGAATTTCAGACTCTAGAGAAAACAGTAAAAGAAAGAAGACTTCATAACAATACCTATCAGAACATAAGGAATTCTGAACTAAAATTAAAAGTTATAGTTTTAAATGACTTAAATATTAAAGAAGAAAAAATAAACATTAATGTTACTTAGACCTGTAATTATTTATTTTTTCATTCAAAAAGTAAATATTTAATGCCATTTATAGGCATGGAGGTATATCAGCTTCAAAAATTCAAAAAAACACATTTTTGTATGTTTGTATATAATATATATAAAACTATGTATAACATAAAGACACTATATATAAAAATTATATATATATATAAAATTTTAAGAGATGTATCAATTATATATAAAATTACAGGAGATATATCTCCTGTAATTTTGGAATTCATGTTTTAGTGAAGTGAGAAAAAAATAGGGAGATTATATTGTTTTAGAAGGTGATGAGTGCTCCAGAGAAAAATTAACCAGAAAGGAAGACAGAAAGTTTGAAGGATGGTGTGTGTGTGTGTGTGTGTGTGTGTGTGTGTGTGTGTTTTCTTAATATCTCCAAGAGTTCGTTGTTTGTATATAAGTATATAAAGATTACATTTTGATTTTGTATTCTGTAATTATACTGAATATATTTATTAGTTCTAGCAGTTTTTTTTGTGAAATCTCTTGATTTTTCCAGATATAATATCATGTCATTTGAAAACAGAGACAAAATTCTTTCTTTCCAGTTTGGATTTTTTTTTAATTTCTTTTTATTCTCTGATTTCCCTGGTTACCATTTTTTTCAGGCACTGGGAAGCATCTCATCATCTTTTTTTTTTTTTAATTTTTTTAATTAATTTTTTTATTTTTTTATAAACATGTATTTTTATCTCCAGGGGTACAGGTCTGTGAATTGCCAGGTTTACACACTTCACAGCACTCACCAAAGCATCTCATCATCTTAATCTGGTTCTGTCTGTCCTCTCTTGTGTCTTATTTTCTGGCTTAATCGCATTACACTGAATGGACATATGGCTTGGAAGGACAGCAATCTCAGTGTGCTTGAGGTAGTCTGCTATGGGACTGAGAGTTTTGCTGTGTTCCAAGACCCAAAACTCTTTATAAATATAACTAGACTAAACAATATGCTTCTAATCACTTGTGTCCTCTGTTCCATGCTCATGCATAATTCCAGGAAATCATCGCAAATTTGAAAATGTTTTCAATTTTTTGTTGAAAACTTCTGGCAAATTGCTTTTATTTAAACAAGGAAATGGGTATTTAACCCCTCTTCCTCTATATTTTTTTGTTCAGAAAACAGATCTCTCAAACCAAAATTCTAGTCTCAAAAAGAAAAATAAAATTATGTCCAGCCTCTGAGGAAATCTTTTATTTTAACAGTTTTCTGAGCATATTTCCAGTCTTTCCTTTTTCTCAGGTCCCAAGTTCATTTTTTTGTCCTCTTTTTTTTTTTTTTTCCTAATAATGTTTATTACTGGGACAAAAAGTGAGGATTTTCACAGATGAAATCATCTCAAGAGTACTTCAATTTCGTATTTTAAAATTCCCATTTGGAAATTACATTTTCCTAAGTATAAAAATATTTTTGAGAAGCTGTCCTCTCAGAAACTATTAAACTGTTAAAAATTATTAAGACAAAAAACAAAAACCCATGCATATGAACATGCAAAGTCACTGTATTTTTTCAGATGAAATCCCCTGTGAAATCAAAAAGCAACAGATACATGTTAAAATAGAATTTCTAAGAAAAATAGTAGTGTGGATTTCATCATTTCTTTCTGAAAGCCAAGTATATAAAATTTAAAATATTAGCTATTATAAAATATTATATATAATATTATAAAATATTAGTTCTGTTCTTAACTTTAGGGGCATCTACATTCTCACTTTTCTGGAGTGCCTGTGTGACTTATTTGGTTGAGCATCTGACTATTCATTTCAGCTCAGATCATAATCTCAGGTTCCTGGGATTGAGCCCTGCCTGGGCCTCCATGCAGCAGGAAATCTGCTAGAGGATTCTCTCTCTGCTTCTGTCTGCCCGCATCCCCCTCCCCGCCCCAAACATGCACTCTTTCCTTCCCTTTCTCTCTAAAATAAATAAATCTTTAAAAAAAAATCTCACTTTTCTGGTTTCTGACTGAAGTGTCACTGAACTTCGCTTTCCCCATAACTAATCATGTCAAGTTACATTTCAGATGCTTATTAACTATTCATATATCATGTTCTGTGAGAAGTTTATTCAAATATTTTGCCCATTTTTATTGAAGAGTATATTTTCTTATTGAATTATAATAGTTCTCTATATGTTCTGATACAAATATTTTTCAGATGAATGAATTACAAATATAGGCACCCCCACATGTGTCTTGTCAATTCATTTTCTTAGTGATGTCCATCAAAGAACAGATTTAAAATCTTTTTTTTTTGAAATCTCATTTACTTTTGTGGTTAACACTTTTGTGGTTAACACTTTTCAGTCATCATCAATCCTTGCCAATCAAATGGTTGAGAAGATTATTTTTGCTGTTTTCTTCTGTTTTTTTAAAATATCTTATATTCAATTTTCCTTTTCTATATTCATTTCTTGCATTTCTTACTTAAATATATATTGTCATAAGTGACAGCATATCCAATCCTCCCGTTAGCTCTTTGAGATGTACAAAGAAGGTTTTATTATTCCATTCTACAGATAAGGAAAATGAAGATTAAAATATTAAATGAGAGGCACCTGGGTGGCTCAGTGGGTTAAGCCTCTGCCTTCAGCCCAGGTCATGAGCTTGGGGTCCTGGGATGGAGCCCTGCATCGGGCTCTCTGCCTGCTCCTGCCTCCTCTTTCTGCCTGCTGCTCTGCCTGCTTGTGATCTCTTCCCTCTGTCAAATAAATAAATGAAATATTTTTAAAAATAAAAAATAATAAAATATTAAATGATTACCAAAAGAGTATATTGTAAGTAAATGGTCCTGATAACCCTTGAGTAGCCCTTGTCTAGTGCAATTTTCTCTACACGGCCGACAAAAAACTCCAAATACCAGTCTCAATCAAGAGACGGTGGATTAGAATCCTAGACATAAAGTCAACTTCATTTTTGGAAAATAGCCAGAAGGTATAGCCATTTTATTGTAAAGGAATGGGATTATTTTTAATATAAGAATCATCAAATCTCTACAAATATGCTAATATCTAATGACAACATTTTCACAAGAAACACAAACCAATTAGCATTTGGTATTTTTTTATTAGTAAAGTAAATTAGGTACGGTATGAAGAGTTGATACATTTAAATTAAAAGACCTATGAAAAGCAGGCCTCATTTAAAGAGACAGGGAATTAAAATGCTAACGCGAAGAGATCCTTTCAAGAATATTTATAAGAGAGCCAGTGTATCATTCTGCACCTGTTGTTAAGAGGAGTTACAACTGCTCAAGTTCCAAATTGAATTGGCTTCAAAGATTTTGAAAAAGAGCCTCTCTGTTTGTAAGTTTTTCTCTCTTGTGAATAGAGATTTTTCTTTTACAAGAGAGGAGTGGCTGGCTGACTGTGGGGCATTCTCTGCAGGAGGCACCTGGGAAACTTGGCAGACTGAAGTGTCTTAAGCTGCTGGTATGAATAGCTTTACAGTATGTGGCTAAAGAGGCAACCGGTATTTTCTGGCTAATGAATCCCTGGAATGCTAATTTTGTTATCCCTGGATTGTGTGACTAACTCAGCGTTTAAGTGTTGTTTTGAAATACAGTCACTTCATCTCATCAAGTTTGAAAACACATCCTTTAGCTTTAATGTCAGCATTTGATTTTGTAAAAGGTTTGTTAGGATGTTGAGAAAATAGCAAAACTAAGTTCTGTCTGGTCCTAAAATTTCTGGTTTTACTAAATAAAACTAATCTCTTGTTTAATCTAAAATTAACCTTTATGTAGGCATTTGGATCAATGGTTAATAACAGTTAATACAAATACAGTCCTGTGTCTGGAATATTTTTATATAATGTTATTAAGCAAATAGAGAAATTACTTTTTCATGGAAGATGACCTGTAGGCCAACAATAAGCATATAATATTGGTGATAGTATCACATCTAAAACTAGGTTTTATACATTTTTATCTATATAAGATTTTTATTTTAGATTAATGCAAGTACATTTTAATGTACAAATCAATATGGTTTTGAATATTTGTGAAAATGTTTCTATAGAGTAACATAAATACAACAACATTTGAATGAAATAGAATTTAAGTACAAAAATACTTAGGGTCACATAGAACAGAATAAAAAATACTCGTCAGCCCAACTAAACTGTTCTTTTCATGTGCCTTTACCGTATTTCCTCTCCCTATTGACTTGGTAAATTTCTACACATTTTTCAAGACTATTCAAATGTTACCTTCTCTCTTGAAAAGTTTTCCTAACCACCTTTCTCTCCAACAAGTTAGGAATTGCTTTTCTGTGTTCCATCTTCCTCAATTAGGACTTGTGCCATTTTTATTATACTTATTTGCTGTGTGTCTGTCTTTTCCAATGGAGAGGGAGCCCCTCTGAGACAAGAATGTGTTCTACTGATTATGCAGCCCTTTTGTTTAACATAAGGAAAATTAAGTGCACATTTATAATGTTGAGTATAAAAAAGAGGTAAATAACATACACATTGCCTAGAGAAACCTTAACTGTGTGAATTTATTTCATATGTTACACTGTTGCAGCCTGACTTAGCTCACTCTAGTTACCACTCTGTGATCAATTAGCATTGTCTTTCATTATGTACAGTGACTTAAAATGTTTGCTATTTTTTCTGAGGTCACCCTACTCATCTTTCCTGCTAATATGGCTTATCATCATAAGATTTTATATGATTTGTCTTATATTTAAAATATAAATAAAATAAGACATAGCATGGGGCACCTGGGTGGCTCAGTTGGTTGAGCATCTACCTTCAGCTAAGGACATGATCTCAGGGTCCTGGGTCCTGGGATTGAGTCCTGCTTCTCCCTCCAATGCCTCCTTTGATGCTCTTTCCTTCTCTCTCTGCCAAATAAATAAATAAATAAATATTTGAGAAAAAAAAAATCAGACATAGCATGATTTTGAATCATGTTTTCAGACGTGAAAAAGGTGTCTTTTTTATCCTTATGATGCAATCATTTGACATTTAGCCATTTGTTGTATCTAATGAAGAAATTTAAGCATATTAAGGTATATTCTTTCTAAATCTAACAGTCAACTCTGGTCTGTATTTTCACTTCATTAAGTTAAAATTAACTTAATTAATTCATTAAGTTAAAATCTTCTCTTTATGATTCTTCTCTTTACCCTTTGGGTTCATTCTAAACCTAATGTGGGTTTTCTATGCCTCATGCAGATATGAAAGGCCTTTTGGAGGAATTCCAAATTTGTTTACCTGTCCCTGTTTACTCTCTTTGAAATGCATATGATTCTGATTTTGGCTTTGACAAGTCTACAGGGCATCTTGTATCTTCCTCTTTTTTTATGTTCAAGTCATTCAGATCTTTTTGTCCTTCCTTTGGCCATCTGGACCCAAGGAAGGAATTGGATGTTCCTCAAACTTTGGGAGGCACATCTTCCTCTCTGTTCCTGGCTACACACCACCAGAGTTCTACAAGTGTGTAGGTGGCCTGCTGACTCCCTTCGCATTAATCCTTCAGTTTAAAAGGGATACTTTACAGTTTTCTCCCTAATACCACCTGCACTCAGGCTCAACACAGGGTTGGTTCAAAGTATGAAAACTGGCCAACATCCCATCTGTCTGGGTTTTTCTCCAATTATCTTCTCTGGGATGGGCTACCAAATCGTTTTCTGACTCAGATATACATCCTGATATTTCTTGTTTCACTTTCAAATGGAGATTTCAATAATTTAATGCTCTGGTTCTTAACTTATGCAATAACTTCTTTGCCTCATTGGTTATTAGTTCATTTAGCTGACTTCATTGAGAGATGGGATCTCAGAAATACTGATAAAGAATTTAGTCTGGGGTTGGATAGGATCTACCGTTCAGAACTGTGAGGTAATTTCATTTCTAAAAGCAAAGGTTGTAACTGTACCATCTATCAAAAGATGACAAGAGAGATGTGAAGGTTGCAAGAAACAACACATATAATGTATTCATCACATAATAAATTATTAATAAATATAATAAATATTCACATCTTTTCTTTCCTCTCCCTTAGAGTAGTTTCCATTTCCTTGCCTATCATTCAGTCTTTCACACATTATAAAATAAATGGTTTGCACTCGATCTTTCCATCTTCTTCTTCCAGCGTAAGATAACGGCCAGCTAAGTGCCAGCACGTCCTTCCTTTTCAACCTGGAAATATTCATTTTAAAACCTGGTAGCTTCGGGACACTTGGGTGGCTCAGTGGGATAAGCCGCTGCCTTGGCTCAGGTCATGATCTCAGGGTCCTGGGATCAAGTCCTGCATCGGGCTCTCTGCTCAGCGGGGAGCCTGCTTCCCTCTCTCTCTCTCTCTCTGCCTACTTGTGATCTCTCTCTGTCTACTTGTGATCTCTCTCTGTCAAATAAATAAATAAAATACTAAAAAAAAAAAAAACCTGATAGCTTCTTATCTTTCTAAAAACTCTCTTTTTCTCAATTTCTACAATCTTGTAACCCCCTGATACTCTCCCTGCCTCTTTTTTTTTGATCACCCTAGTTTCATTCCAGACAATTGTTGAATTGTATTACTTTTTATTTTGCTTCTTCAGTTTACACATTCGAGGCCTTCATTTCCCTTAGTTTCGAGTCTACAGTTCTCAGTTAAGTGAATACCCGTATATCTAACCATGATTTTTCTCCCTACTTCCAGTCTCAGATCATTATTTATCCTTCATATAGCAGAATAATTTTTCTTTCAAAAATGTAACTCTGATTGTGTGGCATCTTTATTTACTGCCTTTCCATTTGTAATACCTCATTGCTGATTAAGAGAAACTTATACATATTTTTCAAGATTTTAGTTATTTATGTATTTGAGAGCTCATGTGAGCAGAGGGGAGGAGCAGAGGGAGAGGGAAAGAAAGAATCTCCAGTAGACTCCATACTAATCCACAACCTTGAAATCAAACCTGAGCTAACATCAAGAGTCAAAGCTTAATCTACTGAACCACCCGGGTGCCCAAGAAAAAACTCATATTGATAGGAGCTTTCACTATCCCCTCTTGCCTTTTTATTTTTTTACCAAACATCCTTCAGTGATGTCAGAATGTAAAAATAGGAGTTTTTGTTCAGAAAAAGTCATATTCAAGTCATGAGCCTGTCATTATTCCCTTACCCAGTAGCTAAGGTGATTAGCCTATAAATTAGAGGAAAATAATGCCTAGTTCTCTAGGTATTGTGAGGATTTATAAAAACTCAGTTGTATTGCGTATTTACTATATTTCATTCACTTAAAAAGCATTTTTATATAAATATGCATTTTTTGGAGTTAATTTAGTTAAATGATTTAAAAGATTGGAACTGTTGAATAAATGTCTAACATATAGTGAATGCTCAAACACTGATGTCCATGATTATGGTATACACATTTATTTCTTTATTCTTCCAGTCTCCAATTGACCTCTTACTACTGCTTTGACAGATTTCTTTAATTTATGTATGTATGTATGTATGTATGTATTTATTTTTGAGAGAGAGAGAGAGAGCGACAGAGAGAGAGAGTGCACACATGCACACATGTGTTGTCAGGAGAGGCAGAAGGAGAGGGAGAGAAAGAGAATCATAAGCCAGCTCCATGGCCAGACCTGAGTGCAACATGGAGCCTGAGGTGAGGCTCAATCTCATGACCTTAAATCATGACCTGAGCCAAAATCAAGAGTCAGATGCTTAACTGAGCCACCGATACACCTCTCCTTTTCAATTTCTTTATTGGTAAATAATGAGATAAGAACAATGATTCTGCTTGAATTATAGGACTCTTGAAGATTATATGAAAAATGTATTGTATATAAAGAAAATGAATTAGATGATGGAATAGAGGGAAATGAGTGAATATGTCAAAACTGTAAGTTTATGGTAATTAAAATTCCGATAACAATAATGATTGAAGAATTATTTTATAGAGTTGTTTAATGATGAGGTTATTCCCAAAGGGAAGACACAGAGAAATGTTACCAATGTATTCTATAATGTGTTAGGTAAAGACTGCAACCAGTGCATTCCAATGAGAATAGAAAAGAAGGACTTCCTTGACAGGGACAGAGATGACAAGTTATAGTGGCTGAATATAGATCCAAATGCTGGTGATTTTGCTAAGCAATGCTTGTTGGACCTTAATAATATTGCTAATTAAGTCAATAATTTCAAAACTTTCTAAGTCAGATAAATTGTGTAGCATTCTTTTAATCAAAGAAGGGCTAAAGAAAAATTTTTAAAAATGATAGTAATATAATATTCTGGAGATCTGGGATAATAATACTATTTTAATGTGATTGCATTTTGCTAGAATCTCTCTCAGAATATCTTTTCATTATTAAAAATACAAGAACCTACAGCATGTGTCTCTTCTAATAACTGAATGAATAGAAGATGTCCTCTACACACATCCATGCACACATGTGCACACAAATACACACACATGCGTGAATATCTCTCCTAACTCTTTTGTTGCTAGACTTAATTTTTATTACATTTCATGGTAATTTTGTTCTGCAAGAAGGTAGCTACTACACTAATACTACAGTAATACTATAGTAATGCTGTATAGCATACTACACTACAGTATATAGAGAGTATATAGTATACTAGGTAGTATACTATAGAGTATTACTATGATATATAGTAATAATATGTTGATATATAGTAATAATATATGTATATATTATTTAATATATTTGTATATTGGTGTAGAGATAATAGAGTTAGGGAAATATACAGACATTTTAACAAAATAGGTTATAAGGTCATACACTTCCTTACATCTTAGCTTTTCAGTTATATTATAACCAATGTAAATATTCAAATTAAATGAAGAATATATACTAAAACATTGGTGCCTGAGTAGCTCAGTTGGTTAAGCGACTATTTTCAGCTCAGGTCATGATCCTAGAGTCCGAGGATCAAGTCCCACAGAGGCTCTCTGCTCAGTGGAGAGTCTGCCTCTCCCTCTGACCCTCCCCCCTCTCACGTTCTCTCTCTTTCTCAAATAAACAAAAAAATTCTACAAAAGAAAAAAAATATATGTGTGTGTGTGTTTACTAAAACAGAAGCAATTTTTTATTATTAATAACCTACTCCCTTCTAAAATCATGTTTTGAGATGAATACATTGATGTTCTGTCTGGGGGCTCTAATCTAAAATCAAAGTGTCAGGGATGCCTGGGTGGCTCAGTTGGTTAAGCAGCTGCCTTCGGCTCAGGTCATGATCCCAGCGTCCTGGGATCGAGTCCCACATCGGGCTCCTTGCTCCGCAGGGAGCCTGCTTCTCCCTCTGACTCTGCCTTCCACTCTGTCTGCCTGCGCTCCATCTCGCTCGCTTTCTCTCTGACAAATAAATAAATAAAATCTTTAAAAAATAAATAAATAAATAAATAGATAAAATCAAAGTGTCAGATGCTAATATCATTGGTCACTTTATTAAATGCAAAGATATTTGTAATAGACATGACATTTTCTATCTCCATGGAAGATACAGTATACAAAATGATGATTTCTGGTTACTCCTACCATATTACCTTAATTTCCAATAGTAGTTTCTATTGTGTATTCATATGCATATGCACTACAATAAAGTATTGCCATGCATTTAAAAATAACAAAACGCTTGAATGTAAGTGTCATATTCCCAGTATTAAAACTAATGAATTCCAAATTCTATCAAAAAATGAAAAAGCCTTAGAGCATAAGTGAAACCAGGAACATTCCCAGAAGCATTCTCATAAAAGCACTTTATAGAGCGCTTTAAAAAAAAAAATACCATTAACAACATTTTATTTAAAAATCCTATAATTATAGCATTACCAATTCATAGTTTAAATTGACAGTTTTTTATTGTAGTTCTATGAATTTCTAATGACAAAGGCTATAGTGCCTAGTGGATATCCATTCAAAAGAAGCCATCTCTGTTTCTTAGAAAGATTGTATTCTAACTAAAACCAGAGTCTTGTCAATCTGGGCATTGGTAACCACTTCTGATGCTAATTGAAGTATATACATTTATTACTGTGGATTTCAAATCTTCCTTGATTCCATCTGGATTCAAGCATATGATCCATGTCACTAGACTTGTAGTAAAGAAGACCTGGGATGCACTCCTGCTCTGACTTTTCCTTAGCCCCCTCCAGCAGATTATTGTTCTGCCCTATAGGCTCATTCTCCAGCTCTCCAGGAGCAGTGGACCAGTCATTTTAAATCCTGGCATTTCATCATTACTCGTATATCTAATATGTGAGCTTTATGCAAACTAAATACTACTCCCAAAAAGCATGGGTTAAAATACAGGCTATAATTTTATAAATCAAATTATGTAATTCTATTCTCACTCATTTGCTCAGCAATAAAATTGAAGTCCCTCATGTAGCCCGCTTGGTTTTTCTGACTCTGCCTGAGTCTGGAGCTTCCTCCTGGCTACACCATTAAACCCCCACACTAGCCACTGTCTTCTTTGCTCATGCCTGTACAGCACCAAGTCCTTACACATTCTGTTCCTTAAGCTTGGCACATTCATTTCAACTCCCTTTTCCTACTCTCATAGCATGGTCAGTCTACCTGCGCTCTTTACATTTTTCACAAATGTAATTTTAAGTTGATTTATATGGCTATTCGACTAGCATATTTCTTCCCTATTAGATAGTAGTTTCCAAATCATGTGAGGACCATTTATTATTTGGCTTAATATTCTTGGCTCAATAAAATTTGTCATCAAAGTTTAGCATGCTTTCTGGAGTAGATATGCACATTAGGCCAATTTCACCCAGGAAATTATATTGTTTGGGAAAGAGAAAATTTTCTTATTTTGATTTTATACATTGTTTTTGAAAGGCATATTATTGAAGGATTTTTATGTATTGAGCACTGTGCAAAGTTTTTTTCATGGCTCAGCTTGTGTAATCTGCATGGGTTATGTATTATTTTATCTTCAATGGCCATAGAGAAAGGAAAGTGAAAGAGAAGTTAAGTGTCTTGTCCAATATGCAAGAGCTAGAAAGAAACAGAACTAGTGAGAACCCATACTTACAACATTCAAGCTTGTGATCTCAAACCCTACGTATTATATTGGTGGCGGTGGGAGAGTGATATTTAACTATTACAAATTTACCGAAAACTCTATTCAGGTTAACAGAAGAAACTTTATAGTTAACTCTTAACTATGTCCAGGTCTCAGGGTCTCATTTATGATAAGTAATTGAATACTCAAAAGATAGTTTTAAAAACAAGCTTTACATATTATTACCTATTCATACTGTCGTGACCCCATTCACCTCTTTACTCAAATAAAACACACAGGAATCATCCCTGTTTTCTCTCTCTACATACTGTTTATGCTATCCAGCAACAGGTTGTATTAGTTTTACTTCTCAATGTCTATACTCCATATCTAGGTCTTTCTACACTCGCTCTTTCCAGCATTGCCTGAGGTACCATGATACCTTCCTGAAATTATACTGTAGTTGTGGTATCCTAACCGGTCTACCTCATTCCACCTCTCTCTTCTCTTCTTAAATTCCTTCTCCACACACAAGTCAGGACACTATTTTTTTTTAAGATTTTATTTATTTATTTGACAGACAGAGATCACAAGTATCCAGAGAGGCAGGCAGAGAGAGGGTAGGAAGCAGGTTCCCTGCCAAACAGAGAGCCTGATGCGGGGCTCGATCCCAGGACCCTGGGATCATGACCCAAGTGGAAGGCAGAGGCTTTAAACCCCCTGAGCCACCCAGGTGCCCCTAGGATGTTATTTCTGTAAAACAATTATTTTTCTTTTCTTTTCACTTTAGTCTAAACTGTAATCTAAATCTGCTTTCTATGACTAACATAATCCTACTTGATCTGGCCCCAGTTTTATCACTCTCAACAAACTCATGATGCTGAAATCACACTGATCTTTGTTATCCTTTTCATGCCAAGCCAAAGCATCTGCACTCTGCCTGGAATATATATCCTTTGCTCAGCTTTGCAAAGATAATGAATTCTAATCATTTAGCTCTCATTTTAAATATCACCTCCACAGGGGAGCTCTCCCACAGTAGTCCTTGTACATTATGCCCTATCACATCACACTCTTAATCTTTTCATAGCACTTATACTTATTTAATACCTCTTGTTTATTATTTCACTTCTTTATTGTAGATTAAACCCACAATGGGCCTGGGTCTCTTTTTCATTATTGTATTCTTAATCCCCCAATACAAGAAATATTAGAGGGTTTTTTGTTTGTTTTTCTTTTGTTGTGTTTTATCTGTTTGGTTTGGTTTTTATCAAACTCAGGTACAGAGATTTAAGTTAATCATATATACAGATTGTCATCGTATTTTTCTTTTTATGCTAGGAACCCATCTCATTTATATATATGTGTGTGTGTTATGCTCTTATTGATTCTTTATCCGTACTACCATTCTGATGGATACCCACTGTACTAGGCTTGAAATAATGTCTTTAAATGTATTTCATTGTAAAGTGTGTAGTGTTGGTTTTTAAAAAATATGATTATTTACTTTGCATTGCTGTGTTATGCATTTTGTTAATTTCTTTCCATAAAACATGTTTTAAAGATCAGTGCATTTTTCTATACTTATATTTTGTGGCTTCTAATTGTTGCAGAACATTTTATAATTTGCATCCACTATAGTGTCCATATATTTTTTTTTAGTGACTTATACCCAAATTATCACTAACTCCCACCACCGTACACTAGCCACAATGAACATGCAGCTCTGTGTTCTGCTTCTAATCTGAGGAAAATTCCTCTGTGATTTATACTCAGGAGTGGGATCATAAGCCATAACACATGGATACATTATTTTTTTTTTGATAAGACATAATAGTTGTTTAGTAAATATTTCTAGAATTAATTATTTTAGTACTGTGTAATAAACTATCTTAAATTACATTTTTGTAATGTGGATAACATAAACCCCACATTTAAAAAAATCACAGAATAATTTTATAGTCTTTCTATAAACCATAAAATATGAGTTATCTATGGATGCATAAAAATTACCCTCAAATTTAGAAGCTTAAAAAATAAATATTTATTATATCATAATTTCTGTGAGTCCGGATTTGGAGAGTGTCTTAATTGGGTGTTTTTTTCTTAGTGTCTCCCATGACATTGAAGGGTAGCCTGCAGTCATCTGTAGGCTTGACTGGACTTGGAAGTTACACTTGTAAGCTGGATTACTGACATGCCTATTGGAAGTTCTCAGGTGCACCTGTCCAAGTGCTCATTGAGTGTCCTCCTGATACGTCAGCTTGCTTCTCCCAGAGTTAGCGATCCAAGACAGAGCAAGAAGACACATAGCTTTTTAAGATGTTTTCTCAGGAGTTAGAGAAAATTCCATCATAGTCTAACTGTTATATACAATCTAACCCTCACTCAAGAAGAAGAAACTTAAACTCCATGTCTTGAAGAAAAGAGTGTCAAGGGATTGTAGGCATATTTCAAAATCACTACAAAAGCCATCTGTTATTATAGAGTGCTATATCTTATAAACTTGGAGCAAGTACCTGTTTCTTATTCTTGGTTTCAATTCAGTAAATAACATTAAATATCTACTTTGTGCTCAGTGTTTTGCTAAGTAATGGCAAGAGTAAGATGAGCAGTCAGGATTGATACCGTGAAGGGACTTAAAACTAGATAAGAGCAAATATGATACCCAAAACTTAAAATACAATTCAATGCAGATCCATCGAAACACATTCCACTACAACCCAATATAATATAATTCAGATATCTGGGATAATACAGTCATACATGACACAATACAATGCATTACAAAATTTGTAATGGCACAACATGAAAGTACTCCTACCATAGGCAAAATTAGCCTCAGTAACTAAATAAAAGTTTCACAGTTAAGTTATAATTTGAGTTACGATTTAAAGAGTGATTGAGTAAGCACTTGCCAGATAAATCACCCATCTTTAGAGGTTGTAGACAGAAAGGGCATCATATACAACTTACAGAAGCACAAACACTACAAGTATGTTCAGAAATCCATCAGTATAAGCTCTTGGCAAATTTAACTTGTAGGTCCTGAGTACCTCATGACTTTCACAATAGAGAATATCACAGATTGATATAAACAGTTGACAGGCTTTCTTTTTAGGCAAATAGTTTCCTTCTACACATTAGCCAGGATTAACAGTTCAAAACTTCGCTGCACATTTTGCATCCATTTTCTAAGTCATGCTGCAACAAATCGTTGCAGTTATTACTATCTCTATTACAAATCACTAACACGTCATACGTCTCCAAAATCCATTGTAAATGACACTACACAACACCAAATCCAATAATGCCCTGGATAGACTGTAGTTTAGTTTCTAGCCCATAAAATTCAAGGGGAAAAATTGGGATAAATGAAAATGAACTTGTAGGTAGGAGCAAGATCATGGAGAGCTTTATTAGTCCACAGTATAGAGCCATTGATTATTTGAGCCAGGGAATGATACTACCAGATTTACTAGTTAGATAGTTCACTTTGGTGATAGTATAAAAATCAGTAAGAGTGGCTGAAATAGTCAGGAGAGAGACACTTGTGTGGTGCAGTCTGTTGGGTGTTCAACTCTTGCTTTGGCTCATGTCATGATCTTGGGGTGATAGGATCGAGGCCCTCAATGGGCTTTGTGTTGAGCAGGGAGTCGGCTTGGGTTTCTCTCTCTCCTTCCCTTCTGTAACCACCCCCCTTGCTCTTTCTTTCTATCCAAAATAAGTAAATAAATATTTAAAAAAAAAAAAAAAAGGAAGAAGGTCAGGAGATATCTAGGCAAAAATTGACAAAAATTTTCCCAAAATAAGGGATAAATATGACATACTTAAGGAATATAATAGAAAGACCTTGGTGATTGTGGTTGTGCAGGGATGTGGGAGTCAGAAGCAATCAGAAAGATGTGAACATCTAAATTTGCATCTGGGTTGACAGAGACATTATTTACTGAGTTAGGAAATTGATGGTGTCTTCTGTTTTATTGGTACTATTCCAGGGGTCTTCAATGAGAAGAGGACACATTTCTAGCTATTCTCAAAATGTTATCTCCTAAATCTTCAGTGAAGGGTATAGTCAACATGTCCCATACCCACTTCACTGTAAGTGAAAGCTTTTGCATAGCTTTTGAGAGCAAAATTTTGGAGTTAGAGAACTTCCTCGTTTTTACTGTGCAACCTTAGGCAAGTAACTTCATTCCTCTTGGTCTCAGTTTCATCGCCTATTAAGCAGAGATAATAATCCATATCCGTTAGGTCAGACTACCTAGCTGTATATGGAACACATATAGCTGTAAGTTATAATGAATAAATACAATAGGAATTTGTTTTCCTCATTAAAAATACCCCAGATGGTTCCGTGTTGGTAGGAGAAAGGGAGAAGGTTTGAATTGTTGTGGAAACTTGCTTACTATGCTTCATTCAGGGATAAAAATGCCATGCTGACTTTTAGAGTAGTTGTGAAAATTAAATAAGATTATACATGTAGTGCTCTTAGAATACTAAGTGCTTGAATACAGTAACTGCTTAACAGATTCTAAGTTAAAGGGAGGTATTACAAGTAGCAATGCTCAGGATCTTCCCAGCACAATTTTCCCCTCATGAGATGACTAAAATAAGGCTTAAGGTAAGTAAAACCAGCTTAAAATTTTTAAAGGCACGAAATCTGAGTAACTAACTGCTTACCTCTTAAGAGGAAGTCAACAATGTTTTGAAGACAGACTGAATAAAAACAAACCAACAAACCAAAACCAAACCAAACCAAAACAAAACAAAACACGCAAAGAGCTTGGTTTAGAGTCCCGAGTGCTCAAAGGATAGCCTGAAGACACAGGCAACAAGGCTGAAAAGACTGAAAAAGAATTTTTTAAGTTGTTTTTAAGGAGAAAAATCATACCTACAGTCAAATAGCTTAAAGATGTCAGTCAACTCTGATTTTCCCCAACAAACCTGCAAACTAGAGAGAGAAAGTAACATGTCTAAAACCAGATAAAAATCTTCATGGCAGAAGCAGAATTGATATCTGAACATCCTTCCAGAATTCTTTCTTTGAAGAAGATACACTTTGCCACTGCACCATTTTCCCTTACTTGCAACTCCTCTTTGTGAGGACAACCATGAGATTTGTATTCAGAAATTCATAAGATAAAATCGTGCCTCCAAAAGAGATACATAAATCTTAAAGGGCTTTTTCTCGAAAGAATGGAATTTTGTGCACCATGTTGTTTTTAAAATGAGGACTGGCTGCCTTATTCACATGCTTACCATCACTATATGCCTCTTATTCTATCTTGATTTCAGAAGCACAGACTTCTCTGTGTTATTCATTACAGTATATGGAATTGATGTAAACCATTTCTCTATACATCTTCAGTGGCTTTTGGAAGAAAATGCTAGAGGAATAAGAAAGACCACTAACTAGGCAGCTAAAAACAACCTTTGTTTGCTAACGTCATCTACAATTTAAAAGTCTTCGTGATGTCAATAGCATTTTCATTCTTCACGTTAGGCATGCGGCTCGAAACACAGATTGGCTTATTGTCCTTAGTGTTCAGAAACTGCACCTGTTCTTTTTAATGGTATTTAAAGAACATAATGCTGTAATTATCTACTGCATGAATTACAAGTATCCCCAGAACTGGTAAATAACATAACACTACAAACTAAAATTATAGTTCAGTGCTTCTTTGCATGTAGATGACCGAAAATATGCCTCTCTGCACGTTCTTCATCTGCTAGACAATAAAATTACTAGCACTTCACTTCTAAAAGATAGTTCTCTTTTTAATTGTTGGCTGAGCTGGATAAATTTCAGAATTGGTTTACATAGAGGAAACTATCAGTAAGAATGAAAAGAATGAAGGAGTAGGGTTTGTTTGTTATTAACCTTCTAACACTTCTGTCTCTTGATCCTTATTTAAAGGGCAATAATAGAGTAGTTTTCTGTAAACAAGATCATCATATAAAATTGAATCTGATTTTTTTAATGTTTTGAAGGAAACTGAGCTATGGATAAATGAAGGCTAGGCAAAAATTGTATTCTTAACTTCCATTTGTAAGCATGATAGACTTATCCAATCAAATCAGAATTTTCCAATGTTACTGAAATGATCATTTGACACACTTTTCAAATTTTAAATTATTTTTGCATTTTGTACTTTCTGTTGTAGAGCTGGAAATGACATAAAGGGTTTTTTTGATCTAGTGTCAGTCAAGCTTTGATAAATAAGCAGATTCAGCAAGGATTTGCCACACAGTAGTGAATATTCAGGTTTTATCCAATATATTCCTCAACCACAGAGTTGAGATAATTGGTTTGTGTGGGTTAGTCTTTCTCGTAGTTATTCGCTACTTTAGGCGTTGGTAAAGGTATTCCACTATTTATTTGCTAAGCTGGTAAGCCATGGCAAATATCAAATAAGAGAATCCTGGAAAACTATTTTATTAATAAATAATGTGCGCTGAGTGTGATCTGGTAACTACTTTTCCTCTTTGGGGAGATATCAGGCAGATTTCTCTTCTAAGACATTTAGGTCTGGACCAAGTTGATATTTAAGGTTTTTTTTTTTTTTTTAAAAGATTTTATTTTTATTTATTTGACAGAGAGAAATTACAAGTACACTGAGAGGCAGGCAGAGAGAGAGAGAGAAGGAAGCAGGCTCCCTGCTGAGCAGAGAGCCCGATGCGGGACTCGATCCCAGGACCCTGAGATCATGACCTGAGCCGAAGGCAGCGGCTTAACCCACTGAGCCACCCAGGCGCCCCGATATTTAAGGTTTATGAAATCAGTAGACAGTGATTATTTATCTATTAACTAATTATTATGCATTGTTACAGGAAAATCAGCTTTTCAATTAGAAGCTTCAACAAATAGTTTGTGACTGATAAAACTGAGTTGTCAGTTATGTAATAGATAATAGCTGCATGCTAAATATTTGTCGAATAAACAAATTAAATTATTGAATTATAAAATAATTGGTTAAAAGGCGTTTTATAGTCTAAGTATTGAAAGGAAAGCATTTAATAGTTTCTGAGGACTTACCATATGATTATCTTTTCCATATATGATCTAGTTAAATTCTTACTACAGTGGCATAAAGTGGTTATTTATTTCTCATTTATGTAAAGGAAAAAACAAAGTTTAAAGTATATTACAAAATTCACATGACTATTTATGAAGTATGAGGTAGAAACATAGTTACTGACTCCCAAGTACCCATGTGCCCTCCATTGGCTTTCTCAAATTCCACTGTAGTTAGAGGAGACCATGAAACGTTACAACTAGTAGATTGAGAGGAGCAATGGTGTGTGTCCCTTTGAAACCAAAGAATTTAAAAGTCAGTGAATGACACTCCCGATTGTCTTCTACCCTATTGATCTTGGCGACCTCCTATTGGCATGGTGACCCGGTTATGCTGCTGTAGCATGCAAACTCTAAATGTTAGTGATATAACACAACAAAAATTGTTTCTTACTCACTCTGTGTGTATAAGAAGAGTTAGCAGACTCTGCGCATTGTAGTTACTCGGGCAGTCCGTCCGGGTACATGCATTCACGATTGCTGAGCCCGGGAATACTACTCTGAACTGGGCACTTGGGTTTAGGGCTTCCTTTCAGAAGTGACATCTACATCACTTTTATTCTTATTTTACCTATAAGGGAAATTCACTTGGCCACTGTGATGGTTACTTTTATGTGTCAGCTTGGCTAAAGTAAATTACTTAGTTGTTTAATCACTCTTGTATGAGAAACAAAAATAAAACCACGTACTTTTTAGAGAATCTGTATATTCACAGATTCAGCATTGTAAAAAGCAAAGAAGACAGAAAGAAGGCCAAATGCATGTTGGGAGTACTGACATTTGGTTTTATAACTTAGGAAAAGACTTGTCCTTAACTTTAAACATTTTTAAAATAGCCCCATCTTTTATAATTTATATGAATGAATAACTAAAAATATTTTTAAATACTTTATTATTCCAGATTAAATTATTGACCACATATGTATTTTCATTAAGTATTCTTTATTTAGGCAGGTAAGCATAGAAAAAATTAATGTCATTCCAGTTTCAAGAACCAAATTTGGAACAGATTATGCAAATATATTAGAAGTCCTTCTGTTGAAGAGCAAAAATAAATTCATGTAAAAATATAAAATGCATCAATTTGCATTGCAGTTTATTAGAAAAGACTCATAAGACTCCAAGTGACTGATTAATGTACATTTGCAGTTTTATACCATATGTGTACAATGCTAAGATTGTGAGCTTATGATTCATGATTTTAAGAAACAAATTCTGACTGATTAAATTTAATACTTCATTTATATAAGAGCTACACAGCCCTCTTAGTGATTACCTTAGTAATTATTTGTCAAATGTCTGTTATCTTCATTGTCCTGTAACTCCATTGAAGATAGATATTGTTCACATGGTTGAGATTGCTGAATCTCAGATCTCTTTCTCTTATATATAGTCTAGAACATAGCAAAGGGAACACAGGTAATAAACAATCAACAGATAAATATATAAGATAATTTCAGATAAGATTGAAATCTATGAAGGAAATAAACAGGCGGATGTGGTAATAATTTACTAGGAAGGAAAGTGCCATTTTCCATAGAAGAGTCTCTGAAAAGTAAGATTTGAAGAAAGACAGGAAGGATGGAGTAGGATTCAGCCATCTAGTTCTGAAACAAGGAAATATCAAATGCGAAAACATGCAGTATTGTCTGTAAGCTGGGAATTAAAAGATCTAACACTGATGTATCATGTATCCTGCTTTCAAAGGAAAATAGAGATAAATTAATAAACAATTATAATACCAGTTGATAGATTTTATGTACAGGTATGTACAAGCCCAGAGGAGAGGCACAGTGGACTGTGGTGAAAGTGGGAATGTTGAACTGACTTTTCTGTAAAATAGTAGCTAGTCCTCAGTCCAAGGATAACATATGGAAAACGCCAAAAAACAATTTAATAAAATTATACATTTTTTTTAAAGAACCAGTGTTTCTGGGCAGTGAGTCATTAAATGTAGGATTATTTTTTAAAATTCTTCTTAGGTTGGAAGACTTGCTTTTAGAATGAATCCTAACATTGTCTATTAGTGTAAACTTTCAAATTTTCCAGTCAAATCAAGTCCATTTGCATCAAGTGGGTTATCTGCCAGGCTGCTGAGAAAGGCAAGACTCAAACAGTCGTTGACAGAGTCCACAAGGATCTTTCTCTCTCTTGTAAGCAAGTGTATAGGACATTTAGAACTGGTTTCATGGTTTCATGATGTCAGAGAAGCAGGTTCCTTCCGGCAGTTGTGCTGCCATCTTCCACACACACAGCTCTAATCTTAGGGTTCAGGATGGCTTTTAACTATCTCTATAAATGACTCCATTTGAGCAGCAGTGACGGAAAAATGCAAGAGAGAAAGAACACTTCTTTCCTTTGAAGGAATAACCCAAAAGTTACATATATCATCCCAATTACAACCCAGAGGCCAGAACTTATTCTTAGAGCACTTTAACTCCAGGAAACGTTAGAACACATGGTTTTGGCTGAGTGGCTATGTCATCAGCCAAAAATTTTATTACTGTGCAAAGAAAGGAAGAATGAATATTAAGAAACACGTCGTGGTCTCTGCCATACTATCCCATCGTGATTTTAATTTTCAAGTGTTAGATTCATATCTGGAAATATAGCAAATTCCTTAAGATGTAATCAAATGAACTGTGCAGAAAATCAATTATGTATTCTGAATAGCTATCTCATTCTTGCTGCTTATGCCTTCATCATTATCAACAAAGCTCTCATGTTAATAATTGTTAAAATAAAATGTGCAACATATTCTTTAAGAAGAGCAAATATGCATTTTAAAGAAATGTAAAAGAACAAAAATATAGGTACTTATCTGCATACCTTTCTATTATAATATATTATATATGAATATTTTTATCTGTTCAACATTTATTTCTTTAGAATGTGCTTGATGGCAGAGCCCTTTGTTCTATTTTATTTTGTAGTGCTTTGGAACAGCATGACCTTTATTCAGTTGAAAGGACCCTACTTAGGAGTTTGAATACTTATGTTCGAGCCCTTGTTCTGCTACTAATTATCTGTGCGACCTTGGGAAATTATCCTTACCAATCTAGTTTCAATTTCCTCATCTGCCAAATGAAGGTGTTGGACAAGGTGATCTCCAAGGTCCTATCCTGCTCTAATTTCCATGATTCTCTGACTCATGGTACATTGTGAATGCTGATCTAATTAATTTTCTTAGTCACCTTCATGACACTCAATGGAATATATTTTCTCATGGTGTGCAAAAGGTTGATTTGTATATATGTAAAGATTTCAGTTAAATATAAACACTAATTTTGGCTTTTCTGAAAGGCAAAGAGTTGAGTTTATGATAATATACACTAATTGCATAGGACAACTACTCTCCTTTTCTTGTTCTTCTTACATCAATTTTGTGCATCTCTACCTCCTCTGATAAGCTATGAAATGGCATCAGACTGATTTTTATACCACAGTTACACGCAATGCTTTGGAGCTTTCTAAAATAGTTTTCAAACTGTTGAAAGTAGAGTGATTTTTTTAAAAGATTTTATTTATTTATCTGAGAGAATGAGCCAGGAGAGGGGCAGAGAAGCAGGCTCCCTGCTGAGCAGAGAGCCCAGTGCAGGACTTGATCCCAGAACTCTGGGATTGTGACCTGAACCGAAGGCAGACGCCCAACTGACTGAGCCACCCAGGCATCTGGAGTGATTTGTTTAAATATCACAATGCATCACTTTTTATATAGCATTTTGTTATTTTCATTGTTAAATAAAAATTTACTGAGCAGCATCTGTATGTTATACAATTTCCTGGGGTCCAAGAATAAAAACCTAAATATTACCATCAGCCCTCAAAAGCTTAGCATCTCTTAGGGGCTTCATAAGGGTGTACATTCTTTATCAGTACAGAAATATTTTGAGTGACTTCAGAATCAGCAAGGGGTAGGGGAGCTAAAGACAATTTGGAGACTCTACTTGTCCATCAATATAAGAACAAGACTTAAGTAAAGTTGGTGCAGCTACCTAAACTGGGGAAATGATTTAAACAAAGATGTGGAAGTGAGCATATTTAAAGAGAGTGCTTAGAGATGGAGAGTGAATACAACTTCCAGGCACCACATGAGATCAGATTGTAAAGGCCCGGGATGCTGCATTAAGAACTTTGCAATGGGGACTCAATGTGTTTGTTTTTCTTTTGCTGAGTGATGTGGATGCTAATTTTGAAAACATGTTTTTAAAAAGTTTCTCTAGTAATCCAATGTATCTATTTGGTGGCACAATGAGTAGGGCTAAGACAGTGAAAAAGATGAAAAAACACAATTTCATAATTAAGTGAGTAGGGAGGAAGTGTCAAGGAATATGCAGGATTCTTGAGTTTTATATGACTTGCAATCTACTCTGTTAGCCTCTTATCGTTCATGGATGTTGGCAAAGGATGCAAGACTCCTCAATCAGGGTCAAAGGTCTTTATTACTCATGCCAAATAAAGCAGTGTAAACATCAGCATGATTACATTGGTTGTCCTTGTCTGAAATTCACACAGAGAGGATGTGATGGGTCCAGATGGATTCCTTTTCTTTTTTTTTTTTTATTTTTTTTTAAATCTTTTTTTGAAGATTTTATTTGTTTATTTGACAGGGATCACAAGTAGGCAGAGAGGCAGGCAGAGAGAGCAGACTCCCTGTTGAGCATGAGCAGAGAGCCTGGTGCGGTGCTCGATCCCAGGACCCTGGGACCATGACCTGAGCCAAAGGCAGAGGCTTTAATCCACTGGCTTTAATCCAGGTACCCCAGATGGATGCTTTCCATCTGGTGAAATTTCATTACTACTGAGAAATACAGCACCAAGGGTCTAAAACTTTTGAGCAACAAAGAAGCATTATGATAACTGGTAACAAGCTACATCCTTCCCCTGGGCAGTTACAAAGTAGTCACCATCAGACTATAGTTGTCTTGATCTACTTAGCTGCCTATATGATTAGCTACAGAAATGCTTAATGTCAGGAGACAGATAACACTTGCAGACTGGTACACTCAACAAGAATGTGCTGGGAAACTCAAGGCCCATGGCAACTATGCACGAACAGAAGGAGAATTCAAAACTGATTGCTTGATTTCCAGACTTTTAACTTCAAAAGAGCATGACTTCAGACTTACTCATTTTATAAATCTCAGGCGCTGGCACCAGACCATACAGATCTATCTGTCTGTCTAGTTAGCTATCTGTTTATCATCTATTATCTATCTCTATACTTGGATCTCTCTATGTTTCCTAGGGATGCTGCAACATTTCCACAAACAAGATGACTGAAAAAAATAAGGGACTTTTATTCTCTCAATATTCTGTAGGTCAGAAATCTCAAATCAAGGGGTTCACAGATCATGATCCTTCTGGCTCTGGAGAAGAACACTTCCTTGGTAGTTGCTAGTTCCTGCCAACATATTGGCAACCCTTGACTTGGAATTACATCACTGAATCACTGCTTCCATTGTCACCTGGACGTCTTCCCTCTATGTGTCTGTGTCTCTATGTAATCTCCTCTTACAAGGATGCCAGTGCACTTGACCCTGAACAACATGAGTTTGAACTCTGGGGGTCCATATCTGCATTGACATTTTTTGATAAATACAGTATAGTACTGTAATTTTATTTTCTTTATGATCTCTCAATAACATTCTTTCTGTAGCTTACTTTATTATAAGAATACAGTCTATAATTCATATATAAAATATGTATTAATAGGCTGTTTATGTAATGAGTAAGGTTTCCAGTCACCAGTTGTCTCTTAGTAGTTGTTTTGGAGTCAGAGTTATACGTGGGTTTTTGATTGCATGAGGAGTGAGCACTTCAACCCCTATGTTGTTCAAGGGTCAGTTGTGTTTGGATTTAGAGCTTACCCTTATCCAGCATAGACTCACCTAAGTTGAACTAATTGCCTTGTAAAGACCCCATTTCCAAATAAAGTCACATTCTGAGGCCCAGGCAGACATGATTTTGAGGTGACACTGTACAACCCAGTATAATATCTATATCTGTATCTTGCTAGTGAGTGTATGAATCGAACAGGAGTGATGAATGAACTCAAGACCATGTAATTGGATGAACAATGGATCCAACTCTAAAAAAAAAAAAAAAGTATTATAACACAGGAGATTTCAAGATATGCTGATTTAACTTGATTAATGAGCTTAAGGTAGAGAGGACCCACTGTCAGTTGGAAAAAACACGGGTGTTATCACTCCTCTATTTACTACCCCATGTAAGATATGATTCTCCACAATAATGTCACCTGGTGTTCCCTTTACTTATCCATACCATACTTATTCTATAAACCTCAGTTCAGAGACCATCTCTTTTTTGGTTGTTTTCACCCACATGATTTCTATTTTTATAACTTCTATACTTACTAGCATAGCCTATGAATTGCTTTTAATTTAAGTTTATTATATATGTATATGCATTTCTAGTGTAATAGGCCCTTAGAATTCACACATAAAACTATTTATTTTTTAATTTGCATTTCATTCCATTTCATTTCATTTTCCTCACATAATATTATCTAAAATTGATATTAGACACATAATTATAACTAAATGAGTACTTACTAAACTTTCATATATAGGCTTATGCAAGTCTTCTCTAAGAAGATTAATTCAGATTTTGTTGACAATTTAACATATTTCAAAATAGGGAACAAAGTAATACAAGTTTTAGCATTTATTTCATAGAGAAATGGATGTGAAAGCATTTCAATAGCATTCTCTGTGCAGATGGTTTCCAACTTTGACTTTTAACATTTTGTTTTATCTCTAATATTAATATACAATTTTCATTATCTTCATATCCTCAAATAATGAAACACATTTTGTATGGTCTTGGAGATTTTACTAGTAAGAGTCTGCAACGAACAAAGCAAACTAGACTTCCAGTCCATCACACTGTGTGTCTAGTTCAGTAGGAGGTTGACTTTTAAGCCTTTTTTCAGCTTTGCAAATTTGCCTGATCTATTTATCATTCCATATTTAATTTGATTTCATGGCATTTTCACCTTAGTTGACAACATGTACTGTACTATAAGCAGTCTCTTGTTTGCATTTTCCTTAGTTTAATTTCAATTCTGTATCATATGCCATAGTTCAATTTTTGTCTACAGGCCTAGGGATACATTATCTGTGACTACTGTATGTACTTAATTCAAGTATTATTTTTTAAAGGTGTAGTCTTGTGTATACAACCAGTTTTAGGCAAATTCTGTACTTAATAAAGGTAGGTTTTAAAACTATACTTAAATGCTTGTCATTATGAGAAACAGTGATTATAATGACAATATTTTTATGACTTAGGGGAATAACGCTGTGTTTTCTTTGTTATATGTTGCATTTTCTAATACATTTTTCCCATACAATGCAATATTTTCATGAAATGGTAAGACTTTATTACTAAATACTTCATAGTGCTTGGACTGCAATGAAATAAGGTTGCAGTAGAGAAAAAATAATGCTGAAGAAAGGTGAAGGAGAGCTGAACTTTTCAGAATTCTCTACTGTTAGAATTCAAAATCACTAGCTTCTTATCACTAGCCTTCAGGCTTTTTCAAATATACCTTTCATAATGGCCAGAGAAAGCAGTTCACCAACCTCCTTTCCCTCAAAAGATAAAATAAGTAAAGGAAATGAAATAAAATAAGAACAACAGATCAAACAGATAGAAGGAAAAAATTAAGGAAATGTAGCAATGAGATATTTACTTGCTAGAATTGATGGGGTCATAAATTAACTCATTGTGTTATTGCAAAGTAATAAGACAAATGAAGAGCTGCTCTATGGGACTCCGTAGCTTGAGTATACTGGCACAGGTCCTGACCACATCAGTACTGAAGAATGACTCGCAGGGGGCCCCGGCTGAATGGTTCACAGGCAGTCTGAGTTGTCCATCAGTGCTACTAATTCCAGACACTGGGGCTTCCATCTAGAAAATTTTATAGTATAAAAAGATGCATGTAAGTCATTAATCAATTAGAATAACCTACACTTCAATCTTGCCATTGCTGTTTTCCCTGTCCCTCACATTGATGAAGTCCCAGAACCTAAGTCAGGTTCGGTGGGGTGAGGTTCGGAGCTGATGACTAAAGAAAGAATTCTTAAGACATCTTTGGTGCAAAATGATGGTTTATTAAAGCACGGGGACAGGACCCATGGGCAGACGGAGATGCTGCTGCCCAGGGCCTGTGAGGAGTGTCTGGTTATATACACAGGAGTTGGGTAGGTGAGGACAAAGGGGTGTTCAGAAGGGCTATTGGGGTAAAGAAGACTGTCAGGATACGGAAGGCCTGGTTACTATCAAGCCAAGGCCACTTTCCCTCTAATGAGGCATTAACATAAAGACAATTGGGAGTCTCCTGGTGGAATGTTACATTCCTGCTATCAAATGTCCTTGTTAGTGAGATTTAGGCTTTAAAAGAAATTTAACTTTATTTACTTTTCTTTCTACCTCCGCCTCCTTCGGTTTTTTATGGAGGGGAGGGTGACGTTAGGGCTTGAGGAACTGAGTTATGTATCTTTGGAAATTGGGCTATTGATAAGGTAACTTCTTTGTTGTAAATCTCAAGGACATTTGTAAACCAAGAGAGACTCCTGCCTTGCAGGACTGTGATCTCTGCAAGATAACCATTTGCTCTTCTTGTAGGGCAGTCAGGGGTGCCTGTGAAATGTCACACATATTACCAAGGGGAGTGGGTGGAGAGGGGGTGCAAGGCACCAGCCCCTGCTCCATCCTCAGCCAGCCTCCTGCTCCCTCATCAACATAAATTTAAGCCCAGTAGCAGGCTTTAACAAAGCACCAGAAAGTTACCTGAAATAGACATCTGTAGTCAGTGTAAGTGAACTTTGTGGATAATAAATGGCTAAAACAATAAAAAAAAAAAAAAAAATAGAGAGAGGGAAGTTTCAACAAAGTTTCATCTAATGCGATATATTAAAAATTTAGAGACTCTCAGGAAGTACTGATATGTAAAAATGTAACCTTAAATTAATTCTGATAATGGTAACACAGAAATGAATCCAACTGAATTTTTGTTGTTTAGCTACACACCAGGAAAATCAGAAAAGGATAAACAGCGGTTACCTTTTGTTATTCTTCTTATTTCAAATACTATTTCAACAGAATTTGAAAGTTCAGATTTTAACTCATATTATTAACATAGAAACATGGCTTTTGTCACAGAAAAGCAAATGAGAAAAGACATGAGATAACCTCTTGGGATATGCTTTGAATTAATGAATATTCCGGAAACAAAAAATCTCAGCTCAGTAAGTGATTCATGAATGAACAAATAAATTAATAATTTAGGGGTTTTTTTTCCTATTTCTCTATTTAAAAATGTTTCTCTGCATCTCCTCTTCCTCTGCATACATTCTTACCTCTTTCATGTATCAATGAGTCTCTTAGAATTGACTGAGGTTTTAATTACCTGAAGGAAATGCCATTACCTTTTATTGTGCCTTTAAAAAGGAGCTAGTTTTATGGAAATGCAGTATTAACTAGTGCATAAGAGTATCATACTGCCGGTTTAAATCCCAGCTCAGCCATTTCAGTGTTCGTGTTCCAAATTACTTCACTCCTCACTGTAATTCACTTTCCTCATCAGCAAAATGGAGAAGATATCAGTACCAATCTTGGACTCCTGTTGAGTCTAAATGAGTTCATAAAGGTATGGTGTTTAGAGAAATACCTGGAACGTAGTAGGCAGTGCATATTAGCCACTATGGTAAAATTAAATCCTTACCTCTTTCAAAATTAAAATACAAATACCAGTTAATAAATCAATCTTTGTTTATACCCAAAGTAATTATTCTAAGTCTAAAATTGAAGGAAAACTTAACAGTAGTTTGGAGTTAAGCTAGAAATATAATGAAGTACTTTCTGTTGTAATAGGCAGCTTTGGTACTGTATTTTCCTAATTACTTTATTTGAATTACTCTTTTCCTTCCTTCCTTCCTTCCTGATGTAAGGGAATAAGTTTTATAATGAAAGAATTGTAAGCAATGAAGCAATATATTTGGGGCAGGGTTCTTGATTTATGATGGTTCAAGTTAGGATTTTTGACTTTATGACGGTACAAAAGCAATAAACATCCAGTCAAAATCATTCTTCAAATGTTGAATTTTTATCTTTTCCCAGGCTAGCCAGATGAGGTATGCTACTCTCTCAGGATGTTGGGCAGCTCCCAGTCAGCCACATGATCATGAGGTCAACAATCGATACATTTATAACCATTCTGTACCCACAACCATTCTCGTTTTGTATAGTATTAAAAAAAATTACTAGAGATATTTAACACCTTATTATAAAATAGGCTTTGTATTAGAAGATTGTGCCCAACTGTGGTTTTAAGTTAGGCTAGACTAAGCTATGATGTTTGGTATCTCAGATGTGTTAAATGTTTTTTTGACTTAACGATATTTTCAACTTATGAGAGATTTATCAGGACATAAATCCATTGTAAGTGGAGGAAGATCTGTGCTTGTAGTCATCCATATACTTCTAAGGTTGAGCTAGGTCGTAGTAGGAAGATCTTTGCTCAACTCCCTAATCTCCCCCTTACTCATTATCTTTATGACCCAGAAAGTTACTTCACCTCTCAGTCTCAGTAATCTGCTCTGTAAAAAAAATAGTGTTAATAATATTTACTTCATAGGAGTGAGAATTATATAAATATGTTAGGTAAAGTACCTAAGATAGCTGCTTAAAAATGTTATACATCTTTCTTTTCTCTCTTAGATCTCACGTGAAAGCACTTTGTGAAGATTTAACCATATCTTAATTCCAGTTGTATTTTTTTTTCCATGTAACATTTTATTTCTTATTTGCACAGGACGAAATAGAAGTCAAGGGTCAGAAGGAATGTCATAGTACATGGCTTAAGCACACTGTACAGGCTGTTCTTAATGAAAATTTTTTAGGTTATCACAGAGCTCGGTTTGAAATCTGAGTTGTTTATACTGTCTGAGTGTATGTGTGTGTGTTTATGATTTGAGGGAAGAATATTAAACATAGAAACAGTAAATATTCAGAATCACGCATGAGATTTTTCTGTACTCTGTGCCGTAAAACACAATGTACTTGAGTCTAATCATACATATAATGCCAACTTCTAATCTACAGGTAATTAATTAGGGATAGAAGAGCGAGTTTAATGGTACCCTTAAATGACCCTGAGGAATCCATTATTAAATCCAGAGCATGAGCTATTCTACAAAACTGGTCTCCTTTCCTCAAAAAGTCAATGGATGGGAAGAAACAAAGAAAGCAAAACTGAAAAGACTTAAGGGACATAGCTACTTAATGAAATGAATAGGATCTCTTTAAATCCTTATTTTTAATAACTAAAAATATGTATTTTTAGAATTTCACAGAAATTTGATTATGGCTTGAGTATTAATCACTGTCAATAAATTATGGTTATTTTTTGTTATGTGATAGTGGCAATTATGATTATGTAAGGGAATGTTCTAACGTTTTAATTTTGAGATGCATATAGACTTGCATGCAACATATTTAGAGGGAAATAACAGGAGGTCTGAAATTTGCCTTAAAATGTTCTAAACTACCGCAACCTTCCCACCTCCCATAAAAGGGGAGGAGGTGGATAAAACGTGTAAAACTAGTAAGGAACCTAAAAATAGTTATTAAATAGCATGTATTGTTATGTACACATTTTAGTTTATCCTAACACAAAATTTTTGTAGAAATTTGTTAAACAAAAATGTTGAAAGTTGCTACTACTATTTTAAAACATTTAGCAAGATATTTCTTCTTAATTTACTCTGAATCACAATGAGACGGTTATCTCTAACATAGAACAATTAGATTACAAAGGGATTTAGAACCCTTAGCTCCATATTTTGCAAAGACATTATATTGAGAAGGTCAAATATATCTTGCATAGAGTAGGAGATTAAATACCCAAAGTAGTTGGGCAATTGTTCCCTTTAACCAACTATAAATTGATTTAGAGAGGTAATCATCTTTTTAAGTTGGAGAATAACTATGAGGATTATGGTGTCCCTATACCCAATGCACCATTTTGTTTTTGTTTTTGTTTTTAATAATCACGTAGAAAAACAGAAATCTGTCTTTGTGTACAGAAATTTCAAGAAACACAAGGCTCTCAAATTCATTGAGTGAGAGAACAGCCAAGTATCCCAAGTATTTCATATGCAAATAGCTAAGTATAGCTTCAACTCATCCCTTCAATTTTCTTCAGGTAACTATTCCATGAATAAAAACTCATATTTATCTCATTCAATTTTTGAATCAGAAAATCTATTAAGAAAGGTAATGGAAATACGTTCATTTGAAATTGTGTTTAGTCCCTTTAGGATGTTCTGTTTACACCGACTGCTGACATTGCAGGAACACTTGACGACACTCACCCCAGGGTGGATATCCAGTTATATGGTAGTCATGCTACTTTGAATTTAATTTGTCAAACAAATAACAGAAAGGACAGCAGGTGTTTTTGTCTAACCCCATTGGTTATGATTAAAGATATTACGAAACTATGAAAATTAATGTTGACATACCACTTTGAAAGCTAATTTTCTCGTGTATGTGCCATGCCATAGCGTATCTGAAATGTGTGTATTCCCACTTGCCAGAATAACACATTATATGTCGGAGCCTTTGGTTCTAAAAGCAGATGTTGTCTACTTTAATCAATTTTCAGCTATTAATGGTTGCTTTTAACTACATTTGTGAGAGGCAGATACTTCTAATTAGTATTTTTCAGGAGCAGTATGATGGTTATTCCAAAGAGAAAGTTAAGACTAACCAGAATCCATTTTAGTGTAGACTCATGTAGATAAAAATGACCAAGTATAAGCCTAACTGTACACAGCTTTAGGGAACAACTTCATCATTCCTTTGATTTTACACTACATAGGAAGCAATGAATTTTGGCTACTCTTAGTGGTGTGAAGCGAGAAGAATAGAAATAGAGTGAATGGATTAGCATAGTTAAGGTGCATCAAAAACTCCTCCAGTGGCTCTCGGGTTTTAGGGACAATACAGTTGCTTTGTTTCTCGGAGGAGTGCTCAGAGAACCATATACACTTACTTCAAATCTCATTTCTCTGTTAATTTGTAAGGAAGCCAAATAGAAAGCTGCCCTAGAACGTGTTCAGAAAATCAATTTCATCTACCATGTTTTATGTGTATCAGAGTCATTAAGCAAAATATTCTTAAATCAAAGATTAAAACTATAATAAAAAATTACCTGTTACCTTCGCTTTTCTGAAGCTGTTGGGGACTGTGATATTCAGGGCTTCTCTCTTGGTCTGAATGTCTCCACATCTGTGTCCAGAGCACGGGGCTTAGGAGGATGTTAAGTCATCCTAAGTTAGAATTGATTTAATTGTTCTACTTTGATTTCTGTGCTGATGTATAAAAAACACAGAATTTTATTTCTCATGTTCTTCCTTTCTTTAAGAAACTGTGGAAAATGATAAAGTCAGATACTGATGATAGAACAAGATGTTTAAAATGTGAATGGAAGTTTACTTTTCAGGGAAAGGTAGATGGATGCTATCTAGGGCATGGGATAAGAAGCTGGAATCTAGAAGTATTTGTCAAGTTATAGGTGAGAAACAGATTTAAAAATTGACTCTTTTCAAAGCCCCTGGGTGACTTAGGTGGTTAAGCATCTGCCTTTGGCTCAGGTCATGACCCTGGGGTCCTGGGATCCAGGAGCCCTGCATCAGGCTCCTTGCTCAGGAGGGAATCTGCTTCTCCCTCTCTCTCTGTTGCTCCCCCTGTTTGTGCATGCTCTCTCTGTCTTTATCAAATAAATAAATACAATATTTAAAAAAAAAATTGACACTTCTTTTTGCTCTTCAGTATTGCTTTATTCTAAAACTTCCCTCAAGTGGATTTTTTATTCCAAATACTCCAGTGTTTAATAAAAGAAAAATGAATAGAGCTAATTTTGACCATTGAAGCATAGAACATAGTGTTCAAAGCAAAATGAAAAGAAATGAGTAATGATTTTCAAGTCGAGGTATTTCTACTTCACTGAGAAGTGCTCATATTATATCTAAGAGTACCTTCTGTAAATTGAAGATATGCAACTTGAACAAGCTAGTTACTTGTGTCTACTAAGTATGCCTCTCACTTTATAAATTTTCTAAGGGATTAGTTAATATATTCTGCAACATAATTTATTGAATGCATACAATGAACCAGATAGTGTTTCTGGGAATATAACAGTAAATAAGTGAGATAAAAATGCTTACTTTCAATGACTAACATTCTGGTGAAGAGAGACATTTGTTTATTATTATTATTTTTATTTTAAAAAATATTTATTTGAGACAGAGTGAGAGGGAGAAAGAGAGGATGTGTGTTCAGGGGGAGAGACAGAGGGAGAGAAACTCAAACAGACTCCACACTGAGTGCTGAGTTCCGATCAGGCCTCAGTCTCAGGACCCCAAGATCATGTCCTGAGCCAAAGTCAAGAGTCTAGAAATCAACCGACTGAGCCACATGGGAGCCCATATAGAGATATTTAAAACAGCCTGAACATTAATGTTCCAGTAAAATAAAGCAGAGGAGGGCAATAGGGAGGGAGGGCTGGGGCGACCAACAATTTTAAGCAGGTCACCCATAGAAAGCCTCAACTAAGAAAAAAATGAGCTTAAACATCTGAACGAGTTGAAGGAGGCCATAGAGAGAGATGTACCATCAAGGGAGCTCCAGGACTAGGGAAGAGCAAACGAAAAATGCCCAGTAACAGAAGCAAAGGAATGTTCAGGAAGGAGAAGGAGGCAGTGACACTGGTTGGAGCAAGGATGCAGGAAAGGAATCTCAATGAGGTTAGAGAATGGTAGGGGGTCTAGTTATGCGGGGTCTTAGAAGTCACTCTAAAGCCTTTTATGCTAACTGAGATGGTGGGAAGGTTTTCATCTGAGGAGTGAGATGATCGTAAGTAGGTATTAATGGAACCACAATGTATTCAAAAGACGCCAGAAGAATTTCAGAACTTAATGTTCATAGGCACCGTTGATGCCCCCTCTTTAGATTAAAATCATCAGAATCTAAGGCAATATTTTTAGAAAGAAAACATGCTATGGGATCTTATCATATGAGAAACTATTCCCTGAATACTGAAATGTAAGTTGTAGGTTTGATTTAATCCTGGGTTCTTTTCTGGGAAATGCAGTGGTTCAGTTCAATCTCCCCAAAACAACTCTGGCATTGATATATGGTGACATGCTTCTTTCCATTTAGAGGAATAGGAGAGGTTGTACTTGAGATCATTTACAGGAGTGATATATGTGGGAATAAACTGAAGTGAGAAATAAAACTTTTCTTGTAAGAGTCCAAATACTGTTAGGAAGACACTAAAAAGAGACTTTTGATTCACTGGAAGAGGAAAAGCATACATTGGATTAAAAAAAAATCAGTGTGTATTTATTGGTTTACTGACTTTGTTTCCCAATCTAATGCTGCAAATGGATTCTCTAAACTTTTCATTGTAAAAACAAAAGGCATTCTGAAATATATATGTAGAATATTGGCTTATGTGGTGGCACAGTCAATGAAGTGATAATACAGTAATACTTAAAATTTTCAATGATTTCTATAATTTCAGTTACTGACCTAATATTTTTTGAAATTCTACTAAATACTCATGAACCAAGAAAACAAAATTCAGTCTCAACATTAATTTGACATTATTTCAAAAATAATGGCCCCATAGGGATATGGCTAACCAATGCTAAAAACACATACTTATTTTTTTTAAAGTGCTATTTTTTTAACATACCTCCACCTCCAGGTTTTATTTTAAACAAGCATTGAAAATCTTTCAGAAGTATTCAATAATGCCTGAAGAATCCACAATCTTTCCCAAGTTGTTAATACTTTTGTTGATTGCTAAGTGGTTTTTCTCTTTGTTCAGTGACATAAAATCACTTGTCCATTAAGCCAACAGATGTAATGTTCTGTTTCATGTTGTCAGTCTTTATATATTTGAATTCCAAGGAAGTTCCAAGAATTTGATTTGCTTGGCTTTTATTTTAGAGCAGCAAAAACAAGTTACTTTTTTTTTTTAATTAATTTTTTATTTTTTATAAACATATATTTTTATCCCCAGGGGTACAGGTCCGCGAATCACCAGGTTTACACACTTCACAGCACTCACCAAAGCACACACCCTCCCCAATGTCCACAACCCCACCCCCTTCTCCCAAACCCCCTCCCCCCAGCAACCCTCAGTTTGTTTTGTGAGATTAAGAGTCACTTATGGTAGAGTTTCCTTCGGAAACCTTGTTACAGTTAGTATGCAAATAACTTCAGCTTGCTTTACCCTGAGATATCCCTCAATCTCCAAGGACTAGGGGTTTCTTCCCCAACCCCCACTTCACCCCTAACACAAAAGCAAGGGACTATTTCGTTTCAAAGTTTGAGTGCTTCTCAGAAACTTTTATCTTGTTTCTAGTAATCAATATTCTGCTACAAGTAACAGAAACAGTGATGAATGGAATCTTAAAAACAAAGATTTTTCTTTCTCAAATAACAGGAGTTTTGTAGAAAGTAGCTGCTGGCAATGGCTCTGCAACTTGATGTTGTAGATGTTGCAGTTGTTGATGGTTCTTAAGGATAGGACCAGTTTGCTTGCTTTTGAATGGTTGGATTTTTAAAATTTAATTTTATTTGTTTGTTTGTTTGTCTGTTTGTTTGCTTTTTGCCTTTCCCTCAACTTTACATGTCTGTTGTCTTGAATCCATGGAATGGCTCTTGTTGCTTCAGAAATCAAAACCGTTTTCAGCATAAATAGCAGGACTAGGAGTGGCAAGCGTGGCTACTGAGTTCTTTCAGGAAAAAGAAGCTATCCCAGACTATTCTGCATCAGACAGACGTCTGTTTGTATTAGAATTGTATCTACTGTTAATTTCAAGGAAAACAGCAAGTAGTGTTGCTTTGATTTGTTTTTCAACACCTTGTGCTGAACAAAATCAGCTTCTGTTTGTAGGAAGAAGGGGCCTGTGGATGTTGGACAGGTAATTAACAACAAATGAAGCACTCATTTTTAATTTACAAATCGTACTGCTATTTCTCACCTCTTCAGCTTGCCTTTGCCTCTACACAACCAGATATCATAACAAATTATATATATAATCTATATATCTATATATAGATAGAGATAGAGATATCATTTGTTTTGACATATGATATCCTATATCATATAGGACAAGTGATTTTATGTCACTGAACAAAGAGAAAAAACACTTAGCAATCAACAAAAGTATTAACAACTTAGGAACAAATGTGGATTCTTCAGGCATTATTGAATACTTCTGAAAGACTTTCAATGCTTGTTTAAAATAAAACCTGGAGGTGGAGGTATGTTAAGTTATCACAAGTTATCACATATCACAAGTTATGATATCCTATATAATATGTCAAAAAAATGATATCTCTATCTCTATCTCTATCTATATACTAGGATGACTTGATAGGTAAAGACAGAATGAGAAGAAATCTTATATAAACTACTGTATTTAGCTAAGGAGCCTTATCCCATGCTAGAAGGATAAGGAAACATGACGAAAAATGTTTATATAATAATAATTTAACTTCCAGAATCAAGGGCAAGTTGTTTTTAGCCCTGAATCCACTTGAGTTGTTATTGTTTTTCTTTCATGCAAGGTACATGTGTCATAAAAATGTATTATTGCTCTAAACAGAAACTGAGGTAGACCTACTCTTTCTTCAGTTAAGTGGATAGGATGGCTCTGATACACACTGATGCAAGTTATTTCAGAATCTCCCTTGTATCACATGATTCTTTTTTATTATCATATGATTTTAACATAATCTGTAAAATATAGGATTTTAGATTACTAAACATCGTGATGATATTAAGATGTCAGTGTGAATTATATTTTCATCTCACTTTGTGCTGTTTAATCCAGAAATAGTATAGTAGTTCACATTTTGTCCAAAGCTTATCTGGGCAGTCAAAACATTTCAGATAATTGTCACCTGGGGAGGTAGACTGAAATTATAATCATCTAGAAAAATATACTTTCTCATCATTTTTTCATATATGCCTTTATTGGGCCAGTAACACCATAGTAATCTGGTGGAGTGGTGAAGAGCATGGACACTGGCTCATTTTTATAGACAGTTTGTGCTGTCCCTTAAGGGGCACCTTGTGGAAAATCATAGTGGTTACTTTGATAGAGTTGTTGCAAGGGCTAAATGTTAATATACATATATATTTGTATATATACATGTAAAATATTTAAATAGTCTTCAGCACATAGTAAGTGCTCATGATGTATTTGTGATTATTACTTAATGGTGGACATAAGGACCATGTGATTACCCTGATAACTCTGAGGTCTAGAGAGAATGGGGTTTTGACTTTTAGTCAAAACCTCCTTCTATGGATCTTCTTCTATGGGTCTGGTGAACTGTTTCTAGAATGCCCTTTGTTAGCTCTTGGTTTGCAAACTACATATGAATTTATAAGGTCAGACTATTTGTATTAGAATGGGTACTTATTATACATCTCATCTATAAATATTTATAAGGTTTTAATTATCTGATTATTTTCTACATCATGGTTTTAACAGTTACTTGCATATAATGTCTTTTTTGCTTTCCCCTTCAAAGGATTGTTTGATTATTAAAAGGTAATAAATGGCAGTGGCAACAAATGAAAAGAGAAACAAAGATAACTTAAAATGAATTTATAAGCAAAAAAATGACAATATCTAATTTTCAAATAATTTCAAAATGGACTTACTGTTCAAAAATTAAATGAAAGCTAAACCTGCAACACAAAGGAACAAACTTGTAAATGTTCCCCCCTGCCAACAGAATAGATTAAGCTCTGGAAATGACACAAGTTTCTCTCTTTCTGCCAATTGATAAGAAGCTCCATTCGTATTGTTGTGGTTCACCCTGTGAGTGAGAGAACAGCACATTTTAAATACCCATTTGATGGTGTCACTGCTGATATCATCCAGAGTGACTCATTTTTTTCCCTATCAGATGATATTTTGGTTAATGGAATGTCTTGTGTGCTGAGGAAAGAGATGTTCTACATAACGTAAGCCTGCTCCAGGAACCCAAGGATTAAAGTGATTGCTCTGCTATTTGTTTTCTAAATAGATGTGGAACGGTCATTTAAGATAATCCATCATTTCTTGTAATCTCATTTGAAAAATAATGAGGTCAAAGAAAACTAGACATTCTGAATTGTTTCCATTTTTCTATACAGTCATTTGATTCACTTTTATTTTCCACAGACTTAAATGTAATATTAAGTTGGTAGAAAAATTGGGAGATAATACCTGTCTTAGTCAGTTTGGGCAGCTATAACGAAAATACCATGGACTGGATGACTTGAACAATACATGAGTATTTCCCACAGTGCTGGAGGCTAGAGGACCAAGGTCAAGGCTCAGAGAAAGACTTGGTGTCTGGCGTGAGGTCACTTCTTCTCTTATAGATAGCCATCTTGTCACCGTGCCCTCGCATTGTGGAAACAGGGTGAGACAGCTGTCTAGGGTCCCTTTTCTAAGGACAGTAATTCCATTAATGATGGCTCCATCCTCATTACCTAATTATTTCCCAAAGTCCCTAACTCCTAATAATATCATATTGAGAAATAGTATTTCAACATATAAAGTGACCATCAAGCCCTGTGCTAGGCACAGAGCTTGCTTGATATCCTCACTCTCTCTGTCTCTCACCCTTCCACACACATACCATCTCTCTCTCGCTATAAAAAAATTAATAACAATAATAATAAAAGTAGCAGTCTGAAAATAATCCTGTACAATATCACATTTATAATCTGCAGTAAATTCAATGAAACCTTTGCAATTTTGTAGTTACAGTATGGCACGGTGTTCACACTTATAGAATAACTATCATTCTTCTAGCCATAGTTGTTTGGCAATTTGAAAATCATAAATAATATGCATAATACTGATGTCTTATAACTGTAGTGCCTTCAGATTTTCACATTTTCTTGTGTGAGACATAAAAAGATTTTGCCCATCTTCTTGTCACTTATTATCCAGATAATCAGGGTTAAGTTCTCCTCAAGTGGAAGCAGGGAGTTGAAAATATGTGTAAAAGTAGTATTGTGATTCTAGGCCATGCCATCCAACATGGAGAAGGGAGAAAATAATGTATAAAGGTGAAAACAATCACAAATAAAAACTACCACATCCTCATGTGCTTTTTTTTTTTTTTTTTTGATTGTGAGCTCATGGTCAAAATTATTTTTATCTATATTGATTCTTCAAGTACTTTGCAGAATGTACATTCCTCTAGAAAATGTATGTTTCATTTTGCCACCTTACAACAATTTTGGAGCACTTTAAAATAATTATTTTCATTCCTGTTTTTGAATTTATAGATCATGCACTCTCCCTTCTACAAACAGCAAGGTCAGGGTAGACGTTCAATTTGCTCTCTTCCTTTTCTAGATGTTGGTTGTTTTTGCTGCTGTTTTTTTTTTTTTTTTTTTTAAGCTGACTCCCCTTCAATGCACAGAGTCTGTCTTTGCAAATATAGTGGGTCTCCAATTCAACTTCTTACTGTTAAGTGTGCCACACTTTGTCTCTGATACCCAAGATGACCACCCCAAACTCGAGATCAGGCACACATGCCTTCTTTCATATTGTTCTTTTACTTCAATTTCAGCCTGTGAAGTTTTACATCTTTCTTTCCATCCTACAATGCATTCAAAATAGGTGTTGCCAGAATTTCTTGGCATTTTGCATTGAGGGGTTTTTAAGGGTATTCTCTCTGACATCTTCCAAAAACATAAGTCCATAATTCAATTTTGACTGAGCAGTTTTATTTGGAAGTGTCAGGAAGGCATTTTGTCGATCTCTAGAAATGCCAATGGAATAACAGGCATTTTCTTTTTTCTGAAGAGCTTATACTCTAATTAAGAAAACTAACATGTAAGAAATTACAGATATTATCATGAATAGTATACATTAGTTGAAATAATGAGATAAGAATCTATTAAACCACAGTATATGGCTACACATAGTTTAATTACAAATACAGGAATATAGATATCTGATACACTCATTCAAGGAATTTAGTTATTTTAAGTTATGTCATCAAAAAAAAAAAAAGACTGTTTAGAGGAAAAGTGATTCAATTTGCATCCTGAACACATTAAGCAGAAGAGAAAGGACATTCAATTCTATAAGAAGAAAATTCAATGTAGTTGGAATTGAGCATCACATTTTTAGGGAGGGGAACAGGGACAGTTTAAATGGAGAATACACTTTATCAAGCATTGAAAGCTAGGGGCTATCAGTTTGTGAATGGCTTCGAAAGTTATAAAGGTGACATACAATTAGAAATGGATCAGTTTTAAGATTAGCTTGCTAATCGTGCTAGCACACCAATGTAACAAAATGATGAAGAGAGTAGGTACAAGGTTTCTAGAAACCAGGTTCTTGCTTTACTTGAGGCACAAAGGGATAAGCTGTTATCCATGGTTGTAGACAACAATGATGATTGTAGCATGAAAGAAGAAAATGGCAAGTTTGGAGACAATCTATTTGGAGGGATGTTTCTAAGACCAAGGTAAATATATCACAGATAGCTCATGCCATAGTTGTGTTCACAGGTATAAAATAGATGGACCTCAGATTTGCACAAATTATGTTTTATTTATTTAAATTTAAAATTATGCTTTAAATGTAAATGGTATTATTAGTTTTAGAAAAGCATTAAAATTGATTAAAGTATTCACATGATAGAGTTAAACATTTTATTGATCTTCTCTAAGTTGATAAGAAATTGGTCATGAAACATACTTTAAAAAAATGTGAAAATAAGACAATTTTTAAAAATGTTCATCACTTACTAGAAATCAAGAAAGCCATATGAAATATTAACAAGAACAACAATAATGAGGACATTTTCAATTTAGTCTTAAATTTTCTTTTCCAGCTTCCTCTTCTTCACTAATTTATTCACTTTTATAAAATTTATGTTAGGTTTGAGGTATAGGATCAGAGATGAATACACCTGTGAAAGATAGAATGGTCTCTTTATAAATATTTTAAATTCCTAATTTATATTATTTAAATTTTCAAATTTGGATCCATAATGCACACATTTAAGACCAATAACGGTTTAGAACATTGTAATGGGGGATTGAAGTATAAACATGATACACTGATTGAGTACATCGTTATAGTCAAATAGCGAAGTAAACAAATACATATTTTTCTTCATAGATTGTATAATGTAATGAGAGAGACAGATGATTTGGTAATAATGACTTGGTGTAATGAACATTATGGTGGATAAAAGCCAGAATGTTATGAATGTATTTAGGAGAGACCAGATTTACCTGTCTTTGCGAAATAATTGCGTATGTGTCAGTATTTATCAATTGCAAGAACCACTTACTAGCTGAATTTGCACATACTAAATACAAGAATTAAATGTGCACTCTAATTAAGAAAATGCTGGTGTTCTTTTGATAATATCTTCTCTTTACTTAGAGAAACATAATTGTGTTCATTTTTGCATGCCTCTCATTTCACAGACTGAATGTTGACCTGTCTCTTTTCATATTTTATGTCAAAAGTAGAAGAAAAATGTATCTTTTGATTTTTTGAACTATAATATCAGAGGCAGCATCTTTGGGGACAAAACGTTTCAGTCGCTCTCTAAGAAGTAAGCAGATTTGTCCATGTATGCCACTCAACCAAGTGTGTCACAAATCAGTTCAACTAAAACCTTTTGTTTGCTGTTGTCCTACTTATTAATTTTTCATTTTGTTGCTTGTGCTTTTGATGTCATGTCCAAAACAATCACTGGGAGTCATAAAGACCAAGGATCTTCTTTCAGTTCTACCATCGACTAGCTGTTAGACTTTGAACAAGTTCTAGTTATTTAAGCTTTTTAAAAAGCATGCCCTTGAGGCGCCTGAGTGGATCAGTTGGTTAAGCAACTGCCTTCAGCTCAGGTCCTAATCCTGGAGATCAGAATCAAGTCCCACATCAGTCCCGCTGCTCAGCAGAGTCGGCTTCTCCCTCTGGGCACCCCTCCCCCCCCCCATGCTCTCTCTCTTTCTCATTCTTTCTCTCTCCAATAAATAAATAAAATCTTTAAAAAATAAAAATAAATAAAAGGCATGCCCTCACCTTTATAAATTGGGGTACTAAGCATCATTACTCAAGGAGTAATGAGAATTGAGAGGAACAAATAAATAATGCTTATTAAATGTGCTCATGATAAAACCTCAGTGAACGTTAACTACCAGGTAATAACGTCTTTAAAATATAACCTACCCTCCTCTTCAACTGCTTCACTCCCTTTTTCATTGCCTTCCTTCACATTCAAGCCAAAATTATTAGTCAATACTCGAATTAAAGTGTGTATCTGTATGTGTCTATAGATCTATAGATGTGTATCTATATACACATGTAGTATAGAGATGGTTCCTTGGGAGACTCAGGACTGAGGGAACTTTGAAAATGACATTCGCTTACTTGAGGTATAAAACTGTTCTCAAGAGTGAGGGGCGCCTGTGTGGCTCAGTGGATTAAACCTCTGCCTTCAGTTTAGGTCATCAAGCCCCACATCAGTCTCTCTGCTCAGCAGGGAGCCTGCTTCACCCCCACACCCTCTGCCTGCCTCTCTGCCTACGTGTGATCTCTGTCTGTCAAATAAATAAATAAAACATCTTTTAAAAAACAAAAAAGAAAGAAAGAAAGAGTGAGAGTATTACGTGTTGGGGTGTTACCATGAGCCCTAGGCCACTTTGTCAAGGCTGGGATGGTCAGAGCAGCAGAATTGGAAGAGGGCGGGTCCTAGAATCTTATTTGGCATTATTTCTCTGGGGCTGAGCTAATAATCAGCTTTAGATTGTTTAAATAGCTTTGGGCACTTAATCCCAAATTCATATTTAGTTTAAAGTATTAGAGTTGGAGAAACACAAACCGATGAAGGCTGAAATGAAATGCTCTACTTAAAAGAGTGATATTTAACTTCAAAAAGATACTGAAACTATATTGTTTAGGTTTTAAAAGTTGGATCCACATTGCACAGATTTGGAGAGCAATAAAAGATTAGAAGGTTGAAATTAGGGACCTTTGAAATAAGATTATTAGTGCTCAGAGAGGATTTAACTGTGAAAGGAAGTAATTGTTTTTGTATCAACATATGTTCTAATACCTCAGTGCAAACCATTACACATCAGAATATATGTCCTGAATTTAAGCAATATTGTCTTAACACACATTTTAGAGTTTTAAAACTATCACAAAGAGGCCACATGTGTACTTTTAAATATAGTCTTGACCGTGTTATCAATAACTATGTTTATTTTGGTAAAGATAAAATTCAGAAATACAGTGTGATATTATGCATGCAATGCATGAATTGTAAGTAAATAAAAATATTCAATTTTCGAGGGGAAAACATTTGTATTAAAGGAACTACATGCAGTGATATTTCCTTAAAAAGATAACAGTAGTAACAATAGTAATAATAAAAATAAGCATTTTCATTTATTTCATAGGCACCCTTTTAACTGCTTTTCCTGAAATTGTGTTTTAATTTATAACAACAACCTATATTTTATTCCCAGTATATATGAGGTAAATGAAATAAAATTCAAAGTTGATCATTTGGCTCCCCAAAAGTGATTGAAGCCAATAGAGTATACTGTCACTCAAAAAATTAAACTTTATATCATAATTAAAAGTAATTTTTATCAAATTAAAAGTCATTTTATCTTTGATGCTGTCCAGCTAATAGTAATCTATGGGTATTTTCCTAAAGTCATTTGTTAAGTACTTTTTCTCATGATCCCATGCAACCATACTTTCAACCACATTTAAAAAAATATTTAAGTTTGATTCTCTGAGTATGTCTACATGGTCCTACTTAACATATATGCAACTGAGAAAGTCATTAAAAGAATGAACCTCAAGGGTGCCTGGGTGGCTGAGTCATTAAGTGGCTGCCTTAGGCTCAGGCCATGGTCCAAGAGTCCTGGGATGAGCCCCCCATCAAGCTCGGTGGGAAGCCTGCTTCTCCCTCTCCCACTCCCTCTGCTTGTGTTCCCTCTCTTGCTGTGTCTCTCTGTCAAATAAATAAGTAAAATCTTAAAAAAAAAAAAATGAACCTCAGTATTTTTAAAATTTTAAAATGAGGTTTACCTTTGGAAACTCCTGTGAAGAATTTTCGATATTGAATACAAAGTAGCTGGCCCATGACATGAGAGGTGGTCACTAAATAATTAATATTACTGTAGCAACGTAGAATTCATTTATTAAGGTAGGCTTTAGCATTTGCCTTGTTCTTCAATGTAAACACATGGCAAATTTTCTAGTGTAGGGTTCGCAAACTGTAGTGTACACATTGGGGACAGAGCCTCACATGTTAATTCAAAGCCATCTGATGCTGATGCTTCTCCACAGAAATTGTAACTTTTATCTACCTTCTCTGAACATATGCTTACATGCTGATGGCTAGATGGTGTATTAAGAGTCCCTAGGCACTATTTGGGTTGTCAGTTTTCTTACATAGGAACCTTGCAGCCTATGTGTACATAATGTCCTCTGAGATTGCATATTCCTGGGCCCTACTCCTCGAAATTCTTAGAGCATCTCTGAAGGGAGGCCCAGGAATCTGTTTCACGAATCACAGTTAACATCATTCAAAACTATAAGAATAAGACCATGTCTTAGTTGATATTCTAAATAACAGGAACATTTTAGAGACAAACATTTCACTCACACTGTTTCCTTATGAATAACCACCACATGGGAGACAGCGATGATGGGGTTTCTATGTGACACCATTTCGCCCTGACAGAAATCGGCAAGTGAAGTCACACATGGGCACATGAAGGTTCAGAAAGCTACCACCACTCCTCACGGTCAAGAAAATCCAAACTCTGAACTACTGTTTCTTTGACTCTGCTCAAAGTTAAGGAGGCTAAGTGACCTGTCCCAGGTTACCAGGTAGAGTCCGGCCCAGAAGTCAGGTATCCATCTTCTAGTCTAGGCCTCTCCTGATGCTCACAGGACGTGTATCCTGTGGAGAAGATCAGGCTTTCTACACACGGAGAGTGTTACAGACTGAAGGGAGACAACTGGTTAAACAGCTGTGTGAAGTTCCCAAGTGGGCAAGCCACGTGATCCCTCAAATGTACACATGCTGTCAGCCTTTAGCTTCAATGTTACTTAAATTTTAAATTTTAACTTAACTCTGGAAGGCACGTTTCTCTTTTTAATACCACCCCATAAGAGCCTTTGTAAAAATTATTTCCAAAATCCAAACTGTTCCTGATAGATAAGGGAGTTCCTCCCCTTCCTGAAGTGCTCCATATCATAGGCGCTACCGCATGTCAATGGCCTTTTAAATTCTGTCTTCTGTTTCTGTCTTCTGTTCTCTCATAATCCGCAGTTCCTTCACTCCAATTTCTGTCTCTAGCCCCTCCTTGCTCCTCTCTCCCCTCTTTCTTCTTTTCTTTCTTACTTCATTTAGTAAATATTTATCAAAGTGCAATTAAGTAGATGTCATGAACCATGCCACCTGCTTGATAAAAAGCAACAAAAGGCCTCTTGCCAGAAGTACATCTACTGACATCGTATCCTCTAGCCTTAGCCCGAGGAGACAACAAATAATGAGTGTGAATAAAAGCTGTAGATGGGAATTAAAAAAAAAACAAATGTGGTACTACTTTCTTTAAATATTTAGATTTAAAAGGAAGCAGCGTTAAATACTCAATACAGGCCTACTTTTGATTTTTATTAATTTTACATTAGTTAAATGAATTTATAAAGTTTCTTAACAATTTGACTATTTAAAATAAGTTTAAAAGGCTTTAGAATAAAGAAAAAAATCAGTTCTACTTAACTTTGTTGGGAAAAATAAAACCACATAATGGGGTAAATGAAAAATCCAGAGGGGTTCCCTTCTCCATGTTTGACTCCTCTGCTTTAGCCAAGATTTTACAAAAAGTAAAGCAAAGACTGATTGCTGCATTTAATTTTCCTTTAAAAAATCTATTCCTGACTTATGAAATACAGTATAAAATTGTCAAAAGGTAGGTAGTAGGGGGAGAAAGGACAAGAAGCCCTAAAAGAAGAAAATCTACACACTAACCCTGCTATCCCAGGGTACAGGAGCTTTGGCAGTGTGCTAAGTTATCAATATTCATACATGACAAGCTGAAACCCACGAAGCTGAAACGTATTCCTTCAGTAATGCGTCTGTGGGGACGTGAAAAGGATTGGAAGAGATTGAAAGCTGAAAAAGCCCTTGCTTTTCTAAAGTGTCCAAATGCTTCTTCCTACAGGGCCCTAGTTTTGTGAGCTCTGTCTTTAGCCTTAGGTCTATTTATTTCATTTTTTTTTGTTTGTCCTTATGATTTGGAAACATGATTAGAGCTTACAGTGAAAGATGAATTGGCTCAGAGAATTTATGCTTTGGTTTCAGGGAAGAAAATATAATTTTCAATCCGGATAGGATGTATCTTTTATATTCTTTATCATAGAAAGACACAAATAGAGTTACAGAAGAGGAGAGAGAGAGAGAGAAAGGGTAGAGGGAAGGGATAAGAGAACATAGAAATGAAAGGAAGGAAGAAAGAGAAGGTGGCAAGAAAGGGAAGGAAGGAAAAAAGAAGAGGAAAAAAGGAGAGAGGAAAGAGAGAGAAAGAAGCCAAGATAGACATTAATAGCCTGTGAAAGAGAAAAGTGATAGAATAAATGCATTAGTAACTGCAGATTAAAAATCAGTAGTAATTTCTATATGTCTAAATTGAATACAGAGATAATCAAGTTATTTCATGCACCACCGAAGGAAGCTTTTTGCACATTTATTCTACGGAGAGGAAACAACCAGAGCTAGAGGGAGACTCATATGCAGATGTACAGCTCCCAAAGTGCCCAAGAGCCTCACACAATTGATATTTCACCACCCTTGAGTGTGCTTCTGGGAGAGTTTTTCCCAGAACTTATTTTTAAAGAATCTAGAGAAAGTTACTAATGAATTTAGTAGGTTCGCATTTCTGGCCAGTGTTTTTCAGTGTGAGAAATAATTAAGAGGAAGACCTTTTATGCTGTGGTTGGGTTTGGTTTAATTTTATTGTTGTTGTTGTTTTTCTTTTCTTCTGGGTCTATAACAAAAAAATTACATTTAGAGAAGGTGGAAAAGAAAAACTTTCTATACATTTAATTGTGCAAATGTCGAAGTGTATGTTGTGTAACTTGAGACCTGGGACTTTACAACCATCTTAAATGTTCTTTTTAGGGCTTTAACTTTCACTCAAAATTACACTTATTGAGAAAATGTCTTTTAATTCCTATATGGATTTGAGTCAAGATTCAGTAAACATTAAAGGGCTGTGGCCTCCTGGTATTCTGCTTGGCACTGGACACATAGCACTAAACAGGCATACATCCTTTTGGCAAGCTGGATATTATATTTAATAGGATAAATGGAGTATGAACAAGTAGGTACAGAATAATACAAAATTTTAAGTGAAAAAAGGTACCATGAAAAGAGTAAGTATGGAGGTGCATGGGTGGCTCAGTGGGTTAAAGCCTCCACCTTCAGCTCAGGTCATGATCGCGGAGCCCTGGGATCAAGCCCCACTTCAGGCTCTCTGCTCAGCAGGGAGATTGCTGCCTCCTCTCTCTCTCTCTCTGCCTGCCTCTCTGCCTACTTGTGATCTCTGTCTGTGAAATAAATAAAAATAAAATCTTAAAAAATAAAAAAAAGAATAAGTAAGCACCATGAGAGAGAAGGAAGGAGTTATGGGTTTTATTTGGGAAAATAAGGAAGAACTCACTTAAAAAAAGTGTGTTGCATTTCAAGGTGAGGATGGGCAGGAAACAGAAATGAATATGTAATATAAAGAGCTCAAATAGTGTTATGGACATTGAAATGTTTTTATTGGTTATTTAGACAGATTAGACAGATTATTAGACAGATTAATACCTATGTTTTACCAGTATTCTGCATATACAACGTCTTTGGAACAGCAACAGTGTTCAAGTGTAAAGGATTGAGCGTAATAGACACATTTCACAGAAAATCTCATGGGTACTAAATAATGAACACCAGAAAGGCATAAGAATATCAGAAATAGATACATTGTGCAATATTCTAGCCACACGCATAGAGTCTGAGCCTAACTATTTCTCAGAAAACTCAGTATGGAAGATATTGCTATTCCACACAAGAGAATGGCACGTTATAGATGCCCTTCAGCTCTTCCATGATCGTACACTGTGATAAAAACAAAGAATTACCTGGTTACCGGACCACACAATTTTTCCTTCATTATTTTGCTGAGATTTTAAACTCACCAAAAGAGTTTGAATAATGTGGGCAAAGCGTGAAAAGTAAAAATCTTACATTTGCCTCATGATTAGCCTGATTTCTGGGCATAAATAAGGAAAAACGTTAATGACTCAAATCAAACACATTAAACGGACACACTTAACCCTTATTAAAACAACTTGTAGTTGGTTTTAACAAGATATTTTCAACAATTTTCTTGAGCAGCCTGTAAGAATAAAGTCAAGCATGTTTTAAGAATATTTTCCTTCTCAGTGGGTACTTGTTCGGTCAATACTGATAAAACCTGATTATTTAAATACACCGATTGACACTTTAAAGTTGTTTATTTTTCTTTCATTTTTATTTTACTCTCTATTTGGCTTCTTGCAACATTAGTGCTTTACGCAGCTAAGAGCAAATGAATGAGCAGTCAGCATTTATACGCTCTAATTCTACTCTAGATATTTTGTGATAATATCACTTTTATTTCCTATTGCTGGTTCGCATTTCAAAACAATAACTGACCCAATTATGTTCACAATCAGCTTCCAAGTACCCTAGCGAAATGACAAGCAATCTCATCAGAAGGTAGTCTGTGCCAGATTTCATTTCAAATCAAATATATCCACATCTGGCCTTGTGCAATGAAGAATGAAAAAAAATTATCTAATATATATATATATACATATATATATATATATATAACATACATAAATATTATATAAAATGTATCTATTTTCAATTATAAACTGTCTGGATCTTTTATCCAAACAACTGGAGCTAACCTAAGAAATGATAGTGAGGCTTTCGGAGCTAAAGTTAATTTTATTGCAGTACACACACAAAATATATCCTTGTATTTATATAGATTCGTGTTGTTTTGTATTTCTAGAACCTCAACCTACTGGCTCACTCGCATCCAGTCTTTTCTCTACTGCAACGAGAACGGTCTCCTGGGCAGCTTTTCCGAAGAGACGCACTCGTGCACTTGCCCGAATGACCAGGTGGTCTGCACCGCGTTCCTGCCTTGCACGGTGGGCGACGCCTCCGCCTGCCTGACCTGCGCCCCTGACAACCGCACCCGCTGTGGCACCTGCAACACGGGCTACATGCTGAGCCAGGGGCTCTGCAAGCCCGAGGTCGCTGAGTCCACCGATCACTATATTGGCTTTGAGACTGACCTGCAAGACCTCGAGATGAAATACCTGCTGCAGAAGACGGACAGACGAATAGAAGTCCATGCCATTTTTATCAGCAACGACATGCGCCTCAATAGCTGGTTTGACCCCTCCTGGCGTAAGCGGATGCTCCTCACCTTGAAGAGTAACAAGTACAAGTCGAGTCTGGTCCATATGATCTTGGGTCTCTCCTTACAGATTTGCTTAACTAAAAACAGCACCTTGGAGCCAGTGTTGGCCGTTTACATCAATCCCTTCGGAGGCAGCCACTCCGAGAGCTGGTTTATGCCTGTGAATGAAAACAGCTTTCCAGACTGGGAGCGGACTAAGCTGGACCTCCCGCTGCAGTGCTATAACTGGTCGCTGACTCTGGGCAACAAATGGAAGACATTTTTTGAGACGGTGCACATCTACTTGAGGAGTCGCATCAAGTCCAGCGGCCCCAATGGCAATGAGAGCATTTACTACGAACCTCTGGAGTTTATTGACCCTTCCCGGAACCTGGGTTATATGAAAATCAATAACATTCAAGTGTTTGGTTACAGCATGCACTTTGACCCTGAAGCAATTCGGGACTTGATTTTGCAGCTGGACTACCCCTATACTCAGGGATCCCAGGACTCAGCACTTTTGCAACTTCTAGAGATAAGAGACCGTGTAAATAAACTCTCCCCACCTGGTCAGCGTCGTCTAGATCTTTTCTCTTGCTTGCTTCGTCATAGACTCAAGCTGTCTACCAGCGAGGTGGTGAGGATCCAATCTGCTCTGCAGGCGTTTAATGCCAAATTGCCAAACACAGTGGATTATGACACGACCAAATTATGTAGTTAACCATAAATGTCAAGCACAACCCAAAATCTTGAAGGAGTTTTTACAGTGCTTTTGTGGAACAGTTTATGTTTGGAAGAGTACATTTAAATTGTCTTTTCAATATCTGTCTTATATCAGTCAATAACATTGGATGGCAATTTACACACATGAACTTGCTGACAATGAATATATTATACTGCAGTTTTGGTTTATGAATGAAATAAATACTGACACCAGTCTAGAAGACATTCTACTTTTTACAATAAATTTCATTTGTAATTTTATATGTTCCGTGGCAATGCTTTTGTGCATTACATCCTCTAGAGGGAACATAAAAAGATACCAATAAAATTTTGTAGCTGAACAGTTATTAAAAAGAAGTGCTGTGGGATTCCTTTTTTCCATGAAATGAGTTTTATTTTGATATAGCTTGTTAGAACCTGGGGAAAATTCACCAAGAGTTTTTTAATGGAAACATTTGAAGGTCCCCTTCAATAGCCATTAAAGAAAACCCAACTAGGTAGAATATTTAGTGTTCAGTTGAAATTGTTATGGTCAACAACACAATGCCGGTGGTACCTCTATTATTTGTGCTCATAAATCATTCCTACAGACACTGTCATTATTAAAATAAGCAGATAAACTATTTCCTGCCTAAATATGAGAACATTCTGGCAAACAAACAAAAAAAGCTATTGTGATTATAAGCCCATGATGGAGAAAGTAAACCTTTTATTTCCTTAGAAACTTCCTTTTTCTTCCTTTTCTTTCCCAATTCTAAACCAATAATCAGCATACTCTGCACATTTTCATTTCAAATACTGGAAACCTAGTTATTCTAGCACTTTACCAAAGTCAGTAAAATAACATTTTAAAAAATTTTTAATTAATTAATTTTTTTGTTAAGATTCTATTTATTTATTTGAGAGAGAGCATGAGGAGGGGAGGGGAGCAGAGAGAGAGAGAGAGAGAGAGAGAGAAGCAGACTCCAGGATCATGACCTGAGACAAAGTCAACCACCCAACCAACTGAGCCAGCCAGGTGCCCCAGTAAAGTAACATTTTTAAAATTCACAAGTTTTAATGTGTTGGTATAAAGTAATTAATCAAATAAGTAATTCAAATGTAGATAGGGAGGGAATTTTTTTTCCCTCAGAGAAGCTACTACTAAAATAAATTTTGAAGACCAAACTCATTCAATATAAAATTGATTTTAGTTGAGATTTTTGGCTTGAAATTTGAGTTCCCATATTACCCATGGTATAATAATAGACATGTAATTTGTACTTTTTTGCTAGAAATTTAAATGACATTTCTGTTTAGCTCTATGGATGTATCTGTAAAGTGTGTTATGATATTTATCACTCAGCTTTTGTCTATATATTTCATAAACATTTCTTGTAATTGAAACAAATACACTGTTCAGCCCAGCTTTCTTGTTGGGGGTCATGGAATCTTTTCTTGGGCACTGAGAAAGGAACCCATGACATGAATAATACTGATGACAAAAACATTACACAGACATTCTAGATTCTTGGGCTGCTTGTTTTTGATTATAAAGCATTTTATTTTATTTTTAAAAAGAGTTTATTTATTTATTTGTCAGAGAGAGAGAGAGAGAAAACATGCATGCAGGAGGAGTGATGTGGGTCTTGATCCCACTGATGAGCCACCCAGGCATCCCTGATTCCAAAGCATTTTAGAACAAGTGGACAGTTCAGACAACAAAGACTTTTTCTACTTACCATAGACAAGGGATTATTTTTCCACCCAGTATTTGAAAGCTGATTTTCTTTCTTTTTTATCCAGTTTCTCTGTTATTATAGATAATACAATAGAAAAATACATATAATTATTAAATGCCATAATTCTTATATCATAGCAGATATTATCTTCATTTAATTCTGACGACACTAGGTTATGGATTATTATACCCACTTTCTTGGTGGGGGGAAAAAAACAAAAACAAAACAAAAAAAAAAAAACAAAGAACAGGCTCAGCCTGGTTTGTCAAATTCCCCAAAATCACAAACCAAGATGTTGAAAGACTAAGATTCCAACACAGACTTTTCTGGATGAATCTGTTCTCTTTTCACTATATCACTGAGCTTTAAATGAAACATCCTATTTCTGTATTTAATCTCATCATGTGTAAAGGCTTATGGCAAAACAAGAACCACAAATTTGAGGTCTAAGTCATTAGAAAACAGATACTTTCACAGTACACTCGAACAATTAAATAAAACCAGAATTTGTCATTCAAAATCAATCATCAGCAACATGACCAAGCTTATCAAATATAAAGAATTTGTTTCAAAGACATTTGCTGTAAGAGTCAGAATTGCCACTAGAACTTTTTCCAGAAGAGTTTTGGAGGCTCAGATGTCCAGAGCCTCTGAGACCTATAAACTGCCAAGCAACATGCATAATCACCAAAGGACTCTGAAGAGCAATCCCTCCCTGGAACTTAAGGAAAATGTCAGTAATGCTACTTCTTTTATGGCTCAGCTCTCTCTGACCTGGCTGGCTTAGGAAAGAGAAGATTCTACAGTCACAGGTAAGAAAGTATATAACTAGGCTTTTGTCCTGAGACTTCTTGTGCCTGGCATGTCCTGGCAGAAAATTCTTATCAGATAGGATCAAAGTGTCTTAGTTCTAACTGTCTTGGTAACACTGTCCATGAATTCTTTATATCTCTGAGTCAATTTTCCCCCTCTTTTTCAAAGTGAAATTTTTCAAAGTGAAAAAGTGATATGAAGGCCTTTCTCTGAATGCTGTGTCTAAGATAACACGAGTACACTTCAAGTAAACACACCAAGCAAATTCTGGAGCACTATAGAGGTAAAGGATAAATAAATAACACGCATTTTCATATATCTGATATATTACCAGTTATTAAACAGTGTCCAGGAAAGCAATAGACAATATAATCTAATTTAATAAAACATGTATTTGCCGACATATGGAGAAAAATGCATATTTTTGGAGACATTGAATGGAGACATTCAATTTTTCCTGAAATATATACAAACATTTTGCTCATTATTATTTCAGGAATTTGAAAAAATTTACTTAAAATAGCTTTACTGTCCAAATCTTAGCTAGAGCAAATGATCAAGAGGTATAAATGCAAAAGTGTATTTTAAAAGGCAGTGTATTTGATCTCTTTTTCAGTATTTCTACTTGAAGTGTCTAAATTAGGGGTTAGTTGAATTTAATAAATTTGGTGAAACTTGAGATTCTGAATATCAGGAATTTGTTAAGGATACATTTTCACCAGAAATGTCTCAGACTGCTGTAGCTATTTTGATGACTGTCATACTTTAACTTGCCTCCCTATCACTGGACTCTCAAATTGATTTTTAGCAAGTTAAATCAATATTCAAACGATCACTGTCAGTGCAGGAAGGAAGAAAGGAAGGGAGGAAGGAAGGAAGGAGAAAAGAAAAGAGAAAGAACGAAAAGCTAAAATAACTTTTGGTCTTCTCTAACTGCATTTAAATAATGCAAGAAAATTAATTTTCTCTCTTTTCGTGTGATTCTTGTCAAGTTAGGAGGAAATATTTTGGAAGGAACCAGGATCATGTACTGCTCTCTACTCATGTATCCCTTTTTTTTACAAGTAGGCATCCTTTTTTGTTGTTGTTATGAAGGATATTAATGACCTCTTCAGTTTGAACACACCTAAAATTTGTTCATTTGAGGAAAATAAGCCATTTGAAACAACTGAAGAACAAAATAAAACTATGTATATTTACTGAAGTGGAAGGTACAGAATATAGAAATTCAACCGAAAGGGAATTAAGTTTTAGAACCCCAGTAGAAAAAAAAAACACACCTTAATTTTAAATAATAAATTTCACTTCAGAATTTTAAAAGCTACATATAAGTCTCTCAAATCAATGTGACAGTTGAAAAAAAATTTTTACATAAATCAAGCTTAGAGAAACTATAAGAGCAAATCTCATTCTGATTTGGTGCCTAGATCATTTAATTAGAATAATAATCCTGGAGCAAAATTGCATTTTCCCTTCGGTCATAAGTATGGCATTTATCATTTGAAACTACAAAGTCACAGATGTTAAACTTGCAGTATTCTTAGGCAATAATTGTGCCATCAGCTGAATTTTTAACACCTGATGGTTTGTATTTTGCCAAACCCATTCACTGCACTACTATCCTACTGTTATTGACACCCCACTTGTCTCTCCTCCACCAACACGATCAGAGTTCTATTTCTACCTTCAGGCTTTCCTAGAGATAAAAATATAAAGTCCAATTCAATCACTCCATCGTATTCCAGGATTTGGTAAATAGGTCTGAACTGGCGATTTTTACACATCTCCATTTCTTGAACACGAAGGTAACATTAGCTATTCTAATGAGCCATGAGAGACTGATGAATTGGAATATCCATGTCAAATCATTTGATATTGAGGACCTGCCGCCAAGTTTGGTAAATAAGTACACATTAATGAAATTCAATCTGAAATAAACACACCACACTTGGAGGTATCGCTGGTGTTGGCAGTCAGACTAACCATTTAATGACTGAAGTACTTGAATTAATTAAATACCTATGCAGCACCTACCAGGAGTAAATGAACAGTTCTGAGAGTAGAATGAATGCAAGGATGTTGGGGTGAGATAGTGACCTGACCACAGATTTCTAACCTGCCTCACCCTTCAACCAGCATTATGTTATGGGCATACAAAATTCCTGGGAGAATGAAAAAAAGAAAAAAAAGTGCAATGATGAATAACTAAGAAAAAACTGGCCCATAAAAAGGATTTGTAACAATAATACAGAACATGACACTCAAAATGTCAACAATAATACATTTAAAATATTAATTATATACAACAGAAAACTGAAATTAATTTCATGATTTTACACAAAAGCATTTGAAATGGCATCTCATGCATTCTTGATTTTTGAATCAAAGCTATAGTTTTCTTCATTCATTCATAGTAATGTAGGCAGATTCTTTAAAATATACCAATTCCAAATCATGAAAGTAATAAGAAAAAATAAATAAAACTCCTCTGTAAAGGGCATATGCTCTAGATTTATGTAGATGTCATACTTGGTATGTAAGAGATCTAGGACAATTTCAGAAATATTATAAAAATAAGAATAATAAATGTTTGGAATGCTTTTAACTAAACCACCAATGAGTATAATGGGATTAGATCTTTATTTCTAATACCTAGTTGGGTATTTCTCAACATAAATTGCAAAAGTCTTAATGCATAAGAAAAATCTATAATGTAAAGGATAGATACCTTACTAAATAAATATGAAAAATAAGCTTAAAAACCTATTGCAAAGAAAAAAACAAAATGAAACTAACAGGTGGGGAAATACATACAAGGCTATCAGAAAATTACACTATACTTATTGCAAAAAATGTGAACTCCATCCCAAAATAATGTTTAAGTTTACTTCCAGTTAAACAAAATTTAATGGAATCTTTAATTGTTATACATATAACACAATAATTTGAAAAGTGTGTTTGGAGAAAGAAATGGTTGTGAACAAACAAATCAAAATGAAAATAAGACAAATCAATGGGAACTTCCATCAAAAGACATTAAAATGTGTAAGTGGTGGGAAAATGTAGTATCAAGAAACAAAGGAGGTGCAAAGAGGGAATTTAAGAGAAAATTTCCATTTTTGTTTGTTTATTAAAGAGAGAGAGAGAGTGCATCCCTGAGCAGGGGTCAGAGGGGCAGAGGGAGAGAGAGAGAGAGAAAATCTCAAGAGGACTCCATGGTGAGCACAGAAGCTGACACAGGCCTGGATCCCAGCACCCTGAGACAATAACCTGAGCCAGAATCAGAAACCTGAGCCAAATAATTGGCTGCTCAACCGACTGAGCCACACAGGCACCCAGATAAAATTGTCATTTTAAATAGTTAGGGGGAAGGTGGTTCGTACTGGCTGGGACATTTGATTTTCTATTTGGAGAAGAGGATTCATTAATCAAATGTATATCTTAAAGCAAAAGCAAAAAAGAAGTTAAATTCTAGTGGTCTTAAGAGAGTTAACATTGTCAGCAAGAAATAATGCAGTTACTAGCTGGGAGATCCTAGTGTTAAGACATCACTCCCTAGGACAGAGCTGTCCAGTAGAAAGATAATATAAGTCAAACTGCAAGTTATGAATGTAATTTAAAATTCTCTTACAGCCATATTTTTTAAAAAGCAGAAGAAAAGAGTATTAATTAATTCTTAATTAATTCTTAATTGATTCTTAATTAATTAATTAAACCAGCTTATCTAAGATATCATGATTTCAAATGTAATTTACAAGAAATTTTATCCGTGAGATATTTGTATTATTTTTTGGCACTATCTTTTGGATATTTGATATATATTTTACACTTACATCTCCTTTTGGACTAGCCACGTTTCTAGGGCTCCACAGTCACAAGTGGTCCATGGATACTGTTCTGACAGGGCAGCTCTATGGTGTGACCTTCCTTCTTCTTGTGTGGCCTGAACGACTTCCCCATGAAGGGACTTTTTTTAGGTGGGAGAGTATCCTGCCATCTTGATTCAACTTCTTTATCTGCTCTAAGTTTTTGTTTACATATTTTCATTATCTTCATTTAAATATTTTTAAGGCTTTTCCTATGTTCTTACACAGTGGTTAAAATCTGAACTAATTGATTAGTATGACGCTGTTGCTCACCAGTTGCTCCTTGTTATCTGACCTACACTTCCTCCTTTATCCCAGAGTTGATAACAGCATCTGTCTTTCAATTTCTGTTTAATTTGTGGATTTTAAAAATTTCTCTTGCTTTCTTACTTGTCAGCTCTGCTTCAAAGGACAGTTGCATAGCTGTTTATTTAGTTTGTCCATTTTAAGTGTTTGTTAAGGATTTTTTTTTATCCCCTCAAATTGCTGAGTCTGCTGTGTTGATAGAAGTCCACAATTCATCTTCTTCTTCTAATTCCCTTTGATACTTTTCCAATCCATCTTCTGCCTAGTCACCAGCATGAACTTTTACATTATAAACCTTTTAAAATGGTAATGTTACACATCTCTCTGCAGAAAAGGATTTAACTCTTTAGCTAGCATGTAATTCCTTTCTTAATCTAGCTCCTGGCTATTTCCCTATCCCCTTCTTTCAAAGTATTTATTTCATATCAAACTATGCCTTCAGTGCAAAAGTGACATGCTCTTTCATGTCTTTAGATTTTTTCTTCTGCAGTATGTTGCCTTCTGCCTGCAACATTCTTTCATCCTCTACCATTGATGGCTTTCTAAAAAGCAAAGTAATAATAATTCCCATTCATGAGTCAGATAAAATCTTGTATTTGAATTTAATCTCCATCTTTCCATTAATAAGATGGATCATTCCAATTGCAGCAAGGTAAAAAAACGGTAACTTTTTTTGGTATTTTACAGTACTAATTTTTATAATCCCATTAGACTATAGATTTTTAGAAGGCAGAAACTGTGCACACTCATATTTTTAAAAATATTTAATATTTACAATTATTGACAATCTGAAATCAGAGTTTCTAATACCCAGAAAACTTTGTAAGTGTAACAACTTGTGGTTCCATGAATAAATGATACAGAAAAGTGGTTCTGAATTGAAAGATGCCATAAAGATGCCTTGAAAGATTGCTATTAGTAACTATGTCGACCTTGAACATTCCTTATATTATACTAAATTTGAAATCATCACAGCTAAGACCCAACAGTGTAAAATAAGCAATTTTCTTTTCTTTTCTTCTAGATTTAAACATCATCATTTAATCCTTTAAATAGTATTCATTGGTCATTTTATCAACAAAATATGGCTGATGCCACTGTTAGTAGAGCTTGGTATCATTTTCCTGAGATACATCACCTTTTAATATGTAATAAAGGGTGATGATTAAAAGATTTATTTCAAACACAAATTTAGATGTCCTTCCCGTAACAAGCCATCTATAGTACCCAACACAAAAAAGAAGAGAATGGAAAATGGGTAACTCCTTCCAGAAAATTCACTTCCTTGATTTTCATACAACAGAGCGAATTAATAATAATAGGAGACAGAAGGATCCAGAAGTGGATTATAAAATGATGCCCCACTAAATAAATTTAAATATGGTTTTGTGTTTTTATTATTACTACTTAATATTAAATTGGATTTAAAAAAAAAGAAAAGAAGGAAGAAAAAACATATGGCATGTTTCTACTTTCCAGTTTGCCTCAGTACCATCTGTGATTTTTTTTCTAAAAAGATTGTTACGAATTTTAATAGCATTAACTTAGTTTCAAGTTGTTAACCACTTGCTTCTATTAAAAAAAAAAAATTCCAACATGTCTTCCTTTTTCAAAATTTAATTGAATTATTTAAAATTAATTTAGTTTAATATAGAGTTTTCAAGGCCCTGATGATCATTCACATTCACATTATTGCTTACTATTTATTTTTTGGAAATTAAGTCATTCCATTTCTGTTAGTATTGAACATTCATTTATCAAATAAACATTTACTGGGACGCCTGGGTGGCTCAGTTAGTTAAGCAACTGCCTTCGGCTCAGGTCATGATCCCAGCATCCTGGGATCGAGTCCCACATCGGGCTCCTTGCTCAGCGGGGAGCCTGCTTCTCCCTCTGCCTCTGTCTGCCATTCTGTCTGCCTGTGCTCTCTCTCCCCCCCCCCGATAAATAAATAAAATCTTAAAAAAAATAAACATTTACTAACATGTGACATAGACTGCTATGTGTCGATCATACAAAGATTTTTTTTTTAAAGATTTTTAAAAATTTATTTGGCAGAGAGAGAGATCACAAGTCGGCAGAGAGGCAGGCAGGGGGTGGGGGGAAGCATGCTCCCTTCTGAGCAGAGAGCCTGATGTGGGGCTCCATCACAGGACCTTGAGATCATGACCCGAGCCGAAGGCAGAGGCCTAACCCACTGAGCCACCCAGGCACGCCATACAAAGACTTTTAATGTGATCACTGCTCTTAAGGCCCTCAGTATGGTTAACAAAAAAAAAAAAAATAAGAAAAAGAGTGGAAGGTACAGGGAGCTTTTACTCTCTCACTTATGCATCTGTAATGAAAGGATTAGTGGAAGTATACTAATAAAATTGATCATAATTCAGAAATTTAATTTTCTATTTTGGCTTTCATCTTGTTTATATAATTAAACGTGACTGTAATAAACATCTAGTTTCATGCAGAAAGCTCATGGAATTTTCTAAACTCATTAAAAATAAATTCATGCAACATCCTTTCAATTAAATATGCTCATAATTAAATTTTATATGTAAGTTAATAGCAAAATGATATGCAATAAAATATAATAAGGCATCGCAATTTGACTTTCAGTTTCAATGGTGACATAGAAAGAGGTTGAAAGTCATCACTTCCTTCCATACAATAAGAAAACCTAAATTCCCTGAAAATCAATAACTTTTATTGAACCTATCAGATAACTAAAGAACTGAGTTTGCAGATCAAACAACACCCCCAGAGTCTGGAAAAACAAGTGAACCCAGAGAGTAAAAGCCAAGATAACGCTTCCCTGGAGCAGAACTGCTGGAGCCATAAACTGGTGGGAACATCTCAATGATGACTTTCAAGAATTTCTTAAAGCTGGTTTTAGTCCAGCACAAAGTTAAGAATCTCCTGGGGACATTCTTACCTACCCTACGAGCCACCCCTCTTTGTGAATTATACCATTAGGACCACCAACGGATTCTCAAGGTAAAGATAAAAACAATGACCACATGGGTCTGATAGAGGGAGAGGAAGAGAAATCATTGTGAAATATGCCAGAAATTTCTCTATAACAAAGGATTATTCTCCAGGGAAAAACCTTTGCCAGAGTTTATCCCACATGATGGAAGGGTGTTCTGTTTATTTTAGTTCCAGCTAGCCTTTTTGTCTTGCAAACAAGGTGACAAAGAAGGAATACCACTAGAGAAAATCACTTGTCCACAGTCAGAAGCAGAGAGCCACTATAAGTCTACTACTTAAACAAAAGGATATAAAATAGTTTCCCTCTGGCCCCCCCTTCCTTACCACCACAGCTGCAGGGTTCCAATATAGTGTGGGTCACAGCTGAAACAGCAGACTTTAAGAAGGAGTAGTAAGAAATCAAAGTGAGCAAGAGAGACAAAACCAAGAGAACTAAAGGAATAAAAACTTCTCACATCTGCAACTACAGAACAAATAAAAACAGCTACCCGCCATCCAGATTAACATCACCACTTCTCACTAAGGCACATTTACTTCAGCTCCAATTAATCCAACATAGCATGCCTACATTTCAACAAAAAAATTACAAGGCAAAGAGGGGGAAAAAAAAAAGATACTGGAATTTTCTAACAGGGAATTTAAAATAACTATGTTTCACATGTTAAAAACTCTAATGAAAAAAGTAGACAACACACAAGAATGTATTGATAATGTAAGCGGAGAGATAGTAATTCTAGTAAAGTATCAAAAGTAAATGGTTGAAAACAAAAACACTTGAAGAGAAATGAAAAATGCCATTGATGAGTTTGTCAGTAGATTGTAAACAGTTGAGGAAAGAATCAAAGATTCACGGGTTTAAAGATACATCAATAGAAATTTCCCAAACTGAAAAACAAAGAGAAAAAAAAATTAAAAAAAAAAGTAAAAATATAACTGAAATCCAAGAACTGAGTTGTGTACCAGCAGATTGTGTAGGTTTGTTGCCCTAACCAGCAGAACCTTAAAATGTAATTGTCTTTAGAGATAGGATCTTTAAGGAAGTAGTTAAGTTAAAATGATGATCATTAGTATGGGACCTAATCCAGTAGGAAGGATGCTCTTGTAAGTGATTAAGACACAGACACACACAGAATAAAGACTTTGTGAAGACACAGGGAGAAGACTGCCATCTGTTAGCCAAAGAGAGAGGCCTCAGAAGAAATGAAACATATAGTTACCTTAATTTTAGACATCTAGCTTCCAGAATTGTGAGAAAATAAATTTCTGTTCTTTAAGATACCCAGTCTGCTGCACTTTATTATGACAGCCCTCTTGAACTAATAATATAACAATGGAACATGATTTCAAAAGCTGTAACACACAGATACTCAGAATAACAGAATATGGAACAACAAAATATTTGAAGCAGTAATGACGAAGAGCTCACCAAAATCAATGACAGACAACAAATTACAGATCCAGGAAGCTCAAAAAATACCAAATAGGATAAATATCAAAAACTTGAAACCTAGACAAATCATATTTGAGGGGCAGAAAAGCAAAGACAAAGATAAAATCTTGAAAGCAGACAAAGGGGAAAAAATCACTTTAACTAAAGAGGCATGGGGATAAGAATTAAGTAGACTTCTAGTCTGAAATCATGCAAGCAAGAAGAAAGAAGTGTAAAATATTTAAGTTCTGAAAGGAAAAAAAAACAAAAACAAAACTCAGAATTTTACTCCTGGTAACATAATCACCTAAAAAGTTTAAGGGAAGAAAAAAGACATTCTTATATAATAAAACAATCCCTCACCCAGCAACAACAACAATAATAACAAAAAAATAAGAGGATTAATTACTAACATATGACATTTTTTTCTGCCAAAAAAATGTTTTAAAAACTTTCTACAGGGAGAAGGAAAATTTTATGCATCAAAAATTTAATCTATGTAAAGAAAAGAAGAGCATTAACAAACAATAAAGGTAGGTATATAATTTCTTTTTTTTTTTTTTTTAAAGATTTTATTTATTTATTTGACAGAGAAATCACAAGTAGTCGGAGAGGCAGGCAGAGAGAGAGAGACGGAAGCAGGCTCCCTGCTGAGCAGAGAGCCCGATGCGGGACTCGATCCCAGGACCCTGAGATCATGACCTGAGCCGAAGGCAGCGGCTCAACCCACTGAGCCACCCAGGCGCCCGGTATATAATTTCTTACTGTTCATTGATCTAACAGATAACTGTTTAAAGTATTAAAAGCAACAATATAATAGGCAATTTTATATATATATATATATATACACACATATATATGAAATAAATGACAACAATGTCATAGAGATCAGAGGAAGGTATTGGAAATACTCTGTTAAAAATTACCTGAATTAACATGATGTTGCATAGTGTTCTTAAAGTTGCAATTAAGATAGTTAAAAATATATATTACTCCCTTCAGAACAACCACTCAAAATATATATTTTAGTGGGGCCTGTATGGCTCAGATGATTAAGCATCTGCCTTCTGATCAAGCCATGATCCCAGGTTCCTGGGATGGAGCCCTGCATCAGGATCCCTGCTCAGTACAGAGCCTACTTCACCTTCTCCATCCAATATTTCCTCTGCTTATGCTCTCTGGCTCTGTCTATTTCTCTGTCAAATAAATAAATTAAATATACATATATATGCATATATATATGTGTGTATATATATATATTTTTTAAACAGTGTAACTGATATAGTAAGAAAGGATATAAAAGGAAATAACAAAATTATGTTAAATCCAGAGAAGACAAAAACAAAAGGAGAAAAAAAAGAAACAAATAAGAATACAATTAATACAAAGTGATTATAAATACAGTAGATATCAATACAAATATATTAATCAATTTAAGAGTGAGTAGTTTCAATACACCAATTAAATGTCAGATTGTTATAATCAATTAAACAATATGTCATCTCAAAGAAACCATTTTAAATATTAAAAAATCAGTTATTTTAAAAGTAAAGGAGTGAAAAAAAGATATACCATGCTCACACCAATAGACAGAAAGCTGGAGTAGCTATAATTGTTGATGAAACAGGTTTTGGAACAAGGTGAATTATCAGAGATAGAGATGGGTGCTGCATAATGAAAAAATGATCAGTTGTCCAAGGAAACACAATAGGCCTTATCATGTACGTACCTGAGAACAGGGCATCAAAATACATAAGGCAATAATTGATAGAAATAAAAGAACTAGTCCAATCTACGACTAGAGTTTGAGACTTCAATGTCCCTCTTCCAGTAATTAATAGATGAAGCAGTGAGAAGATTAACAAAGCTATAGTTGACCTGAGTAGAACTATCAATCAAATTGTTCCATTCAACAACAGTAGAATATATGTTCTCAACACCATGGGACTGGATGGGGCTTTGTGTTTTTGAGAAAAAGCCACAAAGTGCCATTTGTTACATCATATAAATGGTACAAACTATCCACATGAATTATTGCTTTTTGTTTGTTTGTTTACAGACCCTTACCCAAGTCTCCATCCTAAGACCCTGAGATCATGACCTGAGCTGAAACTAAGACTTGAACACTTCATCAACTGCACCACCCAGGCCCCTGAATTATTGTGGTTGATGTTGGCCTTGATGACCCAACTGAAGTAGTGCTAGTGAGAGTCATATACTGTAAACCTTCTCTTTTCCCCTTTCCAAATGATGCTTTTTGGTAGAAAGTTACTTTGTTCACCCCACACTTAAGGAGTGTGCAGTTATACTCAACCTCTTTGAGAGTATAGGTGCTACAAAACTTAACTGAAATTCTGCATGGGAGAAAGGTCTCTTCTCCCCTCTGCTTATATCAGTATGGAGTCATGGATATTTATTTTATTTTTTTTAATACTTTTATTTCTTTATTTGAAAGAGGATGAGATTGAGAGAGAGAGAGCATGAGAGTGGAGAGGGCCAGAGGGGGAAGCAGACTCCCCGCTGAGCAGGCAGCCCAAAGCGGGACTTGATCCCAGGACTCCAAGATCATGATCTGAGCCGAAGGCAGTTGCTTAACCAACTGAGCCACCCAGGTGTGCATGGATATTTGTTTTATACTGTGGGTTATAACCTGATACTATTTATCAGCTTTTGCTATGAAAAGTTCTTCAAGGTGACTTCTGCATGCCCTTCACCTATCAGTATCATGGTAGTTTTGGTTTTGGCATTGAGCACCTTTTTACTCTGTCACTAACAAGATGCTTCCAGCTCATATATTTCCTGTCTCGATTCTAGAGGCAGCCATTTCTCCAAGCAGCTCTAGTTCCTTGTTTTGGAGAATAGCATTAGCAATGAAGATCTGGCCATTAGGGTGTGCTCATTGGCACAGAGTTGTCTTTGTGGCTAGGCCTTATCAATTAAGAAAGCAAGAGTACCAAGTTAATATAAAACAATACTTTCTTATATACCAGCAATGAGCAAAAGTCATTAGGTAAAAATTAAGGAAATCTGGATAAAGTACAAAATGTAGTTAACAATAATGTTATATTATTTATTAATTATAACAGAGTACCATACTAATATAAACTGTTAATAATAGGGGAAATTGGGAGTGGATGATATATTTGCACTACCTTCATAGTTATTCCATAAGTTGAAATCTGTTCTAAGTAAAATCTGTTTTAGAAACAAAACCATAAGACATTCTTGAAATGTCTTACTTGAAATTTCATAAATACAAATACTTTTCAAACAAAAATCTCAACTCTTAACATTTCCTAGGACATGTTGCTCTGATATATGTTCATTACCTCAAATTATTCTTTTTATCCCTAAAAACAAACCTTCCTAGCTTAATAACATTTTTTTTTTTAACCTGACTTGTAGGTAAGTGTGACTACATGTCTAAATATTCAACCAAAGAAATCATATCAGCAACTCCCATCTCACTTGCTTAAGAAAAACTTGGTCTGGGGTCATTCTTTCTTTCCTCCCTGCCTATGAATGGCCATGAATGGTGCTGCCTGGAAAATCTTATTTCAAGGATAGCAGAGCCCTCAACTATTCTGAATTGATTACTCTAAGTAGATCCCTTGTATACCCATGAGATTCATGGGAACCTGTGTATACCCATATAATACATTATGGTAGAGAAAAATAAATTTCTCTTTTTTGACTCATTCCATTTTAGTTCTTTTAAAAATTATTTTTTAGCTTTCATTCTACTAATGCATTTTAATGCATTCTATGCTTACTTTTTCTCCAGTGGATCCTCCAGTTGAATATCTAATGTGTTTTTATAGTAATGGGCACAAAATTTACAATTTACAAAATATAAGAAATGCTTTATTTTTTTTATAAGAATATATTCCAGAAATGCAAACCTTACACCCCTTTTATGGCTTCAAATTGTTTTGCTGTAATTTTTTTGATTGAGCTTTTTCTAAATTCCTTATACGAGTATAATAAGTAATCAAAATGACCATCAGTTACCTTAAGCTGTTGTAATAACATATAAAGCAAAGTGATTATTTTGGCAGTAAGTTTGCTTTCGCTCTATACTAAAAGATTCAATATTGCTATAATTTTGCTTTTTATGTCACTTTCACAAACATCAGCCTATCATTCAGGTACATAGTATCATATATTACTTTTGGTTAAGGGTTACAGAAAGAAAGTTATGACACCAAAGTGTGCCTGAATTAAGACTATGTTTTCCAAGGGTCATTTGATATATTCAGTGATCAGAGAACATGAGATTTTGTACCTCTGTAATATATGGTTTGCTCAAATATCATTTATACTTTTGAAAATAGAACTCCACAGGGTACTACTAACCTAATTTTGCCTATTGTGTATCAAGGATTTTGAAGGTATTTTCTAATCTTTGGAAATGCTTATCTAATATCAAATATGACTAGTTTGGGACAGTCTCATTTTCCTAATGGCTTTGGTGACATAGATCTACCTAAAATGGAAAGATTTTAGTTTCTTTAGTTCTGTTTACTCAGAATTGAACCATATATTCATTTAGTTAACAACAACAACAACAACAAAATAGGCCAAGCATCAACCATGTGCCTATAGTATTGCCAAGTTCTGGGAATAAAACAATAGAAAACAGACATTGTGACTAATTTTGCTGGATATTGATAATATTCTTTACTTTTTTCTTTTAATATTGGAACTCCCGAGTTTTAGCTGACATTGGCTACCAGCAAAATACAACATTCCTTAGTATTCTTTAGCAAGTTGCAGTCATATAGCCAAATTCTGTCACATAAAAGGTAAAAAAAAGAAATGCATGGTTGGGTCATTCTCTCAGTGCTGGCTACATAATTTGCAGTGTTTAAATGAAGAGTGAAAATGCAGAATTTCAAGATGGTGACAGTGGTACATTAAACTAAGCATGGAACCCCTCTAAGTGAGGGGTCCTTGGAATCTGCCTAGGCTGTGGAATTTGACTTTGCATGCTCTTATAGGAATGTGGTTAAATAGTCTTTGCATTTTTATCCCTTTTGCAATTGCTAGAATAAAAAAAATTACATCAGGGCTTGGATGAGCCATGAGTCCATGGATAAAAGTCATATGAAAAGAATGAAACAACTACACTTTATCCCTGGACTAACCTATTTTTTTCATTATAATGTGAGATAAAAACAGAAACATTGTATACCTATTGCAATTTTTAGTTCTTTGCTGTGGCACATTGTCAGATTCCGAGTGTTCCATACATATATTTTTAAAAGGCTATCTTGTAAATTTGCCTTATTTTATTTCAGTACTCATAGAATTGACTTTTTATTATCATTATGTTTAATCCTAGAGCTATTAATTAAAGTGGAATAGGTAAACTGGTAGAAAGTTATTTATTTAAGTGATCCTAAGCTGCTTTAAATATGGTTGAGCATATGTTCATTGTATCCTGCTGGATAAAAACATGTGTCTCTGATATTTGATTTCATTTAATGAATCATTAATTTCATTAATTAATGTTGATGTCAGTTATGTCAAACTGTTGATACATATAAAATTACATACTATTTCCACTTCAGCTGACTTTATTACTCTCATTATCATTAATATTGGAAATTATACTGAATACTTAGTTTAGGCTGTTGTGAATAAACTGGATGGGTGAGGGATAATATAAGGTATTATCATCCCCTTCAAGTACAGTAAAATCAAAGTTGGGTTAACAAGGAGCATGTATTCTTTCTTATCTACTCATACGGATGGTTGGATGGATGGATGGATGGATGGGTATAGAGATAATAGATAAATAGCAAAACAATGTAAAAATATATGGAAAGAAGGAAAGTTTTAATGTAGTTATTTTTTAACAAATTTCTGCTAACTGAAAGCTATGTATATAATACAAATTAAAGTGATCCCTCTACTGAAATCAGGTTGGAGTATCATGTGTGGAGGCTAAACCCTGGTCATTCTCACCATTATCTCTGTGATGGTAACTGATTGATTTCCATGGGCTCCTAGGAAAAAACTACTATTTTAATAATAAATTATAGTCAGGCACTTTAATTTTTTTTTGTATGTGCTAGGCTATTAACTCCTCTGGAATCTGGGTTCTTCCCATATAAAGGTATATGTACTTGTGCTTACAACTTACTTACTTGTTCTTGAACTTACAACCCCAAGATCAAGAGTTGCATGCTCTACCAATTAAGCGAGACAGGCATCCCATATGCCTTTTCTTTTTAAAGAACTAAATGCTTGGTCCATTTCTCAAAGTTCTCCTTTAGCTTCAGAATTCCTATGACTTTATGCACAAATGATTCAGATAATAAAGCTCTCTTTGGGTGAAAGTGGTTGGACAATACCTATGGTGATGACAGCTGCTGGCTGAAATATGAGTAGGGTCTTAATAAATTAAGGCAGTGGGAGAGGACAGTCCATATCAAGCAAATGCCATTTAATTTGGGAATGCAAATGCATGTCCTGGAAGCAAGGAACATATATGTGTTTCTCATCGCTTGAAAGTTTAATTTTCACTTTCGATCCAAACCCTGTGATTTTGGAAGGGTAAACATTTTTTTTTTTTTGAAACATTACCGAACACAGTAATTTACTCAGTTGTTCAGAGAGATTGAAAAATTAATGCCACTTTTCATTGGCAAGAGTTTCTGTACACATTCAGACGTATTTGGCATTTGCAGTAACAAAGCCACAGTTAAGTTTGCCAATGCAACAGTTGCTAAGACCATAATGTCTATCATCCCATGATGACTGAAGGGTGAGATAGAATAAAAAGAATATACAATGAATGATTTATCAGATTAATTCACTTTCTGTAATACAAATTCTTGAAAATTTCTGTTAGTCATGTTGACTACAGGGATCACGGAAAAGTATACATAAAATTTGGAGATACAACACCTTTCAAAAAGAGGAATAATTAAAATGAACACACAACAGATTCAACAGTCTATTCAGAAATTTTTATTGTAAAAATAATCGTCAAAATGGATCAATGTAAAACAAGGCTATAAACTTTTCAAGTGCATTGGTAAGATGTCTCAATAAAAGTAAAGCTGCCTAAATGCCTTCTAAAGATTATGTTTGAGAGAGAGCACACACATGAGCAGGGAGGGGGTCAGAGACCGGGAAGACAGGGGCAGAGAGGGACAGAGAGGCACCAAGGGGGAAGAAGACTCCACGCTGAGCAGGAGGCCCTGGCAGGGTTTGATCCCAGAACCCTGAGATCATGACCTGAGCCACCTAGGTACCCCTGCCAATATGCATTCTAAAGGGAGTAGAGCCCCAGAATTGAAATTCATCTGTTGTTCTCCAATACCATCCAGAGGCATGCATACTTTAATCGGTCTATTTCTTTTCTTTTTTCTTTTTTTTTTTTTTTTTAATTTTATTTCTAGGAATGTCTGGGTGGCTCAGTCAGTTAAAACATCTGCCTTTGGCTGGGGTTGTGATCCTAGGGTCCTGGGATTGAGTCCACTGGGGCTCCTTGAGCAGAGAGAAACTGCTTTCCTTTCTGCCTGCCACTCCCTCTGCTTGTACTCTCTCTCTCTCTCTGACAAATAAATAAAATGTTAAAAAGAAAAAAAAAGACTGTATTTCTGAGTAATTCCTACACCCAACATGGAGCACAAATTTACAATCCAAAATCAAGTGTTACACACTCTACTGACTGAGCCAGCCAGATTCTCCACTTCCTCTTTTAGATATTTGTTTTCTATGTTAACATTTTTGAAACACCTTCCTCCTAATAGGAAACATTAACATAATAGTATCTATTTTTCTTTTCGTTTTCCAAAACTAGCAGTTTTTTAATTGCTATAGACTAAATGTTTATGCCCCTCAAAATTCGTCTGTTGAAGCCTAATTGCCAATGGGATGGTATTTGGATGATTAGTCATGATCCACCCCTGAGTAAAATCATGAATGGGATTAGTGCTCTTTCAAAAGAGACCCTAGAGAGCTCCCTCACCCCTCCACACTGTGAGGACACAGGAAGAAGATACTCACCTAGGGTACAAATACACAGACTCTCCTAAGACACTGAATCTTCTAACACCTCAATCTTGGACTTCCCAGCTTCCACATCTGTGAGAAATAAATGTTTATCGTTGAAGCCACCCAGTTTTCGGTATTTTTGTTGTAATAGTCTGAATGGACTGACAACTACAAGATTGACGAAACTTCTTAAAAATCACTGGTATTTTAAAGAGCACAAATTTAGTTTATGCCCGGAGTGATGAGTAGTTCAAGTTTGTCTTATTTACTGACACACACTTTGGAGATTTTAATTTTTAAAGTAATCTCTACACCCAACATGGTACTTGACCTTCCAACACCAAGATCTAGAGTTGCATGCTCTACCAATTGAGCCAGACAGGCATCCCATATAAGCATTCTTAAAAAACTAAATGCCTGGTACAGTTCTAAATAATGTATAAATACCAACCCATTTAATTCAGAGAGCAACCCAGTAAAGACTGTTTAAATCACTAGTTTATAGACTGAATAAACAAGACAAAAAAAGGTAAAATAATATATCCAAGGTCACCCAACTGGTAAATAATAGAAACAGGATTTAAACAGTGACATTTTAGTCCCAAACTCTATGCTCTTAAGTATTATACTTTCAGTCTCTTTAAAAAAAATTGCAGTATGAAACACGCAATATGATATATATATTTCTATACATCCTTTTAGCAACTTCATTCATACTCTTTATTTCAAAAGTAAACAAATAAATAAATTAAAAAAAAAATTAGAGACCATCAGTGACTCATGTTGTTAGGTATGTAACAATAATTTCAGTAAATTTATAAAGTGTATTAATTATCCATTCACTTCAATTACTTCATTTATTGCACTTGTGCTTTTTTTAAATAATTGAGTGTTTACTCATGATAGTATGAAAACCCTGGAAATTAAATTTCCTTTAGCCATATGCAAATTACTGCATACTTAAAACTAAAACCAAATTACTTCTCAGACGCTAACCATATCCCCTGGGTCCTTAGTTCTTAATTTCTTTCTTTCCCAGCTTTTTTTTTTTTTTTTTTTTTTTTTAACTCAGTCAACATCATTCATTCCATGGCTTTTATTTGTGTGTTTGCATTCAAAGCACAAATCATATCCATATGAAGTTAGTAATGATGATTTTCCTGTGGCTGCTGTAACAAATTACTACAAACAACATGGCTTAAAACATTTAAATTTATTTTCTTACATTTCTGAAGCCCAAAAGAAGCCAGTATTACTGGGCTGAAATCAAGGTGCTAGCAAGGTCGCAGTCCCTGAGGAGACTGTTGGGGAGAACCCATACCTGTCTCAGCATCTGGTGGCTGCCTAGAAACATCCCTCCAATTTCTGTTTCTGAGTTCACATGGTTTTCTTTGTGTGTCATCACCCATTAGTCTGGCTAGAAATTCTGTTGACTTCTCAAGCCAATTCTAATGATGCATTTTCTCTGAACTTGTGCATATAACCTGCTAGCTGAACAGGTGCATCTCTTTCTACACAGTGGGGGTCTGGGTACTTGAAGCCTCTCTGGTGTTATTAAAAGCCATAGTCCTGGAGCTTCCCCTAGTGACTATCTGTAGTAAGTCTCTGCAAACACTCTGGTGCTAGACCAAGCCATGGTAATGTCCTTTATTCTTAGTGGCCTCCAAGCTGCTGCCCATTCCTTTCAGAATTTAGATTGAGGCAAGATAGAAACCAACCCTCCTGCAACCTCCCACAAAAACCAGAAGATGGGATGTGATGAGGAAACAGAAGGCTAGCTGGGGACAGGCCGAAACGGACACCCCCACAAACCCCATGATACCCCATGGGATATGTATGACGTTCCTCAGGCACTCCTGGCTGCCCTAAAGGAAAAACAAATAGTTTACTTTGAGAGTTTATGGTTCTGCAAGACATGAGTTCCACCTCAGTTTACAAAAACCTTAGTAATTTATAAAATCAAAACATTTCTGTCAAGGGCCTAGCTTCCAGAAGGGAATGTAGATACAATTAAACAAATGTCCTTATAATCTGCAGCCCATTGGCAGATACTTAAAACAGACAAAGTGTAATGTTCCTCCAGGAAACTCCCAACTATTTTACTGTTAATGACTTGCTAGAGGGAAAAACAACCTTAACCTGACAATGGCAAGGCCTCAGGTATCCTGTGAGTCTTCTTCAACATTGAAAAATCCTTATGAAACCTCCCTTTTCTACCTTCCCCAACCCCCTAGTATATATTTTCAGCCACATCTCACAAACCCTGGGGCAGGAGCCTATTTTGCCCACGGTTCCTGTCCCTGTGCTTTAATAAAACAACCTTTTTGTACCAGCGATGTCTCAAGAATTCTTTCTTGGTCATCAGCTCCAGACCTCACCCAACCGAACCTCATCTATATTTTTAAACCCCATCAGGATGTATGTTCCATTCCTCTTTTTCTTTCCTCAGAGAGAAGTCAGAAATTGGGAGTTTTCTCCTGATTGTGCATTACTGTGCCAGAGGAAGGGGCGTGATCAGTAAATACCACAAGTATTCCTCCTAGACTCAGTGCAGATCTTCTTGGCTGTGCCTGGCTTGAGGTGTGGTAAACAAACTGCCTTCTGGATTTCTCACGTGTCTGTTGGTCTGAAAGACCAGCGGATCCCCTTACCCAAGAATCCAACACTGCCACTGGATGCAATCAGCAAGAGGTTCTTTATTGTTACGCAGGCGCCTGCGGGTGGTCAGCAGCTCCTGCTAGCTGAGCACACCCGGCCGGGGTGGTGCCGGGTTTTTATAGACAGGTACAAACAAGTTTTGGGTGGGGCGCAACTGATTGGTTGACAGTTAGAACTTTTGAAAAAGGCATACGTGGAGTTTGCTGATTGGCTTTGGGGACCCGCGCGCGGGAAGAGAGAGGCGGGAAGGGGGAACAAGCTGATTGGTTCTGAGGGCCCGCGCGCGGGAGGAGAGAGGCAGGGAGGGGGAACAAGAAGGGGGAAGGTAGGAATGCCATCATGGCGTCTTCTATTATTTCTATAAGCCAAGCGGTTACAGAAGGGCAAAAGAGCGATTAATAAGCAATTAATAACCTAATTTACGCCTAAAAGCCAGCGGTTCACAGAAAAGCAAACAAGCGGTTAGTTATCCTATCTATCTTCTAGGGGAGGGGTCTTTCAGGTCCTTGTATTAAGTTATTGTCTCCGTGGAGAAGGAAGGTGTGGAGTTATGTATTTTATCAGCTGTCACTACCTTGATTTTTTTTTAAAAGTCCATATATGTCAAGCCCTTTGATTAAAGTTGGTGACAGAAGGGTAAAATGACATAATTCTATCCCTCAAATAGCCCAAAAACTAATAAGAGAAGTGAATGTGAACTCAAACTGTAACACAGCATCATCTGTGCAATGATGAATACAAATGATGAAGTTTTAGAATAGAGCTGAGGTTCAGTGGGGTGGAGTCTGGAGCCAAAGACCAAGAAAGAATTCTTGAGATAGCTTTGGTGCAAAATGGTGGTTTATTAAAAGCCTGAGGAGAGGAACCTTGGGTGTAAAAAGCTGCTGCCTGGAGTTTGTGAGGGGTGGCAAGTTATAAACTATGGGGTTGAGGGAGGTAAAGAAAAAGGGAGGCTTCAAAAGAACTTTCATATGCTAAAGAGGACCTACAGGATACCAGAGGCCTTGAGGTCTTGCCATTGTCAAGGTTTTTCCCTCTAGCAAGGTATTAACATTAAGAGAGTTGGGAGATTCCTGAAGAATGTCACATATGTCCCACCCAGGATTGGAAGTGGAGGAAGTTTGCAGGGTGTCAGCCTTTTGCTTTGTTCTCAGCCAGCCTTCTGTTCCCTCCTCACAGACTTGACTAGTAGTGACATTATAAGTAAAAAATAGAGCGTTTTATAACAAGGATGTCAGAAAAGAAAATATCCAAACTGTGTCTTCCGATCTGAAGGCTCAGAAGAAATTTTCTAGTTGTGTGAGTGGTAAATAATATAAAAAATACCATACGAAAATAATTATAGACATCAAGTTACATTTGGTATTTAAAAAAAAAAAAGTAATTCATGTGGCCAAGAGGAGTGAAATTATTAATGAGGAATTAAAAGCTTAGATTTAATTCCAAATGTCTTTCTTGGACTGTCTGGTCAAAAGGGGTGTGTGTCATCAACCAGGTAGGTAATGTGGTAATAGGAGCAAGTTTGGCAAAAAGGATAAGGAGTGTGGTTTAGGCATACCGAAATTAAAATTCCTACAAAACATTCTATTGAAAGTATCTAAGGGACACAAACTATTACAAGATGAATATTCATTGTCATCAAGGTATCACAGGTGGAAGTCTGAACAAATACACACAAGAAAAGAAGTGGATGGAGGGAACAAAGAAGTGGTAATGAATAATTTAAACAATGGGAAAACATTTTTTTTTCCTACAAATCAGAGAATGGTCAACAGAGTCATAGGCCATGGATGTTAAAACAAAGATTGCCAAACTTAATGAGATTACCTAGAGAAATTCCAAGGCATAATCTGATGGAAAGGTGCTCTTCCTTGTTATCAAGGGGGGCGGGAGATGAGCAAGTCAAGGTTAGAAAGTGTAGTTTCTTCATAAAGGAATGTGGCTATGTTATCTGGATAAAGGTCAGTCTATACTGGCCTCCTAATATCTTCCCATGAATTGTGGGAGGTGTTCAATGATGAGGGAGCAGGAGGCTGGCTGAGGACAGGGCGCCTTGCACCCCCTCTTCACCCGCTCCCCTCCATATGTGTAGCATTCCTCAGGCACCCCTGACTGCCATAAAACGATAAATAGTTAACTTGCAGGGATCACAGTCCTGCAGAACAGGAATCTCCCTTGCTCTACAGATGTCCTAGAGACCTAAACAGGGAGGTTACCTTATCAATAGCACAAATTTCCAGAGGCAAATAACTCTCAGTTCGTGAAGCCCTAATGTCTCCCTCCCCACCATAAACTGGAGGAGGCTGAGGTAGAAGGGAATGTAAATGACAGCAGGATCATAACACCCCACCAAGAATCTCCCAACTATTTTGATGTTAATGCCTGACCTAAAGACGACATTGATCAGGCCATAAGGGCAAGGCCTCCCCCGGGCACCTTGTAGGCCCTCCCTAACATGTGAGAACTCTGTTGAAACCTCCCATCCCTTCCCCTCACCTTCCCCCAACCACAAGGTATATAACATGCCTACCCTCACAACCCGGGGCAGCCGCATCTCCACCTGCCCACGGGTCCTGTCCCCGTGCTCTAATAAACCACCATTTTGCACCAAAGATGTCTTACGAATTCTTTCTTTAGTTGTCAGCTCCGAACCTCACCCCACCGAACCAGACTTGGGTTCTGGGACTTCATCACAATGCAGTCAACAGATGTTTTGAAATACATTCCTGATAAATGCAGAACTGGACACAGAATAAAACATATGTGACTGCCTACACATCTTCCAACATAAGTTAACTCATGTTACCATTAGCTTAACTCTGTATCAATATTAACATTTTTTTTTCCTGTGTTTTGGCTTCCCTGGCACAGACTCCTTATTTTTCAGCCTTTTTGGAAAGCACTGTAAACAGAGTATGAGGAGGAAAATTTAGCTCTTAAGGACTCCTTAGGAAGGAATGGAATGGTTCCCAAATGTAGAAGGGTCATGGTAAAATTGTTATTGTGCAGTTATAGCTTCGACTGGAGAGCCCATGATCATGGGCATATGCTAAAATGAGGAACCACTGGAAAGTATGAGGGAACGCTATGAAGAAAAAGGAAACTAAGAGTTTGGTGGAATTAAGATGGCAACACAAACATTGCCAGTTTAATTACAAGACAGAAATAGAATTTTGAGGTGCAAAATAATAAAATTAGGAATGAAAGAAATTAAAATACAAGTGGAAAGAGTCACCTGGTTGGCTTAGTGGGTAACCTGCCTTCTGCTCAGGTCATGATCTCAGGGTTCTGGGATCGAGCACCATATTGAGCTCTGCACCAGAGAGCCCGCTTCCCCTCTCTCTGCCTGTCTCTCTGCCTACTTGTGATCTCTCTCTCTCTCTCTGTCAGATAAATAAATAAAGTCTTTAAAAAAAAAAAGAAAACAAGTGCACACATAGAGCTATATTCTGAATGTTCCTAAGTACAAATGTGTTGAACCAGAAGTGATGTTAAAACCTAAATCTGGATTTGGGAGAATCATTTTATTATTGATGAGGGAGCAGGAGGCTGGCTGAGGACACAGCAAAAGCTGGCGCCTTGCACCCCCTCTTCTCCCGCTCCCCTCCATATGTGTAGCATTCCTCAGGCACCCCTGACTGCCATAAAATGATAAATAGTTAACTTGCTGAGATCACAATCCTACAAGAGAGGAGTCTCCCTTGGTTTGCAAATGTCCTTGAGATTACAACAAAGAAGTTACCTTATCAATAGCCCAATTTCCAAAGACACAGAACTCAGTTCCTCAAGCCTAATGTCACCCTCCCCTCCATAAAAACCGAAGGAGGTGGAGGTAGAAGGAAAAGTAAATAAAGTTAAATTTCTTCTAAACCTAAATCTCATTAACAAGGATGCTTGATAGCAGGAATGTAACATTCCACCAGACTCCCAATTGTCTTTAAACCTAAATCTCATTAACAGGGATGCTTGATAGCAGGAATGTAACATTCCACCAGGAGACTCTCAATTGTCTTTACTTGATAGTAACTAAGCCTTCAATATTCTGATAGTATTCTTTGCCCCAATAGCCCTTCTGAATACCCCTTTGTCCTCACCTACCCAACTCCTGTGTATATAACCAACCACTCCTAACAACCCGGGGCAGCCGCATCTCTGCCTGCCCACCGGTCCTGTCCCCGTGCTTTAATAAACTACAATTTTGCACCAAAGATGTCTCAAGAATTCTTTCTTGGTCATCGGCTCCGGACCTCAGCCCACCAAACCTCACCTAGGTTCTAGAACTTCATCATTATGATTGAAGCATATTTCAGGTGGTTCTTAACTTGATTGTGAATGCAACAATCTTCAGGCCATGCTAAGGAAATCCTATTTCATTGCAATGAACAGACTGAGTCAAAGAGAGAAATGTTATAAGGACAAAAAGAATTAATGAAGGGCTTGAATCAGATTTAGTCCTAGACAAACTTTGATATGATACACATCAATTATTTGGTAAATATATGAGAATGTACAAAACTTTCCTAATGAATAAAAATTTCATCATCGATATTTGTAAAACGTTTAAAGACAATCAAATCTAGAATTTAATATCCATGAAGGTGTGTTACCGAAACATAATTTTTCTCTCTAAAGTAACCCTCATTTCCAGTGATAGCCAAATCAGGACTAATTCACTTGTGACACAGGTCCAGTTTTAACAAACTTGGCCCATTATTTACATAAGCTCAGCAAGAACAGTGAGTGTGATCAATAGATCTTTTAGAATCTGCTTTGCTGGGACTTTGTATAAGGAATCTCTAGGTTGAACTTTTAGTAGCCTTTCCGGGCCAAAAGCCAAGCCCTGTACTTGCCATCAGGCATGCCTGCAATACCTTTGGGCGAATTCATCTTCCCGAGACTGCACCTACCAAGGAGTGACATTCTTTACTCACCTGGTGAGGCTGCTGGGAACTCTGTAAGCAAGGTATCAGGCCAACAGTCCCAACGGGCTTTATGGCTCCAGGTTTCATAAAGTCAACCTTAGTTCCTTTAAACTGTCTGGTCATATCTGAGTCTTTTCAAATATGACATCCCAGTCAAAGCCTTGGTAAAATAACCCGTGTTTCCAATTCTTTCCTGTTACAAGGAGAACAGATTCTTATTGAACTTATGCAAATGACTGATTGCCATGGAAGAAAGAATACTTACTAAGACCTTTTGGTTTCAGAGGGTTCAGATAAAGAGAAAAGGTGAATGCTTTGAGCACTTTTACAAATGAGCACTTTTACATCTCTATAAGTTACAGATAACTAGGAGGGAGTATCCCTAGTCTGTAAGAGCAAACAGTAGAGAGAACCAGCAATGTTTAAAGTAAGACGAAACATTAAGAGACACAACACTATAATCTTTTAGTTCATTTAGTCCCATGTAACTAACTCTGGTGAATGCTGCTTTAGTCAGTTCTGGAAATTCTTACCCATTTCAGTTTTAGGATTTTCAAGCTTATCAAATATCTGTATTTGTCCTGAAAGTCCTTTATAGGAATCTCCTTGAAGATAAAACTCATTTTACCAGAGAATTAAAACAATTATAAATGACAAAAACTCAGAATGGATATGGTTAGAGCTAAAGAGACACAGGAGTTTACAATTTAGCTGCAAGGAAATCAGGTTATTTCTGTGATACATAACATTTACATAATTACAGTATCAAGCGATGATCTCTCAAAACGTTAAAACTTTAGGAAGTGCGTAGAATCTCTAGAATAGTTATAGCATTTTCCCAAATGTAATCCAAGGTTTATCATTGGTTCAGTAGTACTTCATGAGCAACTTCACATACCAAGGAAAAGCCCGAGTTAAAGAGATTTACGATTTAAATCTTGTCAACATTTGCTAAGATCTTAGAAAATTTTGAAGCACATGCCTAAATATAATTAGGGATGTTAAGCACCTGATAAAACAAAACATAGAAACTGGGTTTTCTGGGCTGGCAAAGAGAAAACCATTTACATTTTCTTAACAGCAGATCAATTGATCTAAGAAAACATTGTCCTTTTGAACAGAGACAATTTCAGTCTTGTACCAATGTACCTTTAAAACCCATTCATTTCAATCTTAATCCATTCTTGACCATAGCTAAAATTCCTTTTCTGAAGACTTCCCTTCACAAACCTTCTACAACTTTCCTTTGCATTCAGGTTTTGTCCCAAGCCATTTCCTTCTAAACAACTATCTCATTTAGGACAAAATTACCTTCCTTTACCTTAAACAAAATGTATTCCCATTCCTTAAATCTTTCTTACATATCTCCTACTTTCCTACATATAAAGTTTCCCTTTATTTCCATCAGTCTTAGTTACACTAAGCAGAACTTCGTATTCTTAGAAACACCTTTAGTTATTAACCAATTGTGAACTGTTACAACAGAATTCTTCGGGTGGCAATTTATGAATCAGTTAAGTAGAAAACAAGCTTACCAGCAGATTTAAATACTCTTAGTTTCTTTGCAGTAAGAAGTCAAAAGCACAAACCTACATTCAGTAATTAACGACTTAGCATTTTATCCTGTTTGGTTAAGACCTAGATGTCCACAATTTAATTCCATTTGTCATCTAAGCAAAACTTTAAACTTTCAGGTTACCAAAGACTTTGAAAGCTACTTCAGCAATTACCCATTAGAAATTTGAGACAGACAATTAACCATCAGTTTAGTCATTTCTTTGCTAACAAATTTTAACAAGTAACACAAGCTTATTTGACCTTCAGTAAACTTTGATAGAATAAAAGCTTCAAATTTACTGCTGTTAACTTAAAAGACAGGTCTTAATTAAACCAACAAACTTAACTTAGTTCCAATAGTGATTTATGTTCCACCTGGGCCCACTCCACTTTGAATGTTTACCTGAGACATGCGTGGGAAGATCTGGAGTGGGGAGTGTTAGGTCCAGGGGGTACTCTTCTTGCTCCTTGACAGTGAAGAGAGAAGGAGCCGTGGTGCATGATCTAGAAGCTAGTCATGCAGGCTGCACGCACCTTGGTGCAGAAACACGTAAGGGGGAAACAGAAGAAACAAAGTGCTGCCAGGAGGCAGAGAAGGGATTCCCGGTTTCAGAGCTCATAAGCCCCAACAGAGGAGCAGATGCCATGCTTTCCCACCAGCAAGGGGGGAGGGGTTAGGCAGTCCAAGTCAGGCCAGAGAACACAGGGAAACTTCCCCGAAACAAAGAGAGTTTCGGCAGCTGCTTGGGAATATTTCTTATGGTCTCTGTCTCGAGTTAGACCAACCCCAGTTGGCTCCAGTTATAGCCATTAACATGGGAAGTGAGTGAGGGAGAAGCCCCCACATCTATTAGGAGTAACAGAGAGAAATAAAGCCAGAATCCCCTTTGCTAGGGATGGCCCAGCAACCTGGGTTTACTAGAAGAAGGCTTATTTACGTAATTACCATCCAATATGTCAGGAGAAAGTTTACTAGATGACTCATTTGGGCAAACACATTCCACAAAAGCCCCTTAGTCTGGGGTCCTGGTGCAGAGCAATGAAGGCCTAGGTATGAGCAATGCAGGCACCCTAGGTCCATTTGCCCTGCTTCCTGCAGAGGAGATCTAACTGATAGATCCCACTGAGGCCATGCAGTGTTACAGGAGCTCGGTCCTTTCCTAAGTTTTGCAATCCAAATTATTTCCAGTGGGTTAAAAGGCACCCCAAGGTAGAGTCCTTGGGAACTGAAGAAGCCTACTGAGGCCATGCTTCCAGAAAAGTAATGAAGGTCCATTACCAAATCCCTCCTGACTCCTGGGTAGCGTCCCACTCAGGATATGTTAGAGGTTCCTGTGTGTCAAAAGCGACCAGAGGCGTCCCTCAAGATATCGCTATTGATCACCGTCCTGCCTTCCCTGGGAAGACATTCCTGCCATAAAAGGCCCTGGAGGGGTGCCGGCATCCCTCCACTTCCCCATCGCATCCTAGGCTGCTGATGGGTGCCTGGTGAATGGACTAAAATGCTTGTGCCATGCTATCACATGTCCTGAAGACTGCATACTGTCTTGCCATATTAACCCATGGAAATACTAGAAAAGTTTGGCAAGGGGAAATTACTCAATTTCATAGCTTTAGGCGGTTTGCAGAAGACACTGACGAGAAACAGTAAAGATTGAAATCCATCATGGTCTATGCGACATTCCAACACATGTGGTCCTTACAGCCAACTTCCCTAGGAAACGGTCCCCGGTTGCGTTTTAATTCAATCGGGTACTAGTTTCGGCCGGCTCCCAGTGGAGGTCCCGCGGCCAGAAGTGGCTAGACCGGGCATGTGGAGGGGATCACATTAGATCATTCAGGAGGAAACCTCACACGGGAGTCTTAAGATTGGCAGCCGTCCTGGTGACTTAGTTGGCTGTCCCGTGCCCAAGAGAGACAACTTTCTATAAGAACAGGAATAAAGAGAGGCCATCAAGTTTCTGGGTCTTATTGCCATTCCGGCCAGGGTACTAGCTTACAGCCAAAAGGCAGACGCTCTCCTCCCCGTAGAGTAGCCACGGGCTAGAGGATTACAGCCTGAGCAATTGACATGCAAGTGTTCCAATAAGCCCATACTCCTTGAAAAGCCCTGGAATGAGAGTACAGGAAAAGGAGAGAAAGTACTCACCAATTTTGCACCGAAGCTCAGAGTCCAAATGTAAAGACTCACAAATCTCCTGGCTGGCTCGCCAAAAATGATGAAGTCCCATAACCTAAGTCAGGTTCGGTGGGGTGAGGAGGTTCGGAGCCGACGACTAAAGAAAGAATTCTTAAGACGTCATTGGTGCAAAATGGTGGTTTATTAAAGCACGGGGACAGGACCCGTGGGCAGGAAGAGCTGCTGCCCCGGGTTGTGAGGGTGGGCATGTTATATACCCCACGGTTGGGGGAGGTGGTGAAGGGATGGGAGGTTTCAACAGTTCTCACATGCTAGGGAGGGCCTACAAGGTGCCCGGGGGAGGCCTTGCCCTTATGGCCTGATCAATGTCGTCTTTAGGTCAGGCATTAACATCAAGATAATTGGGAGATTCTTGGTGGGGCATTATGATCCGGCTATCATTTACATTCCCTTCTACCCCAGTCTCCTCCAGTTTATGGTGGGAGGGGGACATTAGGGCTTCAGGAACCAAGAGTTATTTGCCTCTGGAAATTTGTGCTATTGATAAGGTAACCTCCCTGTTTAGGTCTCTAGGACATCTTGTAGAGCAAGGGAGATTCCTGTTCTGCAGGATTGCGATCCCTGCAAGTTAACTATTTATCGTTTTATGGCAGTCAGGGGTGCCTGAGGAATGCTACACATATGGAGGGGAGCGGGTGAAGAGGGGGTGCAAGGCGCCAGCTTTTGCTTTGTCCTCAGCCAGCCTCCTGCTCCCTCATCAATCATGGGCATATGCTAAAATGAGGAACCACTGGAAAGTATGAGGGAACGCTATGAAGAAAAAGGAAACTAAGAGTTTGGTGGAATTAAGATGGCAACACAAACATTGCCAGTTTAATTACAAGACAGAAATAGAATTTTGAGGTGCAAAATAATAAAATTAGGAATGAAAGAAATTAAAATACAAGTGGAAAGAGTCACCTGGTTGGCTTAGTGGGTAACCTGCCTTCTGCTCAGGTCATGATCTCAGGGTTCTGGGATCGAGCACCATATTGAGCTCTGCACCAGAGAGCCCGCTTCCCCTCTCTCTGCCTGTCTCTCTGCCTACTTGTGATCTCTCTCTCTCTCTCTGTCAGATAAATAAATAAAGTCTTTAAAAAAAAAAGAAAACAAACAAGTGCACACATAGAGCTATATTCTGAATGTTCCTAAGTACAAATGTGTTGAACCAGAAGTGATGTTAAAACCTAAATCTGGATTTGGGAGAATCATTTTATTATGATTGAAGCATATTTCAGGTGGTTCTTAACTTGATTGTGAATGCAACAATCTTCAGGCCATGCTAAGGAAATCCTATTTCATTGCAATGAACAGACTGAGTCAAAGAGAGAAATGTTATAAGGACAAAAAGAATTAATGAAGGGCTTGAATCAGATTTAGTCCTAGACAAACTTTGATATGATACACATCAATTATTTGGTAAATATATGAGAATGTACAAAACTTTCCTAATGAATAAAAATTTCATCATCGATATTTGTAAAACGATTCCGTTTGGGACACAATGATTAAATTTGTTTTCTCAGAGGCATAATACAAATTTTGTCATCACAAACCAACACCAAACTTCTAGTGTGGGTTGTATGTCTTACTCAAATAAAATGTGGAAATGAAAAATATGTTTGTTACTTGCTTTGGAAGTTTTCTGTTTCCTAAGTTCACTTCTTTCTAAATTCTATTAAGTAACTTGACTGTAAAATGAACCACAGAAAGCAGATTGTTCATTTTCATTGGGTACACATAGCTTATTATTTTTAGACCAAGCAAAATGTTATACCATCAAGTAGATGAACATCTGTTGAAAACCTTAAATTGATTTTTCCATAAACCCGTATGATCAAAATATATTCATAACTCTACAGATAAAAAAATAATTCTTCCTGTTTTTCTTTAATCATCTTCTAGTCACTAATACTTCCTATACAAGTTTGAAATATGGTGTGAGGAAGCTACTTTTTAACCTTATTGAGTTAGAAAACATTTGAAGGGTCAGTGTAGAGAAGTATACTGTGTTATTTGCATATTTTTAGCACATACGGACTGTTCAAAGTTGCTAGAAAGCAAGCTAAATAAATCACCTTTTTCAAGATAATGAAACTGATGTTTCAAAGTCTGCAGTATTGACATCTGAATTACTATTGGCTAGGGAATCCTGGGGCTGTGTTTCAATGGCCAGGAAATTTCAAACGGGATTCTAATAGGAATAAGAGGAAAATAGACCTAGGATAAATTAAATGGCAATTGATACTGCTTGAAATAATGAAACAATTGAGTCGAACTAAATTCTAAAATTAATTTTAGATAGACGACTTGGTTTCTTAAATAAATTTCAAAACTTCAATTTTTTGACTCATGTAGACACTGTGTATTTAAGGTGTAGAGCATGAAATGTGATCTATGGATACACTGTGAAATGATTACCATAATCAACCTAATTAACATATCCATCAACTCACATAGTTACTTTTTTTCCCTTGATGTTTAGAGCGCTGAGGATTTACTCTCAGCAGATTTGAAATATCAATACACTATTATAAACAATAACTACCACACATCATATTATATCTCCAGAATATATTTATTCTGGGTAACTAAAACACTTTATCCTTTGAATAACACCTGTTCCTTTATCCTAAGTCCCAGGCCCTGGCAACCACCCTTCCACTCTGCTTTTATGAGTTCTACATTTTTAGATTCCACGTGTAAGTAAAATGCAGTATTTGAGCTTCCGGATCAGGCTCATTTTACTTAGCATAATGTCATCTATGTTGTTGCAAATGGCATGACCCCCTTTTTTTAAGGTTGAATAATATCCCATGAAGAATGAATTTTTTTCATTCATTCATCCACTGATAAACATTTAGGCTGTTTTCATTCTGTGGATACTGTGAATCATGCTGCAATGAACTTAAGAATACAGATATCTTTCCAAGATACTGATTTCATTTCTTTTGAATATATACCCAGAGGTGGGATAGCTAGATCATGCGGTAGTTCTAAATTTAGTTTTGGAGGAACTTCCATTCTGTTTTCCATAGTGGCTATACCAATTTAGCTCCCACCAAACAGTGTGTCAAGTTTCCCTTTTCCACGAACACTGTTTTTTTCCCCACCGATATTTTTAAAATATTTGTCTTTTTAATAATAACCTTTCTAACAGATGTGAAGTAGTATCTCATTGTGGTTTTGATTTCTGTTTCTCTGGTGATTAGTGACATTAAGCACATTGTCATATACTTGTTGGCAATTTATATATCTTCTTTTGAGCTATATTTATTCATTTCCTTTACTCATTTTTTGAATTATTTTTGTTTTGTTTGTTTGTTTTGGTATTATGTTATTTGAGTTCTTTAGATATTTTGGATATTAACACCTTATCAGACATACGGTTTGCAATTATTTTCTCTTATTCCATAGGTTGTGTCTTCACTATGTTTGCTTTGCAGAAACTTTTTAGTTTGACATATTCTTACTTGCTTATTTTCACTTTTGCTGCTTGTGCTTTTGCTTTCTGATCCAAACAAAAATCTTTGCCAAGATCAATGTCAAGATTTTTTTCTCTTTGTTTTCTTCTAGTAGTTTCAGTTTTAGGTGTGACATTTGTGTCTTTCATCCATTTTGAGTTGATTTTTGTTGTGAATGAGAGTCCAATTTCATTCTTCTGCCTGTGGACATCCAGTTTTCCCAACACTGTTTATTGAAGAAGTTATTTTCCCCATTGGGTTTTCTTCGCGTGCTTGCCAAAGAGTGGTTGAATGCAGATATGTAGATTTGAGGGTCTCTTTTCTGGTCCATTGGTTTATACATCTGTTTTTATGCCAATTCCACATTGTTTTAGTGTATAAGTGTTCATAGTCTTCTCTGATGACCCTTTGTATTTCTGGTATCAGTTATAAATCTTTTTTCTTATTTATAACTTTACTTGAACCCTTTCTCTTTTTTTCTGGTTAGTTGATCTAGTTTGTTCTTTCTAGACTCCATTTTATTTATTTCTGCTTTAATCTTTACTATGTCCTTGTCTTTATAAAATTTGGGCTTAGTTAGTTCTTCCTAACCTAGCTCCGTGAGACATAAAGCTAGTTTCTTTATTTGAAATGTTTCTTTTTTTCTTAATGTGAATGTTTATTATTAGAAATGTTCCTCTTAGAATTGCTTTTGCAGCATCTCACAAGTTTTGTTATGTTGTTTCTGTTTCCATTTGTCTCAGGGTACTTTTTTTTTATTTCCCATGTGATTTTCTCTTTGATTCATTGGTTGTTCACCAATGTATTGTTTAATTTCTGCATATTTTAAGTTTTAATTTTAGTCTTTGTTTAAACAAGCAGTAGGAGTAGTACTAAGCATTGATTATCATCTATCATGTTTCATATTTTTTTATTTATATTTTACTGCCTATAAATATTTGGTCATCTAAGGTAGTATGGATCACCTAAACCTTTTGTTAAGATCTTTTTTTTAGAGAAGAGGGACAATATAATTAATCTTAACTACCTAGGCCTAGTGTTCACGATAGAACTGTTATAGGGTCAAGGAGGCCCCAAGTAGTCAGGATTAAAAGTTTATTTGCTGAAGCATGGAGTGGCTAGATAATTCTGAAGAAGGAATTGGGCAACTGGAGAATTTGAAATTTTCAGAGGACTTACAGAAGTGGCTGTTTATTGAGGAATGTGGGATATAGGTCAGTGGCTGTACCCACTGCAGTTTTCAAAATATCTTAGCTTTGAGTAATATAGCTTTGAGTAATTGAGGATATTGGGACTTATTACAGCACTCCCCCCACCAAATACCCCTCTCCAAATTCACATGTTTAAGCCTTAACTACCAAAATGACTGTATTTGGAGACAGGGTTTTTAAAGAGGTAAATGAAATTAAATGAGGCATAAAAATAGGGCAATGATCCAATATAACAGAGTTTTTGTAAGAAGAGAAAGATACCAGTAATGCATACTAACAGAGAAAAGACCCTATGAGAACACAGTGAAAAGGCAGACATTTATAATCTAAGGACAGAGACATCAAGAAAAACGAAACCTTCTGACACCTTGATTTTGGATTTTCAACTTCTAAAACTGTGAAAAACTAAATTTTGTATTTTTAAGCCGCTCTAGTTCATAGCACCACTTTATGGCAGCTAGCAACTATTATAGGACCTATCTCTTCATATCTTGACATAGACTTTGGAGGTTGTGTGTTTCTCAGAGAAGCCCTAGATCACTATGGGCCCAACCAGATTCCATTAGAGTGAACTATGTAGTGTATGAGGTAGAGTTAAGACTTAATCTAGCACCTTTCTTGTTGCCCCCAGTGTGTGTCAGTTTCAAAAGCTACATGAACTCATAAATAAACTTTTGTGGAAGAACAGGAGTAGCTGAGGAGCATATTTTATGTGCCTCCCATGTTCCCTGAAGCATGAGGTGAGGAGAATGTAAAGCTGAAGAACAGCACCAGCCAGAACTGAGGTGGAAAGCTTCATCAGCCAGGCAAGATAGTTTAGCAGTTACTATCAACGTCTTATCCTGAGAGAACAGACCACTAATTACACCAACAGGGACTCAAAGCCCACTGAGGATGATCTATACTCCCTAAGATAGGCATGTATTTAGAGTACTGACACAACAAAGGAATCACAACATAGTGTTTCCCACAGAGTCAGTATAATACAATTTTGTGTTCCTCCTGCATACTTAAGCAAAGGTGTGAACTAGAATGCTCCTTGCTTGAAGGGACACTACTTCCAAAAAATTAAGATAGAATAAGTTTTTATTTTATTTTATTTTAAATTTATCCCTACACCCAGTGTGGGGCTCAAACTTACTATCCTGAGATCAAGAGAGCCAGCCAGGCACCCCAGCAGATGAAATATTTTAAAAAATTTACCTGGATGCCATATGTTAAATTTTGACAGGTTTTATATTGCATTTGACAATATCTGAAAAAGTTGTGCAACATGGAACTTTGTAAAGATCACTGAATTATTTACTAAGAATTAACATGAAGGGCATTGGTAGATGGAGAGGAGAAGTGAGTTGGAAAAAATCAGGGAGAGATAAACCATGAAAGACTATGGACTCTGAGAAACAAACTGAGGGTTTTGGAGGGGAGGGGAGTGGGGGGTTGGATGAGCCTGGTGGTGGGTATTATGGAGGGCACATATTGCATGGAGTACTGGGTGTAGTGCATAAACAATGAATTTTGGAACATGGAAAAAAATTAAATTAGATTTTAAAAAAGATTAAAAAGAATTAATCAAATCATAGTATCAAACAGCAATGATATTGGTTTAAAAACAGTTGAAACATATACACAGATGCACAAGCACACCCACTGACATAACTCCCCAAACTCAATCACCATGCCACGTACTTTTATTAATAATTTTAAATCACATTCTAGTAATTTGTGTCCAGATGTTCTGTTCACAGATACAGATTTTGCAGATCCCCTCCTTGGTGCTCAACACCAGTTTGTTCAAGAATGATGTCTATCTGGTTAGTTTATGTCAAATGTGAAGAATTCTATTTCTACTACTGCACATTTTTAATCAAAGTTGAAATATTTTCTGAGGAAATTTGTATCAATAAAATGTACATTTTCATCATGGTGCTTGATTATACAGGATTTGTGGGGTTCCCATAAGCTTAGCAATGAGGGAATATTCTCTTTCTCCAGTTTGCCTTTATCTTTGCATAGCAATATTTCTGCCTTGGTGTGCTGCACACTTGAAAAACTTTTACAATGTTCAGATACACAAGCAGCTTGGGAATCTACCTCTTATTTTTTTTTTTTTTTTTGTTGATAATGTCTCCCCATCTTATTTTTCTCTTCTTTCATTTTCTTTCTTTCTTTCTTTCTTTTTTTCTTTCTTTCTTTCTTTCTTTTCTTTCTTTCTCTCACTGTGTCTTTTTTCTCTCAATTCATCAATTTACATTCAGCAATTGGTAACTGGATGGGATTACTTTGAAGGACAAGTTGGGAGAGGTTGATTACTAATCATAATATCCTCATATATCTCTAATAAAATAATAGACATTTATGAAAGAGAATAGGTCGAGATTGGGGGATGATGTCACTTCTTAAAGTTAAAAATCTCTGTCCTACGGTTTTCCTAAATTTCACATGAAAATAATGAAAATTCCATAAGATAGTTTTTGAGTGGATTGCAGACATTGTGTGCCTCATTTGTAAAGTTACAGAATTTCCGGGCATAAAAACATTTAAAGAAGCTTATTGGGCTGGCACTGTAAAAACCAGATTAGTGTGAATAGCAGGGAAATACATGTGATATATGAACTGGGAATTAGGTAATGGAAATAAATAGTGACATAATATTGAAAAAATTAATTTGATAGAACAATTGCTAAATGTTTAATGGCATAACTATTTTAATATTATCCCTCCGAGATAGCATACTTGAAATTTTACTCTATTTCTCCCATATTTCCTCATTTTAAAATAGCTACATATTTATTGTATTTCTTTCAAATTAACAATTAGATTCATTGCTTTGAATTTAGAGATATTTGAACTAAAAATTTTTAAAAAGCACATTATTTGTTTTTAACTAACATTATTTTTAAATACAATCTTATTTTCTATGTTTCTAGACCTAAGAATATCCAATAAACTGACAGCATGACATATTATCAATGAAAAGCATTATATTGATCTCTCCTTTTCTATTATAGTATATAGCATGTGGTAAAAATCCTTGTTGGAAAAACATCTTATGCAGTTCCATTTATTTCCATAGAAGAAATTTCTAGAAAAAGAAGACCTTGAAAAAAAGTCATTAATACAGTAATGACTTCCAAGATATATGGAAAAAATTGGCTTCAGGAAATACAGTATCAATTTCTTTTTCACACTCCGTGAAATTTATATAAAACTTTTGCAGTATTATTTTGTAATTGAAAAAGCAAAATTCAATAAAAACATAAATGTTAAAGAAAGTGTAACTAGAATTAGAAACTAACTTACTAATTAATATGTTCATATCATTTATTTTGATGTGGTGATTGGGTTTGAAACAAGTTCATTGTGATGAGTATATGTTACTGAGAATATAGACACATCTGAAATTAGATTTTTTTCCTTGATACACATTTTTATAGCTTTTCAAATATCAAGTGGTATCTTGTAGATACTTTAGAATTACAAATGAAGTAAGTGATATCCCAGACCACTGCCAAGATGAAACAGCTAAAACTGACTTTTTATTATATCTATCTTAGCCTACAACTTGAATGGGAATCTTTATCAAGCTGAGAAAACAATGGAACTGTTTTTCCCCAAATGACTAATTATTGGAATTGGGTTGTCCTTGAAAGCCCAATACCTGTTACATAACTTTTATGGCTATATTGAATATTTATAATTATTTAACAAGATGTTTGAGTACGTGCTATATGCATAAGTTAAAAAATAATATGACTTTTTAAAATCAATGTAATAGTTAATTGTAGGCATTGCAGTAAGATGATGTAAGTCCAAGACCACACTCACAGAGCTAGATCAGATATTTTTATTTTCTCAACTTGTAATTCTTGCCAATGTACATATTCAATGTTTACATATTTCTTAAAAATATTTTGATATTATCTTCATTTAAAATTCATCCAGTTTTGCTCTCGCATTTGTTGCAATCTGGTTTTTCTATTTCTTGCCAATCTCTCTTTTCCATCTTCTATCACTCTAAGTAGTAATGCCCTTCGCACACATGTGTGTGGGAAGACACACATATACACACAGAAGGGGTTGTTTCCTTTTATATTTTACAAATATTGGATTATCCTATGTACAACTTACTTTTTCATGATATACAATGTAACATGAAAATGCTTACCATTTACTAAATAAAAGTGTGTCTCATTTTAATGGGTGTAATTGATTTCTGCCTAAATCTTGTATCTTTCAATTATGGTAATGATACAGTTCATTTTTTCATATAGAGATCCAGAATTAAAACTATTTGGCTTTTGTATTATGTAAAGTTCTAATTTTAATATATTGAAAATTTCTGACAAGCAGAGATGTTGAGGGCATCTTTAAATGTATGTTGTCATGCGTGTTTTGCAAATGGTCTAGTCAAATCTCATTAGATCACTTTCCTTTTGGTATTACTCTTTTCTCAACAATTGGTAGAAGTAATTTCCATATGTTAGACAAAAACCCTTTATCTTTAATATATGTTTTATAGTTTTTCAATCATTTCGATTTCCATGTTTTTAAAATTGTTGCACATAATGCTTAAAAATATGTATAAATTCTGTTTTCCTTTATCTTCTGAATTTTCTAGGTTTTTTATACTACCAGTTATAAGTTTCTGAATATATTTGTGAATTTGATATGTAACAAAAGTTTTCTTTATAATTCAATGAGAAAATTATATTTACTTAAAAAAAAATATTGGCCTTCCTGGAATAAAAGTTGACTTTCTCCTTACATTACATAAAAATATACAATTTAGATTGATAATATATTTAAATACAAGAAAAATAGAGTTTTAGAAATAATGTTAAAATATGTGTATAATATCTACTGTATTTTATACCATAACTTGGGTTTTTTTTTTATTTTAAAGATTTTGTACATAAATCAGAAGAAAATTTTATTTTATTAATTCCAGTCACATCTATTAATAACTGTATGTATTATACACATAGAATAAATGAATGATGAATTAATATATGAATACAAACTAAATAACAGTTTTAAATTAAACTAAATATTATAATATTTATACAAATTAGTTCCTTAGTTACCTACCTCTCCCAATGTTTTGATAGTATATTGTATTTTTCAACTTTCCAAATATTTTCTTTCCTATTCTAGGTATATCATTCAAATATTCAGCAATTCTATATTGCCAATTCTATAATTTTATTTTCTTATTTTTTATCTTTTTAAATTTTAAACTTGCTGGAATATTTTCAATATATGCATTGCTTATATGTTATATTTTACTTCATTATCTCTTTTTCTTTCTGGATTGTATGTTTTTCTTTGGTCCCTCCACACCTTGTGATGATACTGATTTTCTCATGTTTACCTCAACTTTTTGAGACACAGTCTGGGATTTTAATTTCTCACAGGTAAATCCTTTTCTACCCACAGACTGACTAACTTCTTGCAACGATAGTAGGACAATAGGCAGCTATTTTCAAGTTTTCTTTCATGGGTATAATAGATCCCTTCTGGCTCCTACCCAATTCCTGTGACCTAGACTCCAGTTTCTATGGTAGTCATCACAGCTATCAGCAGTACATCTGATATTTGTTCCTGCTGGATAAAACATGACAGCTTCTGATAATAATGCTGTGGGCCAGCTATTAATTTTTGATATCCAGAAATTTTCTTTCTTGCATTAAATCTTCCAAAATTATATTTATTGATTGTATCGTGCCTTTCTATATAAGTGGAGAGTGTGGTGGGACTTCCTGTGTTTGTTCAGCCATCCTGACCAGACGTTCTTTACTAACAATCAATAGACAGATATGACATACCACCATATGTTCCAGCACAAGAGTCATAATTTAGTTTCTTTTAAATATTGTTAAGGTAAAACCATTAAATTATTGTTATACTTTTTTGCAATCTAAGTAATTTATTTATATGACGGATAAATAGCTAGATATATTTTGAGTTATATTTTAACATTTATTCACCAGTTAAAAGTTTTCTATGTATTCCTTTTAAAAATGTTGGTGATGTGCAGGAGGGCCCATCTCATAAAAATGTTGGTGGTGTGGACAGTGAAAGGAAATTAATCTATTTTTTTTTTCATGATTTCAGGTCTTTGAAAACATATGGATATGGAGCTGGTAATAAATTGTATAATACTTTTTTAAAAAGTTAATGTAAGTTACAAATTTTTGAGAATTTAAAAGTAGGATAAACTATAGTAATTTGTATAAGCTATATTCTAAATTTACATAGTCTAAAAAGCATTAAACATTTTTTAATACTTGTTTATAAGATTTTATTTATTTATTTGAGAAAGAGAGTGCACGAGTTGGGGGGAGGGGCAGAGGCAGAGGAAGAAGCAGAGCAGGGATCAGGACATTGGGTTCGAACCCAGGACCCTGAGATCATGATCTGAGCCAAAGGCAGAGGCTTAACCAACTGAGCCACCCAGGTGCCCCTAAAATTTATTAAACATTTAAGTTAAGACAAACATACATTACACTGTAATAATGTTTTAAGAGATTTATAACTAATAAAGCAATGCCATTCTGTTTTTGGTTTTGATATCAACGAGTTCCTGACCATTTTTTAATAAGTTTTTTTAAATAAAAAGTTAAGACTCAAACTTTGTTTCAGGTTTTCCAATTGCAGTATATAATAGATATAGCTATATGTACATATAGCTATATATATGAATATATACTTTTTTTTTTCCTAAAGGAGTTGTCTTGCAAGAAACAATTGCATTTTCCTAGACTCTGATGGTATGTCAAATCTGTTTGAGCTCAGAATTAGGCCATTATCCCAAAGGCACTTCAAAGTCTGATGATCCAGAACCAAACAGAAACATCCACGGTTCTGTAGCTCAGAATGAAATGGGTCCTCTGGATCTAAATTAATCAAGCATTCCATTCATGTCATTTTATTAGAATAATATATAGTCATTAAAAGATTTAATCTGGTCTTTTTCTGACTTCATGTATACTTTTTTTCCTCTAAAATTAAAGTTTAAGTTGCACAAAATATCGATAAATACCAATGTTCAAAATAAAAAATAAAAAAAAAGATTTGAGAAATGCAAATAGACATTAGTTTTTTGAGAGAAATACAGATTTTAGAAATAAGTATAGAGTTAGTACTTACTGTAATTCATAGAAAAATGTCTTAGATTCATTAGATAAAATAGGAAGCATAACATTCCTGAATTCAGAGGCAGTGTTGAAAAAAGTGGACAAGAGAAAGAAGAGAATATCCACAGTATTTACATAGCTTCAACAGATGAATGGGACGAGCTATGGGTTGGAATTCCATCCAAATGGCATAAAGTGTCCAAATGAGACTGAATTGTGTAGTCACCACTTCTGGTTGTCCAGATCAAAGGTACCTATCTGATACTAGTGAAAACATAATTTTAAAAAGAATATAAAAATGAAACACATCATGTGCTTGGCTAAATTAATCAAATTAAACATTTTTTGGAAAATTACTTAATCAAATAGACAAATTATTTAGACTTTTCATATATAATTTTAATTTCTGTTTCACTATAAAAATCTAAAATTATTGCATGGTAAAGTATTTTCTGTACTCAGTACAGTAAAGTATTTCAGTAAAGTATTTCTGTGTCTTTTATTCTTTTTGTGTGTGTCAAATGGCACTTTGTCTCTCAGCTTAATGAGCTTAATAAAACTTAATGAAAAAATCTTCAAACCTAATGAAGCACTTTAAAATGCAAAACAAAGGAAAATAAAGATTCGACAATAGCTGTAGACAAAAAAAGAAAAGAAAAAAAAAAGAACAAAACCTCGGGGCAGGGTGTGGATAGGGCATAAATCTATCATAATGAAAATTTAGAAAAAATTAGAGATTATTTAACAAAAAATATAGTGCTCCTCCCCTTAATTAAGAAAAAGATATCCTATATTGTAATTTGAATTATATGTATATACAGAGAAATAGAAATAGATATGCGTTTATGTTGTATTTCACAATTCTGCATACATTAAAAGCTTTACTACACAAAACTACTCAGAATAAATTACTATTTTTTGATGAGGCTTATGCATGGTGAGTGTTAGGGTTTCCAGGACATTGCAGAAGGCAAGGTAAGTTGCAGGCAATTGACATTATCATTGAGTTTAAAGTTTAATTGCACGAACTTTTCTGAAGCTCCGATTTTCATGCAATTTCTCTTTGTGAAAGCATCTCTGTTACATTTGATTTATAAAAAGATTCAATGACACATTAAAAATAAGTAAATAAATACAGGGAACAATGACAATTAAAACTAAATTAAGATAAAAATACCCTGAAGTATTAAGGAGGGCACTTGTGATGAGCACTAGGTGTTAGATGTAAGTGATGAATCACTAAATTATGCTCCTGAAACCAATATTACACCATCTGTCAACTAACTAGAATTTAAATAAAAACTTGAAACAAAAAAAACAAAATACCCTAAAGTCATTTGACTCATACAGAACATTAATAAATCAGTGTAAGGTCAATAAAAAGCTATGATATATTCTGAGCTCCAGATTTCTTTTTACAAAAGAATACTTCTTCCATACTTAACCAACCAGATTAATAAAGTGTCTTAGAGTTGAACACGTTTTAACATAAGACGCATGTTTTAATTAGTGACATGATGCTCAGTTCTTTATGGTTGCTTATTCAGTGTGGTCTTAAATATGAGAGTTTGAGCCTCAGGTTTGCCTGGTTTGGCCCTGATCTATAATCTCTCAAACCTTAGCATCCTAGCTGGAAAAATGAGGACTATCAATGTCATTTCTCCCACCTCCATTTTTGTTTGGGGCAATCCGTGAAACTTTATACATAAAATATTTCAAAACTACAAAATCATCTACACAATTACTACTCATATGAATTACTCCAAGCATGACTGGTTCTTAATTCAGGCAGTCATCAGCATCATCAAACTTTTGAGTATTCCTTTCTATATTTGCCATAGATAATTATCAGATAAAAAGTTGAACCACATCCATTGAGAATAAGAAACCACTTTAAATAATATTGGAGTTGATCAGGATATTGTACAACAAACAGCTTCTCAACTTCCTCTCTGTTTTGGAGAAAAAGATATTTTCCTGCCTAAGGGGTCTGGGATTGGCCATGTGACTTGCTTTGGATAACAGTATGAAAGAAAGGATGTGAGCAAAGGATCAAAGTGCACTCCAAAGATTTGGCCAGCCTTTGGGTTTTGGCCATTAATAATGAGAAAAACACACCCCAGACAATTGCTGTTACTTCACTGTGGGACTCAGACTAAGTAAGGCATGTGGAAAAGAATTCAACCCTGATTCACAGCATAAAGCAGAGCCATGCAACAAAGCCAGCCTAGATCGTTCAAAGTGCAGCAGTTGCGTTGTAGACACAGGAGCAAGCAGTAAACACCTGCTATTTTAAGATGCTGAGTTTAAAATGATTGCTGCTCTTGGGGTGCCTGGGTGGCTCAGTTGGTTGAGCATACAGCTCTTGATTTCAGCTCAATTCATGATCTAGGGGCTGAGGGACTGAGCCCTGCATTGGGCTCTGCACTGGGCATGGAGCTTGCTTAGGATTCTTTCTTTTTCTCCCTGTGTCCCTCCCCCCCCCCCAATAATGATAATAATAAGTTAAAAAATAATAAAATGATGGTTACTCTATATCATTGCAGCAATAAATGATTGCCACAAATAGCTGTCCAAATATTCTAAATCCATAAGTAGATTAAACTTTAGTATGCAAATGATAAAAGCTATGTTGGGAGATAATTCTTCATGGGTCTAACATTTTTGCACATCTTGTGAACAGTCACCAACAGCTTTTATTACAGACTGGAATTCCAAGGATATTTATATAGCAAGCAACCTCAGAAGATAAGCAGACCTGTTCTCTTGCAAGGAGAACAAGTCTAGACCCTTCATGAGGACAAATCCAGGTTTAATATTTGAAAAAAAAAGCTCTGTTCTATGCACTAGATCTTAAAAATTTACCAGATTCACAAAAAGGGACATATTATCATAGTTCTATACCATCAATCAAGTGCCAAGACTAAGAGACCAATATATTACAACTGATTAAAACTGAAATTTAAGTGGGGATTTTATATATAATTATTATGTATATATAGTAAAAGAGTTCCTTCCAGAGCCTTCAAAATAGTTTGGAATTCTCTTGCCAAGTACTCATTATTTAAGGAGAATCCCAAAGTAAACTTGCTTCATCACCTAATATCACATATTAGTAAATTATACAAAACTAAGGATGTACTGTAGTTTCAAATTCAGATACAACAGATTTGCCAATTTGTATGGATTGCTGAAATGTGGATATGAGAAAGATTGTATCTAAATACAGAATATCAATTTCAAGAGAATTTACAAATTAAGTGGTATTTTCTATTACAGACTTCAAATAAAGTTGTATGTTGAAAGGAAACAAATGAAAATGTTGTGTGCCACTGTATATTTACTGGCATAAGCATGTCTGCGGTATGTTGGCATTCCCAGTGGAAGAAATCCTCTTGTACCTAATTTCAATTCTATATTTTAAGCATTTTTTTTGGCCTCTGCTTTGTGTTAGAATACAACTTTTCTACACATGGACTGTCATATTTGACAACTAAGATATCTGTTGAAGCAGCTGCTCCATATTTTGTTGCACATAATGGAAGGTTTATTTCTCTACAAGATAAATGACTGTTAGAGCTAATGCCATCGTGTAAAACACATGGATGTTGTGTGTCTGCTCAAAGGCCCACATTTTAGACATTAAAAAAAAATAGTGTTTTTGATTCATTGCTTATGAAAATAACTAAATCCTCTCACTGAATAGGGCTATACCAATAGATTTATTGACTTGACCAATTTATCATTGTCATGTTTAAAGCCCAGAGTCAATTCTTGATCCATCAGTTACTAATCAGAATTTAAGCACAAGTTTTGTTAAGAGACCAAGAATGTGTATTTAAAATACTTTAGTACTTAAGATTAAGTAGTTTTATTTGCTGCCTTAAGTTTAAAAAGAAAAAAAAAAAGCTCAAATCAAGAAGAAAGGCTATAATAGAATTTTTTCATGTTTTTCTTCATTTATGTACTCATTCATTTACTCATATATTTGTAAATTCATTAATCAAAATGTATTATTTGTTATGTTGTGGAAATACTTAAAAAAAAAAAACTTCTATGTAGATGGATACTAAAAAGCTGTTCTGAGCAGTTGAGTGTTTTCTGTGGGCATTGGTTCTGATAGTCTTAAATACTAAAGTTTCCTGTTTGAAAATCAGGAAGATGTTGCCAGTGCCCCTCACATCTCACAGCCTGAAAATTTACAGACATGTAGTATTTCTTTTTTTAAAGATTGAATGAATATAACACAGAACAAATAGAAAAAAAAATAGATTAAAAAATAACTAACTTTAGAATATTGCTTTATAGTAAACAGAATACTATCTTAAATATTTTTTACATAAGCATTAAATGCTTATTCATTCATGAACACATTAATGAATAAATACATATTCATAAATGCTTATTAACTACTCATTTTCTATTCCTTATTTGCATACTTATTCTGAAGTCAGCAAAGGCTAGAATAAAGACTTTAAAGAAAAGTAAAATTTATACATGAATAGGTAGACCCCCTAGTATCCTATTTATTCATATTCTTCAGACCATAAAGATCTGTTCAGTGCTAATAAAATAGATGATATTCTTCTTATTGTCATGTCTTACTATTTCCCAAGATCAATACATTGTTTTATATTTATATAGGAAAAAGTAAGAACAACCTTCAATAAATGTGTTTATTGGTAAATATAATCATTACAAATTTGAACAGTCTTTATAATCTCTCAGATTACTATATATCCCTTATTGTCATCATTAGCCAAACAACAGTGGGCTGTAAAAAGGCCAGCCATTACCACTCTTAACACAGAAGAAAAACTGATTTCACTCTTAACACAGAAGAAAAACTGATTTCAGAGAATTATATAGATTTCCCAAGTCCTCCATGGTTAGTAAATAATAATCTTGGAACCAGAAGCCTCATCTTACTATCTGAGGACCAGTATTATTTCAACTGCTGTGGCAATGTTATTTGTTGTCTGTACCAAGATACCCTGAGTTCAGAGTAAAAATACATTCTTAGAATAAATACAATATCCTAGAGTACCAAGATACCCTGAGTTCAGAGTAAAAATACAATCTTAGAATACAATATCCTATGTTTAAGATGGCACTGTACATCGATCCTGACTTCAGTCCTCCCCACAAGAAGACCAACTAGGAACTATCCACAGATAAGACATCATTGTGAAAACCCTAGACCTCAGGGATGAGGCCGGAGCACCTGCTGCATGACAGAGATTGAAAAAGACAGCTGTACAAGGGTGAGAGGAGCAGCTTCACTCTGACCACATTGTCTCTCCACTCCGCTGGCACAGCACTGCAACTGAGAGGGCCTACGTGGGCCTACTTTTTTTTTTTCCCAATGGGAATAAGGGGTCCAAGGTGGACATCCAGCTCCCTCAGCATGTGGGTCACCTTACAGAAGGCTCACTTAGTTATTACTACATGGTGATCTAACTGTGATCAATCTGTAGGGCTTAACCACTGGAGATCCAGCATTATAGAAAAGGGGGGTGGGACATACAGCAACCAGCACTTACATCTCTGCAGACTGAGTTCATATTTACAGTATTATCCAAAGAGAAATACTAACCAGTGAATGCACATATCTTTAAAGCCAAGCCATATCTCTTCTCACTGACTGTGGAACTTGGTACACAATTCTGCTTGATTTGGGACCCCAAATAAGCCTTATGACCTTATAGTGTGTTCTGCAGCTCTGCTTAGGCATGCAAGCTAATTCATATTCCTGCTTACTGCTGAATTTAGCCCTTGGCCTTCTCCAACCAGGAAACCTGGTCAGAGCACCCAGAAAGCCACATAACACAGCAATATTTGAGCAGAGAGCCCAGTCAGTGGCTCTGCCTGTCTTCAGGACAGACACCATGGCACTGTCCAGTCAAGGAACTTTGTGTACAGCTCTACCAAATTTGTGTCCCCAAATAAGGAGTTTTGCCAGTGTTCCACTGTCCCTCCAGGCAATGAAGCTAATTTTTAGCCCTGTGTGGTGTCAAGTGTAGGACTACTCTGTCCAGCCTAACTAGGAAGCCAGACTGGAGAATCCAGGTGACTGCAAAGCCCATTCCAGTACCATGATCAGGTAGCAATCTAAGTGTCCTACCCAGTTGTTCCCAGCCAGAAGCACACCCCCTAGTCTCAGAGTTGGGTAGTGGCCTTACCCAAAAACAGACCCAAATGGCAAGCCCTATCTGCCCAAGGGTGTTACCAACTGATTCACCCAGAAACATAAATAGGTTGAATCCAGAAAGGATGACACTGAGATTCAATAGAGTTAAATTGTCAGCAGTTAAGGACAAAAAGAAAATTTTGAAAGTAACAAAGGAAAAAATGACATATCACATACAAGGGAAGCCCCATAAAACCAGAGGAGGATTTCTTAACAGAAACTTGACAATCTCGGAGGGAACAGGATGATACATTTTAAAAATTGGAAGCAATAAAGCTATCTATCAAGAATACTGTAGTTGGTAAAGCTGTCCTTCAGAAATGAAGAGATAAAGACTTCCCTAAATGAACAAAAACTGAAGGAGTCCATCATCTCTAGACCTGCTTTAGAAGAAATGTTTAAGATAGTTCCTCAAACAGAAATAAAAAGATGCTAATGAATATTGTAAAGCATATGAATGTACATGTAAAACAAACTGACTAATGAATATATTTACTTAATGGTAAATATATAGTCAAAGTCAGATTCTCTAATATTGCAATGGTGCATAATTCACTTACAAATCTAGTTTAAAAGCAAAATAAATTAAAAAGAACCATAGCTATAATAATTTTGTTATTGAATGCACATGGGAAAATATGTAAACATTAATATCAATAGCCTAAAATGTGAGAAGGGTGGGAGTGAATGTATAAAGTCTAGAAATGCTATAGAAATTAAGTTGATATCAGATTTTGGGCACTATGAATACGAAATATGTTATGCAGCATCAAGATAACCACAGAGGAAAAAACCAGTAGTAGTTACACAAAAGATTATGGTAAAGGAGTCAATTCATATTGCTACCAAGAAAAAAAAAATATATATATATTTATATGTATATATACCTATATAATCACAAAAGAAGAGAGCAAGAAGCAAAAAATAATGTACCCACAAAACAGAAAATAACAAAATGACAATGGTAAGTCCTTACCTATCAATAATTACTTTAAATATAAATGGAGTAGGTTCTCCAATTGAAAGACAAAAAAATGGCTGAATGTATAAAATGGTAATAAAAAGATCTAATAATATGCTGCCAATGAGAGACTTGATTTACAGCTACACTGAGAGTGAAAGGAAAGATATTTCAAGCAAATGGTAATCAAAAGAAAGCAGGGATGACTGTACTTATATCAGGCAAAAGAGCTAAAATGGTAAAAAAAATAAGATATTGGAGGTTATTATATCATGATCCTTCAAGAAGATTTAACAATTGGAAATATACACCCAACATTAAACCATCTAAATATATAAAGCAAATACTAACAGAATTAAAAGAAGAAGTAAACAGAAATAACTTAATAGTTGGTGACTTAAGAATTCCATTCTCAACACTGGATAAATTATCAAGACAGAGGGGCACCTGGGTGGCTTGTTTAGTTAAGCATCTGACTCCAGATATTGGCTCAGGTCATGATCTCAGGATCGTAAGATTGAGCCCTGCATCGGGCTCCATGGGGAGTCTTGTTTTTCTCCCTCTCCCTTTGCCTCTACCCCTCCCTGCTATGTATGTACACACATGTTACCTGCCTCCTCAGATAAATTAATTTTAAAAAATTTTCCTGAGAATCAACAAGGAAACAGTACATTTGAACAATACTATAAACCAACTGGACCTCATAGACATATACCAAACATTCTATCCAATGACAGCTTAATATACATTCTTCTCAAGAACACATAACATTTTCAAGGATAGATCATATTTTATTTTTTTTATTTTTTTTAAAGATTTTGTTTATTTGACAGACAGAGATCACAAGTAGGCAGAGAAGCAGGCAGCGAGAGAGGAAAGGAAGCATGCTCCCTGCCAAGCATAGAGCCTGATGAGGGACTCGATCCCAGGACCCTGGGATCATGACCTGAGCTGAAGGCAGAGGCTTCAAATATTGAGCCACACAGGATAGATCATATTTTAGACTACAGAACAAATTTAAGCAAACTTAAAAAGATTGAAATTATATCGAATATCTTGAATGACCACAATGGTATGAAGCTAGAAGTCAATAACAGGAGAAACCTAGAACATCCACACATGGAAATCACACAACACACTACTAAGCAACAAACTCTTCAAAAAAGAAATGCAAAGGGAAATAAATATCTTGAGACAAACAAATACGAAAACAAAATGTTCCAAAACTGATCCTATGCAGCAAATCTGTTCTAAGAGGAAAGTTTACAGCTATACATTCAGACTTTAAGAAAATAGAAAGATCTCCAATAAACAACCTAACTTACCAACTAAAAGAACTAGATGGAGAATACACGAATCCCAAATTCAGCAAAAAGAAGGAAAAAATGAGGATTTGGGCAGATAGAAATAAGAGAGACAATGGGAAAGCCATAGAAAAGATTGACAAAACTGAGTTCATTCTTTAAAAAGAAATAAAAAGTTGCAACCCTTTAGCTAGACTAACCAAGAAAAAAAGGAGAAAGAACCCAGATCAATAACTGATCTCACAGAACTATAAAGCATCATAAGAGACTACTATGAATAACTATATACTGACAAAGCAGACAAATTAGAATAAATGAAAAAAATTCCTAGAAACATACAATCTACCAAAACCAAATCAGAAAGAAACAGAAAATCTGATGATATCAGTAAAGAGTACTAGACTGAATCAACAATCAAAAACTTGCCAACAGAGAAGAGTTCAGGAGCAGATAGCTTCAGTGATAAATTCTACCAAGTGTTTAAAAAAGAAATAAAAACAATCTTTTTCAAACTCTTCCAAAACACTTCATTTCTCCTAAAAGTTTCCATTACTGTTTATCTTCTGATCTGTATACTACTCTTAGCTTTTACTAACACTGATATTCAGTGAACATTGATCTACCAAATGTTAATGAATACCAAAATAAAGATCAAATAACATAATGCTGAATAAGTTTCATTACAAATGAAACTTTTTTTTAAAAAGATTTTATTTATTTATTTGTCAGAGAGAGAGCACAAGCAGGGGGAGTGGCAAACAGAGGGAGAAGCAGAGTCCTTGCTGAGCAAGGACCCTCGAAAGGGACTTGATCCCCAAACCTTGGGATCATGATCTGAGCCAAAGGCAGACACTTCATGGATTGAGCCACCCAGATGTCCCACAAAAGAAACTTTTAATTTGCTACAGTGTTGCATTTGTTCAACAAAGAACTCTATTATGAAGTATTTTTATAATATTTTATCAAATTCCATTAATGATGCTCCAACCCCATGAGATATAGGTAGTCTGGTAAATATTTATTTTGATCATTGATAATTACTAATAAAAATTTCAGAAATTTCTCAGTGATATTCGCTTTCAATGATGTACTAGTTTTCTTCCTATACCTAACTTTAGAATAAATAATGATCTTTTACATTGACCCTTAATGCATAATCACAGGATTGTCTCTGTTTTCAGAGCTTTATCTGTGCTTTCTGGCTCAGAATCATTTGTTTCTTTTCACCAGTGTCCAATTTTTTTTTAAATTTAATTTTAATTTTTCAGTGTTCCAAGATTCATTGTTTATGCACCACACCCAGTGCTCCATGCAATACGTGCCCTCCTTAATACCCAACACCAGGCTCACCCATCCCACCTTCCTTCCTTCCAAAACCCTCAGTTTGTTTCTCAGAGTCCACAGCCTCTCATGGTCCATCTCCCCCTCTGATTTCCCCAAACCAGTGTCCAAACTGAAAGGATATTTTGTGTCATGGATCTAAAATGTTGCTACTTTCCAGTTTACTGTATTCTGTAATCATGGCATGATTTTTGTATCCTTTTTCCTTTTGAGATGTGAACTGATTCCTTTATTCCAATTTATTTGGAACAAATACAAGTGTTACCACTTCCATGCGAAATTTCTTTTTAGATAAGAGGTTGACATCATTAAACATTTTATTAAATTATGTTGGAGGCATGAAAAGGGTATAAAAGATATCTTGCAGCTATGCATACATCCTTCCTAATCAACATGTGATCCCTAACGTAAGGCATCTTGGGCTCTTCCACACTGAATAGTTGTTTAGTTTTAGAGCAAATCTGATACTTGTTGCCTAGATAGTACAATCATCAAAATGCAAAAATTATGTTTAGTTCTGTGTGTATGTGTTTGTATCAGACTATTGATTTTTTTTCTTTGGTGGATAGACAAGAAAGTATTTAAATCATGCAATATGATACTGCTTCAGCTTAGGGTTATTTTCCTATTGTATTTAAACTTCTTCAATTCCATTTTCCTTGGTCTTCTAAAATCAATAAAATACATAATGTTTGTTATATCTCTATTTCTTTGACATCTGTTTCTGTCATCTTCTCAGTGATTGTTTTAATCTGTTTTTTCTCTAAATTCTGGAAAAGTGTATCTTTTACATCACAATTATTTTTTTCTGTATATTTTTCTAGTTTAACTTCTAATGACACTAATACTTATTCTAAAACTATTTTTAGTTTTTTAAAATACATCCTTAGTTTTTTTGTCTTATTTTTATTTTTTTCCTGATTCTCAATCAGCTTCTCTTTTATTTTAGCTGTATTTTATTATCATTTTCCTTTCTCATCTCATATAATCCATTCTTCTCAAATTTAATAAATATGGAAAGCCCATACTTTCTAATATTTAATCTGTGTTCAATACTAAATCTATTTCAAAATACAACAGCTGTGTTTGAGAATGTCAAAGGTACATTTTCTTTTCTTTATGTTGTAGGATCATACCATAATATCCATTCTGATTTCATTTTTCATTAGCCTGTTTATCCATCTGTGAATAAGAGAACTATTCAGGCCTGATGTTTTCCATAAATAGCCATATGGATTATCTTATCCTCACTTCCTAAATATATGTTTACTTTAAGAATCCTTCTTACTGACAATTTCTTGTAGGCCAGTAAGTATACATACACAGTAAATTCTCTGGTATTTTTCAAGATATCTATTTAGTATATGAATTAAGTCCCCTAAAGAAGAATCTATTTTTTCTCCCATTATAAATGTTCAGAATTGGATTTCATTTCTGAATAATATGAACAAGTCTGCAATTTTGTGTTCTGTCGCTTGATTTAAAAAAGTAAATGAAAACTATAAATCCCAGAATATATTGTGGCTACAATTTATTCAGTTCTAGTCTCTTTTCACTGACCTTCCACATGAAAAGAGACTTGTCTTCCTCCATAAACTTTAGTTTTATTGCTTGCTGTTGATTCCTTAAGAAATTATTGACTGGGGACAAAAGTAGTCCGGTCCCGCTAGCCTAAAAAAAACATCTCGGTATATGCAGTGGGGAGTGGAAGCATGGGGGTTGATGAGGTTGAATATCTATAGGATATAGAGATCTGCAGGAACTGGGGTAAAAGGAATAAGATGAGCTCCTACTTTGTGGTTCATCCTACTTGTTCTACTATTTTCCTCAGAGGGCTCATAAGTAAACTAGTACCTTCAAACGGGTACTTTGTAGACTGAACCAGACAGTCTGACAGTCTGGGTTTGAGTAAAAGTTATGCCACTTTCTAACAGAATGATCTTGGATAAGTTATTTTACTCCCTGTACTATAATTTACTTATCTATAAAATCCAGTTAGTAATTATACCTACCTCATGAAGGTTGTAAAGTGCCTACAAAGGGTAAATGAGCTAATACTTGTAAATGTTTAAAGCAGCAGTACTAACACACGACAAATTCTGAATCATTTAATGTATGTGAATATATATATAAATACATATATATTGTACTTAATATCACTCAACTTTGTCAGTGGAAGGTGAAATGGTTAAAATAGATTTTTCTAGTGATATTTAAAATTGAATATCTCATAGGCACTGATGGACACAGGTATTTAATAATACTTTGGCTCTCAGTGTATAATATTTGTATTAAATCCAGATTTAGATGATTTAATTCTGTATCTATCTCACACCAAGAAAAATTTGAGAAATACCAACGTTTTAAGATTTTTCCCCCCTTTTTGAGTTATAGCTATACAAAGCAACCACTGTAGCACTCAGGTAGTGATTTTTTTTCTTGTTACTTTCTTTCTTTTTTCTTTTTTAAATTTTTTTTTTCAGTATTCCAAAATTCATTGTTTATGTACCACACTCAATGCTCCATGCAATACATGCCCTCCCTAATACCCACCACCAGGCTCACCCAACTCCCCAACCCTCTCCCCTCCAAAACGCTCAGTTGTTTCTGAGTCTACAATCTCTCATGGTTTGTCTCCCCCTTGCCACCCCCACTTTACCCCAACTCACTTCTCATCTCCATCTCCCAATGTCCTCTGTGTTATTCCTCCAAGTCAGTGAAACCATATGATAATTGATTCTCTCTCCTTGACTTATATCACTCAGCATAATCTCTTCTAGTCCTGTTCATATTGATTCAAAAGTTAGTTATTCATCCTTTCTGATGGAGGCATAATATCCATGGTATATATGTACCATATATTCTTTATCCATTCGTCTGTTGAAGGGCATCTTTGTTCTTTCCACAGTTTGGTGACTGTGGCCATTGCTGCTATGAACATTGGGGTACTGAGAGCCCTTCCTTTCACTACATCTGTATCTTTGCGGTAAATATCCAATAGAGCAATTTCAAGGTCATACTGTAGCTCTATTTTTAATTTCTTAAGGAATCTCCATATTGTGTAAGGTGATATCTCAATATGGTTTTGATTTGAATCTCCCTGATGGATAAAGATAATGAATATTTTTTTCATGTGTCTGTTAGCCATTTGTATGTCTTCTTTGGAGAAGTGTCTGTTCATGTCTTCTACCCATTTTTGACATGATTATCAGTTTTGTGTGTGTTGAGTTTGAGAAATTCTTCATAGATCTTGGATATCAGCCCTCTGTCTGTAGTGTCATTTGTGAATACCTTCTCCCATTCCATGGGTTGCCTCTTTGTTTTGTTGACTGTTTCCTTTGCTATGCAGAAATTTTTAATCTTGATGAAGTCCCAAAATTTAATTTTCACTTTTGTTTCCTTTGCCTTTAGTGATATGTCTTGAAAGAAGTTGCTGTGACTGATGTCAAAGAGATTACTGCCTATGTTCTCCTCAGAGATTTTGATAGATTCTTGTCTCATGTTGAGGTCTTTAATCCATTTTGAGTTTATCTTTGTGTATGGTGTAAGAAAATGGTCGACTTTCATTCTTCTATATATAGCTGTCCATTTTTCCCAGCACCATTTATTAAAGAAATTGTTCTTTTTCTACTGTATATTTTTTCCTGCTTTGTCAAAGATTATTTGACCTTACGGTTGAGGGTCCATATCTGGGCATTTTACTCTGTTTTGCTGGTCTATGTGTCTGTTTTTGTGCCAGTACCGTGCTGTCTTGGTGATCACAGCTTTGTACTAAAGCTTGAAATCAGGCAACGTGATGCCCCCAGTTTTGTTTTTCTTTTTCAACATTTCCTTAGCAATTTGTGGTTTCTTCTGGTTCCATGCAAATTTTAGAATTGTTTGTTCCAGCTATTTGAAAAATGCTGGTGGAATTTTGATTGGGATGGCATTGAAAGTATAGCTTGTTTTAGGCAGTATAGACATTTAAACAATGTTTATTCTTCTGATCCATGAGCATGGAATGCTCTTCCATCTTTTTGTATTCTCTTCAATTTCTTTCATGAGTGTTCTGTAGTTCCTCAAGTATATATCCATTACCTCTTTGGTTAGATTTATTCCCAGCTATATTTTGGTTCTTGGTGCTACAGTTAATAGAATCAATTCTCTAATTTCCCTTTCTATATTTTCATTGTTAGTGTATAAGAAAGCAATTGATTTCTGTACATTTGTATCTTGCCACATTACTGAATTGCTGTATGAGTTCTAGTAGTTGCGGGTGGAGTCTTTTGGGTTTTCCAGAGAAAGTATCATGTCGTCTGTGAAGAGAGAGAGTTTGACCTCTTCATTGACAATTTGAATATGTTTTATTTCTCTTTGTTGTCTGATTGCTGTTGGTAGGACTATGTTGAACAAGAGTGGCGAGAGTGGGCATCCTTATCGTGTTCCTGATCTGAAAGGGAAGGCTTTCAGCTTTTTCCCATTAAGGATGATATTCGCTGTGGGTTTTTCATAGATATATTTTATGAACTTGAGGGATGTTCCCTCTATCCCTATATGCTGAAGCGTTTTAATCAGGAATGGATGCTGGATTTTGTCAAATGCTTTTTCTGCACCAATTGAGAGGATGATGTGATTCTTCTCTCTTCTCTTATTGATCTGTTGCATCACATTGATTGATTTGCGAATGTTGAACCACCCTTGCATCCCATGGATAAATCCCACCTGGTCATGGTGGATAATCTTTTTAATGTACTGTTGGATCCTATTAGCTAGGACCTTGTTGAGAATCTTAGCATCTATATTGGTCTGAAATTCTCCTTTTTGTTGGGGTCTTTGCATAGTGTGGGGATCAAGGTAATGCTGGCTTCTTAGAAAGAGTCTAGAAGTTTTCTTTCTGTTTCTATTTTTTGAAACAGTTTCAGGAGAATATATATTATTTCTTCTTTGAATGTTTGGTATAATTCTCCAGGGAATCCATCAGGTCCTGGGCTCTTGTTTTTTGGGAGGTTTTTGAGCACTGCTTCAATCTTGTTACTAGATATTGGTCGATTCAGGTTGTCAGTTTCTTCCTGATTCAGTTTTGGAAGTTTATAGGTTTCCAGGAATGCATCCATTTTGTCTAGGTTGCTTAAACTTATTGGTATATTACTTTGATAATCATTTCTGATGATTATTTCTATTTCCTTAGTGTAAGTCATGATCTCTACCTTTTCATTCATAATTTTATTAATTTGAGTTCTCTTTCTTTTCTTTTGGATTAGTTTGACCAGTGGTTTATTGATCTAATTGATTCTTTCAAAAACTAGCTTCTGGTTTCATTGATGGGTTCTATTGTATCTCCAGTTTGTATCTCATTTATCTCTGCTCCAATCTTGATTATTTCCCTTCTTGTGTGTGGGGTTGGCTTAACTTGTTGATTCTCCTGTTCTTTAAGGTGTAAAGAGAGCTGGTGTATTCTGGATTTTTTAGGTGTTTGTTTGTTTGTTTTGTTTTGTTTGTTTGTTTGCTTTTGAGTGAGGTTTGGATGGCTATGTATTTCCCCCTTAGGACCACCTTTGCTATATCCCATAGGTTTTGGACAGCTGTGTCTTCATTCTCATTGGTTTCCATGAATTGTTTAAGTTACTCTTTGATTTCCTGGTTGATCCTTAAGCAGGGTGGTCTTTAGCTTAAGTGTTTGAATTCCTTCCAAACTTTTTCTTGTGGTTGAGTTCCAGTTTCAAAGCATCGTGGTCTGAGAATATGCAAGGAATAATATCAATCTTTTGGTTTCAGTTGAGCCCTGATTTGTAAGCCAGTATGTGGTCTATTCCAGAGAAAGTTCTAAATGCTCTTAAGAAAAATTAGTATTCTGTTGTTTTAGGTGGAATGTTCTATGAGGTCTATCTGGTCCACTGTCATTCAGTGCTCTTGTTTCTTTATTGATTTTCTGCTTGGATGATCTGTGTTTTATTGAAAGTGGTGTGTTAAGATCCTCTACTGTTAATGTAATTATATCAGTATAACTCTTTATCTTGCTTAACAATTGTCTTATGTAGTTGGCTACTTCTGTAATGGGATCATAAGTACTTACAATTGTTAGATCTTCTTGGTGGATAGACACTTTAAGAATGATGTAGTGTCCTTCTTTATCTCTGACTACAGTTTTTACCTTAAAATCTAATTTACCTGATACGAGAATTGCAACCCCAGCTTTCTTTTGAGGCTCATTGGCATGAAAGATGCTTCTCCATCCCTTCACTTTCAGTCTGGATGTATCTTTAGGTTCCAAATGGGTCTCTTGTAGACAGCATATGGATGGATCCTGTCATTTTATCCCATCTGCAACCCCGTGCCATTTTATGGAGGCATTTAGGCTGTTCACATTGAGAGTGATTATTGAAAGATGTTTTTATTGACATCATGTTGCCTATAAAGTCCTTGTTTCTATAGCTTATCTCTGTAAATCTCTGTTTTATATCACTCTTGGGTTATTTCTTCTTTTATTGAAACCTCCTTAATATTTCTTATAGTGCTGGCTTGGTGATCACATACTCTTTTAACCTTGCAGGTCTTGGAAGCTCTTTATCTCTCCTTCCGTTTTGAACATCAACCTTGTTGGATAAAGTATTCTTGGCTGCAGCCAAGAAAAATTCTTTTCTCATTCAGTGCCCTGAATATGTCTTGCCAGCCCTTTCTGACTTGCCAGGTTTCTGTGGAAAGGTCTGATGTTATTCTGATGGACTTTCTCTTACATAAGGAATCTTGCCCCTAACTGCCCCCAGAAGCTCTTGTCTAAAATTATGGTTCATCAGTCTCACAATCAAGTGTCTTAAGGTCTTTCTAGATTCATTGATGTTGGGAGGGGGTGTTCTTTATACCTCAAACGTGAATGTTGGTTCCATTCCCCAGATTGGGAAAATTTTCATACAGAATTTGTTCAACTATATCTTCTAGTCTTCTCTCTTTCTCCACCCTGCAGGGACCCCAACAATTCTGATGCTGGAACATTTCATGGCATCATTTATTTCCTTAATTCTGTTTTCATGGCTTCTAAGCTGATTCTTCCATACCTCCTCCTGATCTTTTTCTCTATCAGTTTGTCCTCTAGATCACTAATTCTATCTTCGGCTTCAGTTACCCTAGCTGTCAGAGTATTTAGATTAGATTGGATTTCACTGATAACATTTTTAACTTCTTCCTAGGAAGTTTTCACTTCTGCCCTTAGAGAGTCTATAATGGCTTTCCCCAACCTATCCATTGCCTGGATAATTGTTATCCTGAATTCCCTTTCTGACATGCAGTTTATGTCCATTTCCATTAGTTCTGATGGAGAGGGCACAGTCTCTGAATTTTCCTCTGTTGGGTGTTCCTCCACCTAGCCATTTTGGTGAGGGGTGTTTGAGGAGATGTATAGCTGAATATATCAACTGTGATCCAGGCAAGGTGCACCCTGGACGCTTCTTAGAAATCAGAAGTCACCACCAAGAAGAAAGAAAAAAGGAAAAGAGAAAGAGAGAGGAAAAAAAGGGAAGACCCAACCAGAATGGGTCCCAAAGGTAAGATTTATAAGGTATACAAACAAAAACAGAGAAACAAAAAAGACTGACAAAAGTAAATGACAAGGAAAAAAAAGAAAGAACCCAGCCAAAATGAACCCCAAGATTTGTATAATACCAGAACAAAAACAAATACACAGAACCACTGTGGGAGGGTAGGTTGTAAATCCTCAGTGTGGGTAAGGAAGGTTATTTTATTATTCCTGGGTATATCTTGATATCTTTTTTAAAGGACTCAACTTTCCAGAGATAAAGGGAAATTAAAAGTGGCTTATATATAGGGGTAGTATTGAATAGGGAAAGAAGATTACCTTGAAGCTTATATCTATATGTATATTAAAAAATAGAAAAGAAAAAGAAAAACACATATGCATGAAAAAAGTTCAAGTTAAAAGGTTGTTATGGAATATGTTGTATTAAACCTCTAGTTGTAATGGAGAGATTAAAAAAATTTAAAATAACAAGAATAGTGGGAATGAATTAAAAATAAAAATTATATCTATGAAATATAGAGGTTGTAGGGCAATACCAGGAGCTTAGTATATTGTTTTCCCCTGATATTGGGGTTTTACAGTTTTATGGGGACCCTGTGGTGGTTGTCCTCTCATTCTTTTGGCTGGATTTCTGGGGAGGAGCCTGCTGTGTTGTTTTTCAGTCAGTGTTGCTTGGGTTCTTCTTGCTACTTTTGACAGCATATTTTTTCAAGCAGAAAATCATTTTAAATGAAGCAAGTTTCGAATGGAGCTACCTGTAGAGAATTGTAAATAGAATACATAGGATCTGAACATGTTGTATTTAGATATTCAGGAAATATTTCAAATTAAAAGGTTCTCTAGAGAGTTTATAATCAAACTCAGACATAACCAATAAAAAAATCACTTGGTAGTGAAGTATTATTTCCCTTCCCTTTTTCAAACATTAAGGATGCACTATACTCATCAATGGCACAAAATTCCTCATATGTCCAATGCTCTTTATTATGTCATATAGGGATGCCTGGGTGGCTCAGTCAGTTGAACATCTGCCTTTGGGTCAGGTCATGATCCCAAGGTCCTGGGATCAAGTTCTGCATAAGTCTCCTTGTTTGGCAGGGAGCCTGCTTCTCCCTCTACCTGCTGTTCTCCCTGCTTGTTCTCTCTCTCTTTCTGACAAATAAAGAAATAAATAAAATCTTTATTATGTCATATAAAATTCATGTGTGTGTAACAATAAATTTCCTTAATTAGTTTAGATAAAATCCTTTTAAATATTATTTCCAGAACCTGAAATGAGGTAATTACATTTCCCTAGTCTTTCTTAAGGTCTTCTTTAAGCAAACTTTCCAAAATTGTTCTTATTTTCTGTGTTTCTTAATGAAAGTGCTAATGAGAATTTTCTCTTAATAGTTGTGTACATCCTATTGAACAGATATAATGTCAACTCTGTTTATTCAGAGGAGTCTTCTTCTATTTATTTTAGAAATTGAACGATTTTCAGTTATTGATGGTGTCTATATATTCACATCAGTTCAGCTGTTTTGATGGAACTTGCATCATTAACCTGTAACTAAATGTGTGATTGACTAAATTGCCCAGTGAATCTGTTTTATGGAGAACAAGATAGGGAGAGAGCTTTCATCCATTTTATATACATGACCAACTTTTTTTTTTTTTTTTGGTAAGTTCTAGTATTATTTAATTTTCTATATTTTACTTTTTTCCCCCAGAAGAATAGATCAAATATTTTAATAAATAAACTGATTGAATAAATTGATTTACTAACCAAGGTCATGATTTAATCCAGGAGCTGATGGTAAATAATGTATAAGATTTTCAAAACTTGTCAAACACAAAATTATCTCATCTTAAAATTGTGTTTTTAACAGTGTGTGTCAAGATACTTTAATTTTTAAAAAATGAATGTTAAAAACTGGAAACTATTTGGAAGAAAAGTTTTAGGAAAATAAATATGTTTCCATGGGAAATGAAGATGGATATTAGGAGAATATCCCAGAATAGAATCAGTGATTAAAACATTGTCTGGAGACTACAGTCAACCTCGTGGGTTCACAAAATTGATCTTGTTAGAACTGTGAATTGATCAGACTCAGTAAAATTGACTTACAACTAAAATGATTGAATTATAGATAAACCAGAGGGCCAATTTAAAAGGAAAAATGTAATTTTCAAGCAATTTGTGTCATTTGCCAAGTACTTTATTTATTGGAAAGAAATTATCAACCAGTATTTATCAGGTAGCCATGATATGTCATGTGCTATGCATGCAATATTTAAAAAAAGACACACAATTTCTGTACTTTCAGAAATAATTCAAATTAACAAAGATAATGGTGATTATGAAAGCACAATACACACGTCTCTACCACACAGAAATCCTTCTAAAACCAGTTGAGTCCTTGAGGCCAAATTTTGCCCAGTACTATGTTAAAATGCTGTCAGTATGTTCCCTTAAAATTCAGTTCACAAATCTCACAAGTATTAAAAAAAAAAAAAAAAAAAAAAAGTTTCCTGTAGCTATAAAACACTTTCTCCAGTGCTCCATGGAATTTCTTTAAATTTATTTTTCAAGTACCTAGTAATGTTTCCTGGTTGCTCCTCAGATTGGTCCTTTTGGTTGTATCATGTTATCTATCATTTTTCTCCTCTTTTACATTGACAGTGTGTGCTTCTATTATCCCCCTCTGCTGAAAAGACCAGTTTTATTATTTCACCAAGATATTACTGTTTTTAATGCTCACTGATATGGGAGTTCAGGTATTATATAATGTCCAAAACATCGTGTTTACATTGAAAACATCAATACACAATGTCCCACTAAACTACTCTATGCCATTGACCCTGCTCTTGCCAGTATCCCCAAGCTTGCTATGCCTAGATACAAAGGATATTAAAAGCTGCAGGTAACAGTATGATTAATGACTTGTTTTTAATGCTTAATATTTTTAAATCAACATATATTGAACTTCTGTGTATGTAACTTCTTCTTCTTCTTCTTCTTCTTTTTTTTTTTTAAGAGAGAGAGCACATGAGTGAGGTGAGGGGAGAGGGGCAGAGGGGAAGGAATCTTATTAAACAGGCTTCATGCCCAGTAAAGAGTGCAACCCAGAGTTTGATCTCATAACCCTGAGATTATAAACTGAGTTGAAATCAGAAGTTGGATATTTCATTGACTGAGTCTCCCAGGTGCCCAACGACTACTTGTTTTTGTTGCAGTTTTTCTACCAATGGCTAAGACAAACTCTACAGGGTGAGGAGCATGATCTGGAGAAGAGTCTTTTGTCTTTTTAATCTTCCAGACTCTTAAAAATTAATGGTGCACTTGAAAGCTCTCTGTCCTTCCTCCCCTGAAGTTGCTCTGTTCTCCCTTCAGGGATGGTAGGAGTTCTGGATATCTCTGAAGTCTAGAGTAAACATAAATAACTCTTAAATTTAATAAAATTTAAACTTAATAAAATTAAAATCTTGCTCTATGACAATTACATTGGGCTGCATTTATTTATTTATTTATATTTGTTTTGTTGCAAGCTTCTTTTTAAATTCTAGTTAGCATATAGTGTAATATTATATTCAGGAGTAGAATTTGGTGATTTGTACTTATGTATAACATCCAGTGTTCATCACCACAAGTGTCCTGCTTATGGAATATATTTTTTACAAATATATTTCAATGCTTGGAGCAATTTATCACCTACAAATTGATTTTTCTGTATCTGATATGATTTGTTATATTGACTTACATTCTTATTCATTTCTCTTGTTTTAGAAATTTGGGAAACCACTTCACTATGACCTTTGTGGTCTCAACCACAAATATTTGCAATTTAGCAATTTTGTTTTTTATAATAATTATGCAAATTTTGAAAGCTTATTATCACCTAATATATCATGTTCTCTCTCTCTTTTTTTTTTTTTTTTTGAGGTTTTTAGCCGCTTTATTCATACTTGCCAAAAGTTGGAAGCAACCAAGATGCTTTTCTTGTTGTTGTTGTTTTTAACATTTTCATTTAATTTTTTTTCATGTTTATATACACTACTGTAAGTAAGACTTTATCACGAAGATTTGTTTTTTGTCTAAAAACTTTTATTTTAAAAGATTTTTGCTCTAAAGGATTTTTTTAGTTATGCTTTCTTCTATTTCCTTCTTTTTTAACTTTATTTTTTTCCAGTTTCATTGAAATATAACTGACACATACAATTGCTTAAATTTAAAGTTTACAGCATGATCTGACATATATATTTATTGTGGAATGATCATTGCAAGAAGTTTAGTTAACATCCGTCACATCTCATAATTACAAATTGTTTTCCTTGTGATAAGAAGTTTTAAGATCCCCTATCTTTGCAACTTTCAAATATACAATACAGTATTGTATTAATTAAAGAAATTAAAGATGCAAATAAGTGGAAAGATATATCATGTTCATGGATCAAAAAAATTGGAAAAAATAATATTATTAAAATAGCCATACTATCCAAAAAATTGATGATTCAATGCAGTCCCTATCAAGATATCAATGACACTTTCCAAGAAAAAAATTGAAAAAAAAAATCCTAAAATTCACATGGGACTATAAAAGACCAAATAGTTAAAGCAATATCGAGAAAGAACACAACTGGAAATGCCACACTACCTGATTTCAGACAATATTACAAGGCTATAGTAATTAAAACTATATAGTACTGACATTAAAAAAAAATAAAGCAGACAGGTCAATTAATTTTTGACAAAGGTGCCAAAATACTATAATGTGGAAAGATAGTCTCTTCAAAAAAACAAAACAAAACTAAGTTGGGGAAACTAGATATTCACATCCAAAAGAATGAAACTAGATACCTGTCTTTCACCACATACAAAAAAGAACTCAAATGGATTAAAGGATAAATAAAAACTTAAACTCTTAGAAGAAAACATAGGTGATAAGATCCCTGACATAGATCTTGGCAACTATTTTTCAATTTTGACACCAAAAGTAAAGACAATAAAAACAAAATTAAACAAGGGGCACTACCTCAAACTGCAGAGCAAAATAAACAAGCAACAGAATGATATGGCAGCTACACAGTGGGAGAAAATATTTTCTTTTTAAAAAATATTTTATTTATTTATTTGACAGAGAGAGAGATCACAAGTGGGCAGAGAGGCAGGCAGAGAGAGAGGGGGATGCAGGCTCCCTGCTGAGCAGAGAGCCCTATGTGGGGCTCAATCCCAGGACCCTGAGATCATGACCTGGCCTGAAGGCAGAGGCTTAGCACACTGAACCACACAGGCATCCCTGGAGGAAATATTTTCAAACCACGTATCTGATAATGGAATTTATGACTCAACAGCAGAAACAAAAACAAAAACAAAAATAACCCCAATTTCAAAATGGGCAAAGGATCTAAAGAAACATTCTGTAAAAGAAGACATCCTAATGGCTAACAGGTATATGAAAAAGTGTTCAACATCATTAATCATTAGTGACATGCAAATCAAAATTACCATGAGATATCATTTTGTACCTGTTAGTATGTCTAGTATCAACAAAGTCAAGACAGAACTAATGCTGGTAAAGACACAGAAGAAAGGAAATCCTTGCAAATTGGTGGTCGTCCTGTAAATCAGTATAGCCATTATGGAAAACAATATGGAGATTGAATTTGCCAAGGGAGTAGAACTTAAATCTCCCACAAAAAAAGTTAAATATGTGTAGGGATGGATATGCTAATAAACTCATGAGGGGCATACTTTCACAATGTATATTAAATCATCATGTGCATTTTAATATATTGCAATTTTATTTCTCAATTATACCTCAAGAAAGCTGAAAAATGATACATTACACTATGGAATACTCAGCAACAGTTAAAATGATTTAAAAATATATATATATATATATCAACAGGGAAAAATCTCTAAGATAGATCATTGAGGGGAGAGAGCTATTGCAGAGAAATTTATATGTACAGTTGATCTCAATTATGTAAAAATATATGCACACAAAACCATGTTATGTATAATTATGCATAAAGAGAGCGATTGCATAGAGGAAATGTCTGAAAGTTCAGGATATGAATCAATTGCAAGGTAATGGAATCAGGAAAGTAGTTAATGTAGATTTCTGCTTTATTTGGAAACCATGAATGTATATAGAGAGAATATATATTGGTATTCATTGTCTCATCAGAAATTGCTAAAATAGGGACATCGGGATGGCTAGTCACTTAAACATCCCACTGGATTTCAGCTGAGGTCATGATCTCAGGGTTTTGGGATTGAGTCCAACCTCTGTCTTGAGCTGAGCATGGAGCCTGCTGGAGATTCTCTCCCTCCCTCTACCTGTCCCCTGCCCTCCTGCACAGAACCTGTGCATGCTCTCTCTCTCTCAAATAAATAAATAAATAATAAAAATAAAAATAAATAAATAAAACCTGAATGCAAAATAGAAGATAAAAAAAGTAAACATATAAGTGTAAAAGGCACATAATATGATTATATATGTAGATATACTGATTCTCTCATTTCAATTTTGTGAGAAATTAAATTATAATGATAATCAGTGTATTATGCTGCTTAATTTCAAAAAATAGATCTGTCATATAACATATACCCAGATACATTTAAATTAAATATTTTTTAAAACACAAATACATAAATATAAATATAAATATACCTAAGTATATACAATTCATGACAAAGAAAGTAATTTTCACTATAATGAGTACTTGCAATTTAAAATGTTTTTGACTATATAAATATTCAAATTTTTCTCTCCAAAACTGGCATTAACAATATTTAAATGTCAAATGTCAAACCAGAAAATAAATAATTGTAGCATACCTTTTTTTTTTTTTTTTTAAGATTTTAATTATTTGAAAGAGAGAGCACAAGCAGGGTATGGGTAGGGGGAGAGGAAAAAGCAGACTCCCTGCTAAGCAAGGAGCTCAATGTGGGATTTGATCTTAGTACCCTGGGTTCATGACCTGAGTTGAAGGCAGACACTTAACTGACTAAGCCACCCAGGGCCCCTAATGGTATTCCTAAAATATATTAATACCACAAGAGAAGAAAATTTGTTCTTTTTGTTCTTTTTTTCCTAAAATATTGCTTTGTGCATCACTTGGCCCTCAACAATATTTGATTAATGGATAACATTCAGGAAAATGCCGGTAGCAACAGAAGAAAAATACTGATTTATGGGAAAAAATATTAAAAATAGCAAATACACATGTAAAAAATATGTGCATAACTTTGTACATGTGCACGAACATATTCACACACATAAGTGTTTGCGCACATAAAAGAGATGGGAAAATGGATATTGGAGAAGATAAGGCAATTATTTTAAAGGTTTTATGGTTTAGCTTTCTTTTTTAGACCTGCAATGACCCAAAAGGGATTCTGCCAAGGCTAGATCAGTGGAAGAGAATTTATGGTATCAGGAGAGCGCTCAAAGACCATTCCCGGAAGAAGCTGTGAGTTGACCTGTGACATTGGCATCTTTGTAACTGCTAACTCAGATGTCTTGTCTCTTTTTCCTTTCTCATACTACCAGAGATAATCTTCTTTTCCTTCCACTTTGAAAATAAATGTCTTAATCAAAGAATAATAAAGAGTAACTAACTTACAAATGAGAAACTGAGAATCAAATGGTTCTTCTAAAATAACCAGTCTGTCTTTAAAGAAGACTTAATCTAAGGGAAAGGAAAAGGAAAAAAAGTTAATCCTGAAATGATAAGGTATATAAATTCCACTGGTGAAAACCATAACTTGGGAAACTGTGACATATGTTTCCAGAAAAGGATTACTTGATGATGGTATCTGGAGGTAATCCTAATGCTGAAAAGAACACTTCATCATAAATATCTTTTTCTGAAATAATAATTCCAGCCCCTAAAAAAGATGATTGTTGAGAATTCCTTCCAGGAGTCTCATAGATTACAATAAAGGTAGACACAGATTGCTGTTCTTGAGTTGACGAAACATGGCTGGAACAATAATGTTGGAAAATGCTATCCTGTTTTGTGTGTGGTTCCTGATGTGCTAAATATATCATACATACCTGTTCAATAATGATTAATTGAGAATATGCAGTAATCCAAGACCTAAATATAAGGGGTTGGAAAATTTATAGAAGTTGTTTCTTTACCAAAAAATGATCTGCTGAAAAAGTAAATGCTTTGATAATGTCCCAAGAATCATGCCAGAAGTTTACTTCTAGGATCTGGCATTGGATGATATGATCACAAAAACATTTATGAAATATCATTTATACTAATATAATAGTATTAATGATTGATTATTTTCAATGTAACACTTTTTTCTTCAAAATATTATTGAAGTAATTTAATGTAAGTGTGAAAAAAAAACAAAACACTTTACCATGCTAGAAAAGTTTATATGGTATAAAAAGAAAAAGAAAATATAAATTTTCAAAATAGTATATCTATCACTTTATGGTCAAGAGGTTACTGTCCATGTATGACTAAGACAAATAGTGAACAAGTTAATAAATATAGGCCGTGTCGTTTATATCTGTGAAACAGTGGATTTAGATCTGATTAATATTCAAGAGCTCAAAAATGCAAGAAGGTCAGACATTACACAGCTCTAATAGTCTCTCTTCCCACTTAAAAAAAGGGAGGGAGAACAGCAACAACAACAACAAAAAAACCATGGCATTTCCTCTGGTTTCTTCAGTCTTTGGTTCTTTTCCCTGCCTCCCCATCTCTAAGTGAGCGGGCATAAGTTTAGACCTCTGGGCTTTGCTTAAAAGAATCCACATTAATTACCGCTCATCAGCATTCATCATGGTGACAGATCCTGTTAGCGGGGCTGTTTATTTTGTTCTCACCTTTTCTGCTTGGCTGTCAGATGGAAGAATTTTATGGTTCTTGAGGGAACAATCCTTCTCTATGACCAGCTGCTTTGAAGAAAAAAAAAAAAGTATCTTCTCTTCAGTGTTGTACTGGCTTTGGTTAATTCCTTGTAAATGAAATGGCACAAATGCAGCAATTAATAGTCTCCTTTAATTGAGTTCATTTATAACAGAGCAGAGTTAAACCAACCAAAAAGTCACTGAACAAAATCCTGAATGTAATAATATTTCAAGTGCTTTTCAAAGATAATAACTAGACTTACATTGTCCTGTGAAGGCTATGTTTGTATATTGCTTAACTTAAACAATAAGTATAATAATGCACTGTTATTTTACAAAAATGATTTGCATTGCTTTTGTTTTACACGCCTGTATATGATGTTTTGGCTTCTTTTGGATCAATCAGTTTTTATTGCTGCAGGCTTTTTAAATTATATCTTAACTCTATGTTTAATACTCAGCATCCCTTGCCAGATTTTTTAGGATAAACTTAACATCTTTGCTTATGAAAAGGATAAGTTTATGCTAAAAAGTGAACATGAGCTTCAAATAATCAGATGCTTAAAAAAATAAACAAACAAACAAAAAAACAAAAACAAAAAAACTGGAGGAGTACCAGGAGAGATCTGTGGCTTCTAGTTAGGGTGAATCTAGCAATTTTAGAAAAATTACTAAAAACAACTGAAAAAACAGCTGAATGAAAATTTTCTTAAGTATCAAGTAGCTGACAAACACTTGAAAATTACTGGCCACAATAAAGAAAAAGAATTTTCAAGAGGTAAATCCAGTAATGGGTCTACCTTTGAACTATAGGAGTGTGATCCTGGAGTCCCAGAGATGGCTGAAATAAAAGAGGGACTTGGGTAGTGTTACAGGATTGAAGAAATGAATACAAGGTACCTTAAAAGTAGCAAGTACAAATCAGATATAAATTTTCCCTGATAAGGATTTCAGTCCTGCTTGGGGTCATTGTCCCTATCTAGAAAATTGCAAGATTCAAAATTGAATTGAGAAAAAATAATTGAATTGAGGCGATGATGTGTTGCTAAGTCCAATTCAAAAATAAATTCAAGCACTCTATGGAAAAAAAAAATTACATAAATTTCCCTCTAAATAATTCTGTAAGTATTTTGATTTTCATACTTAATGTCTGTCATTCAATCAAAGATATTCAGACACACTAGGCTGTAAGATGAGTAACACACAGCACAAGAAATGTTATAGTGGATTATTATACAATGATTGTGAAATAAGCATGGTTGATGTGATCATAGAGTTAAAAAATTAAGCTTCAAAACTTCACAAAGGACCTGGAAACTGTAGAAAGTAGCAGTAAATTTTTTTTTAAATCCCTAGTAAAATTTCTAATCTTAGTATTGCAATGAGCAAGACTAAAATTCAGTGGTTGAAGAGTAGCTTGGCTATAACTTAATGAAAAATTATTATATTGGAAGATAGTTGGAAGAAAATATCCAAAATGAAAAATGAGACAAAAGAATTACAAATAAATATAAAAGAGAATTTAGTAAACTTAGAAGATGTAAAAAAGATCTAACATATATTTAGTCCAAGGAAATATATAGAACATAGCAAAGGAAATACGTGGAAAAAATAAGAAGAGTTGAAAATTTTCCAAAACTGATAAAAAATATCAATTTACAGATTTAAAGAATTCAATAAATCCCAAACAAGAAAAAATAGAATAACCTTCCCCCATTTAGATATATGTAGTTTCTATGCAGAAGTTATATTAAGAAAATAATAATAATAATGGAATCCTACAAATAGTCACTAAAAAGAGTAGAAATAGTTAAAAAGGAACAACAGGCTCATGGGGATGTTTCAATAACAGGGATAGAAGTGAGAATGAGCAAATAATATATTAAATATTTTTAGGGAAAATAACTGCCAACTCAGAATTCTGTACTTCCTAAAGCGCCTTTTGTTCCATGGTACATAATTAGTCTTTTCTCTTTGGCTGTTCTAATAGTGTTTCAATTTCTTTGTTGTTCTACAGTTTTGATGATAAAAGTGTAGATTTCTTGTTTTCATTATTTGTTTGTTTAAAATATGATGCTTGGAAATGATTCATCATTCTAAGTCTTCTATTTCAGAAATTGCACCCTCATTATATTTCTATAGACCATTGATTATATACCAATTATAGACCAATGCATATAATTCTGTATTTACCATTCTATTTACTTCCATTCTGAAATTTGGGGTATATGTATATGATAGTCTCCTGTACATTTTGTGTCTCTTAAAATTTCCTTGTTAGAATATTTTCCAACTCATTTTTCTATGTTGCTACATCGATAATCTTGTCAACTTTATTTTCCAATCCCTTTATCTTCTGTTCATCTCTTTAAATCTGCCTTTCCCACATTTTTTTTTTATTATTGTATTTTTAGTTTCTAAATTAAACCAAATCTTTATTGGGTTCTATTTAAAAATCTGCCCAGTCAGGTTTTTAATAGTTTCTAATGCTTTACTCACACTTTATTTTTTTAATTAAATTTATTTATTTTCAGCATAACAGTATTCATTATTTTTTTCACCACACCCAGTGCTCCATGCAATCCGTGCCCTCTATAATACCCACCACCTGGTACCCCGACCTCCCACCCCCCTCTTTACTCACTCTTTAAATTGTTTTTTTTCCCTTTAAAAAGTCTAACTTACGTATTTTGCCTTCTGTCATCTATTAATTCCAAACCTCCTACCCCGGCAGGTATGAGTTATCAGTTTTGTTTTGTTTTGCTTTCCTCCTAATAGATCTTTCATGATTTTTTCCTTAAATCTTATTTTATTTTATGTTACTATTTCATTTTATTTTATGTGAAATTTTATGATCCTTGAACATATATATAAGCATTCTTTCTAACCTTCTCTGTATCATTCTAGTGTTAATGTATATGCTACCGAAGCAAGCAGATGATATATATTTTTTTTTCCTAAGTGTTGCTATTACCCACTGGTATTAGGAATTATTGATCCAAATCCATACTCATTCAAGCTTGTGGTTAGAAATTAGTGTGGTCAATTCTCTCTCTTCTTATTTGTTCCCATTTAATCTAAATCCAATGTAAATAAAAACATCGAAGTTAGTTTTTTTTTTCCCCAACATGCATGCTGATGGAATCACTCTTAATAAGTTCAGATTTATATGGGGCCTTTTAATTTTTTTTTTTTTAAGATTTTATTTATTTGAGAGAGAGAGAGAGGGAGAGAAGGCTTGCCCTGGAGCTGGGGGACGGGCAGAGGGAGAAGGAGAAACAGACTCTCCCTGAGCAGGAAGCCCTATGTGTGGCTCAATCCCAAGACCCCGGGATCACAACCCAAGGACAGATGCTTACCTGACTGGGCCACGCAGGCACCCTGAAGTCTGTTTTCTAACTTCCTTTCATAACCAGTTCCCAGTCTCTGTCCCTTTTTTTTTTTTTTTTTTTAAGATTTTATTTATTTATTTGACAGACAGAGATCACAAGTAGGCAGAGAGGCAGGCTGAGAGAAAGAGAAGGAAGCAGGCTCCCTGCTGAGCAGAGAGCCCGATGTGGGACCCTGAGATCATGACCTGAGCCGAAGGCAGCGGCTTAACCCACTGAGCCACCCAGGCGCCGGTCTCTGTCCCTTTTATGCCTTTGCAGTATATTTAAATTTGTGTTACATAATAGTATGGTCTGACAAGTTCCCTAGAAGTAAAGACTGACTTCCTTAACTGCATTTTCACATACTTCACAGATACTTCACATCATCGCTGGCCTCTAAATTTTCTCTCCGCAGGTCCTCAGAAATAATTTTGTAATTAATGTTTTCGCATTAGAAGTACTTAAGACTCGCAGGAGTTTTTCTTCTCAAGTAGTATTCTCTACCTTAGAAACAGAACACACAGGTTTGAATGAACTTTAATATCTTAATATCATTTGGTCAAGCTTTACAATACAGTGCCTTGTTTTGGGTATATATGTGTGTATGTGTTTAACATTCCAAAACATGTGTCTGCTACACAAGAGAAATCTACACTCATTTTATATTTATACTCATTTTATTACTCTATTTTTTTAGTAAAGATTAAAATTTTCTTCATATCTATCCTGCACATGTCTTCCCGTTTATTTTTAGACTTTATAATTTTATTGCTGTAGTAAATGTGATATTATCTTCAATTAAAATTTGATGGAGTTATTTTTTATGATGTTTGTAACAGGTACAGAATGTACGCGGCTAACTGGCTCGTAATCATTCTTCAAGGGTCATGTCCATCTTCTCTGGTGGCCAGGAGTCTGGGGGTAATCATGTACCCAAGCTGAGTGAATCATAATGTTTTCTTCCTTTGATCGCAGCCTTAGATCCTACTGAGTAATCTGACATACGTCAAATCAAAATCTTTATAATATTTTTAATTAGATCTCTGAAAGAAGGAGATCTAAGGATGTAAACATGTCTGTTACTACCAGAATCTGGGTCTAATACCACGAGAGAGTCTATCAGAGAAAATAAAATAAAATATATAAATAAAACAGAATAATATGTGAGAGATACAGATTTCGATGCTGATCCTAGCTTTGACAAATTCTACGAAATTTAGTTATGTGACTTCACAAATATGTCTGTTTGTCTGTTTATGTATTTATTATCTCATTTTGCTTAAGCCAGTGTAAATTATAGTTGCTATTGCTTCAAGATATTACATTAGAAATATTTGTACCTTTTTTTTTTACCATATTTAATTTTTTATTTTTTATAAACATATTTTTATCCCCAGGGGCACAGGTCTGTGAATCACCAGGTTTACACACTTCACAGCACTCACCAAAGCACATACCCTCCCCAATGTCCATAATCCCACCCCCTTCTCCCAAACCCCCTCCCCCCAGCAACCCTCAGTTTGTTTTGTGAGATTAAGAGTCACTTATGGTTTGTCTCCTTCCCAATCCCATCTTGTTTCATTGATTCTTCTTCTACCCACTTAAGCCCCCATGTTGCATCACCACTTCCTCATATCAGGGAGATCATATGATAGTTGTCTTTCTCTGCTTGACTTATTTCGCTAAGCATGATACGCTCTAGTTCCATCCATGTTGTCGCAAATGGCAAGATTTCATTTCTTTTGATGGCTGCATAGTAATATTTGTACCTTTTTAAGAAAATTATAAATTTAGTTACAATAATAGAAATAAAAATAAACTATAACTCTAAACCTATGCACCTAGATTCATTGTTCTTACAGTAAGAATTGTCAATAATGCATGTAATGTTTGACATCACTTATCCTTTTCTTGCCAGTTATCTCTTTACTGCCTCCTGGCCCCATTTACCCTGTTGTGCCCTGCTCTGCTGGGGCTGAAGGAGATTCTGTAACCATTTCTTTCGCAAGCTGGCACAGTGTTTGACTTCGCCAGTAGGGGGCACGGGAGGGACACTGAAAGACCGCTGAGACAGGTCATTTTCTAGTTCCATCACTTGCTACCAATTTTCTGTCTGTTAAGAAAAATTACTGGCATTTTAAAGTCTTTGCTAACTTAAAAATCTGAATTATCTATGGACCTGCTTCTATTAGTTATTTTTTATCTTGATATTGGCCGTATTTTCCTGCCTTTTTATATGTCCAACTTTTTTTTTTTTTTTTTAAATGTTTGCTTGACATTTGCATCTTAGCATCAGATGATACCTTTTCCCCACTGGGGAATGACTGTTTGTCTCAGTCTGTCGGTAATGGAGCCCAAGCAAGGCAGGGGCTTCAATTTTGGCTAAGACTTACTATACATTTGATTTGTTACCTTTTGTTGAATGTGACTCTCTTGGGTTTTTACCTGAGAACAAGATGGATCTCTATCTCCAGAGCCCTGAAAGACTGTGAAGGGCAAGTTTTCCCTTGAGCAATCTCTAAATTATTTTTTCACCCTTTATTCCTGCAGCTTAAAATTTTGGCAGATGTTTTAAGGGGCTGTTTTAGTCACGTGTCTGAGGCAGCCACCACCTTCGAGGACATTTGTCTCCCAAACACTATAAGACTAACAGAGATTTCATGCTGATTTACTGGACCAGTCTGCCCCAGAAATCAGCCAGGATATGAGAAAAGTCACAGTTGCCTTTGAGGGTCCTTCAGTTTTCCATCCCACGCAGCAGTCCTGTGCATTTGGGAAACATGGCTCTTTCCCATAGTGTTGATCCTGTTGCTGTGGGCAAACTGGAATCTCAGCTTATGGCCAGAATCAAATACCTCCTAGGGGGGAAACAGGCCGCCTGTGAAGGACTCTACTCCACAGATTTGGTATACAGTGAAACATATAATTTTTGTAATTTATCTGACTTTCCTTATGAATTTTTGTGCGGTGTGGAAATATTAACAATCTACCACAACCCACCTGAAAATACAAGTATTTACTTATCTTTACTAGATATGTTTTCACGTAATAAAATCAATTCAATCTAGATACACACTTTGAAAAGTTCTGGCAATTATATATGATCCTGTGGCCACCAAAAGTAACTGACATTTCTATCACCCTAACGTGTTTCTCTACACTTCAGTGAAGATGATTCTCTAGCTATATGTTAATTTTTTCTTAGAGATGATTTTTTTTCTTTTTTTCTTTTTTCTTTTTTAAATATTTATTTATTTAATTATTTGACAGTGAGAGACACAGTGAGAGAGGAAACACAAGCAGGGGGAGTGAGAGAGAGAAAAGCAGGCTTCTCACATAGCAGAGAGCCAGACGCTGGGCTGGATCCCAGGACACTGGGATCATGACCTGAACCAAAGGCAGACGCTTAAGGACTGATCCACCCAGGTGCCCCTGATTTTGTTTTCTTATCGAATTTCTTTCCTAAGTGCTGTCAACTCTTATGTCACAACTCGTGTTTGTTTGTTTTTATATATTTCCACTCCAAGTTTTTGAATTTCTGAATTGTGGCATCCTGCTATATCTTTCATTGCTTATTTAATTATAATTAATTTGTTTTGAAGTATTGTGTTCTCCCTTTTGTGGTTGGGTTTTGGGGAAGTGTTTTTACTAGCTAATTAATATGGATTATCTCCTGTTTTATTCTTGCTATTTCTTTTTATGGATGATGCCTGCCTTTTCCCATTCATTTTAATTTATGCTGATATTTTTTCTGGATCAACAATTACAAGTATTTCTAAAGCAAGGCCAACTTTCTAGGTAATCTTTCCTGTTGGTAGGCAAATGCAGTTTCTTAAATACACGGCACCTTTTTTTGATAGAAAAGTTTGCTAAATCTGATTTTGTAATGAGACCTTTGCTTTTTACCTTCTAGTTTGTTTTTTATATCATCATCAGGTCTCTAAGTGCTCTTTCTCTTCTAAGAGTCCTTCCCTCCCTTAAAAGTAGTGTCTTCTAAACACTATTGTGATTGTGAACACACCAAACTATGCCTGTAAGTTCCCTAGTAGTCAGTGCTCTGATCTGCTCCTTCTTAGGCCATTTCTCAATATTTCCTTTCTGAGGGCCAGAACTTTGTCTCTGCAGGTGGTGTTACTCATTTTTCCACGATTTATCCATTTATCCACTATTAGGACTTTGCTATATTTTCCTTATTTTCACTTAATTTTTACCTGTCTCTATGTAGTGCTGTGGAATTAGAAGTAGGCATGAGTATTTTCAAATATTTGCATATATTGTAATAGGGTTCCCCAGAGAAAGAGAGCCAATAGGAAATACATATGTATATGTATACAGATGTGTATACACACACACACACACACACACACACACACACACGTGTCTGTTAAGAAAAATTAAATCTTTTACTGGCATTTTAAAGTCTTTGCTAACTTAAAAATCTGAATTATATATGAGTGTGTGTGTGTGTGTGTGTGTGTATAATTATTGTTTATTTATTTTTTTTTACTGAAGAACTGAGAACCAGATTAGCTGCTGGTATAAGCCCTAGATTCCAAAAGCCTGAGAACCAAGAACTCCAATGTCAGAGGGCAGGAGAAGAAGGATAGCCTAGACCAAGGTGAAAGAGAGAAAATTCATCTTTCCTCTGGTCTTTTTGGTCTGTTCAGACTCTCACAGACGAGCTGATCCTCTTCTTACTTTGGTGAGGGAAGATCTTCTTTATTCAGGATATCGATTCAAATGTTAACCCTCTCTGGAAACATCTTCAAAGATATATTATTTTACAAGCTCTCTGGTCATCCCTTAGCCCAGCTTTGACACATAAAATGAACCATCACATATAGGTGAGCAGAAATTGGAAGAAGACTCCTAGTTTTGATTGAGTTTGATATTTGGAAGAGGTAGGAGATTTTTTTAAAGCAAATTCTGTATTTCTGACCTAGTTCCTTAACTTTATTTGGATGTCTGGCAATTTAGGTGTTTACCTGAGAAAGCCAATTCTTCCCTCATTTCCACTTTTCCCTTTCTCAGTGTTTAATGCAATATTCATGATGTTCCGGTTATCCCAGACCTTTTTAAGTTGTAAAATACATAAACTCATTGCAGCCTCAAAACCTTTGTGTATCTTTTTTCCCTGAATGTTCATGCTTTAGATCTTTAAATACCTAAGTCCTTATTATCTGAATGTCTGGTCATATTTTACCCATCCTTTCAGAATTTTGGGGAATTCCAACCAAAGTAACCCCCACTCATCAATGAAATAACCCTCCCTTATAACTACAGTACCTCTTTTTTTTTTTTTTTTCAAAATGCTTATCACTCTATGAAATGTGTTGGGTATATATCTGTTCACATATTTGTAAGCTGCCTTCTCCAGTAGCATGTAGCTTCAGAAAAACAGACATTATATTTGTTATTATTGTATTTTCACCATTTATAATCATGCCTACACACAGTAGGTATGAGACACATATTTGTTGAACAAATAGTTTTGTCAGATTCAGTTTGACTTTTTTTTTTCCTCCCATTTGTAAACAGTAGTACTCTGAGCAAAATCCAATATTTTGCCAGAAAACAGTGTCAACTCTGTATTCCATTTTGATTTATCACATGAGGAGTGTTCTCTGTTCTGGAAGTAGGATTACTGGATCAAATTGAAACTTTGAATTATGATTCAATTTATAGTTTTTGTATAGACATCATCTGAAAGTTATTTAAACTCCTGTCATTATCAATAAAGAAGCATTTTATGTCATTCTGACCTATGTGTAAGTTCAGAGGGAGACTTCCCTGCTGAAAAGCATTTCTTGTGATGTAGGCTTTCTAAGTTTCTCTGCATGATTTCTCTCCATGCACAACTTTCACTCTGCAGGGAATATTATTTACCCAATATTCTTTACTCTACCTCAAAGCTGTAAGCACTTTCAAGAAGCTCACTAACAAGATATAAACATAACATTTATCATTTCACAAATGTTTGCTTTTCTTTGAAACCCTTTTCCTGAAACTTAAAGTCTACAACAAACCTTAGTCTTTAAAGGTCCATAACAAAGGCAGAGAAAACTAAAAATGAGAAAATTGCACAACACTCTGGGTACTCTTCCTTTGAGCTCTGTGGGGTTCTCAATTTTTCCAAGACATTTTAGCCAAAAGAAGACGATGCAATTTTGGCTGTTCCTTCTCTGAGCAGTATCCCTGGGGCAGAGTATATTAAATAATGAGAGAAAAAGAAAGAAAGAGAAAGAGAAAGAGAAGGAGAAAGCGAAAGAGAAAAAGAGAGAGAAGTAACCATACTATGCTAAAGTCTGCTCTTGTCAGCATGTATTTTCACTTGGCATTTCTGAGAGCCACATTTCACAAACATCTCTGTGCCACACTGTAAGAGTCACTATATATTACAGATATTACAGGGTTAGGAAAATTCAGAAATATATGCTACTGAAGGACAATAACATAGAAAATAAATAGTACTCTACAAATTTAATAACAAAAGTGTAGAAAATGTGCATTACTCAATGAACACTGAAATAATTAGCAATTTGTACATAATTCTCCTAACAAAACGTTGCCCATGGATAATGGACATATATTAATTCATATATTGTCATATGTTATGTCATGACTTATATTAATTCAATATACATACATTTCATTGTAGTGCTACAGCTAATAAAAAAAAAAAAATCCGAGAAGCCAAAAACACATACAGTATACCAGCTCTTTGAGAAATTAATTTAATTTCAGTATTTTTACATATAAAAGTATAATTAAAGAAATTAAAGTTACCATTTAAACTATTCAAATACAAGTATAATGGCAATTTTTAACACAAAATATTGAGTATGACTAGAAAACATGATGACATTTTCCCCACAAAACATATTCTGGGAATTTTTTTTTTTCACAGTTTGCTTTCCTCATTTTACTAATTTCTTAGAATTCCAGTTAATCCCGTGAACTTATTGTTACTTTGTGCATTCTGACCTTCTTGAATTTGTTCATGGTGTTCCCTTTGTCTGGAGGTTTGAGGGGTATCCTCCGTTTCTTTTTTTTTTTCTTGCCTAACTTACTAACCCGGCTGTAACAGGTGATTTATAAAACCAACAATGTTTATGTTACATAAAAGGGTTGGAGACCATGAACTTAGTGGCATAATATGGGCAACAGTGTTCAGAGAATATCCAGCATGAGAGCTATCCAGCCATCATGAGCCAATATGAACCGAAAGATGATATTTTTTTAAAGAATAAAATCATGACTCTCATACAAATGTAAAGAGGAACACGTTTTATTTTTCTTTTAGAGGAAGTTTTTTTTTTTTTTTTTCCCTACAGTTGTCTCTCCATAAGACAGAAATCCCTTGTATATCTACAGAAAATAATTATTTTGCATTGCTATCGGTTATCTAAAAACTTACAAAATTATAAAATAGTTCCCAACATGTCAGAATCCAGTAACGTGGAGAGTGTGCTCTAGGCCATGCATAGATTTCCATTAAAGCAGAAATTTTCTCCTACAAATGTAAGAGTGATGGTATGAAATGTATCAGTTAACTCTGACAGATTTAAAGATTTAAATTTAAAGGTTTAAATCTGGCAGATTTAAATCTCAGTTTTATAACTGAGATTTCTCAGAGGTTGTACAACACAAAACAGTGGTATTTTTACTCACAAGGATTAGAGAAAGCATAGATCATTAGGAAAGTTTAGGAACTGTAATGATGATATTGTGTTTACCTACCCTTACAGTTCTGATTTATTATATTTCACTTAACTTGGATTTGGATCACCAACTTGAGAAAAGTAGAAAAGCACATACCATTTTTTCCAAGAACAGATGAAATGAGGAGAGATGACGCAGGCAATCACTTACATATTTAAGAATAAAAAAGGGCCATACCTTCACATAAACCTTTGCAAAATTCTGCCTTTGGCCACTGGCCTAGAGCACATGTACAGAGTTTTATAACACACTCTTTTCTTTGCAATCCTTGCCTCTGGTTTTGGCTTTGGTGGGTGTTTGCCCAATCTGTTTGGTGGAGTTAGTCCAATTCTGAGTAAAAGTGAGGAGGCTGACTTCACATTTATTGTTTAATTGCCTCATAGCTCCTCATCACTTTGGCTGTGTAAGTCTAGCCTGAAGATGCCAACAGGGAAAGGGAGATCACCATTCTCTCCAAATAACATCATTTTCTAAATGACTATTGACATTATGAAGCTATTCAAGCTAACCTATTAAAAACATAAAAAAGCAATTGAGTTAGCTTACTAACATTGCAGCAATATTCTATTCAAGAGATTGAGAAGCTGACTTCTCAGTATGCTAATGTACACCTCCGACAAGGAATACATGAATACTGAATTCATATATTCAGCAAGAACTAAGTGTATGGACTAGGTTCCTCACAGCACAAAATTAGAATTAGTAACAAAATAAAGTTGTAGTCAAAGGAAAGATAGTTATTTCTACTTAGCCATGTGTATCCCCATTTCTAGTGTATTTTATTTGCATTATTCACTGTGTCTTACATTATCTGTATCAGTTTCCATTTGTATAATTCTTTTTTTTTTTTTAGCAAAATAAGACCATCAATCAATACCATCTATAGTAAAAATGCAATTACATAATACTCTTTGAATTTTGGTTACTTGTCTTAAGCAATACTGCGTAACATTCACTTTTCCCCCTTGCACATTGCATACAAATTCTTTAATAGACTTTCAGAAGAAATGGCTTTAAAATAATTGTCTTTCCTTATATAATTTATTCTAATACTTTTCTTGAAAGAATAAAAATGCAACTCATTTTTTCTTTTATCTCATTGTGATGGCTCCGTGGGTTGAAGGTTAGATGTTATACAAGAACAGCATTTAATGAGATGCCTATGGACAATAATGTATTTGAATTATTAGGATAATATCAGATTCAAACACCAAAAGATGTATTAATGTTATAAAAACCAAGTGTTCTTTTTATTTCTGCTTCACTATATTTCTTTAAATTTGTTTTTCAAAGGATATTATTTGAACCTTTGAAAATTTATTTTTCAAAAACATTTTCTTTCCTTGGTGAAGAGTGTCAGTATTGTATTCATTTGGATACCATGTAGCAATGCAGGGGTCTTCATACACAGAGTGACTTTTGTGCACTTAAGACTCTCTTAAGAGTGATATACCTGAATACTTTATTGTTTTCTCTATTGTACCTGAGGTAAATTCTCTTTCTGAGCCACAAGATATTTTATTCATTAATGACTATATTAAAACAAACCTGGATAGACTTGACTATTATGAGACTGAATGTCTGGTGAAGATTATCCATCAAATATTAAAATACCATGAAAATAACTTTATCCATTTTTTAAAAAGATTTATTTATTTATTTTGAGAGAGAAAGCTAGAGAGAGCATCAGTAGGGGGAGGGGCCAAGATAGAAGGAGAGAAGTCTCAAGCTGAGTCCCCACTAAGTCAATGTGATCTCAGAACACTGAGATCACAACTCGAGCAGAAATCAAGAGTTGGGTGCCCAACTGACTGTGCCACCCACGCATCTCTTGTCAATTGTTTTTTTATTAGAAAAAGAGTCTCCTATTCTATGAATAAAACAAAAGCAAATAAATGATCACACTACTTTTATATGTGTACCTCTTTTGAATGGGTTTTAAAGTAATTTTTATAAATAAAGATATGATTTATTTGATATGCTTTCATTTTATGAAAGGTTTTCCATTATATTATATCAAATTTTTAACACTTTTGTAAACAGAATGACAAAGCATGCACTATTTTTTCAATACAATTGTGTTATTTATATTCACTAAAGACATAGTATGGGAGAAATAGTAGAGAAAGAATTTTTTGTTTGTTTGTTTTTCAACATTAAGGCTTTCTGTAAAGATTTTACTCAAACTTTGTATGTGGACTAAAAGACAAGCCTTGAAAATTAAATTATGGCTTACTATATAGAAAATTCTAGAGATTTTCCTTAAGAAATGTATACATTTACATCTCAAGGGGGATAAGACAAAGACCACGGAGATAACCCCAGGGGTTCTAAAGCTTAAGGATATCACTTTGATTTTCCCCTAGAAATATAAATACATATTTCAAAAGATAAGAACCCAGGATTCTTCCCTGATTTGCTTTTAAAGATTTATGTATTTATTTTGAGAGAGAGAGCAAGAGCATGCAAGTGGAGGGGGGCGTTCAGAGAGAAAGAATTTCAAACAGACTCCATGCTGAGCACAGAACCCATTGCTGGGCTCAGTCTCAGAACCATGAGATCATGATCTGAGCTGAAATCAAGAACTGGATGTTTAATTGAGCCACTCAGTTGTCCCAGGGCTTCCCTTTTGAATTCCCAATAGAATTGTTGACATTAGGAGCAAAAGATTTCTGTCCACGTTTAAGGGAGAGAGGAAGGGATAGCTGACTCACTCTTATATAATCCCCTACTTTCATATTTTCAAGGTTTCTTGCCTATAGCACAGACTCTAGTACATATCGGTAATCTCTTATTCTCATCATGTTGTTCTGGAAGGGCGAATTGGGGCTTGGAGACCCAGAACCATTACTGGTTATAAGTAAATAGAAATCTGTCTTGTTCCAGAAACCACATGTATGCATTCAGAATAATATTAATAAACGCATATTTAAAAACTTAACACACACTCTTTCTTTTTTTTTTTTTTAAGATTTTTTATTTATTTATTTGCCAGAGGGAAAGAACACAAGCAGGGGGAGGGGCAGGCAGAGGGAGAGGCTTCTCACTGAGTGGAGAGCCTGATGTGGGGCCCAATCCCAGTACCCTGGAGTCATGACCTGAGCCTAAGGCAGATTCTTAACTGACCGAGCCACCCAGGTGCCCCTACACTCAATCTTTCTAAAAAGATAATTATTTTAACATATAATTGTTAGGGAATGAATGTTTGTGGGCCCTCCCAAAAAAAATTGCATGCTGAAACTCCAACCATTCCCACGTGATGGCATTAGGGGATGCAGGCTTTGGGAGATGATTGGAATTAGATAGAGCACTCATGAAGGGGACTATTGTCTTTATAAGATTCATGATGGGGCATGCTTCTTCTGCTCTGTTCATCATCATGTGGTGATACAGTGAGAAGATGGTTATCTGCAAGCCAGAAGACTGCTCTCACCAGAACCCAACTCTACTGGCACCCGGAATTTGTTCATAAGGCAGCAAGTTTTTGATATTTTGTTATAAGAGCCCAAACTGCTGAAGAAATTCTTTGCTAAATCCCTGGGCAAAATATTTCCAAGTTTGTCAGTGCTTTAATATTCTAACACTAACTTGTCTTTGAAAGCACAATGAGAGCTTCTATTTAAACACTTGCCAGATCTTAGTAAGAATGCCTACAGAAAAGCAGGCAAGACAAAGTTTATAATTCTTGTTTAAGAAAACCAGAGTTCTGTGTCATTCATGAATTGCTGAACAATTTTTACATAGAGCAGACTAACTTTCAGAATTTCCAGAAAAATGACAGAGATATTTTAAAATGTTCACTAAACTGACAGAATTATGTCAATGATTTCCAGTGTTCCTAAATCTCAACAAGCCCCTCACGGTTCATCACCACTTCAAGGTCAGTCCCTTCAAGTGCCAACCTCAAGAACTCTCACTTAGGTCCACCACTATGTGGAAGTAAGCAGTGCTCAACTCAAGATGACACCTGATGTTCTTACTGAGTTCTTGATTTGTGATGTGGAAACTATGAATATTCTTCCCATTTGGCCACATAGAAAAAAGTCAGAAAGGAATGGTTAAGTTGTGAATTGACTCAGATGGACTGAGAGACAAATCAATCAACCACTATGGCTTGAGGAGGTGAATTTCCATTGAGAGATTTTACTATTGGTTAGTACTGCATGTTATGAGATAAATGAACCTGAAGGTGTTATGACTGAAGAAGTCAATATTTGGGATATTCTTTTGGGTTTTTTATAGTACATGTATAGTACACTGGCAGTTTTCAATTTCAACCAGTTTTAAGAAAGAAAACTCAAAGGTTCCCACAAATTTTTAAAAATCTCCATTTGAAAAGCCAAATTACTAACATAACTGTAGGAATGATAATACAAAATTTAAAGCATAGATGTTAAAGCCACTTCAGATAAAAGTGTCCCTGGGTACACAAATATTATAAAAATCTTTATCTGTAATTCAGAGGCCACTGCTGTATGATAGATTTCATTATTTTTTTCTCAATGAGAATGTGATTTCTTAAATCACATGTAAATTTCTATAATCCAAACCATCTCTCTGTAAATTCAATCTAATGCTTCTTTTGAAGCCGAAAGACCTGCCACTGTAATAACTAACTGAAAGACAATGTAGTCTTCTCTGGAAACAATTGCCAAAAACATAGGACACACCATTGGATCGACTCTTTTAGTTCCACAGGCAGTAGCAGCTTCAAAGGAAGAAGCAATTGATTCATACTAAGCGACCTCAGGCTAATTCTCTAATTAGGTGACAATTTAGAGTCAGTGCATACCTAAGTGCTATGTGGAGTATGAAGTACAGACTGGAGAAGATGCCCAGTTGTGGTCCTGGAAGGAAAGCAGATGGCTGGGGAAACGATTTTTACAATTGTTTCAGAGTTTTAACTTTTAAGTCAATTTAGCATTATTCTTTACTTTAATTTTTTGGAATTTCCATTAGGAAAACCATGTAAATATTTTCCATTTCCTAAAACAATTTACCAAGTAGATCAGTAGACATGCAATCCAAGTTTTGCCATGGCATCAGATTGAAATAATTTTGCCTCTGTGCTCTGCTATTTGAACACAAGGACTGTTCAAGACATTTAACCTTGTTTGAATGCATTGTTCAGTAAAAGAACTGTATGCATCATGTGTACATTGTATTTTTCTTTAAAATATACCTGCTTCAAAAAGTATGTGCATTGGCTTGCATATAAAACATTAAGATGGAGGGGTGCCTGGGTGGCTCAGTGGATTAAGCCTCTGCCTTCCACTCAGGTCATGGTCCCAGGGTCCTGGGATCCAGCTCTGCATCAGGTTTTCTGCTCAGCAGGGAGCCTGCTTCCCCCAACCTCCAACCTGCCTCTCTGCCTATTTGTAATCTCTGTCTGTCAAATAAATACATAAAATCATCTAAAAAAATTGGGATGGAAATAGAAATGACATTTTAAAAATTGAATTTGCAATTGGTCACAGTGAAAGATAAACTGTATTTTGAAAATAGTTTTCCAGACAAAGGGAGTAAAAATTCTCTTATAAATATTGATAACTGCACAGGTTTATCAAATTTGTAATTTGTGAATCTCAACTCATATTTCAGTTTGTTGTATGTAAAAGTTGTGCATTTTAATCAACATGTTAATGCAATAAAGCACATTTATTAGCACCTTTGTTGATATTTATTTGGACTTGATATTCATTTGGGTTAACTTCACTGGGATCTCTCTAGTTTACCAGTGTCTTGTTCACCTGAAACTGGTGCTCTGCCTTGCAAAGATCTTTGTTCTTTTCCAAACTTGGTTATCCCCGCCTCCTTCAATGCAGGCATCTCTGATTATATTCCATTCATTTGGTAATCACCACACCTTGGGATTTCTTCCTTAGTAGCTGTCCTTAAAAAAATAAATATGTTAATCAAAGTCTGGGAAGTGAGACTACTAGTTACTCTCAGGAGGATCTTTAGCATAGAAGGTGGGTTTTCTCACGCAAAATCAAAACTGATGAAATTATAAGAGCAAGAAGAGAACAGGAATTCAGGAAATAAATGAAAACAATAAAGTGTATGCTCAGACAATGCAGGAGACCAGAGAGTGTGGGAGATGCGTAACTGCAGGCTGAGATCAGAGGGCAGCTGGAAGATGCCTGGAGAGGTTAGGCTGAGGTAAGTCTTTTAAAAATTGGCTCTTGCTTTTACTCCCCACATTGTTTTGGGAAAATGATGGCCTGACCTTTTGCTGCAGAAATCAACACCAGCTGATAATCAGAGTCTGCAGGATATCAAGACATTGCAAAAGTTTCAACGGAGTAAACAGTTGATTTAAAAATGTGTCCAGTGTCCAGAGCTTTTGCTTCTTGAACTTTCACTTCTCCCTTTCCTCTCAGTGTAAATTGTACCCTGGAAATTACTTCTGCATATGCTGCTGCTCCTTAAAAATGTGACGATAAGCCCAAGACCCAAGGGGAGTGTCTTACGTAGGAGGTAGAGGAGCAAGGAAGAGACAGAACGCTGCTTCTGAGGTGTCTGGAGCCTACCACTCTGAGGCCAATGCCCTCCTCCTCTCCAAACTCACAGACAGAAGCCATGACCAATCTTACTATCAAAAGAGCTATTTCACTGAAAGCACAAATTTATAGATCAAAACTAAATACCTTGAGGTTATAAATTTAAAAAAAAAAAAAATATATATATATATATACACTGACAAACATAATTCGCTGAAGGAAAGTTATGTGAATAGAAAGACAAATAATTAAAAATATACTTATTTCTTAAGGGTAAAAAGTAAAATACCAGCAACATACAATAATAATAGAAAATAAGACCCAAGCGTTCTGGTTTCTAGTTCTGAATATAAGGAGCTTAGTAGTTACTGCTCCATTCTCACAAGTAAAAAAAAAAAAGAGAGCAGATTGAAAAATAACCAACTGTTCTTGGATCCATAAGGGGGAGAGGACACAGGGCCAACTACTGACCTGGATAATGGAGAAACAGGAGAGTATGGGCTGTCATGGCTGAATGGAGCAGACTCACTAGTAGATATGGGGTTGATAGGGCGCCTGGATGGCTCAGTCGTTAAGCGTCTGCCTTTGGCTTAGTTCATGAGCTCAGGGTCCTGGGATCCAGCCCTGCATCAGGCTCCCTGCTCAGCAGGAAGCCTGATTCTCCCTCTTCTACTTCCCCTGCTTGTGTTTCCTCTCTCGCTGTCTCTCTCTATCAAATAAATAAATAAATATCTTTAAAAAAAAAAGAAAGAGAGAGAGAGAGAGAGAAAAAAAAAGGGGATTGAGGGAATGAGTGTTGGGTAGGAAAACCTGAACTGTAATTAAGAAATTGCTAGAAACTCACTATACATAATCCCAAGAGTCAAAAACTCCAGGAGGGGGACGCCTGGGTGGCTCAGTTGGTTAAGCAGCTGCCTTCGGCTCAGGTCATGATCCCAGCGTCCTGGGATCGAGTCCCACGTCAGGCTCCTTGCTCGGCGGGGAGCCTGCTTCTCCCTCTGCCTCTGCCTGCCATTCTGTCTGCCTGTGCTCGCTCTCGCCCCCGCTCTCTCTCTGATAAATAAATAAAATCTTAAAAAAAAAAAAAAAAACTCCAGGAGGACCCAGTCATAGGAGGATTTCACAGTATTGTGAGATTTACCTCCGGGAGGTTGATTTGATTCCCTCAGAAATATGGAGATAAAATCTCTTCAGTCTTCTAGCAGGAGGAAAAGAAAGGCACCATTTTGAAACACACAAGAGTAATCTGTTTTCCTTGACAAGGCCTGGCCTCAAGGGACACCAGTTAACCAGAGTCTAACCTGCTAAGAGATTACCAAAGCCTACCTGGACTGAAGAAGAGAAATACCCAATTCCAGCAAGCTCTAGGCTTGCACATGGATGAAGAGGTAAATGTAATTCCTGCCCATCTAAGAGGAGAGAAACAGAAAAGAAAAGAAAAAAAGAAAAGAGAAAAGGAAAGGAAAAGAAAAGAAAAAAAGAAAAAAGAAAAGAAGAGAAAACTGAGAAACATGGGAAATTCACGGCCCAGAGGCAGGTTCACCTAAAAACTAAGACATTCAGGAAACTGCAGAAAGTTTCCCCTACCCCTGTGCCTCACCATCAAATTACTAAAACTTGTTCACAGCAGTTTCTTTTACCCCGTACATCATGTCCAGGTAAAATGATGGGCACATCAAAAAGCAATTGAAATCTGCCACATGAGGGTACAGAGACATCATCTGCAAACCAGGAAGGGAGATTCTCTCACCAGACCACCTGTCCCAAATACAAGTTTGCTGTGCAGGCCACCTAGTCTATGGTATTCCATTTTAACAGCCTGGACTGACTAAAGCAAACACCTCACTGGACACACTGAAAAGCATCCTTCTTATTTTATTATTTTTTTAAGGTTTTATTTATTAGAGTGAGCACAGGTGAGCACGGAAGGTTAGAAGGGGCAGGAGAAAGAATCTGAAGCAGATTCCCCACTGAGCCGGATGTGGGGCCGTGTCCTCAGCCTGCTGTGAGAGCCTGACCTGAACAGAAACCAAGAGTTGAAGCCCTGGTTTCTGAGGCAGAAACCAGGATTTGACTGCCAGCCCAGTATCCCTGGAAAGCATTCTTTTTAAGCACACATGGTCTATTCATATTAGACTCTACAGGAAGTCTTAATTTATTCTAAATATTCAATAATATTTCATAAAATGCTTAATGTTTTCTATGTCTTGTTAATAAATAATCCAGTGATACTCTTGCTGCAGGCCAATTAGTTTTCACAGTGGTTTTCATAATAAATCCTGAACTTTGGATTAACATACACATTTGAACTATACAGTGGAGGTAGGGTTTTATTCTGACAGAAAACCACTATGACCTACCTAATTAGTTCAACAGTGAAGACTGGCTTTTTAATTGGGTTATGTGAGGGGATCAAAAAATTATGAACAAATATTGCATTGGCAAATGTAAATTATAATGAAAAGTATTCCAATTTTCATAACCCTTTCTGAGTACATAAGATTAAACAACATGTCTCTAGGTAAAAAAATAAAAGATGTAATTAATAGTCAGTTGATAATACTTGGTAAATCATTTTTGGTATACTTCCCAGAAATTGGGTCATGAATGATTCTGTTGGCACACTAACAATTTTTTTTTTTTTTTTGCAAGCCAGTTGATTCTCAAATCTTTGCTTTCAACAGATTGAAGATGAATCTTATTTTCCAGCAAATATCTCATGAAAGTAAATTTATTAATCACTATATAACTTTTGCATATAATTAAAAAAAAATCTAAATAACCCAGTGACATTTCTGCAACAAAAGTAATATATTCTTATCTATCTACCTATCTATCTATTTATGTATTTTTTTAAGATTTTATTTATTTATTTGACAGTGAGAGAGACAGCGAGAGAGGGAACACAAGCAGGGGGAGGATGATGGAAGAAGCAGTTTTCCCGCTGAGCAGGAAGCCAGTGTGGGGCTTGATCCTAGGACCCTGGTACCATGACCCGAACCAAAGGTAGATGCTTAACAAATGAGCCACCCAGGTGCCCCTTATCTATTTATTTCTATGAATAATAATTTTTAACAATAAAAATTAAATTTATTTATTTATTTTTATTTTACATTCAATTGGCCAACATACTGTACATCATTAGTTTTTAATGTAGTGTTCAACGATTCATTAATTGCTTAGTGTTCATTACAACACCTGCCCTCCCTAATACCATCACCTGGTTATCACATGCCTTCACCCCTCTCCCTTCTGAAACCCTCACTTTGTTTCCCAGAGTGCAGAGTCTCTCATGGTTTGTCTCCCTCTCTGATTTCTTCCCATTCCATTTTCTCTCCCTTCCTGCATGGTGCTTTGCACTATTCCTTTTATTCTACATATGAGCGTAACCCTATAACTGTCTTTCTCTGCTTGATTTATTGCACCTAGCATGATCCCCTCCAGTTCCATCCATGTCGAAGCAAATGGTAAGTATTCACCCTTTCTGAGGGCTGAGTAATATTCCATGTATTTCTGAACCACATCTTCTTTATCCATTCATCTGTTGAAGGACATCTTGGCTCCTTCCGCAGTTTGGCTAGGGGCATTGCTGTTATGAATCTTGAAGTGTAGGCACACCTTCTTTTCACTACATCTTTACCTTTGCGGCAGGGTTCCCCTTTCTCCACATCCTTGCCAACATGTGTTGCTTTCTGTCTTGTGGTGTAAGGTGCTATCTTATTGTGGTTTTGATTTTATTTACCTGATGGCTAGTGATGTGTCTGATAGTCATTTGTATGTCTTCTTTGGAGAAGTGTCTGTTCATGTCTTTTGCTCGTTTCTTGAGTGGAATTTTTGGTTTTTGGGTGTTGAGTTTGAGAAGTTCTTTATAAATCTTGGATACCATCCTCTTATCTGTAATGTCATTTGCAAGTATCTTCTCTGATTCCACAGGTTGCTTCTTAGTTTTGTTGACTGTTTCCTTTGCAGTTTATCTTGAAGAAGTCCCCCAAATTCATTTTTGTTTTTGTTTCCCTTGCTTTTAATGAGTGTCTTGAAAGAAGTTGCTGTGACCTTTGTCAGAGAGGTTATTTAAAAAGAAACCTAATGTCAGCTGAAATTCAATTCAGTCTATCAATATTTCATATATATTAATTGATATATGGGGGAAAGGTGATTTTAAAGTAATTTATTATTATTAAATGCTCGACGTTGAAACTATTATTCCTAAAGGACTTAAATCTTGTTTTATCCTCAAAATAAGAAATACTGAAAAAAATTATGTCTTAATTCACTTAGCATAATACCCTTTAGAGAAGGACAATTATCATATGATCTCTCTGATATGAGGAATTTGAGAGGCAGGGCAGGGTATTGTAGGGGATAGGGAAGGAAAAAATCAAACAAGATGGGATTGGGAGGGAGACAAACCATAAGAAGCACTTAATATCATAAAACAAACTAAGGGCTGCTGGGAGGGTTGGGGCATAGTTACAGATGTTGAGGAGGGTATGTGCTATGGTGAGTGGTGTGAGACTCATTGACCTGTACCCCTGGGACAAATAATACATTATACGTTAATAAAAATAATTTTAAAACAGTATGTATTTCTTAACTGTGTTTCACAGAAATCAATCCATGTGTGTACCATTTTTTACAAATCTCTTTGGAAAAGAATTAAAAATTAAAATTGGTGTTTTGGAAAATGTTTCCTTCTGCTTTGTAAGAACGCAATGAATAGGTATGTGTTTCCAAGTATTGCCAGATGAATAATTACAACAAAGCACGAATTATTCCAGGACTAATACCAAGATGAAAAAACAAATTAAAATTTACTGTTTAAAGGGAAGAAAGCTATTAACTATGGAATAGATAGAAATTTTTGATTGTTGAAGATGTGATTACAATTTCTTTATATATATATATATATATATATATATATATATACACACACAATATTGCAATATTGCAACCTTAGCTATAGAGGGTTTATTTATTTACTTATTTATTTATTTTATTGGGTGGGGGCAGAAGAAGAGAGAAAATCTTAGGCAAGCTCCATGTCCAGCTTAATCTCACAGCCTTGAGATCATGACCTGAGCTGAAATTAAGTCTGATTCTTAACCAACTGAGCCACCCACGTGCTCCTATAGAGGATTTTTTTTTAAATTTTTTATTTCTTTTCAGCGTAACAGTATTCATTGTTTTTGTACCACACCCAGTGCTCCATGCAATCTGTGCCCTCTCTAATACCGACCACCTGGTACCCCAACCTCCCACCCCCCGCCCCTTCAAAACCCTCAGATTGTTTTTCAGAGTTCATAGTGTCTCATGGTTCACCTCCCCTTCCAATTTTCCCCCAATTCCCTTCTCTCTAACTCCCCATGTCCTCCATGCTATTTGTTATGCTCCACAAATAAGTGAAACCATATGATAATTGACTCTCTATAGAGGATTATTTTAATTAATGTTGAATTTTTTTACCCAACGTGGTCTTCACCATAATATACATGTATCACCATATGTACAGATATTTAAAACCTATTTTAAATTTTATAAAATCTCAGATTATAAAATCTCAGAGTAGCAAAACAGAAATTTTGTTAATTGATCTGTTCGGTGTTGAATAGGAATTAGTGTTTCAATTTTTGGGTTTTAGCTGTATCAGGAATAAGTTTGCCACTTCAGTGAAGATACATGATACTTGACTAATTCATTCCATTTTGAATAAATTTTCCTGTTTTGGTATGGTGTATTCTGTGTGCTCTTATGCCTTGCTTTTATATTGTAGGAAATGAAGGCTAGAGAGATATTTAGTGAAATTTATTATGATTTGTGAAAATAGTTGAAAAGTGTCTAAGAAAAAATTTCCAAAAATCTCATGCCTTTTCAATTAATTACAGTGATATAATCATAACCACTAAATAAGATTCACACCAGATGTTAAAAGTGTACCAGAGCAAATGAGTTCACTGAGTAGCATGATTCATTTAAAGAATGCTTATTTGCTACAAATTGTTTTGCTTATAGAATGTAGGTCAGTAGTTAGAAGATAGACACCTTCCCTGCCACATGCATATTTGATGTGGCCAAACTGTTTATGTGGTAATGATTCAATGTGTGTGTGTGTGTGTGTGTGTGTGTATTATTGTAGATTTACCTGTTCCAGTGCTAATAAACAGCTAGAACAACTCTAAATAAACAGAATCTATGCAATAATTCTAAGTGATATGTGTGTTAGTATGCAATATTGCAACTGTTTTAATTTCCAAAATATATCAATCTAGTGTTTCAAAGTTAAATTACTATGTACATATCCAGAATATCCCAATTCTGTCTTTAATAAACTATTTTTCTAAGATTTTTTTTCTTCTTTCTTTCTTTCTTTGACAGAGAGAGAGAGAGCACAAACAGGGAGAGCAGCAGACAGAGGGAGAGGGAGAAACAGGCTCCCCACAGAGCAGAGAGCCCAACATGGGGCTTGATCCCAGGACTCTGGGATCATGATCTGAGCTTAAGGTAGACACTTAACTGACTCAACTACCCAGACAACCCCTCTAAGATTTTCATTTTCATTTTTGCTTGCAAAATCCTGCTATTTCAACTATTTTATAATGATGAATTTTAAACAAGTGTACACCACAAAAAAAAAGCATAACAACAAGTAAAGTCTAAGAAAATTATATTTTTATTTTGGATGAATGATAATCAGGTATTTTTAATCAGATAGAAAATTCTGTACTCACATAACAAATGTGTTCAATTCTGAGTTGCAAAAAAAAAAAAAACACTAGTAAGAAAGAATTCTACTCTTCTCTGGTTAGTAAATATGATAATTAAATCTCCTACAGAATAGTTTTTAAATTCACAGTCTCAGTGGCAAGAAAAGCTTATATACATTAGGGAGAAAAAACTAGCCAAATTTGACAATAACAAAAACAAAGATAATATTTACTTTATTTTAATAGCAATTATAAACTGTATTTCTATCTTCTTCCTGGGATCTAGTGATATATTTAGAAAAATATATTTGTAAATGTATGCAGTATTTTGGGATGTCTATTTCTTCACTGATATTTAAACACAATTATTCTTAGAACCAAATAAAATGTTTTAGAAATTTTATTTATCAATCAAAATGAAAATTAGAAAGAAGGGTAATGTCTAGAATAAATAACAGCTAAAATTGTATCTATAAATCATATCTAAGAAAGGAAATATTGAATGCTCCTTGACCAAGAATTTTTTATCCTTAATGAGTCCCTGTAGGGAATGTTGTAATATACACTTGATGGGGATTCTGAATTCTTTCTGTGAATAAATGAAAATTTTTATTTTCATAGACATTCACCAGGAGATATATAAACATGAAATCACTAGCAAATAATCCAGCAGAAATGAGGCTTGAAAAAGTGTATATATATAAAATATAGAGAGTATGAAATCAGGTAAAAGCTATTTAAATTTCTTCTTTGTCTTATCTCTTTTTCAGATTCATTAATAAATGGCCTTTGCATCTTTGGGTTCATTGCCTGTACCTCTCTCTGCAGATGGCTGACTGTATATTTCAGCCTTGTATGCATTTAGAAGAAAATACAGTTGCCTTAATACCATAAAATCAGATTTCTCTAATAATTGGGATCAAAAAGATCCTTGAAAAATAAACGTCATTACTATGTTATCACTTTAGGCAATGAGCTGAAGTATTTCATACATTTTTGTTTTCAGTCATAACAAGAAAGTTATGTGTATTCTTTAAAAAATATTTGGGGACACTGAGATGAAGAGCCTGAACTTAACAGGAAGCCAAAGAACAGCTTTAGGGAGCACCAACACCTTTAAGTATGCCTAACACAGTAAGAATCTAAGGGAGAAAAAAAAGTGTTTTTATGAATAAATATGCACATATGGCTATTCCTAAACCATTTCTTTAAAATATTTAAGACATAACCTCTAGAATTTCTTTAAAGTAGCATAAATATTTCTGGTGGACAGGTAAGAGCAGCAAAAAAAAAAAAAAAAAAAAAAGATCTTAAATAGACATAAATTTACTGTATTTTCATTCGATTCAAAGCAATGAGTTAGCTTTTGAGGGAAAGGATGACTTTAAGAAGGAAGCCTTGAGGTAAAGTAACAATGGTTGTATTTTCTGATATAAAATTTAAGTCTGTAACAGATCATATTTTGATATGTTCTCTATACTGCAAGATTATTTTGGAAGGTATTTTTCATGAAATAAAAATAATAATTACTACAAAAAATTCACTTATTAAAATGAGTGATTTATTTTTAATTTGTTAAAATGAATTCATTATTAGAATTCATATCTATAAAGAAGCCAATAAAAAAGGACAAAAGCAATTGGGTAACATTTTTAATTGTATGAATGTAGTATTTCCTCCATTTAAATAGAGTTTATTTTTTTTTAGAGCTGTTTAAATTTCACAACAAAATTGAGCAGAAAGTCCAGAGAATTCCCATATTCCCTTTGCCCTGCTTACAACACCCACAGCCTCCTTCACAATCAATCCCACACTGGAGTGATACATTTCCTAGAAATGATAAGCCTATATTGAAACATCCTCATCACCCAAAGTCCATACTTTCTGTTAGGGTTTACTCTTGGTGTTGTGCATTCTCTGGGTTAGGACAGATATTCAATGCCTGTAGTATATGTGTTGGACAACTAGCTTGTCTTCCTTTTTTTAAAAATTAAATTAAATATTTTTTAGTGCCCCCAAATTCACTTTTTATGTGCCACACCTAGTGCTCCATGCAATACTTGCCCTCCATAATACCCATCACAAGGCTCACCCAACCACCTACCCCTGTCCCCTCCAAAACCCTCAGTGTGTTTCTCAGAGTCCACAGTCTCTCATGGTTTGTCTCCCCCTCTGATTTCCCCCAACACATTTCTCCTCTCCATCTCCCAATGTCCTCCATGTTAGTCCTTACGCTCCACAAGTAAGTGCAACCATATGATAATTGCCTCTCTCTTCTTGACTTACTTCACTCAACATAATCTCTTCTAGTCCCATCCATGTTGATACAAAAGTTGGAAATATATAAACATGAAACCACTAGCAGATAATCCAGCAAAAATGAGGCTTTCTGATAGAGGCATAATAATCCATTGCATGTATAGTCCATTCATCTGTTGAGGGGCATCTTGGTTCTTTCCACAGTTTGGTGACTATGGCCATTGCTGCTATGAACATTGACATCTAGCTTTTCTGCTTATAATGTAAGTGCCTAACATTAAGCTTTTGATTGCAAAGACATTCATTAAAAGACAAAAACAAATATAAAAACAAACAAACAAACAAAACAAAACAGAAACTAACCAAAACAAAAACCCATGTATCTCAGATAAATATATTGCTAGCCACACAACTGAATTAAAGCCAGGTTGATTCACCCATGTATTTTCTTATTTATTTATTTATTTGTTTGTTTATTTAGATTTACTGAGAGAGGGAGAGAGAGAGAGCAAGTGAGCACACACACAAGTTAGGGCAGTGGGTAGGGCAGAGGGGAAGGGCAGTGGGAAAGGAGAGACAGAATCTTAAGCAGGCTCCGTGTCAAACCCAGAGCCTGAGGTGGGGCTCAATATCATGACCCTGAGCAATCACGACCTGAGCCAAAGTCATGACTCGGATGCTTAACCAACAGCCACCTAAATGCCCCATGAGTTTTCTCTTTTAGAAAGCCCCAGATGACCTAATGAACTAACCACTTGAATGACCCTGCTTTTCCTTTCCCATACTCTTGTATTTAATTTTTTCTTGCTCTTCTGTTTTAAATCGACCAACAGAGAACCCAATAAATCCTAGGCACCCTACCCTTGATCCCAATAAAGGCAGAACCCCAGGTTCCTCCTCTCTCCCTTTCTGACCTTGCTTTGTATTCTCTAGTCCTTGTGAGTAATTATTCTTATTCTTTCAAAATTCCTGATTATTGTTGCTGAAGTACATCTTGCAATCCAAATATGCCACATGTGCCAGTCCATCCACAACAGTGACTCTGAGGAAACATCTATGAGGGTTCACTGCAAGTGGCACAGGTCTAGGAGGGTGCTTCATGCTTTCCAGCAAAGCATCATTATACGTAGGCTGAGACCCACAAAAACACATGTGTCCGTAATCATAGTATCATGCAGAGTGTTTTCACTGTCCTAAAATCCTCTGTTCTCAGCCTATGTACACATTCCCAGCAACTACTGATCCCTTTACTATATCCATAGTTTGTCTTTTCCAAAATGTCATATATTGGAATGATGCAGTATGTGGCCTTTTTAAATGTTTTCCCCTTTGTAATATGCATTTAGGTTTCCTCCATATCTTTTCATTACTTACATTTTTTAAGCACTGAATAATATGCCATTGTCTAATGTACTAAAAGTACAATATCAACTCACCTTCTGATGTAAATCTTGTTGTTTTGGTAATTACGTGGACATTGATGAATACAGTTCCTATGACATCCATGTGCAAGTTTTTGTGTTGATAAGTTTTCAGTCCCATTGGGTAAAAACCAAGGAGAGTGATTGTTGGAGTCATAGAGTAAAAGTGTACTTGGTTTTGTAAGAAACTGCTAAAGTATCTTTCAAAGTGGCTTTCCTAGTTTACATTCCTATAAGCAATGAATAAGAGTTCCTGTTCCTGTACCTCCTTTCCAGCATTTGGTGTTAATGGTGTTCTGGATTTTGGACATTTTAACAGGTTTTCAAGGGTATCTCATTGTTTTAATTTGCATTCCCTGATGACATAAGATGTGGAGCATCTTTCCATGAGTTTATTTCCATCTGTATATTTTCTTGGTGAGGTCTTAAGATTTTTGGTCTTTTTTTTTTTTAGTTGAGTTGTTTATTTTCATATTGCTAAATCTTAAGAATTATTTGTATATTTTGAATAAGAGTTCTTTATCAGACGTGTGTTTTGCATTAATGCCTTTTTTTGAAAAATGGAAAATACACCAGAGGAAATGCTCCTGCCAAGTTTAGGGAATAATTTGCAAATAGAGTGACAACAGATGTAACTAATTTTGTTTCTGCCTGTTTACAATCACTGTGCTCTCATGGTTTATTTTAAATCTATTGTTAAATGTAAGAATATGCAATTATACGGTGGTTGTAGACAAGACCGGCACCCAAAATCAGTTTGATTAATTCTGAACCACTATAAACTTAACTTTTGAAACTTGTCTAAATTGCTTGAGTGGAGTTTAAACATATAACTGAGAGTTCTCAGAATTAACTTTTATGTAGAATGCATAGATTATTAGAGGGAGTAATAAAAGTGAGCTAATTAAGCAGTTGAATATTTAGCATATTATTAAAAGAATGATTACTACATGAGTTATCTTGATTTTATACCAAACAAAATCAAAGACAAAACTTCACAGGGCAATATTGTGGCATTGGGATTACTTAGAATTTCTAGTGCATGTAGATAATGAAACAAGTATTGATAGTAGGTAGTTTAATTCTTATTTCAAAGTTTTCTACAAAGAAAGTCTTATTGCCTTATTGTCTACACACAATGCATATTATTTCTTCCTCTGTACTGTTTAGTAAATTTATTCATTGCAGAGGTGCCAACGCCTTCCTATAGTGAGAATTCATACTAACCACAACCCATTCGAAATAAGCAGTTTGAATAGATATCCTAAATATATATATAATCTATCTATATTTAGAAATGTATATTTTATATAATTTAAAGATTTTATTTAGCATGTTGCATTTCCTTTTGTTTTCTTTATCTATTAATGTTCAATGAGGTCAATAACAGACAAATATAGAGAGTTGTTCTGTAAGGTGTTACCAACTGAATGTTTACATCCTCCCAAAATTCATATGTTGAATTCTAAATCCCAGAGTGTTAGCATTAGGAGATGGGGCCTTTGTGAGGTTATTAGGTCACGAGGGAGGCTCTGCCATGAATGGAATTAACACCTTTAAAACAAGAAACCCAAAAGAGCTCTCTCACTCTTTCCTCCAAGTAGGCACATGTTGACAAGACTACTGTCTGTGAACCAGGAAGGGGTTCCTCACCAGACACCATATCTGTAGGTGCTCGAATCTTGGACTTTTCAGTCTCCAGAACTGTGAGAAATAAATTGTTCAAACCACCCAGTCTATACTTTTTGTTACAGCCGTAGAGGTCTAAGTAGTAGACTAAGACACAGCTTTTTGGTTTGTGTGTATGTGTTGGGGGGGTTGGTGGTTAAAAAACAAATAAAACAAAACAAAACAAAAAAACCACTTTCTTTATAAAACACTTTAATTTAGTGAAATAAAACTATGTCTGATTATTTGCAGCACCCAAACCCAGTTTCACCAAGAAGTTAAGCTCATTCACATTTTCCCCTGGATGAGGACCTATGGGTTCACCTGAGAAGAGTCCACTTAGTTTTCATTTGTTTGGTTTTAGGTAACTACACAAGCAAAAAGATTCTCAAGAACTATTTCATAGTTTTTAAGTTATCCCCTCTAATTTATCACCAAATATAGTTCAGGGTCAATGTTATTAGTTCATTGATAAATTTTTATTTTTCATTACTTTCCTGAAACTTTTCTTAAAATTTTATTATAAATAGTTATTGTTATAACTTACCCAAGCCCACTTAACTATTATCTTTATCATGAACAGTTGTTGTATGAAAATACATTTTTATACAAAGACAGGCATTGGCTATATTATCTATAAGGCTTGGTTCTAGACTCTGAAAGAGATAACTGATTTTGATTTCTTCTCATAATAATTATGTAACCTTTGATAAACTGTTCTACTTCACTGGGCCTCAGTATACTCATAAAAAAAATGGGATAATAATAAGACCAATTTCACATGCTTATAGTGAGAACTAGTCTAAATAAAGTTTAGGAGATGACCTGGCACACAGAAAATGTTCACTATAATGTTCGCCCTTCTTATGTCCAATCTACTGTTCAGCTTCATCACACAACTCAAAATTGCTAAATTAAATAAATATTCATCAGTTGTTATATGTCCTTCAAGCTGTTTTTTAAAATGTTGAATACTTTCGTTCTTGAACTAACTTTTCCCCTTGACTTCTGCAACATAGCTTTCCATAATATAGATCTCTGGTGTCTTTCTTTTTTATAAGGACACAAGTTCTATCAGATTAGGTCAAATTTTATTTAACCTTATTATTCCCTTAAAGGTCCTATCTCCAAAGCAGTCACATTCGGGGTAAGGGCTTCAATATATGACTTTAGTCCATGACAAGGGGAGAGCACAAATATTTTTTTCAAGATTTATGTATTTAGACAGTGTGTTATCACTTTTAAGATTGTGTAGAATTGAAATGATCTTATATAAATAATAAAGAATTAGAATTTCTAAATCATTTAGTGCAAGATTAGCGAGCTATGTCTTGTGACCCGAATCCAAATTTATTTGGTTAGTAAAGTTTTATTGAAATGCAGCACATTCATTCTTTTGTGTATCATTTATATCTGCTTTTGTGCTACAACAGAGTTGAGTAGTTGCAACAGGTATGACATGGCCCACAAATCTTAAAATATTTACTAGTTATATTTTTACAGCAAGTTTACTGATCTCTAATCTAATTCACAGAAAAAGAAACTGAAGTTTAGAAATGTTATTACACTTCTTAACATTTATGATACCAGCCTTCAATATGGCCTTAAATGGTTCTTGCCTCCTGACATTCTTGTTGTTGTGTAGATTTCTTCCATATTGAATCAGGGCTAGCCTGAGTGAACCACAGATTATGGTAGAAGGGAGAGTATATGAACTTGAAGTTAAGCTTTTAAAGGTATTCAATCTTCTTTCTTGGTTTTGATTTGATTCTGGAAGAAGGCAGATGACATGCAATTAGAAAACTCAAGTAACTCTTGTGCAATGACCCATGTGGAGGAAAACAAGCTCTCATCAATAGCAAGCATCAAACTGCTAGCTATATAGGTTAAACATCTTAAAAATGCCTCTTCCATTCCCTTAAAGCCTACAAACGTATGCAACACTTAAATCAAAACTATATGGCCAACTTGCTCTAGAATTCTTGATCCATAGACGTTGTGAAGGATATCAATGATTATTGATTTTTTTGGACACAGGTTTTGTAGTGATTTGTTACACATTAGATGGTTGATACAATATCAGAAAACCTGTGTTCTAATGCATATTCATAAAGTAGAAAAAAAAGATCAGAAGGTGTTATTGTATTTGATATTTGTCCTTATAATTTAAACTAGATATTTACAAACCCCAAAATTAAGATCAAAATATGCCTTCAGATTTAACTTAAAACATGGTGAAAATTTTAGTTCTAGTGGTTCTCTATTTTGAAAACTGAGACACGAAATAATTTTTATTAATCAATAATTATTAATTAATACTTAATTTGGTAATGTGAAATAATCAGCGGAGAACATAACATGGTTCTCCAAGCAAGGGATTGGTGTTGTCCTAAAAAGTATACTTGGGAAATTAATAAGGATGAACTTTAATTCATATCCTTACTACCAATTTCCAATAAATTTCAAAGAAAAACAAAATTTATCCAAAGGAACTTAATTGAAAGAAACTAAAGATTTCAATATTAACACTTAAAATCAAAATCCTTGTAGAAAACACTTGTGGTAAGTTTTTTTTTTTTTTTGGTTTTTTTTTTTAATTGACAGCAAAAGCAAAAGCAACAAAAACCAAAAAATAAACAAGTAGAATTGTTTTAAATCAAAAAGCTTCTGCACAGCAAAGGAAATCATCAGAAAAATGAAAAAACAACCTACTGAACAGGAAATAATATTCACAAGTCCTATATGTGACATGGAGTTAATATCCAAATTATATAAAGAACTCATAAAACTTACAAACAATGACAAAACAAACAATTCAATTAAAAATGTGCAAAGGTTCTGATTAAACATTTTTTCCCCAAAAAAGACATACAGATGGCCAAAAGGTAAATGAAAGATGCTCAATATCACTAATCATCAGATAAGTCAAAACCATAATGAGATATTACCTCACCCCACTTAGAATGACTCTTATCAAAAAGACTAGAAATAACAAATCTGTAGAGGATCTGGAGAAAAGGGAATTCTTATGCACTGTTGGTGAGAATGTAAACTGGTATATACACTATGGAAAGCAATATAGAAGTTCCTCAAAAGATTTAAAAAAATAGAACTACCAAATGACATAGCAATCCCACTTCTAGGTTTTTATCTGAAGAACATGAAGACACTAACTTGATAAATTCCATACACCCCATGTTCATTGCAACATTATTTACAATAGCCAAGATACGGATGCAATTTAGATGTCTACCAATGGATGAATAGATTTAAAAATAAATAAATAAATAAAAAGATCTCACACACACAGAGACACACATACACACAGACACACACACACACTGGAATATTATTCAGCCATAAAAAGAAAACAAAATTCAGTTATTTGCACCAACATGGATGAACCTTGAAGGCATTATGCTATGTGAAATAAGTCAGATAAGGAAAGGCAAATACCATATGTTCTCACTTATCTGTATTATCTAAAAACAAAAGGCAAAACAAAATAGAACAAACAAAAACGAGCTAATGGATACAGAGAACAGATGGGTAGTTGCCAGATGTAGCAGAGTATGGAGTGGAAAAAAAATGGGTGATGGAAGTTGAAAAGTACAAACTTCTAGCTATGAAGTATATAATTCATAGGGATGTGATGTACAGCATGGAGATTTGCAGTTAATACTGTATTCCATATGTGGAAGTTGATAAGAGAATAAATCTTAAGTTTTATAAAAGTTTTTAACTATGTATTTTGATAAATACTAACTAGACTAATTGCAGTGGTCATTTCTGAATATACATTAGTATTGAATACTTATGCTGTACACCTGAAACTAATATAAAAGCAACATCATTTATTTTAAAAAAATCAATAAAAATAAAACCTGAAAAATGTCGAAATTTAGAAAAAAAAACCTAATTGCCAAAACAGCATTAAATTTAATCACTTAATCCCCTTAACAGGTTGGTTAAGATTTAGGATGTTGGGGTGCCTGGGTGGCTCAGGGGTTAAGCCTCTGCTTTCGGCTCAGGTCATGATCTCAGGGTCATGGGATTGAGTCCCGTGTAGGGCTCTCTGCTTGACAGGGAGCCTGCTTCCTCCTCTCTCTCTGCCTGCCTCTCTGCTTACTTGTGATTTCTGTCTGTCAAATAAATAAATAATACTAAAAAAAAAAAAAAAGATTTAGAATGTCTTCTCTATGTTTAATTATCTTTAGAGAGACAAAATTATTTCATATTGCCTGGTGCATAATTTTTGTTCAGTAAAACTTTATTTTAGGAATGAGAGAATGAGTAAGTAAACCCATGCAAGAAAGCACCCAAACTATACATATTCTATTAATTTTCTGTTCTTCTGATTTGGGGAGGAGGGATGAGAGTGGCAAATAGAAATTTAAAAATTAAAAAAAAAAAAAAGCATTTTCTCCCAGCACTTACATATACTTATTAAACTATTCCATTATTTTTTTTTCCTGTTTTGTAAAGCTCAAAATTACTTAAAAATTCTGGAGTTAAAGAATTTATGGATCAGATATTTTTACAGTAGATAAGAGATGGGGTAGAGAAATAGTCTCATTCTGCTTTTGTAACTATTTTCATAGGTTTCCAAAATAGCTTGGGTCTCAAATTCTCTTAGTTTAGGCTGCATATATTAAGCATAATTCATTAATGTCATCTTTCGCTTCAAACAAATTAAAAAGCTCTTACTCTGTATAAGACGTTGCACTATGCTCTATGGGTTATTCAATCATAAGTAAATTATTCTGGTTCTCAAATATGTGTCCATTGGGGGAAGTAAAACAACACAAATAACTCAAAGATAGTAAGAAGTGATGAGGGCCTTTAGGCAGTTATAAATTCAGTGCTATCAGAACACAAAAGAAGAGAGTAATTCTAGGTAGTTAGGGAGAAGTCATAGAGGGGGTGTGTCATTTCTTTTTTAGAATATACAGGATTTGAAAAGGTGGAGTTATGGCGAGAAAGAAATATGCCATTAATGAAATGCCTTGGAGAAAAGCAGAAGCAAAGACATGGTGATAGAAACAATTTTAAGCATAACCAGAGGTTAGTGGGCAATTTTGCTTGGCCCCAAAAATGTAGAGGGGCTAGTTATTTGAAATGTGGACAAATACCAAGCACCTATTTAGGCCAAACAGTTTTATCTCCTTCCAAAGTACAGTGAAATCTTGTCATTGCTTGAGCTGAGTTTCAATCATTGTGATGATAATTCAGACAACAAGAAACAAATTTGAACTACCAGCTTACAATAGAAATGGACAGAAGGAGGCCAGATTCCAGAGATAATTATATTGGTTACAGTATCTATTTTTAATGACTACGTTGTCATGGATATGGATACAATACATAAAATAACCCACATTTATATATATATATATATATATATATATAAATATATATAAAAGTTGGCTGATACACATTCTGCACTTCAGTAAGTTTTTGCATATGCTAATAAGAGAAACTTCCAAGCACTTATAATAGGAATCATATATAATATATAAAAAAAAGGTAAAATGGGTATCTTACAAGTAGTTCTCAGTGTGAAGGTGGATGGGCGTGAGAAGAGAGCACAGTCATATCCACCAAGATGATGGAGCTTTGTCAAACCATGGGTAGCTAATCAGAACATCTCATCCAGGTAGAATCTAAGGGTAAGTCATCACAGCACAGGTAAGCTGAGACTCGTGGAAGAAGTGGGTACAGCAGGTTTACAAGGAAATATTTTTAAGCCTTTCCTTTTGCTGTTTCTGTGGCTAGATGATGAGTTCTTTTTCTTTAAATATGGTTTCTATAAATTCAAACTAAAAAAAGTCCTGATTAGTCATTTCTAACATGCATGTTGGATGGATGCCAAATTTGTTTCAATTTATTAACACATAATAAGATGATCATGAATAATAAACAGTTTAGAAGATAATACCCCAGATGCTTTGTCTTTGGAATCTCTAATTTGCGCTTGGGTGCAGAACTGTAGGTTTTGAAAATCTAACATAATATTTAAAACAATATATAATAAACCTTTAAAATATGCAAATACAGTGGGACTTTGTCCAGTGGTTCCTTTATTTCTCTCTGTAAGCGAGTCTCCTCTGATTAAAATAATAAAAAACACATTATTAACTCCTTATATTTGTGGAAAGGATTATCTGCATCAAAGTAAAGAAAGGAGAACAGGAGAGTAAGGACCAGAGAGGAATGAATGGAGGGAGGGAAGAGAGAGAAGAAATGTTTCTTTCCCTTCCATGCCCCTTTTCTGAGAGTTGCTAAGGGATGACTAAAGTAAGGCCAAGTAAATGTAAATAACTAGATATCTTCAAGGCACTTGGATAATTCACTGAATTATTCATTTTTATCTCTATGTTTTGCATTTCAAAGATAAAACTGGAATGTATTAAGTTCTGTATTCTTCCTACCAAGCTCCCGATGAAGCCTTTTTTTTTTCTTTTTAGTTCAGGAAAAAGAGTAAAAAGACAGAAAGATAAGATAAACAAAGAAGTTAATTAAAAAGAAAAAAATCTACCTCTAATACTTGTAATCCAACTTTGCAGAACTGACCATCTAATGTATTTTAAAATTAATAATATGAAAAGAACAATATAATTTATAAACTGTTTAAAACTTAAGAGTAATATTGTATGAGGACAAACAAAACATCTTGTGCTTTCAAGTTAAATTTCATTTTTCATGTTGGCTAATCAAGTATCAGCCAAGAGGGCGCCTGGGTGGCTCAGTGGGTTAAGCCGCTGCCTTCGGCTCAGGTCATGATCTCGGGGTCCTGAGATGGAGTCCCGCATCGGGCTCTCTGCTCAGCAGGGAGCCTGCTTCCCTCTCTCTCTCTCTCTCTCTGCCTGCTTCTCCATCTACTTGTGATTTCTCTCTGTCAAATAAAAAAAAAAAAAAAAGAAAAAAAAATCTTAAAAAACAAAAAGTATCAGCCAAGAGACAATTCCAAAATTTGAATTAAGATTGTTCTTTTTTAAAAACCTATATGCAAATCACGTGTGATCTTTCCATTAAAGTAATATATATTTTTCTAGGCTGTAATATTGATACCTACTATTTGAGTGAGACACATCACAAATATTTACACACATATACTCTATATTCTGCAGCTGTTACTTTACACAAAATGTGAAAAGTAAACAAGGCAAATCAGTGTTTAATTTTAAGAAGGTATGGATAAAAATAAAAGTAAAAATCCCCCCATTTTCTCATGTTAATCCAGTCAGTCAACTGGGACCTATTTCCCTAGCATTGTCCCACTACTAAGGCAAATATTAATTTTTCCCTCATAAGCATTTAGGTATTTCTAAATATAGTCCAAGTTTGAAGATTTTTATTTCTGCATAATTGAGTTGTAAAAACTTTCTCTTTACTTGAAATTTCTGTAAATGCTTTATTTTAGATGAATTCTATTTCTACAGAAATAATAATTTTAAAATATGTCTGCCCAAATATCATATAATTTCATTCATATGTGGGATTTAAGAAACAAAACAGGTGTATACAGGGGAAAGGGAAGAAAAATAAAATAAGAAGCAAATTGAGAGGGAGGCAAACCAGAAGAGATGCTGAACTTTAGGAAACTAACAGTGTTCCTGGAGGGGAGGCGAGGGGGTGGGGTGGGGGTGGGGGATGGGGCAACTGGGTGATGGGCATTAAGGAAGGCACATGATGTAATGAGCTTTGGGTGTTATATGCAGCTGAAGAATTACTAAATTCTATCTCTGAAACTAATAAAAAAAATAAAAAGAAAAATTATAGTCCTACTAAGAAAAAAAAATGTGTCTGTCAAAGTGTGTCACAGATTTAGGTAACATTCATAAAAATCTGGTGGTAGTTTATTATTATAGTAGTCAAAGTCATAAATTTAAAAATTCAATCTTTTTAACTTCAAATTCTGACTGTGCCCTGACTCTGTGACGTTGGTCAACTTGCTCCTTCTCCCTTTGAATTACTTCCTTCATTTTAAAATCAGGATAAGATCTGTCTCAACCTCATAGGGTAATTTTTTTTTTCTTTTTTACAGATCTTATTTATTCATTTGAGAGAGGGAGACTGAGAGAGCACACAAGCAGGGGAAGAGGCAGAGGGAGAGGGAGAAGCAGGCTGCCCGCTGAGCCAGCCTGGAGCCTGACCTGGGACTCAATCCCAGGACCCGGAGATCATGACATGACCCAAAGGGAGACGTTCAACCATCTGAGCCACCCAGGCGCCACCCTCATAGGGTAATTTTGAAGATTAAATGAAAGGACATAAAAGGCACACAGCACTGTTCAGCCCACATTTTTTGCCTTCGATAAATCTAAGCTATTGTTATTTTCAGCTTAGGCCAAGAAGTTTGAAAATGATTTAGGGAATTTTCTTAATTTTAAATCATACAAGTTAAAATTGAAACCAGTCTCAGGTATGGAATAATCATCCACTTTGTTGTGAGACAACTTCAGAGACATAGTAAGAAACTTCTCATAGCTGAAGTTTATTTGCTTATTGGAAATAAAATGGTGATGTGTTTTTCCAAAGAACAAAATTGTAAAAAAGATGTATTCTCAAAATTCAAGATACAAAAGGTATAAGTAATTTATATAATTAATCTTACACGTGGGTAAGCACCCTAAGAAAAAGACAGAAATTGCTAGTGGAGGGTCCTTTTAAGATAGGGGAACCAGGAAAATTCTCCAATAGAGACCACATTTTGTAGCCTGGAGAGGCAGGGGTCTGGAGTATGACCTGAGAGGAAACTAGCAATATAACTTTGAAGCATTTGCATCCTTTCACATATGTGCCCCCTCCAAAGGAAAAAAAAAAAAAAAAGAAGAAGAAAAAGAAAAGAAAAGAAAAAGACAGGGAGTGTTTGAAACATTCTGTTGCTGGAAAGTTTTAGTGATAAGTCAGAAGAATGTAACTATCAATATATGGATTAATGATAAAAGACCAAAGTAACAGCTTTCTTCTGGCCACGTTTTAATAATTTGAGCATCAAAATAATAATATAATATGTTGGGGCACCTGGGTGGCTCAGTGGGTTGGGCTTCTGCCTTCAGCTCAGGTCATGATCCCAGGGTCCTGGGATCGAGCCCTGCATCGGGCTCTCTGCTCATCGGGGAGCCTGTTCCCCACCCCCTGCCTGCCTCTCTGCCTACTTGTAATCTGTCTTTCAAATAAATAAATAAATAATCTTACTTTAAAAATATATAAAAAAAATATAATATGTTGAGTCCCTCAAAAGGCACAACTACCCATAATACAAATATATGGAAAATCAATGTATAATTTATAGTGCATAAAATATATCAAATGTACTAAAGTATACAATATATAATGATTGTGTAATACCACACACTAGATAAAATACATAATGATATATAATATGTTTTATATTTTCTTTCAAGGTGATTCTAGCAAAAATGGGAAATAGGACCAAAACAGGAAGAACTAGTGAGAATATTCATGGTCATAATAGTCTTAAGTGTCCATTGACACCAATGTCATTGTATACATTCTCTACTGTCATGTGCGAATAATATTCAAACTCAGCAGTTTAACAATGGACATTGATTAGTTCAGTTTCAAAGGAGCCAGAATCTAGGAGTGGCTTATAAGGGTAGTTCTGTTCATTCCCCATCTGTTGTCATTTCAAGATTTGACTCTCACTGAGGATCTATTTCTTTCTTTCTTTTTTTTTTAATATTTTATTTATTTATTTGACACAGAGAGAGAGAGCACACATAGGCAGAGAGGCAGGCAGAGAGAGAGGGGGAAGCAGGCTCCCTGCTGAGCAGAGAGCCCGATACAGGCCTAGATCCCAGGACCCCAAGATCATGACCTGAGCGGAAGGCAGAGGCTTTAACCTACTGAGCCACCCAGTGAGGATCTATTTCTAAGTTAATTTACAAATAGATTATTGTCAGGCCTCCATTCTTGAGGGTTGTTGGACTGAAGACCTTCTCAGTTGTTCCTGGGTCTTGGTTTTCTCCAAAGTGAGCTTCGTCCAAAAGACAGAAAGAGAACAATCAATGTGGAAGCCGTAGCGTATTTATAATCTGGTATCCAAAGCTACACACCATCACTTCCACTTTATTCTGATTGTTAGAAGCACGTCTGTAAATCCTGTCATACTGTAGAGAAGAATTAGTGCCCATCTGTTAAGAATGAAGACGGTAAATAATTTGTGGACATATATATATTTTTTAAATCTGTGAGTTATCAACTCTGTAACAAGAATAAAAAGAATTGTGTTTTCCAGAAATTATGGATTAACAAAATACTTTAAATGGAGAAACTAGTTGTATAGACATAATGCATTGTGATCTAGGAACTTAAATATCATAATTATGCTGCTAATGAGCTACTTAAAATAGACACAGTTTATCAATAGTACTAACTACCAAGTCAATATGAAAAAAAGTGACAGGCTAATTGACCAGATAATGCCTAAAAAGCAAAGCTAAAAGGAGAAAATAAAAAAGAATAAGCTTTCAGGAAATTATACTTTTGTAAAACCTGTGAGCTTGGAAAAAAGCCACTGGTATAAGCATAGAGTTTAACTCTGGCAAGTTGGTCTGCTGGCTGGTATCAGCTTAGATTTGCTAGCAAGTTTCACATCATCCTCATCAGTTGGTTAGTAACCCATAACTTAAAACCTGGGCTTGGATGAACTAATAGTGGTTCGGTGTCATTTTTTGTTTTTTTTTTTTTGTTGTTTTGTTTTACTTGAGTCTGAAAATGTTAATATAATCCAGAAAATACACAAATAAGTATGTGTTACTGTACTGAATTAATAGCATATTAGAACATAGATAATGAGGAAATTAAACCTGATATTATTTTCATGTAATTATGTTATAATGAGTACTGTGTGATACTTTTTTATTCTTTACCTGCTATTTAATATATGTGAAATGCTCTAAAAATAAAAGCCATATTGGGACGCCTGGGTGGCTCAGTTGGTTGAGCAGCTGCCTTCGGCTCAGGTCATGATCCCAGCGTCCTGGGATCGAGTCCCACATCGGGCTCCTTGCTCCATGGGGAGCCTGCTTCTCCCTCTGACTCTGCCTTCCACTCTGTCTGCCTGTGCTCGCTTTCGCTCGTGCTCTATCTCTAACAAATAAATAAATAAAATCTTTAAAAAAAAAAAAATAAAAAAAAAAAAAATAAAAGCCATATTAACTCTAGCTGGTATTCCTGATTTTTTCTTCCTTTTTTATTTTTACTTTTTTCCTATAGCTGCGGCCTTGGGCCCTTTTGCATTGGAAGGCTTAGGAATACCAAGCAAACATAAGTTTCCTGAAGAGTATTTGTGGACTTTCTCTTTCCAACTTAATGAACTGATTCATTCTTTTTCACATTTCATCTAGGTTTATTAGTGCAGATAAAATTAAATAAGTAAACTCATATCTTGAAATTTAATATAATGATATATTTTGTTCTAAAAACTATTCAATGTTTAGATTTTTTCCTTCTTAATCTTAATTAGTTCAATCATTTGACATACCTTATGCATAGCTCAGCAACCTAGTGCATTTCAAAAGCTGCATGATTTGAGAATACTGATATATTTATTATGATACAAAGCAAGTACTGACCATTGATACTAAAATAAAGCTTTCTAAGAAAAATATCTCCAGTAGAGTAAAGCAAGCTAGTAAGAGAGAATAAATAAATTTAATTTGGTGATGGATAAAAATTCCCTCATGCTAAGGAAATAGAAGGTTGCTACTTAAGGTCTATAAAGAGCTAAAAAAGTAGTTTAACTATTTGATTTTAAAGCAGGAGTCTGCAACACTGTTTAAGTTTTTTATAAGGTAAATTGAAACAGTGCATTTAAAAAACTGAACAAAATGCATGACCGCAGTATGCATTCAAAGATGTTTGTGTTTGTCAACATTTTTTAAGTACCTTGTAAATCATGGTTAATTATAGACGATCATTTTATCAGAGCTAACAGGTCAATTAATTATTGACTAACACAAAGAGTTGTCCATTGGATAAATGCTAGATAGAGTAGCGGCTAAATGATGAGTAGGAGGACACTGAGTGGGAGGGAAAGCCAGCATTAACATAGTGAAACTTCCTTTCACTATGTTTAATTTCACATTTGCCACAATCTAAGAACCCCATCATGAAGCACAGGGAATTAGGCACACATTAAATACATACAACAGAGAAAATTTGTAAAGGAATTGAAAGACACAGGTGGAAGCTAGCATTTGTTGAGTTTCTGTTGTTCATATAAGCTATCAATTCTTTTTCATGCCTTCATTACAAATTAGATTCAGTAGTGCAGAGGGTCAACTTAGTGCAAAAATTGGGGACTGTTGCACTACTGCTGTTAGAAAACTAGCACAGGAATCTCTTAGGCAATATTAGGACTAATACCAAAGTTCAGGAAGGTCATGAAGTATACTACCAACTTCCTCAATTAATGATGTCTTTCTATACTGGCATTTACCAATTAAAAAATATAATAGGAAATAAAACTTAGAGCAACAAAAACTATGCATCTGGAAATAACCTACCCTAAATGCAAAAGAATACAAATCTAAAGTAGAATAAATGCAGGCACAAAATTTGTCCATGTAAAATTGTCGTTTTACTCAAATGATCTATAAAATCACTGCAGTGTCGATGCAAATTTCAGCAAGTTTTTCAAAGAAGAAGATTTTATGGAAGAATAAAGGTCAAATACCTAAGTGCATTTTATTTTAGAAGAAGGGCTTTTTAGGACAGATTTTAAGAAATGCAGTAAACTACAGTAACGAACATTTTATTATTCTATCCTCAGAAAAACGGAGTAAAATACAGTGTTCAGAAACAGACCTATTTTGATATTTTATAGATCAGACCAAATGTTAGTAGGGGAAAGATGAATAGGTTAGTGGATATTGTTCATAAACAGGGCATTGAATGGATAAAAATAAATAATAGTGGACTCACAATAAATATAAAGTGAACCCAGACATGTGCTAAGTAAAAAACATAGAAATGAAAATTTATTCATTAAAAGTTTGCTGAAACCAGAACCCAAAAGAACAAAAAATTGGGGAGAAAATACCTTTCATTTGATTGTATTAAAATTAATACTTTTAGTTAACACATATATAACTAAGTTTGTAGGTGATACACTATGGGAACACACTTGAAATACTTTAACGTAATAAAGGTTAAATAATTCATAGGAAAAATGTTTCCTTATAGCAATGAAATGAAAGACACAAAATCTAATAGAAGAAAAAAAATGGACAAAGTATGTAAATAGGCAGTTTATACTTGGGATGTAGTATAATTGGTAAAACCATTCTGAAGATAAATGTAGGAGTACTTAATTAAATTAAATATGAGTATACCTTGTGACCTGCAATCCAAATCTTGAATATGCCCCAGAAATTCTTGTAATGTTTCACGAGAAACATGTACAGAAATGATCTTTGCAGCAACGTGATTTTTAGCACTGATCTATGAAGGCAACTAGGTTGTCTATCTGTGGGAAACATGCGGCAAAATGTGGAGGAAGCCTGCAGTGCAATATTATGGAACATTCCGAAACAGTCAAATATATACTCATATACTGAGTATATACTCATATACAACTGATACTTTTAAGAAAGGTATATTGCCTCATAAAGCACCTCATTTAGATATGTCCGGAGTCTTGGCAGTTTGACTACCCTATGTTCTCTAGCAAATGAACCTTGAGAGCTTGTGCAGAGCTTCTAGCAGGGGACCCTAGCTTCCACATAGCACTCCTGACTGAAGAACAGCCCTCCTCTGGGAAGATCATAGTGTTCTACTAAGCATGCAGCTTTGATAGGCACACATGGAGGGGTGAAGAGGAAAGGGATGCCCTCTGGGGCAGCCAGATCAGCCAAATTATCCCTGGCAATCAGTGAGCTGAAAGAGGATGTGGCCAGATCACCCTCACATTTAAAAAAAAAAAAAAATTAAATGTCAACAAAGAATGTTAGCCTTACAACACAATGTCACTTTAACATAAATACACAGGTTTTCGTATGATTACAAAAACATTCCTTAGCTTACTAAGATGTGTGTGTGTGGTGTGTGTGTGTGTGTGTGTAACTATGACAGAGACTCATAGGGATTATCAATGAAGTTTAAGAATAATTGTAATAATAATAATAGTGAATAATTTAAATGAAGCAAAGACATTGTAAAACCATTAATGATGACGTGCCACACATTGAAGGGTGTGATGAACTCTCTCAAATGTCCCTGAAGTCCAAAAGAAAGGATGGGGAGATAGGGCGCCTGGGTGGCTCAGTGGGTTAAGCCTCTGCCTTAGGCTCAGGGTCCTGGGATCAAGCCCCACATTGGGCTCTCTGCTCAGCAGGGAGCCTGCCTCCCCCCTGCCCTCTTGGCCTGCCTCTCTGCCTACTTGTGATCTCTGTCCGTCAAATAAATAAACAGATAAATAATCTTTAAAAAAAAAAAAGGAAAAAGAAAGGATGGGGAGGAGGCTGGAAGAACAAGAAGGAAGAAGTAAGGCAGAGGAGGGGAGGAAAAGAAAAAGAAAAGAAGATCTTCATCTCTCCTTCTTTAAAGAGGTTTCTGCAATTTATGTCTAAAGGTAGAAATTATTTTTTTTTAATTTTAATTCCAGTGTAGTTAACATGCAGTGCTGTATTAGTGTCAGGTGTACAACATAGTGATCCAATGGTTTCATACCTTACTCAGTGCCGTCCCGACAAGGGCGCTCCCAAGCCCCCTATCTCACCCATCCCCCACCCACCTCCTCTCTCCGAACCATTAGCTTCTCTATAATTAAGAGCATTTTTCTGGTTTCTCTCTTTTCTTGTTTTCTTTTGTCCGTTTATTTCTTTTTTGTTTATTTCCTTTTTTTGTTTGTTTGTTTATTTTATTTCTTAAATTCCACGTAAGAGTGAAATCATAATGGTATTTGTCTTTCCCTGGGTGGTTTATGCCACTTAGTATTATACTGTCTAGCTCCATCCACGTTGTTGTGAATGGCATGGTTTCATCCTTTTTTACGGCTAAATAATATTTCATCACATATGTGTGTGTCTGTGTATGTATATACATGTATCTTTATATATTTTATGTGTGTATATATAGATAACTATGTAACTATATACAACTATATGTAACTATCTATATAGATGCTGTATATATATATATATATATATATATATGCGTATATATACTGCATCTTCTTTATCATTCATCAGTCAATAGACACTTGGGTTGCCTCCATAATTTGACTGCCATACATAATGTTTTTAAAAACATCTGTAATTCAGGGGCACCTGCGTGGCTCAGTGGCTTAAAGCCTCTGCCTTCGGCTCAGGTCGTGATCCCAGAGTCCTGGGGATTGAGTCCCACATCGGGGGTCTCTGCTCAGTGGGGAACCTACTTCCTCCTCTCTCTCTCTCTCTGCCTGCCTCTCTGCCTACTTGTGATCTCTGTCTGTCAAATTACAAAAAAAAAAAAATTTATAAACATCTGTACTTCAAATCCAGTTGGGCTTCCTTTATATATTTATATATTTTATATATGACTCTACATCAGAGATGTTACAGCTTGACCTTTCTGGCTGGTTTACTTGCCTGACTGACCCTGTAATAGCCTCTCCTATCTAATTAGAGAAAAATGCCTTAAATTTTGAAATTCCTTACAAATCTTGATTTATATAATTACATACCCTCTATTCTACTTCTATTCAACTGACGGCAAATTTTAGTTCTGATTTCTAAACTCATTGCTTTGGAACCCTTTCAACAAATTAGAAAGTTGGGCTTAAATTTCAACAAACAAAATTGTTTGTTATTTCAGATTTTTCCTTGCTTAACTCAATGTTTTGGTCAGTATCTTCCATTATTAATGCTAAGCTGTCACAGGTTTTGACACAAATATGGATGACTTAGTTCATTCTGTAAGAGGCTGAATGAGAAGGGTAGGATTCTGACCTGGTATCAGCTGTTAAGTTGGAGCATGGCCAGGGGTGGTAAGACGTGAAGGCTAGTGGGCATTCACTGGTGTTGGCAAAAATACAAAGTAGTTACATCATGAAGTAATAGGCATTCTTATAGGGGATTACTAAAGATAATACAGTAGCAGGAGAAATCTGCAGCTCTAGCAAGGCAAATAAACAGATAGATGTTGGTAGTGTTTAACTGCAAATGGTTTAACCCTATGCCCCACAGTGTGATTACAGAAAGGATTCCTATTCCTAAAAAGATGAAGGAAAAGAACAATGTTAGCATTTGAGCAGCTTAGCTTCTAGGTATTTTGTCCCAAGCAGGATTCAGATGCAGAAGCTGCTAGTGTGAGCTGGTTAGGAGAAACTGGCCATCTGTTAGGGACTGGCTCTCGGGCGTAAGGCAAAAAGCTCAGCTAGTGTGGGCCTCGTACAGATTTAGCCTCAGATGAGAAGTCAGGTTAACTTAATACCAAATGCCAGAGAGTGGGTTCCAGAGAATTCCCTGTTTCTCTGATTCATGCCAGGGTAAGGAGGAGGTCATTAAGAAGAGGAGGTGTGTGGACTAAACCCAGGCAGCTCCGCACCTGTTCCCCCACCCTTGGAACATAGGTTCTGCTTGACTTCTCCACCCTCAGGAGCTGCCCCAAGGATATAGCCTTGAGGCAGAAACGGGGTGCCAAGGCTATCTGGACAGGATTCACGACTAAATTCAGTTAAGGCCTCCTGTGTAGGAGACTGAACCCAGTTAAGGTTTCTATATCAACTTAAAGATGCTAGTGGGTGGGTGTAGAGATCTACTTGTTTTGTGCCCACCCAAGGCAAGCTTCAGCAAATGAATTCCTTTACTTCTCAAGCCAGACACCTACCAGTCTGAAGTGGTTTGTCTCCTTCTTCAGTCTCTCTCTGCCATCTGTGTGCAGCCGCCAGTTTCACATCTCACCCATGAAGCTCCTGAGGTTGCAAATTAACAGGGGCATAATTCTAGGGCTTCCAGTGTAGCTAAAAGAAGCATTGGGTGACCAGTGATATCAAGCATGATAAAGGCAGGGATTTTTACGGTTTTATTCACTGCTGTACTGCTCCCCTCTAGAATAATGTTTGGCTTAGAATAAGGACTCAGTAAATATGTGCTTAATGTGATTGGCTAAATAAAGGAGTGGGGAGAGGTGTTTATAGAAACTGCAGAATTCAGCAGGTGAATTCTGCAGTTTCTTCACACAGTGAAGATGAAAAATTTCTCATAAGAAATAGTGCCAAAGCAGTCTCATTGCACATAATGGCACATAATAACGGGCGAAAAGGCCAAAATACATGTTTGATATAATAAATATCATTTTTGTATCTACAATGTAATAGTGCAAAACTATTCAAGTGATCTAAACTACCAAATATGTATATATTTTTAAAGATTTTTTTATTTATTTGACAGACAGAGATCACAAGCAGGCAGAGAGGCAGTCAGAGAGAGAGGAAGGGAAGCAGGCTCCCCGCTGAACAGAGCACCAGATATGGGGCTCAATCCCAGGACCCTGAGATCATGACCTGAGCTGAAGGAAGAGGCTTAATCCACTGAGCCATCCAGGCGCCCCCCCAAATATGTATTTTAAAACATTTATACTAACTTTGTATTGTATAAATCAATGACATGTATATTTTTTGGTTTAATATGAATATCATTAGGAATAAAACAATTAGAAATTATGATATTTGGAAATTAAATCATTACTGTCATTCCGTTAAATTTCTTCAACACTTTAAGTTTTTTTAACAAGTCAGCTAAACACATAGGTGATATAACAGCTTAGATTTTAGAAGCAACATCTTGATTGAAAGAATCATTGTTTAGGTTATTAAACAGTGAGAAAAATAATTTTCTCATGAAAAAAATAATTACTCTTACAAAGTCGTTCACGTAGACCCAATGATATTTTTTTCCAGAACAAAATTTTATTTTTTCTCTAACATATCCAGTATTTCATCATCAATTTTCATTTTTAAAGAGAAAATCAACAAGAAATAAATGCAGACCATTTTCTAATCTTACTTATTACTTACTTGACTAACATCAAACAATATCAAGTTAGGAATAAAATTTAACAAAAGTAATCACTTCACAGTTACAGAATAATAACTCTATCAATTTAGTGCAGAAAGTCTAATAGATGCTCTACAGACAAAATAAAGTAGTGAGTGGGATGACTACATTTTTTTAGTTTTAATGCTTTTATTTTTTGCAAAAGTGGCTCTACACTACCCATTAAGTACAAATCTTACCTCTACTTAAGTCTGTAAAAGGGAAGAGAGAAAAACATGGTCCTTTCTATCTGTTTCAATTGTTCCTCTGACTGAAAATGTTGTAATAATGGACCTGTTTATTTTCTTTTCCTTTTTTTTTTTTTAAGATTTTATTTATTTATTTATTTATTTATTTTTATCATGAAAAAACTGTATTTAGATTTAGCCAGCTGGACTCAGTTTAGATGATCCCAATTTTGTTGGCAACATCCAAAGCATCATAGTCAGGGGCCAGCCGAATGTATGCCTTCTTCTCTCCATCAGGCCTGATTAAGGTGTTGACCTTGGCTACATCAATGTCATAGAGCTTCTTCACAGCCTGTTTGATCTGGTGCTTGTTGGCCTTGACATCCACAATGAACACAAGTGTGTTGTTGTCTTCTATTTTCTTCATGGCTGACTCAGTAGTCACGGGGAACTTGATGATGGCATAGTGGTCAAGCTTGTTTCTCCTGTGGGCGCTCTTTCGAGGGTATTTGGGTTGCCTTCGGAGACGCAGAGTCTTGGGTCGTCGGAACGTAGGTGATGTGCGGATCTTCTTTTTTTTGTGACTGTGGACGCCTTTCAGCACCGCTTTCTTGGCTTTCAAAGCCTTTGCTTTGGCTTCAGCTTTGGGAGGGGCAGGGGCTTCCTTCTTAGCTTTCGGCGCCATCTTCGTAAAAGGGATCAAGATTTTATTTATTTATTTGACAGACAGAGATCACAAGTAGGCAGAGAGGCAGGTAGAGAGAGAGGAAGGGAAGCAGGCTCCCCGCCGAGCAGGGAGCCCGATGAGGGGCTCGATCCCAGGACCCCTGAATCATGAACCGAGCCAAAGGTAGAGGCTTTAACCCACCAAGCCACCCAGGTGCCCTAAAGACCTGTTTATTTTCTAACATAAAAACAAATGTATGGTTTTAGGAGAATTACTATTTTAGTTATTGGTCAATTCCAAATGGTAGCTGCCTGAGACTATCCTTAAGTAGGCCATCAGTTAAGTAAGTAAGCTAAATGCCTGACAGGGCATGGTGAGGTGGGGAAAGCTTGTAGAAAGTTTATAGTTTGATGAATTTGAATTTTAACTGTCATGTAATGGCTGTATGACTATATTCCACAGATTTTTTTAAATCTTTTTTTTTTTTTTTTAAGATTTCATCCACTTATTTGTCAAAGAGAGAGAGAGTGCAAACTATTAGAGAGAGCAGCAGGCAGCGCGAGAAGCAGGATCCCTGCTGAGTCAGAAGCCTGATGCTGGACTGGATCCCAGGTCCCTAAGATCATGATCTGAGCCAAAGGCCGACGCTTAACTGACTAAACCACCCAGGCATCCTTGTTTTACATAGATCTTTGAGCCTCAAATGATAACAACTTTTTTTTCCCAGAATTTAAGATTGCATACTGTAAAGAGAAACTACTACTATTGAATTTTACTGTAGTGGATATTATGCTACAATAATTATTTGGCTACTTACTATGTTCACATTTTTTTTTTTTAAGATCTAATTTATTTATTAGAGAGAGAGCAGGTGCAAGAGAGCACGAGTAGGGGGAAGGGCAGAGGAGAGGCAGATGCAGGCTCCCAGCTTATCAGGAAGCAGAGGAGGGACTTGATTCCAGGATCCTGGGATCACAACCTGAGCAGAAGCAGACACTTAACCACCTGAGCTGCCCACGTACCCAATCATTTTCTTTTGAAAATATCTTTCTCACTAATTCCTTAGTCTGTATTTGCCTACAATCCTTGTAGTCATCCAGGTTCAAATATTCAGATTCATCTTTAATTCCTCCTTTGCTCTCCATGAATGAGTTGCTTGAAAATCATAGAAATCTACATCAATCCATGTTAGCTCTCCTATCTTTCTCATTTTCCAATGCATGGTCACTACTTTGTTTCAAGTCACAGTTCAGTACTGTTGTCACTATGTATTTGTTTTTACCTTGTCTCCCAGCATTTTGTTCACATTATTACAATCCTCTATGTAGCAGCCTGTTTTAATTTTTCTTAAAATGTGCATTCCTGATCATCTGATTACTCTAGTCCTCAAATTTTACTAGCTTGACATTATTTCATAATATACAAAATACTACTTCTGCATTTGAAATCTTATAGGAGATAATCCAAGTTCCATTCCCAGTATATCTCAGCAGTCATGAAATGTATTGTACAGAACCAAATCAGTTTAGTTCTTAAATTTCATCTTGAATGTCCCTCAGGACTATAATTCTAATCTGAAGCCTCTAAATTGATAACATTCTCATTCTCATTAACTTTCAAAGAGCTCAGGCATGATAGATTATTCTGTTTTGGTTTATAGAGAATCTCATAGCTATCTAGATTTTAAACTCCTTGAAGTCAAAGTATATATGAAAATCACTTATATTTTTTAATAAAAGTTCTTTGTGTAGGTATCAAGCACTCTAAATTTTCATTTAATTCCAACAGACTATTTTTATTTTGCAAGCAAGTCTTATTTGCGTAGTCACCTCGTCTTCTTTTACTACGTTGAAGAGTAGCCATGATAATATTTTATGAAAGGAGAGATAACACTACTTACGACAATACATGTTCAGTCCTCTTCATAAACCTTTTTGTGTCAAGTCTGCCATGAGGATTGGGAATAAGAAAATCTTCTGAAACATACTCTGCCCTAAGTGCTTAGCCTGATGAAAGAAGCAGACACAGTAGCAAATCAAATCTAAAATGTCATATATTTAATGTGATAACGTCTACAAGGAGAACTAAAGGTTCGCATGAGGAAAAAGTAAATGTTATCTGCATGGTCGGGAAAGTTTTATCAAGAAGGCACTGCGTGAGCTGAGCATAAGAGGGGCATACATATTCGTGATACAACTAGAGTCATTTGCCAAAGGCACTGAGATGCCCCTGTATCTATCTGCTGGCATCTTTGAGAATAACTCAAAGGTTAGGTAAAGTCTAAAGCAGTTTCAGGGTGGCCGGTGATGAGGCTGGAGACAGATATGCACCAGGGTTACCTCGTCAGTCATACTGATTGGGATCGGCAGAGTCTGGAAGGTGTCCTACAGGTAAAGCGGGAATCTCTGTTTATATACTGGCTAGAATGGAACAGGCATAGACTGGGTTCACATTTTGGCAAAAGTCTTGGTCAACCCATCAAAGCTTTGCTATGTTGGTTTACATACTTATTCTTCATTTTAAGAAACAGGCTAACACTTAGATTTTGCAGTCATTTCTATACCTTTCTGCTTGCCTCCTCATTTAGAGACTCACATAATGCGAGGGCTAGATGCCAGCCTTTCTAATGCCTCATTTCCTTCTACAGAGTGGGGAAGGTGTGGGTTTATTAGGAAAATTACAAAATTACATTATTTTTTCTACATCCAGGGCATTGTTAACACGTTCTGGGAGGTAATTAGCTCACTTCAATAACATCAGCCTTACACTGGCCTTGTTAGTATTTTGACATTCATATTTTCTCCCACTTTAATGTGAGTACATCTGTTAGAGAACACAATGAGAGCTGACTTTGATTTGATCATTTGGTTGGTTTCATTCTGCTCCACTCACTTTGCACTGTTATATTTATGGGCTTGCCTATATCTTGTCCCTGCTTGATCCATATCTCAAACCTGGGTTAAAAAAGTCAGAAATGATTTTTTACAGTTCATGGGGCAGACAAATATGTGCTTGATAAGTTTTCACAATGAGTCAAGGAACACACATCTTAGGAAGCTGTCAGATATCCTCTGAGGGAAAAGTATGGTGAAGAATAATGAAAACTGATACAATGGGCTACTTAAAAATAATTTTTTTTCTCTGCTGTGAGGATGTTGAAATATAAAATAATTCAATAATTAGCAAGTAATTGATACTAGTGTCCTCATTTCTCTTTTGTATATCTACAGACTATATTTATTTAAAATCCTGGGACATAGGATTCTCTGTCATCTCATTAAAATTTAAGGATAAATTTGGGCTTTATATATAGGTTTATACAGACATTAATATAAGTTCATTAAAATGCAAGAAATATACTATATTTAAAAAAAAGTAAGGTTTAGGGATTGTTTGTTGGTCCTTTGCATATTACAGAAGGGGTCAGAACAGAATACCACCTCTCCAACCACAGATAGTATAAATTAATACATGATCACATCTGCTTTACAAGCATTGGAAAGTGTGGATTTGTAAAACGAATGGGTACTGAATGCTTGTCGACTTTCTGTAAAAGAGGAAAATATTCTATTGTCAGGAGCATAACTACTGAAAACTTTCTAGAGAGCCCATGCAAACAGTTCTGACTATTTATTTTAAAATACGTAAATTATTGCTGTAATCTGTCACTTTGCTCTGTGCATGTACACCTGAACCCAGTTACTATTTGAGTTCTAGACGCTCTTTAAACCTGTCTGACCTGTCTGTCGTATCACTTCAGTGGCTTAATTTGTGAGGTCATGCCTGAACACTTTTTTGGCCAGATCATGTGTCCATATTCCATAATACTTTAATTCAGCTTCTCATGCTAATTCAATGTTTGAGATACAAAGCACAGCAGGGTTACTCTCCCTAGGTAAGCTTTTATAAAAATAATTGTGAGCTGACTAGTCATGACCTTGGTTTTATCTATGCTCAATTTTTGATCTAAAACTTCAGTGAACATCAATTTTGAAACCATTTCCAAGTACACTGAGAAATAGCATTTGAAGCTTGGGACCATAAATTCTCCTTTAGATATTTCCCTGTTCAGGGTAGATTGAGTAGGATTAAAGGGAGCAGTCATGCACTCAGGGTTAAATAAAAAAGGTATTACACTTGAATGGTAATTTAGGTAGGACGGATGTTTTTCGTATTACAGACACAGGGGTAAAGCATGGCAGGAAACTATTCAGCAGGGAAGATAAAGGGAAATGATGCTTTAAGCCTCCCTGACCCACAAACAGAAAGAAAAGCCATTATTAACTGAAACCAGGAGCAAGTGTTAGGCAGGGGACAAACAATCAGGCTGTGAATTACCCAGGTACATTACTTGAATTTGCTTTCACCAGGTAAAAAATGTCCAGGGATGACAAACATGATAACTAAGGTTTACCTAAAGTAGTCAACAAAGAATATTCAGCTGGGTTTTGAAATAATATCTACTACAGAAGCAGTTAATTAGGGAAATGTAAACTGAAACTAGGAAGTGATACATTTTGCATACATCAGATTAAAAAACAAAGTAAATTGAAAACCACAAAGTCAGGGCTGCCTGGGTGACTCAGTTAGTGTCCGACTCTTGTTGTATGCTCAGCTCATTGCTTTCCAGGTGATGAGAACAGCACCTGCATCGGGCTTCATGCTTAGCGCAGGGTCTACTTGTCCCTCTCCCTCTGCTCCTGCTCCCACTCGTTCTCTGTCTCTCTCTCAAATAAATAAGTAAGTAAACAAACAAACAAATAAACAAACAAACAAACAAAATATTAAAAAAGAAAACAAGGTCAGAGTCTATATTGACAAAATATTTTAGAAATTAGGTTGGTGTTATATCATAAAGATATCTAATGTTATTTGGTTTGCAGCTTATATAAATGGCATTATATCATGTAGACATGTATATTAGCAGATATTTTCATGAACATTTATGGTAATATAATTTATGATATAAAAAACTAAAAGTACCCCAAATATTCATGGAGAATGTTAACTAAACATGTTATATTTCATATATTAACATTCAGCAGAGAAAATAAATCATCTACCATGGTATACATCATTATTTTTAATCTTAGATATATGACTCTGAGAGGGTAAATTTCAAAAACAAGCAAAACTTTCTAAGTGTTAGTGAAAAAATTATAGATAAATTCAAGAAATGGTAAATACAATATTCCAGGTAAGAGCTACGGGAGGAGTAAGGGTCGGTCGAGGCAGAGCACTTGTTTTTTGAGTGGGGCATAGGAATTATGAGTACTTCATAATTTAGGCAGTCTTAAGAATAGTGTGTTGGCTTTTTTTTAACATTTTGTTTTCTAATTTATACACCATTTGTTACATCAAAATTGTATGATTAAAAATGTCTTTAAGGTAACACATCTGATAAAAAGGCAAATTATTCTCTTACTGAGAAAATTGAGAGGTGAAAAAAAATCAGTTCTATTTCCTTTTACTTATTATACTAAAATAAATGATCCTAAAATTTACAAATGTAGAAAAAAACATTAATTTTTAGAAAATTGTAAAGGAAGTTAGATACATGGGTCAAAATTACAAGCCTGGGTGGAGTAAGATTGTTTCTGAAAATATTGTTCTTGATTTGTGTATGGATTGTTCTAACTAAGGCCCTGGAGACTGAGAAAGGTGGACGATACCATTGTCCTGCTCACCCTGGCAGGTTGTGTCAGAGTTTTGCATCCGGTTAGAATCCAAGCAATGCAGTGATGAGGAGCCTCTCTTTCCGATTTTATTCTGAGAGTCCATTTCTGACAAACACATTTAAAAAATATAAAACTATATTTTTCAGTATCACTCTAATATTTCAGTATCTGGCTCAGTGTTTGAGGAACCAATTGAGTTGTGACTCTGGTTAAGAAGTGAACTTGGGGGGGGGGGAAAGTGAAGGCTAGAGTCAGACAAAGCTGAAAATCTAAAAATAAAAATATCCAGGATGAATTCAAAGGAGACTTGATTGAGACTTTTTGAGAAAAAAAAATGTAAAGTTAGGACATTCTGTGTTTTCCCTTTTACACTTGACTATTTAAGAAACTGTCCATCAAATATGGGATAAATTGCAATTAAAAGAAATAATAAAATATGTGATAAATTTTTGAGGTGGGAAAAATGTTGACTGTCCCTCTTCATTTTACTTTATCAACTTTTTAATGTATCAATTTCAACACCTATATGCTTTATTTTAAAAATGTTTCCAGGGTGCCTGGGTGGTTCAGTGGGTTAAGCTGCTGCCTTTGTCTCAGGTCATCATCCCAGGGTTCTGGGATCAAGCCCAGCATTGGGCTCTCTGCTCGTCAGGGAGCCTGTTTCCCCTCCTCTCTCTCTGCCTGCCTCTCGGCCTATTTGTGATCTCTGTCAAATAAATAAATAAAATCTTAAAAAAAAAAATTCCAAAGCCCTTCTAGGAAATTTTACAAGGGATTTTTCTCTACATGCTTACCCTCTATAAAATGATTATCTATTTTAAAAATTTTCACTTCATGACATGCCTGGCTGGCTCAGTTGGTAGAGCATGTGACTCTTGATCTCAGGTTTGTGAATTCAAGCCTCATGTGGGGGGTAGAGATTACTTTAAAGAAAGTAAATAAATAAATAAATAAATAAATAAATAAAAGCTTTAAAAAAAAAGAATTTCGTTTCAAATTCAATTATTTTATTTACAACTGACTATAAAATGCAGCTCATATATATTAAAGTAGAGGCATTGATTTAACAATTTACAGAAATTTTGAATACTGAAATAATTCATATTATTCTGAACTCTACTCTGGCAGATTGAAAGATTGAATAAAGATCAATAGCATTGTTTCTCTCTGATATGAAATAACAATATACCATTGAAGTTTTTAGAATCAGATATATTTACTTACATTCTTCAACACATTTCTTCAATACATCCTCCTAGTTGTCCTAAATGCAAATAACCCACTATTTAAAATCCATGATCTGTTCCACACCATTTAAAGGGTAAGGTTGCATCCCTTAGACTTCTATATTGTTACTTGCTTGCTTCTTTATATTTCTGCCACATATCTGTTATAGCTGGAATAAGCTACATATAATTCCTTTAAAAGTGCATCAACTTTGAAGCCTTCCACGTTTTTCCACATTATTTCTGCCAAGAAACTTGCTTCAACTTTTGTCTAGTCAACTTTCAAACTATTTGTTCCAGATACAGTTCAAACTTATCTTTTTCTCAATAATTATTTATCTCTCACTCCATCCTCAGGATGAGCTAACTGCATTTGATACACGTTTTCCCACTCTAACATAAGAACATTTGAATATCTCAATGGCAGCACAACTTTCCTAAAAATAGATGATATTCTTGTGTATTCTCTCAGTAGCTTTTAGTTCCTTGAAGGCTTTCTTTATCAATTTATTTCCAGGGCCGCTCTTCTTGGGTGGTTTCAGAAAACCAAGCTCACTACCAAAGGATAACTATGCACTAGCATTATGATATTTAAAATAATGTGTGAGTAGTCTAAAGACAATTCTTTTTTTTTTTAAAGATTTTATTTATTTATTTGATAGAGATCACAGTAGGCAGAGAGGCAGGCAGAGAGAGAGAGGAGGAAACAGACTCCCTGACTAGCAGAGAGCCCGATGCGGGGCTCGATCCCAGGACCCTGGGATCATGACCCGAGCTGAAGGCAGAGGCTTTAACCCACTGAACCAATCTCAATAAAGACAAATCTCAATAAAGGAACATAACACACTTTGAATGACGGTAAAGATTTTTTTTAATGAATACATTATCTCTAAGTGAACTACCTTGAAATTGTGTTAGTTATATATTCTTCCCAATTTTAATTAGGTTATTTTATTTATTGCCAATTTTTCTTTATCAACTCTATGTTGCAAAACCTTATATTTTATATTTTTGTCCTTTCACTATGTTTATTAGTTTAGATGTAGCTCACATTTTAGATTTTGTGCATTCACCGTTACCTGTCTATATTTCAGTTTTATGCCTCAGGATATTTTCCTATATTTTAATTAAAGAAAATAATTAATTTTAATTAATTATTATACCCAAAATTTATTTTGATGCATGGAAGCCTGAGTGGAATTAAATTTACTTCCTTCCTTCCCTCAAATCAGTTTTCAACAAGTTTAACAAGTTTTCAAAAAGAATAGATAATGGAGAAAAGATTTCAGAGATAAATATAATCCAATTAAGGACCTTGAACTGAGAAAATGTTCCTACCTGTAATGACAAACATGATTCATTATATAAAGTTTCCATAAAGGCTATTAAGTAGGTAGGAAAAAAAAAAGTCATGCTTTCCTATATATATATTTTTTAAAGATTTTATTTATTTATCAGAGAGAGAGAGAGGGAGAGAGCGAGCACAGGCAGACAGAGTGGCAGGCAGAAGCAGAGGGAGAAGCAGGCTCCCTGCGGAGCAAGGAGCCCGATGTGGGACTCGATCCCAGGACGCTGGGATCATGACCTGAGCCGAAGGCAGCTGCTTAACCAACTGAGCCACCCAGGCGTCCCTTCCTATATTTTTTTTATGTACTGTATTAAATATCAAAATGTGTAATTCATATAAATAAAGGATGATAGGGCACCTGGGTGGTTAAGTCAGTTAAGGGTCTGCCTTTTACTCAGGTCATGATCCTAGGGGTCCTGGGATTAGCCCTACCTTGGGTCCTTGCAGTGGGGCACCTGCTTCTCTCTCTCCCTCTGCTCTTACTCCCACTCATGCTCTATCTCTATCTCAAATAAATAAATATAAAATATGTAAAATAAATAGATAAATAGGTAAATAAACAAAAGATGATGAGTTACTAAAGGTATTTGAAACTGAGTGTGGTAAGTTTCAAGCTGTTTGGGGTAAATCATTTTTCCAGGTTTGTACAGACTATTTTGGGACAGGTATAGACCATGCAAACAAAAAAATCAATGCCTGTATAACTGGCTTTGTCTTACCAGATGAAAAGCATATTAAGAATTTGAATTAATAAAATTTTTCATAGACTTTAACAGTGTGTAAACAATATTAAAGTATCTTTAATAAAGTATCTTATAATATTTATAATATTATTGTTACAAAGTAGTTTTGGTAAGTAGTAAATATAACAAAAACTATGTTCCTTGATATAATATCACTAACCTCTGATTTACAAAACCTGAATCTGGACGCCATCTTTGGCTCATTTCCCTTGCCCTTTCCAGTGTTCCTTGAACTCCAGTGTTCTTATAACTATTCCTTGATTGTCAATCCCAAAAGCCACTCCCCAAATTTAGATCTGTATTGTTTCTCCCAATGACTCTAATAATGTCAGCAGAGGTCTAATGGGGAACCTGGATTTCACCCTGCCTGGCATCCTTTGGGACATCAAGGTGCCAAGTGAGGAACCTCAACTTCTATCCCAATGCGGTAATGAAACACTGCCTCCTTCCCCTAAAGGCTGGTGTTACAGCAGACCTCTTAAAACAGAAGATTTCAATGAAATACAATGTCTCATAACATAATATTCAAAATGCCTAGGATACAAAAGAAATAATGCATCATACCAAGAATCAGAAAATTGCCACCACTAGTAAAATTCACCAATTCCAAGATAACACAGAGACAAAGACAAAAGGGTGTTTCTACTTCTGAGATGAAGTAGCAGTCAAGAATATTAGTTGAACACCACAATCTGCTATGACATTGAAATTCAAGATATTAATCCTCTTAGGATATTTGGCTTTTAGACAAGCCCTGGTAATAATTTCAATTTTGTCCCAATAATATATTTTGGGTCAGCACTATGAAAATAGAGAAGATATAAGCACGTGGAGTCCATTTGCCCAGTATTTAAAAGGGTCCTTTTTCCAAAATAGTGTTTCTCTGATTAATGTCAGAGGATTAGATACATGGTGCATATATTTGTATTGGGGAAAGGGGTTACTGAGAGATCTAATATGAACTCTAGGCCTGGGAACTTCTTTGCTTACATCCAGGAACATCAAGAAGTTAAAGAATTCTTTACGAGCGCTGTGGCCAGTGAAGATTATTAACTTGTATGGATCCTTTTGACCTACTTTCGTATTTTATAAATGTTTTTTATTTATATTATCACATTTGCTTTGTACTTCATCCTCACAGGAGATAAGAGTACACATGGTGTCCAAGCTAAGAATACCTGCTTTAGAATTTGATATATCATCATTTATCTTTTTATTCTGACAGATTATGCATATATTTTAAGGCTATGAATACTTATCAGTAGTTTTAATAAATAACCGTGAATACCATGAACATAAAGTGATGTGGAGGAATAGGAGGTTAATTTTCTTGATATTTTGATTATATTTAACAAATACACACATGCCGAGAGAATAGTTTGAATCACATGGATCCTTTCCACAGGTCTTCTCCTGTAAGGTATTAAGGAGAATAGAACTTTCAAGTCTACTAATAATAATTATTATTATAGATCTAATAATTAGTATACACAATCTATCTAATAATTAGTATACACAATGTAGTATAATATATAACTCTTAAGGAGAACCTATCAAACATGGTAAGCCAAATGCATGATTATAAAATCACATTGCTGGATTTTAGGTACAGAAGTGTCACAAAAAGATGAATAAGCCAGTATGAACCAGGCAAAGTAAAAATCATTCTCTTCCTTCGGCAAATCCACTTCAGGTACCCACCGTCTTAACCTTTAGGCCAATTTTGACCTTAACCACATGGCTTTGTTAAATAGTTTTAAAATATAAAACAAGATTCCTTTACTTATTGGATTAAAAAAAAACTATTAACATAGAAATGGTCTTTTTTTAAGAACTCAATATTGGCTATTTCATAGTTATCTTAAAACTTTTAAAGTGAAAGGCTTTTGAGAGTTAATTCCAATAAGGTATCCTAACTGGTAAAATCTCAATAGTGTGATTGTTTACTTGATATGAATGACCCCACGAACTCTTTGAAATGAATGGAAGAATATAGATAATTGCATTTTGCACTCACAGCTATAACCTGCATTGTGTACAATCTACTTAGAATTGCTGTAATGTTACATTACAGTCTATTTTATGCCTAATGTTTTCATTCTAACATTTCTAAATTTCTCTGCTTAACAATTTTAAATTGAACTGTAAGGTAACAACATAATTTAGGTTACTGGAAGTCAATTAACTCTGCATGATACTTGAGAAAAATTGGCTTATACAATTGTAATTTCAGAAAAGAAAAAGCTTCATTTTTGTTTGTAAAGAGTAGCTCACGTCAAGGACTATTATTCTATTGGAATATATTTTTGGCTCCAACCTAGCAGAAAATAAAGATACTTTTTTCTCCTTTACATTGTTGACTCCCCAGTATCTCCTTAGTTGAAGAATTCCTCCTCAATATTTTAACATAGTCAATGCTACAGGGTGCTTTAGGGAATACCGTTTTAAAAAAGATTAAGCCACTGATGACTTTCGCTTTTAACCTCAGTCATAAATACAAGTACTCTACTATATCCTCACAATTTAAATGCAAATAATCTTTAAACAAAACTAATCTTGAGGGCTTTTATATAGTGAATGATAAATGGAAGGGAATTTTATAAAGTGTGATAGTGAGCAACTCTGGTTTCTTTGCACATCAATCATCTCTCCACATGGATCAACAATTAAAATAGTTCAGTGCTTTTGAGGGAGTTTGGGAAAGCAGGTTCATCATTTAGCTGCCCCTGGCATTACCTTGGGGAGAAGCAAGCTGATCCAAAGGGTAAGTGTTAATTGAAAAACGTGTCAAGGAAACTGAAGATCCTTCCTCGAGGTTTGCTTACCTGGAGAACCCAATCTAACTTGTGCCTAGAAAGCCTAACAAGATGTCTTGTCAAAATAGCACATGCTTAATATGAAGAGAGTACACAATTATTATAGTTGAGTCCTTTTATATTGAAGAGGTTAACTTATATTTTCAAAACATTGCTTTCGGCAGATTTTGTGACAATGAAAACAATATTTTACATATATCCAACAGAAGGAAAACTTACCATTGGTTATTTTAATTGTTCATTATCTTCCTTATTATATGTTATAAATTTTAAAATGTAAAATTTGTGTTCAACATTTTCTTTTACTTCCAATGACTTTTTTTTTTGAGACATAGAAAGTGACAGCACGTAAGTAAAAATTTAAAAATAAAAGAAGATAATATATATTTTATTTTGTCAGGGTTTTAGTACTATTTGCAAGATAGTCATAACCTTTGGGCAGTTGTTTAAAGTTAACTTTAAATATAGTGTCACCACTTTGTTGCTAATGAGAGCTGTTTCTTCCAATAAGCTCTTTGAATATTGCCTCTGCTTTTTAACCTGTGAATGACTTATCTGGGTTTACATTTTCTTCTCTAATTTGAGAACTTTCTGCTTTTTGCCTGTAATGTTGTCAATTTGCAGTAATGGGAACAGTGATATTCTGCCTCATTTTTTGGAAAAGCATCTCTCATTAGGCAGACACAAGATATTCAAAGGCTGAAACTATTAAACATCTCTCTGTGTTACCTTCTACCCCACCAGAGAAGTTCAGATTTTCCCTTTTAACCATTCCCTTTCTAACGCTATGCAAGCTCTACTACATCATTTCTTATATGGCCCAGATAAACAGCAATTCCCCACCATGTAGAGGATAAAGTCAGTAATATTTCCACCATCTTCTGTCCATTCCTTACCTTGGTAGCCCCTTCTCATCTTTTAATTTCTTCTATGAAATGTGAAATCTCTCCTAAACCCACTCCTCACACCTTCGGTAGACAAAGGAAGCTCCAAGAAGGCTTTATGTTTTTTACTTCCATCTATTGACTTTCAAATGTTTACAACTAAAAACAAACTTTATATAAAATCTGGAATTCTAAGTGGGTCTCCATTATGCCTATAGTATCGCACAGGTATTTCTGGATAATTCACTATGTGTGCATTTTCTCTAATTCTTGAAATTATGGGAGGTGTACTAATCTTCACACCCTCTCTGCACCCTATCTCCACGGATCAAACCACCATGTAATGTGATGCCTGGTATAGAGTAAGTTCTCTTTAAAGTCATGTTAATAACTCATGTTAGTAATTCATATTAGTAATTAGGATCCTCGTGTAGCGTTTGACTATGTCTTTATTCAATTAAAAAAAAAAAAAGTGTGAGAATTGGATTCAAAAAGACCTGCATTTGATTTTTGACTGTAGAACTTGTGACCTAAGTGATCTTAGGAAACTTGATTAGTCTTGGAGATATTAGTTTCCTGATTGTTAAACCAATCTATTGATATTAGCTCCCTTCAAGTGTTGCTGTAAAAAATACATGAAAAACAATGCGTGTAAAATTCCAAGGTGTAATGTCAGAGTTACCATTGGTAATAAGACCACATAATCAGAAAGAAGCACCAGAAGATAGTTTTGAATTAATTCTAGGATAGAAGTTTCTGTATTTGTTTGTCTTTAAATTTTCTGAGCATCAGTTTATTAATTAACATAGAAAAATAAGTTGTTCTTACAATCATAGGAAATGTTGAATACTACATTTACTATTTTTAATGAAGGTTTCCCCATTTTACTTATACTTTATGTTATGCATTTATTTTTAATATTTTATTTATTTATTTGTCAGAGAAAGAGAGCGAGAATATGAGCAGGGGGAGTGGCAGGCAAAGGGAGAAGCAGGCTCCCCGCCGAGCAAGGAACCCCATGAAGGATTCAATCCCCAAGACCCTGGGGCCATGTCCTGAGCCTATGGCAGAGATGTCCAACCAACTGAGTCACCCAGGTGTCCCTATGCATTTATTAAAAGAAATGCAAATGGATTTTTAGGTACTTGATTTATTTAATTAGTAGCATATTCCATTGTAAACTATATCATCAACCAGAGATCTAGTATGCTAAGGATATAATGGAGAATAAAACAAACAAAGATTTTTGAATGCATGAACTATGTAAGTTAGTTGGGAGAGATACACTAATAGGTTAATTAAATAGTATTTAAAAGGTGGTAAGTGTTATGGGAAAAATAAGATAGATAAGGGTGATAAGTAAGGAGATGGGTTAAAATTTGAAGTAAAGTTGTCAAGTATGACTCATTGAGAAGGTGACACTTGAGCAAAATCTGTAAGAAAGACTAGGCAAGGATTGATCCTCACAAATATTTTAGGAAAAAAGTATTCTATAAAGAAGAAACATTGCAAAGCCCTGAGGTGAAAATGTGCTGATCATATACAACTAAGAGTAAGATTTCTTTAGCTGGAGCAGATAAATAGTATAATAGGAGATAAAGTCAGAGATATAACAGGGGTAAGACTTTGTAGGGTCTCATGAGGCGCTAATACAACTTTGGTTTTATTCTGTAGACTAGGGAGCCAGGAAAGGGTTGAACCAGAGGGATAGCAGTCTCAGTTACATTTTTTTTTTCTCCAGTTACATTTTTGAAGTGTTGCTGTGTTGAGCATAGACTCTGAAGCATTGGAGCTGGGAAGCACTAGATAGAAACGTACTGACATATTTTGACAAATGAAACAGTTAAAGTTGGTGAGAAGTGGTCAGATTCAAGATTTTTGCTTCTTAAAAAATACAGAGTCAATGTATTTTCCTGAAGGATTTAGCTATAGTCATGAAGGTAGCATTCAAAGAGGGACCCCCACAAACTAAAGTGTAGAATGTCATTAATGAGATGAAAATTATGCATATGGGACATGTTTGTGGGCAAAACGAGGAGTTCATATGAATGTTGACCGGTATATTAAGTTAAATGAGAATATGGAGTGTTTCAGTTGTATGTAAGAATCTAAATTTTCAGAGGCTAAATCTGAAATGGAGTTGCAAATTTGAAATGTCCACTGTGTAGGTATTCTTTAAAGTCACATGACTGGGGCACCTGGGTGGCTCAGTCAATCATGATCCCGAAGTCCTGAGGATCCTGTCTTGCATCAGGTTCCCTGCTCAGCGGGGAGCTTGCCCCTCTCTCTCCCTCTACTGCTCCTCTTGCTTGTGCGTTCTCTCAGTTTCTCTCCCCGCATCACTTTCCCACTCTCTGTCAAATAAATAAATAAAATCTTAAATTTAAAAAGGGAAGAAAAAAACCTTATTTATTTTAGATAGCGAGTAAGGACATGCAAGTGAAGGGGGAGGGAGAGAGGGAAATCAGACTCCCTGCTGAGCCTGAAAGCCTGGTTCTCAGAACCTTAAGATCATGATCCTGAGATCATGACCTGAGCCAAAATCAAGAATGAGACCCTTAACCAACGGAGCCACCCAGGCATCCGTACAATCAAAACTTCCATTGGGACAACAGAAAATTTCCAAAACTTATTAAATTAAGTAACAACATCACTGTCACCACCAATTACAAAACAGGAATGAAGGTCACCCTCTGTTCTGTGTTCTCTGTACCTGGCACAGCGCTAAACATTTTTCAATAGATTCGTTCATTTAGTCCTCACAAATATTCTCTGAAGTCAATACTATTATTTCCATTTTACAGGTGAGAAACCTAAAATTTTGAGTAAGTACTTGTCAAGGAAGTCGTGGAACTAGAATCCAAAGTCAGACAGCACTTGCTTGACCACTTACTGACACCCTGAATAGTTAGACTACACAGGATAGTAAAATAGATTTATTAGAATGACATGAGAATGACTTCATCAATTTTCAGTGAAATATTCTTCTCAATACGCTAGATATATTTTTTAAAAAACCCACTGTAATGGAATGACTTTTGTTCTCGTAAGCAGAGATCAACTGATACTTAAGGTATGTTCTAGCCACTAGTAATTGATGATGATGTCCGTCAGTAAAGAACAGGTCCACCAGCAAAACATTGAATAAAGTGTTTCTCCTTGAATGTTATGATGGTATCATGCCTTTGGAAAAAGAAGATTGATGTGAAAACACTATCACTCTTTATACTTCCTAAACAAGAACTTTCTATGATGAACGCATTTCTCTTATCAAAAAAAAAAAAAAAAAAGTTTCTTACATCACTGTGTAAAGACCTGTAAGGAATGTATGATACTAGAATTCTAATACTAATAGTTAACATTTATTAAGTGCACATTATTAGTCTACACTTTTCTAAACCACATTATGTTTATAACTATAATTTTTTTTAAGATTTTAATTAATTTATTTATTTGACAGAGATCACAAGTAGTCAGAGAGACAGGCAGAGAGAGAGGAGGAAGCAGGCTCTCTGCTGAACAGAGAGCCCAATATGGGGCTTGTCCCAGGACTCTTAGATCATGACCTGAGCCAAAGGCAGAGGCTTTAACCCATTGAGCCACCCAGGCGTCCCTATAACTATAATTTTTATAATAATACTACAATTCAGTATTTTAATGTTTCCAGTTTGCAGGGAAGGAAACTGAGGCACAGATAGGTTAAGGAATTATGTAGTCTAAAATTACACAGGTAATAAGGGGCAGCCCCATAGTAACAAAACTATTTATAAATAATCTTATTGGAAATAGAGTTTAAGCACATGTCAAGTATATCTGTCTATATAAAATACTCTCACAAAAAGAACTTTCAGAAATAATAAAGCCTGTAAATTGCATAAGTTTGAGTCAACAACATGTTACGGACTCCATAAATTCAGCTCTTAAGATTTTCTGTACATTCCAGTATTCAAGTTCTGTGTCTTTTCTTATATCATCTGTCTACTTTAGTAATGACTCTTGTTAAAAGAAAAAAAAAAAGTCCCCTCAATTTCAAAAGAATAATCACGAAAGGTTTTTTACGAGAAATTCCCATTAAAATCTGTCAATTTATCCATTTATTTTTATGCCCTTAGATTACACTTTTGTGTCATTCCATTATTAAAAAGATTACTGACTGCTATATGTTCTTTAAGCAGTATCAATTATACAATCAATTAAACAGTAAAGATTATAGGAAGAAATAACTCTTATAAGATAGCCACATTTCTTTACAATTGAAAAGTTAGGTTAACAATAAAAGCACATACTGTACTTCATAAATTTTCATTGCATTTTTTTTCTGTCCTGCTATTCATGTGTTTAGACAGTATGCTAAAATGTGCTCAATCCTTTCAGCCATAGAACAAAACCACATTTCCAGCCTTGAATTATTGTGCTCTTAGAGGAGATGGGACACTTTTACTTAGCAAGGTAATCATTTGTTGGGAAACTATGTTTTTAGACTTATCATATTCTATAATAATGGATATTTTATATTGAGGAATTGATGGACTATATTTTAGTGATTCATTTGGGACTGCCTGCAAATGACAAATAAAACCAATCAAACATAATTGCAGGTGGAATATTACATCTGAATTTTAGATATATGCATGGTATTGGCATGAACATTCGAAATAGTCTAGGTTCTTTATGTTCAGGTAGCTATAACTGCTTCAATAACTATCTGCTTTTATGACAAATAAAGACATGAAATGAGAAGCTTCATAATTAAAATGCCTAACCATCCAAATGCTTTCAGCATTTTATCCAATGCATTGCATTTTCCCTGTAAATTTACTTTAAAAAAAAAAAAAGATGGAATAATGGAATTAAATATGAAGCACTGAAAAATGATCCAAAGTCTCAGCTTTAAGATACATACGAAACCACATTGAATGAGCCCGTAATCTGTCAAAAAGGTTTTCATGTATCAATGAGTAGAAAAGTAGCCAGGGCACATACAACCTGTGAAACAAACAAAACAAAAACTCCTAAAATTGGTGATAATATCCTCAGAAACAAAATATCACATCAAAATTATCAGAGCCATTTTTTTGACATTTCTGTATAGAGGTTCCTTCAGAGAATATATGAACACTGTCTCAAAAATGCTGACTGTAGTGGGTATTTATAATCAGAACAGAAACTATCAAAACTAGCATTAACAGCTTATATAGTCACATGCCTGGCATATTTAGAGGACTCAAAGATACTAGAGAAGTACTATCTACCACAAGAAAACATTTCGTACTGTGAAATATAATTCCTGATATCAATTTAGATTTTAAAACACAAATGTATCAAAAATAGTGCAAATAGGAGCACCTGGGTGGCTCAGTGGGTTAAAGCCTCTGCCTTTGGCTCAGGTCATGATCTCAGGGTCCTCAGCAGGGAGCTGGCTTCCCTTCCTCTCTCTCTGCCTGCCTCTCTGCCTACTTGTGGTCTCTGTCGAATAAATAAATAAATAAAATATTAAAAAAATAGTGCAAATATAAGAAATGAATGAATATCCATACAATTATGTGAAAATAATAAGCAAAATATTTTTAAATGGAGAAGGATCCATGGCATAAAACAACAACATGTCAGAGTTGAGTTGGAAAATTGCTCCTATTATACATGAAGTATTTTGAAAATATAGAAATTTTAAAAAATATGAGAAGTGGCTTTATCATTTATTCTATGGATTTATACATTACAATTATGTGCTTAAATATGTAATTTTATAACATTGTTTAACTGTATAAAAATAAGTGTGGTCATTAGTTGCCCATAAAATACCAAATGTATGAATAAACAGCTTGCCAAAGTACCAAGGTGGCATGTGTTCCAAATGAATGATGGCAAGGATCACAGAGTCCACACCAAATGAATTCCTCCCACTAATGTGATACACTGAAAACTATAAACCCCTAATATCCAAACAAGATTTTCAGAGGGAAAAAATGATTAAAAAATATATATATGTAAATTTAGAGGAGGGATTATAGGACATACTTTTATAGTAGTAAGAATTTGAGAATACATTGAGAATATGTTTTCATTGGCAAATATTTTAGTCAGTAAATAAAATCCCCACATTGTTATTTAAATACTTAAAGGCGAAGGTATAAAGTGATTTTACCATAGAAGGGATGTGAACAATGACTGGGAGAAGGATTTCCTCACATGGTTTATACAAACTATTTAACTCAAATGTGAGAGATTGATTGCATCTTTTTCTCTGAAAGTAATAACAATTACAAATATCATTGTAGTTTTCCTTATAAAACAATAAATATACATTAAAATATTGAATGAGTTTTTCTTACAAGTTTGTGAATGAAAAGTGGATTTAATTAAGAAGATACCCAAAACTGTAGAGAAACTACTTTAGACATCTTAAAGGAATTTATGAGGATTATAAAACTTTATAAATTTAATGATGCTGGTATTTTAGTATTCTAACTTAAATTGAAAAACATATTATTTACATTTTTTTTAAAGATTTTGTTTATTTATTTGACAGACAGAGATCACAAGTAGGCCGAGAGGTAGGCAGAGAGAGAGAGAGAGGAGGAAGCAAGTTCCCTGCTGAGCAGAGAGCCGGATGCAGGACTTGATCCCAGGACCCCGAGATCATAACCTGAGCCGAAGGCAGCGGCTTAACCCACTGAGCCACCCAGGTGCCCCTATTTACATTTTTTTAATGTAGTTATACTCCTAATGTATTTTTACTTTCAGCTTCTGAATGTGAAAGCCAACCTCCAAGACGGCTCTCAGTGATTCCCTACCTCCTGGTGTTCACACCCTGGAGTTCCTTCCCATGTTACAGAGTTTTGCCTGTATGACAAGTAGAATATGGGAAGTGGTGATATGTTACATCATTCTCGAGATTATTTATAGTCTTGATTGCTTTCTCTCTTGGAGCAAGTGTGCTCTAGGGAAAGCCAGCTGTTATATAATGAGGAGCCCAGTGGAAAAGTCCACGTGGTGAAAAACTGGGGCTTTAGGACAACAAACAGACAGCAAGGAACTGAATCTTCTGCCTACAGCCATGTATATGAATGTGGAAGTGAGTTTACCAGCCAAGTCTTCAGGATGATTGAAGTATCGGCCCAAAGTAAAGTGTAACTTCATAAAATCATGAGTCATAATTATCTAATAAAGCTCTGCCAGAGTCCTAACCCTAAGAAGCAAGGTGATAAAATAAATACTGCTTGTTTCGAGCAGCTATATTTGGGAGTAGTTTGTTATGAAGCAAGAGATCATACAAGGAGAAAAGTAATTTTATTCAGGTAAGGAAGAAAAAGTTTAAGAGAAAAAAGTGAAATGCATAATTACATAAAATCTAGTTGTATGTGAATGTTCATTCATACTCCAATTTTCCTAAATAATGTGGCACAATTTAAAGAGAATAGTACAACTTAAAAAATGATAAATCTATTACCCAACTCCAGAAACATTTGTGAATGACACATACTTACTTGTATGTCCTCCTATATCCTGTCCACATATCTTGCCTATAAGTGCATTGTTTTATATTTACATATAATTTTCTCACTATATATAGTGACACATATTTTTGTATGTATGCAAAAATTCATATCAATGTATTATTTTTTGTTTGCTCTAGAATTATATTAGAAAAGTATATTCTATGTAGCCTACTTGGATTTGTTCTTTTCACTCAACATGTTTCCATGATTCATGCATATTATTATATCAAATAGTCATTTCCCCTGTGAAATAATATTCCATGGTATGAAGATATCAAACATTCATGTATTCACTTTTCCAACTGTTGGCATTGAGGCTGTTTCTAGATTTCGTGGCATAATGGCAAATGTTGCCATTATGAACAATCTTGTACAGTTTTCTGGTTCATTGCAGCAAGATGGTGTGATTCATACAAGGGTACAGATGTTAGGCCATAGAGTATGGGGGCGCTCAACTTTACAAGATAATGCTGAATTGTTTACCAGAAAGTTGTATCAACTAACTATCATTACCAAAAAATAAGAGGGCTCAATAATGGGAAACCTCTCTAATATTTGGTATTATTAGATGTTTTTTAGCAATTAAATGAGTATGAAAGGGAATCTCATTGTGGTCTTACTTTGCTATGATTAATCATTAGGCTGATGAGACTGAGCATCTCCTTTTATGGTTACTTTTTTTTTTTTTTTAACTGATGGGAAATGCCTGCTGTTGTCATTTGCTCATTTTTTTTTTTTTTTTTTTTTTGTAGCTTTACATGGTAGATTGTTTAAAAACTGGTCTAGTAGTCTTTCTCACCCTAAAGGCCCTTTGCCACTTCTTCCAACAAGAGTTAGAGTCTGTGTTTCCTCCACTCAAATTTGTGGTTTGCTTTGTTAACCCTAAAGTTAATAATCAGAACAGAATGGGTTTATTCAGGCATAAAAGAGAATTGCAATATGTGGCAAAGAAGCTGTGAGAAAACCATAGGAAAGTCTGGGGGAGGAGAGGTATGCCTTTTTAGGGAGAAAAGGGGATATATTGGAAAGGCCGTTATGAAGTAAAAGTCCATTGGAGTAAGCTAGGAGTTTAAAGTATGGTGCCTTTTCATTGGCTGAATTGTTGCCAGTGGGGATAAGGAAAACGTGCCTTCCTCTTGCTCTAATAGTAAAGTAGTATCCATGCGCAAGGTCAAATCCATGTGAGGTCAAGTCCAGCTCTTCCTGTTGGGTCTGCAATAGACTGCAGCTCGTATAATATGAGAGCTCCCCATGTTGAAACCTCCCCATTTTGGCAAGGCTTCCATCACCCATTTTCACAGTTTGACAAGTATAATGAGACAGAAGTGATGCTGTGTTACTTCTGGGTCTAGCCTTCAAACACCCTTAGTATTTCCCTTTTCACTCTCATGGAGTCCTGAGCCATCATATAAAGAAACTTAACCATATGTAGTCGTGTCATCTATAATTTTTCTGCTCTTATCTTTCTGCCCAAGTCAACACACTGGAGCCCAAAGTCAAGCCATCTCAATGGAGCACTATCTAAATAGTGGATCCATGAAAAAACATGGTTCTTGTTCTGATCCACCAAGTTCTGGAATGGTTTGTTATACATCAAAAGATTATTAAAACAGATTTTTATTATATTCTTTATATTTTTATAGTAATGTTTCATAAGTTACATGTATTGCAAATATTCTTCCAAGTTTATAGTTTGGTTTTCTACTTTTTCAGATATCTTTAGATGAACAGAAGTTGTTGAACTAGATATAACCACGTTTAATTTTTTTTCTTCAATAATGAACACTTTTGTATCCTATTTAAGAAATCTACCACCTCCCAGTATCAAAAATATATTCATCTATATTTTCTTCCAAAGACTATAAAGATTCGTCTATAGTATTTCAAGTTTTAAGCTATCTGGGTTTGAATTATGGATACATTGTGTTGGAGGAATTCAATTCACTTTCTTTCCATATGAATAACAAACTTTTTGCTGCTCATTTTGCCACCTCAGCCCTAAATCAAAGTGGCATATTTGTGTGGATCTATTTCTGGGTTCACTATTCTGTTATATATGTCAATTTGCCTATGCTTGCACACTTTTTACACCGTCTGAATTACTATAACTTAAAATAAGTCTCAGGATTTCAAAAGGCTTTTCTTCTTCCACATTTTTTTTTCTTTTCAGAAAGGCTTACACTATTTATAGTTCTTTGTTATTCTATATAATCATAGAATATCTGTAGATCAGTTTGAATGGTAGTGAAGAAATAGCATCTTTATGATATCCATTCATTGTATCTACTGACATGGGGTATACCTTTATTGTTTTAGAACTTAAATGATTGTTCAGTAGATTTATGACTTTCTGCACAGGTCACAGATGGCACAGGTCTTGCACATCTTTTGTTATGCAATATCTAGGTCTTTACTTTTTCTTGCTATTTAAATTTCAATAGGTGTTAGTAAACCTTGGTTTTATTTTGCATATTTTTCTTATTTTGAGCTTTGTTCTTTTATCCTATTATCTTCAATACCAGTAATATGTCTGTATATCCTTCCCCTCCCATTGTAAATAATCTCATTAACTGCAAATGATGATTAATTGCCCTCTTTCTAATCCTTGTGCTTTTGTGTTTCCCTTACCATTTGCTACATCACCTTCTACATTGTTGAATGTAAGCAGTTATGTTGGGGTCTGTCCCTGTTAGTGAAGAAATTGCCTCTCACAATACTCATTTAGAGTTATATTAATTGAGACCATTTATTACCTATGTTTATCAGGTAAAATTATTTTCTCTGTATGCCAAATATTCTAAATATTTCTGCTCATGCATTTAAAATAAAAAAAGCAGATGCCAATTTTTTTTTCATTTTAGTGAGATGATCATACTTTTCTTGTAATCTAGTAATTGTCTCAACCATCCCTCGAATTTTTATTGTAACTTTTTTTTTTCATTTTTACAGGTTTCATTGTCAGTTTTATTTGCAAATCTATTTTTCTTGTATTTTCCCTGTAGAATGTTTCAGAAAATGCATAATTTGTTTCTTTACACTTTTATATGGAGATATCTTATATACTGTGAATGACCTTCCAAACATAAATAAACCTTGGAGTTAAAAATCTGTTCTTTATTGTTTCTTTTGGAACGTCATTCACGGTTGCAGGGATTCTTGAATGCTTGGCCATCTCTGGCCATGACTGTATTGCTTTAAGTAATTCTGTGTGGGGTCTGGGTCTTGTACCGAAGCTTTTCTTCAGAGAATGTTTGCTTCAACTGCTGACCAGTAAGTGGTTATCTCAGGCTGTTTCTCTATCTTATTGCTGTTTCAAATTTTAGCAGCCTTGGTGTTGCTGCCTAGAGCGCCCTAACCCTCCTGGCTGCTTACGAATCCTGGAAGGCTCCCTACAGCTTTCAGCGCCCTTGTTACTCAAGTCTGTGGGTTACCAGCCTACGATGTCTTCTTGCCTGACTCTCTTGTCTCCTGGTTGTCTTGCTGCATGCTCTAGAATGCTTCCCATCTGGACACTCTTGTTTGTTTGAAGACTTTCCTTATTTTTAAGAACTTTAAATGGATTTTTAAAGACTGACAAGTGTCAATCGAAGAGAATTAAAGAGGGAACATTGCTGGTTGACTTGCAAGTTTTAGTTGGGAAAGTGCACAATTTAAACAAGTTCTTATCCATCTTATATTTTAAGCTTAAAACAAAAGAAATGAATCTGTCATGGATGCCATATGGCCATTGATGACTGTGAGGGGATTCAAGCCTTAGTAGTTACACATAGGCCTGAACTGGCAAGAGCACTGTCGTAATACATGCTATATACTTTTGAGAGGAAAGAGAAAAAAAAATGCCTAGTCACATGAAAAATTTTCATCTAGATGGGATACATATCATGTCAGCTCACATTTTATTGGCAAAATAAAATCAAATGAAAACACCTTAGTTAAAGTGGGTAGGAATGTCCCATGTGTCTAAAGTGATAACACTACACATTTGTAAATAATCCTAATGGATAAAATATTCTGTCCTTCTATGATAAAAAAATAATCACTCGTGCATAATATACTGGCCCCTCTTCAAGGGAGAAAATGCAAAAATCCATCACAATTCATCACATTCCATGTTCAGGCTCTTGGGAAAATCTTACATCTGGTCTGAGTCAATAGACTTATGAACCAAGAAGACAAGTAATATTCTCTCCACAAACCCAGTAAAAGGTGATAGCTTTGGGCCAGGATAACCATAATAAACACTCACCTTTAGGGGGAAAAAAAAAGAAAGAACTGGAGCTATACATCAGTCTCTTTTTAATAGCAATATTTAAATTTCAGAAGACAAATATTAGGTGAAACCTCTAATCTCACACCCTGGGAACCGAGAATTTATTGGACTAGAAAGGTTCTAATCCCAGAGAATAGCATCCTA